>NC_070584.1:9254072-9908239 GCF_027409825.1 Scomber japonicus
GCGTTATGCAATGTCAAAACAAAACACCATGCACCTGACTCTGCTCTTCTTCTATCACACATTTCAATGCGCACTAAAGAGAGGTTTCTATTTGCTTAGCAAAGACTGCTTGCTTTGAGGCTTAATAAGCCTAATATAATAGTTAATAAAAGTGTAATAATTTCTTCTCACGTTAGCAGAGGTGCTCTTTATTTTGAGCGAGGCAGGTTGCCATCATCATAAAACGCTACAGGAATTTCTGAAGAATAATAATTAATTTAACACACATATTATTCTTTTGCCAAGTCTTTAGCTGGCATACAGGTAAAATCACTCATGACAGAAATATGTAATATAATATAAGTCGGGTGGTGAGGCATGGGTGCTGAAAACTGGAAAATTGTCTCTCAATTCAAGTTGTTTTTTGTCTCATTTTTTGACTTAAAAAAACTGACTTCACATTTCATATTTTTATGATTGTTACGCAAGTAAATGTGTTTTTACAGCAGTGTTCCAGAATGAAGGAATCAATAAAAGACAGACCTAATTTTACACACTAGATCTAGACAAAGTAAACGGCCTGTGCTGACAGACTAACCTGTATGTGCATGAGTCTCAGTCTTACACTTGACTGAATGACATTACACTGCATGGTGTTTTGAACAAACACTAGTTCTTGACAACAGACGTACGTCCAGTATTCTCTGCAGCTGCTCATTCATCAAGTTGTTATTCAGAGTGTGACAGGCTGAGAGGTCGGAGGGTACAAGTCTGTGCGGCACTACAGTCTCGGGTCACAGTCAGAGCTGCAGAGGTTATGGAAACATAAGCCCGATTGATGTACCGGTGAACATACTTAAATGTGTGTCCCTAAAACCCTCACACATTTCAACAATGGCTGTGTAACCTGGCTCAAGGTACACAAGAATATGCAGACTGTTATATAAGTGTCTGAGCAGCCTAATCACAGACGTTTTTTTGCACACGATTTCCTGTGTAAACACTGGGCTGTGAGCCTCAGACTCTGGTTTCACCAGTTTACTGGCATCCCTCGCTGCTCACATGGAGCACAATAAGCAGAACAGACGGACTGTGAAGGGAGAGAAACACAACGAGAGGAAAAAGGAAACGCAGAAGTTAGACACGGGGGAAGGTGTGGTTTGGAAAGAGACAACGAGGGCAAGATTTTTGCCGGACCATTGCAATGGAAACCTGTCTTTAACTCACAAATATGGTCAGTCTGAGGTCAGCTCCGTAGGCGAGTGACCTGAGTGCGTTTGTGGGAAAGTCATCAGGAGGGAATGGCATTAGGCTGTGCTGGCAGAGCGGAGCTGAGCCGGGCCGAGCCTCGGCCATCCTTCACACATCTCTGCCTGATGGGATTCAGCTCAGAGAGAGAAAAAAGGCCCTAGCTGGTTCAACACAGACCAATAGCTGGCAGGAAGGATGGATATGCAGGGAGTGAACCCAAAAGCCCTTTGAGTGGAAACAATGGAGAGGATCAGGCCATAGCAGTTCCTCATTGCTTCTACCGCCACACCCAGACTGCCCCCACACACCACAAGATGCCCATGAGTTGTTTAGATTAGAATCATTTAGCAAGAAAATCTACCCATAAAATATCACACAGCAAAGAAAACTATGTTTAAGTGGTGTCAGTTTTGACATAAAGGTCCACCAAGGGCATTTATGTCACTGTGGGGTCACCAAAAAAATCAGGAAACAGCTGCTTACAATCAGCCTGACCCCCTTCCTCTTCCAGGACACGCTGGGAGTGAAGCACATGTACCTTTCTATTGTTATCCTCTCTGAGTCAGCACAAAAACAAATATTCAAATAAACACTGTTGGAGATCATTCTGCTATGTCACTACAAGCTTCTGTACAAACGTGTGTGTGAACAAATCTGTGCGCTGAATGAAACAGAGGTGTGTGTTTGCTCGTCGAAAGCATCAGTAAGATGGAGTGTATAAGCTGAACGAATCACAGCTGGGCTCTTAGCGCCACGCTGACTCCTCATATCAACTCATGCCAGCAAATGACACAAAAGGACGCCATTGTCTGTATCATTTTAAACCGTGCGTCTCCATGGAAATGGGCCCATATGCACGGAGACATGTGCTCTAGTGAGGGTCTGCTCTTTCACAGCTCAACATACCTCAGCTGTGGAAAGAAAACTCAAGTATAGTCCCGCAGTGAACCATGTGTCCTCTGCAGATGTGTGTCTGACCATCTGAGCAACAGTGGGAAAACTAACCATTACGTGTCCAAAAAAACCAACAAAAAACCAACAATTTTCTATATTTTACAAATTAAGAGATTTATATTGGTTCAAGGCAAAGTGAAAATATACAATTAAGTGGTACTTACCTATTAATCATCAGCAGAAATCAGCATGAAGTCAAAGGGGACATGAAAAACAAAGAAAGAAAACACATTATTAGTTGATTACGACATAATATCAGAAAAAACATCTTGTTATAATATAATATAGTGTGCTGCTTTTCAGCTCAGATGAGTCTCCAGAGAGCGCACTAGCTGGAAAGTAGCAAGTTTGTTATTCTTGACATTAGGAACAATTTTGCTTTACTACTCCACAGAGAAAATCTTATCTTCCGCCTGATGTTTTGAGACTGTCCCGAACAGGAACCAAACATCTTCACTTCGCTCTTATCTCTACATGCAAGTTCCCTGGAGTTTTTCTCTTTGACACGACTTTTACAGATACCAGACTCGGGCCTCTGACAGGGCACAGCTCACGTGTCGGCAGCCTCGTTCTGAATGCGTCTCCGTCCTCGAGGGAGTTTGCTCAGAAAAATAAAGAAATGGTCCTGGGTGAAAGCTGGCAAAGAGAAAGTAGGCCTGACTGCCCCTGGAGGGCTCTCATGTGTAAGTGCTTTATGAATGGCAGGCCTGAGGACTGGATGCCAATAAGCATTGACATCATGGCAGTTGCTGGTTATTGTGCTTTGAGGGACAGACGCTGTCAAGCTGAATGAGCAGATATTATCTGTGGCTACTAAACTGTAGCTAAAGAGCAGCAATGCCCTCTAGATTTGGTATTTCATCCAGGTGTTTTTATTCTTCTTAAATCAAACCATCATCACTCCCTGATGTTGTATCCTTCTGTTATGAGGAGCTACAGTATATCTCTTTTCTGTCTTATGTCTCCACGCTCCAATTTACCCGCCACTAAATTGCAGCAGCAACATTTTGGTAATGATGGGTCCTGTTGTTGTGCCATGATGTAAAATTAGTGAGTGCAGCCAAAGACACTGCACCCGTGACATACTCTGTTGGATATGTGGTGACAGTTTTACGCAAGTTAGAGACCACAAAATGTAGGACACTCTTCTTTTTCTCTCTAACACAGAAGGAAGTCTGTAGTAGCTGGAAAAAAGAGTAAATAAATCAAATCTATACAGTCTTAAAAATATCTCTATAGGATTTATAGGCATGAGTGTTTGACTGAACTAGGCCAAATGTGGGCAGAAACAAGTACTACTCAATTTCAGGTAGCGGATTAAAGAAAGAATTTTTTGTGGTGCTTAGCTTTCTAAACTGGCATATACATGATCTTACAGTGATAATTGTGACTGATTTACAATGCAAAATTATTGATAATCTTTGAGACAATGTGTCCTTGATTTCAGGTAGTTAGACAAATGCAGTCAATTTAATTCTGGCTGGGGACTGTAGCTTAGCTGGTTAGGCTAACTTTAGCTCTATGAGTCAGGGACGCACATTTGCAGGTCTATATTTGTATTATGGGGCTCTACTGGAATATCTTTGCATGAGTTACAGTTAAAAAAACGAATTATCTATCTTACACCAGCTCTTTATACAGCCCCTCAGCCTCTGTCTGAAATAGACTCTTTTTGACATAACATGACAAGAGAAGTGTTTCAGGGTGACGACTAATTGACGTGAAAACTTAATGCTATCTATGTTAGCCCTAGCATAACGCTAACGTTACAACCCCAAATACCAGCTTTCACACAGCGAAGAAATACTACTTTTTATTATTGTGACTTGCCACCCCACAAATGAAGCTAACCTAGTGGGTGTTGTGCTTATTAGCTTTGGATGTAATGTTCAGTTAGTGCTGTTGCTAGTACACTAGGACATGTTAATGCTCATAATATGGATTAAAGCAGTGATAGCTAAGGACTACACTTCGGCTCTAGTGTTTTTGGTTTTGAAAAAGTGAAGAAAGTTACGGTTGCTAAGCTATGATTCAAATCACCGCTCAGGGCACCGCCAACCAAGAACCCCTCTATTCCTCAGCTACATGCCTGAGGCTTTAGCAAAAATAATTAAGCAGAGGACAAGCAGGGGAAATATACTGAGTGTTTCAACTTGGCCTGTTCTTTTAGAAAAAACAAACATAAAAGACTGATGTAAATGAAAGTAACTACAGGTCAGTGCAAAATGCCACTTGAGTGACATGAGAAAACAGACCGCTTACCAAAGCAAACACTTGGAACCAGGCAAACACAATTTAAAAGCACTTTATTAAACTTGTAAGGGGCTCACCTGACAATGTCACCGGAGGAAATGAAATGCACAGCGCATGCATACACACATCAGTCATCCCGCACTGAGGATGTAATGTACCACACAACTACTACAAGCTATACACAGAAACTATAAACATATATTAATCTACAACAAAAGTAGACTGCCATCTATTTATTTATAAAAAAATTGTAACATGTGGACTGGAGACTAATTTCCCTTCACCGCACACAGTTTTGGGTGTGTGCTCTCCAGTGAGTACGGGTGGTGGAATACACGAGACCACCGGCGCACAGCAGAGGTGGTAAAGGGAAAAGTTATCTTCATCCAGTCAAGCTGTTTCAAACGGTGTCCAAATTCCACCAGATGGCTTTTCTCAGCAGATTGTAGTCAGAAGCAGACCACAGGATAAGTCATACAGAGGCTAACCCTGCCTTTACAAATCCTGAGATCAGATTGAGAACAAATTTCAACCTTGGTTTCAACACGGCTCAGATCTTCTCACGGGTCTGCAAAGTCAGCACAAATATTGAGTGTACGATTACATTTTCCATCAACAATGCTGCACAGTTAACTAAAACCAAGCTGTGAAGAGCAGTGTGCGTAGTAAAAAACAACACATGAGCCACGGTGAGACCTGTTATCACTGATTCCGGGGGTCCCTCAGGACACACAGTGCAAACACTTTCATACATTTCCTGTCATTTTACACAGGAGTCTCAGCTTGACCAACTACAAAATCAAAACAAAAAAATACAGGCTCATTTTCAGGAAGAGTAGGGTCATAATCATAACAAGCTAGTTCGACTCTTTCCCCTACAGCACCTAGGGGAGCTGCAGCCAAGTAATAAAAACACACAAGCCCTTAAATCTGCTCCCGAGGTCCCAACCCCAAAGAGCAAATCAGGGCTGAAAAATACAACATCTGTTTGCTGTATGTATGCTGTTGCCATGAGTGCCCCGGACCCCGGAGAGAAACTATGGAATTTAACTTCCCCACTCCTCCGCTGAAAGAAAAGGAGGATCCCCTCTTCCAGCTGAACAAATAGGTCTTGCAGCATATAGCAGCTTGGTAGGGTGTGTCCGACAGAGTGAGAGTATGTATGTGTATGTATGCGGAGGTGAACCTCATTCTGACCTTCAGCACTTCAGCATAGCAGCACCACTGATAAAACATGATTATGACACAGACACAGACAGACACTCAGACTTTAAATATGGAGAAGGGAATACACACTTTCAGATTGTTATATAATACACTATATTCTCATTTCTCAATGAGAGTATCTAATATGTTTAGGACACTGAGGTAATGATCATTAATCAGCAGCTCAGGTATGTTAGATAATATGCTGTATATGGCTTTAACCATATGATGCATGTTTTGTTGTAGTTTGCAGATGGTCATATACAGTAGTATAACCATAAGCCTACATTTTCTAACCAAACAAGGTTAAATCAAAAATGTATTTATGGATAAAAGTCACATGCTCAGTTTTTCTAAAATCTTGACAATGGTTTTCAATATATTATAAATATTTCAATATATCTTTGACTCACAACAGAGGCTCTTAAAAATATTATTATGAGGTAATATGGAAAAAGGTACGGTGAGGTAGAATAAAGTACTTTATTTGTCACACATACAATTGTACAGTGTGATTCAGTCTCTGCATTTAACCCATCCTAAGTATTAGGAGCAGGGGCAACCACTATGCAGCGTCTGGGGACCAACTACAGTTCTATTTTTCTCTGTTGTGAGAACAAAGTAACAGACAAATATAAAAGAAATGGAGGCAAAAGATGTAACAATATTACAATAAATAAATAATGTGTTTGTTGGACTATTTTTAGGTGCAGATTCGATTCACTAGAGAGTATTTCCAGAAGCAGGCCGATAAACTACAGAGGATGTGTTCATGAGAATGAAAGAACATATCATCCAGGGCAACGGAGAGGCTCACTCCTACCTAAGACCTTTAAATAGTTTTAAGTAGAAGGAGCAATTCATTGTTGTTTGTTGTTTTTTTATGGGATTCATTGACAATAACAAGAAAATGGAATTAGACTTATCATTCAAAGATATACAACAAGTACTTCATGATGTTTGGCAATGAATCCCAACAAAAAAAGATTCAGGATGTTGAGCCATCTGGTTCATCTTCCCAAGGAGCATGATGCCAAACATTAGGCAAGACACAACCAGAAAAGAACAATAACACCACTGTATGTCTATAAATAACATGGATACCACTTGGGTTGCATTGATTGATGGCTGTCAAAAACAGACTGAAAATAAAAGATGAATGACATACTGTATAAATGTGAGGGGTCACCTGCCAGCTTCATGCTGTGATAAATACTTCTCATATGTATCACAGGAGGACAGAGTGAAGTGATACACAGTTCACTGTCATCATATCCACAAATCATATTAGAAGGGAAGCCGTCGTTACCAAGCACCCGACGCTCGACTGCAATTACATGTTTTAGCTGTGGGCGTTTCCATGAAGCTGCTGAGGCAGCGGCTTTGCTCTCATTGAGGCCTCCGGTGTCTAAGGTTGACACTATCAGTCTGGTCTGTCATACAGAGAAACTGAACCCCCCACTCTCACCCCGTAAGCAACTGGGTATTTTTTCAACATGGCCCCTGGCATCCTGGCTACCATGCTGCCTAAATATCAGAAGTCACCCGCAAGCTCGAGATTTAAGTCCTCCCGAAGCAGTGACCCCTATCTGAGCAGCTGCATTGTATTTTACAGAGGGAGCATATAGTGTTTCCGGAGGTGGTGATTCCCATAAGGGTAGTGTTTCGTTTAGAGGTTTGCTGTTCTAATGGTTTTTGTTTACATTTTACGGATAAGCTGAGCTGTTCTCCATCTAATCAAGCTTGTGTTTGATGAAAAAAGCTGCCTTCATCATCAGGAGGGGCATTTCCTTCCTCATGTGCCGCTATGGGCCACGCAAGCTCAATGACAGACAGCATCATTCTTAATCCTTCAGTTGCAATGAAAGGTCCTAACTGGTCCATTTATTGAGTTTGTCCTCTTCATGCCCCATTACTCTCAATTAAACACCATGGTTGTAGTTTAAAGCAGCTATAACTATTTATTTTTTATATTAACAATGGATCAGGAAGCACAGACAAGTACCAACTGACTCAGGATCTTTCAGCTCATTGTTTCTATTTTCTGGCCTTCAACATGACTGTTTTGGTTGACTCTTACTGTTCTCATCGGAGTTATTTCCAGACGCGGCCACCAGCTACAACATTTGACGATGAATTCCTAAATGTACAAAAAAACCAAAACTGCATAAGAGTGGTACTGTAGAGTAAAGTGACTGCCCTGAAGCGAGAGGAAAAGGAAAAGAAAAGGCCTCTTTTTTTGTTATCTGAAAGTGAGCCAATTCAGCCAGATGTCATTGGACGAGCAGATTTCAAAGGGACCAATAAAAGAGAAAGTGCATGTGTGTGTGTACGTGTGAGAGGCTGGTGTCTGTGCTTATAATGAGGTAAGAAAAATGGAAGCTGCTCTGAATGAGAAAGAGTTTTTACTGCCATTCCTCTCTGGAGGTCAGTTGATAGAAAAGGCAGCGGGTAGAAGAGGATCTGTGGATATGCACATCAAAGTTGGGCCTCCGGACTCGTGTTTATGTTTCATTTTTCTTTTATCTGCCGATCAGCTGCTCTCTCTCTCTCTCTATCTCTCTCTTTCTCTCTCTCCATGATCTGAGGCTTTTTTTTTTTTTTTTTACCTTATATAGATCTCCCTCTCAGAGCACGCCTTCACATGAGCCAGCCAAGCATTGGAGGACGCTCCCAGCAGAACTGCCCGTCCCTTCCCATAACACAGGCATTAGGATAAACTAGGCACTGGGGGCCAGTAAAAGGGGAACGAGGGCACCTACAAAAGGCAGAGAACTGGAGGGATCAGCGGGGAGAGTGGAATTTCTTCATTACTTTCTCCAACTTCTTAAGCTCTGCTCTGCATTATCTTTGTACTCAGAGAAAGTCGCCCCACTCGTCTGACCTGACCGGCTTTTTTCTCTGCTCGATGTGTGGCTGCTTTGTGTAGCGTTCACACATTAACCCCGATGTGCAAAACCACAATTTACGCCACTGTAAATTCACATCTCACAACCGCACGGCTTTTTTTTTTGTTGACAAACAGCCGAATTCTCATAAAACACACGCTGCGTTGTAATGAATTCCTTGGCTGGGGGATTTAACGCCGACTGGGCCGAGCCTGCATCGCTCAGCGGCAGTCCAACCGCAGTTTTCTGAAGCGCAAAGCCCAGCCAAAGGGCAAAATCCTGACTGAAAAGAGGCCACTAGGCTGCAAGAAGCCATGTCACAGTATTACACCACTCTCAGTTTCAAAATCGGTTAAGATGTTTAGCTCTGAAAGCCTTTAGAGACGGGAAGTTTTACAGAAACAAAGACCACAATACAGCAAATAGAGTTTCTCTGAGGCAAGGATGAGCAAATTTACCCTCCAAGTGGATCTGTGGTTCAGGTTGGACGGTGTTGATGTAAGCCATTTCCCAGATGGTTTCTGTTTTATCCACACTGGTCCACGTCCGGCCGAGGAAACAGAGATCTGACCTCTCTCCCCATTGATCGCTTTGATCACAGTCTATTCAAGTTGTTACTGGAACAGAGAAAACACTAGGACAGTGCTGCGGCTAGTGTGTCCTGTTACATTATGCCCCTTTAAAACAGATCCACATGTCAGCCCCCTCATTCCATCACCATCAATTGTTCCACTATGACTATTTTGCACACTGGGAAAGACTTAATCTGTGTGAACTCACAATCCATTTAATAACATTCATAATCAACAATAAACCTAACAGTTTAACAGCATTAAAAAGTTCACATTTCCACTCATCTGAACCAGCACCACCCATTACTTATGAAATCTTTCCATATTCGACACTTAAGAAGAATCACAAATAAAAAGCTGTTTAAAGCGTGATGACAACCACAGAGGAAAACGGCTGTTAAAGATCTGGAAAATCCAAAGTAATTGCTTCCTTTAATATTTCCTTTATTACAGTTAAAGCTGCTTCATGGTCTGGTCTCTGTTGTTTGTCAAGTGGAAAAATGTTGTTTGTATTAAGGTGAGAAGAGCTACAGGAAGACAGGGACAGCGTCTGTAAAAATGAGGGCCCTTTTTGAATCGACTCCTTTATGAATGAAACTTAAAGGTGCACTGAGTTTTCTTGCAAACAAATAAAAGTTGTCTTTACATTCAATCTTTCTCACCAAATACATTGTGTGTATCACTGAGGTCGAAAAACAATGTGTCAACTGCATTCACTTCCTCATTAAACCTTAAAAGAAGTGATATTCTTAGCCACTTGTTTGTTTACTTCCGTGTTTGCTAGCTTAGAGTCTTCTTGCTACACTTCTTTGTGCATCACTGGCAAACACTTTTAATCAAACCAGTATGTATCATGTCACCCGCATGCATCAGAGTCCTTGTTTGTGTGCATGATGCAAATAAAACAGCAACCCACTCATAAAAACATGACTCCAAAGTGTTACTACTGGCAAAAAAAAATACACAGGGGGCCTTTAATGTGTTAGCCTGAGGGTTTCCCTATATGGTAAAGTTAAGATGCATCAGCTAGTATTCATATTATAGAAATGTTACATGCCTGGTTATATTTACTATATTATATAGTGTGACAAGAAGAAGAAGGAGAATAACATATTTTACATTTTATTTATTCTACATCATAAGCACATGAAAAGCCTTATCTCGTCATTACAGTAGTTGATGAATTAGAGTATACATTTATTTTTAGCTGATGTAACATAACGTCATCTGATAAAAATCATGTTTGGTTGCTTTAGAGGAGGGCACAACACGATCTTGACTGACATTAAACCAATTTCACTTGAACTTCACACGAAGTACCGCACATTTGTATTACCCATCAGCTTAAATCAACTCAGCTCTGTCTTTAAGTGCTGAACTAATATGCATTTCTGGCATGTGATGGATTCTTCAACAATATGAGCTTACCAAAAAAAACATGTTCATCAATTAAGACTTATTTTCTCTACAAGCTCGTGCGAGTCGTTCTCAGCAGCACTCATGTTTGAGAAAGCCATACAACTTCCCAGAAAATACCTCAGAAGTGGACAAACTCTGCCAAGAGAGTATGAAGTCATCGCCGGCCCTGCCCTGCCTGACATGCTAATATTATGTAACCAAAGGCCCGAGTAAAACTCACATGACATCAGCCTGGATGTGCAGTGAGGTTTAAACATCCAAACAACACTAGTCTCTTCCTCTGATCTCACTGAGAAATGTCAGCAGGTTATCAATAACAAGCTGACAGTTCATTAACGCTCGACTGGTCTCCTACAACAGATTAATAGTCTAAGGTTTCCCTGCACTTGAAGCCCATTGTGATGAGAGGAAAGCTGAAGGCTGAGTTTGATTGGTTATTTTAACAAGACCACAATGGTTATATTTAAATCTAAGATAAGATTGCAGCTCTTTTCAGCCACTGTGTGAGTCCTGCTTTACACCAGTTCAAATAAAACACACTGAATAGGTAATCACACTCTCTCTGCTACAAATACACTACCATGTCCTCGTGCTGTAATTGGCCAGAAGTGCGTGGTCTGTTAGCCAATGGCGTCTCTTGGCATTGTTACTGTGTGTGTGTGCGTTCAGTCCTGCTCGTCCCTCTGCTGTAGGGTGAGTAGGGGGAGCAGTGGGGAGGAGGGAAAGGGGGGTGGGGGGAGGCTGCTCAAAACAGGGTCGACCTCAATACTGAAGCCAACCAAGCAAGATTGATTTCATTGTCTTCTCCTTTCACTGCCCTTCCCCATTTAGGCAAATAGTTTGTTAAAGGCATACTATGCAGGTTTTGTTGCTTAGTGTTTGTAAACACACAACATTCAGAGTGGGACCCTCCTGCCTGAGAGAGAGAGAGAGAGAGATAGTGGTGGTCAAGCGAGCTCGTGAGTGAATGAAGAGAGTGCAGTGCTGTGAAGAAGAGAAATAAAATACATGTTCTGATTGTTATATTGCTGAAGTGGCCTCTCTGCTGTGTGTGTGTGTGTGTGTGTGTGTGTGTGTGTATGTGTGTGTGTGTGTGTGTAGCTCAGCCCCGCCCCAGGTCAAGCAGACACATGGACCTGCTGCTCTTTAAACATCCATGACACAGAGACAGAGAGAGGGATGGAGACGTGCTACGAGTCCCGACACCCCGAAGTAGAAAAACGAATAAAAATGATCAAATACAGGCAGAGGGCAGGGACTCTGCAGATAAGTACACCACCACACACTTCTAGTTGGTCATAAGTGATGATTGAGAGGGATTACTTTTGTATGAGTCCATACATTGTTCTTAATGAAAGTCCTGCACAGCATACCTTTAAATAAGTCACGTCACATGAGAACACTACCAAACTGACTTCCTTGTGTCCTTCTGTGTGTAGAAGGACACACACACACCACACACACACACACACACACACACACACACACACACACACACACTGAAAGTACCATAACCAGATAATGTCTAAAACAACAACAGGAACAAGCAACAACGTCTTCTCTACCTCTAAAGCAAACAATCTTCAATAGTGTTCAGCTGTATTTACAGAATCACACACACTGGGTCACAGCTTTAGCTCGACTTGCCTGGCAACACAGCGCTGGGGATTATTGCTCACTCCAGTCCAGATATTACATTGATCCTGACCAGAGTTTCCCTCTCTCCTACTCCTCATTAAATCTCCTGCAAGTTGACTGGGAGAGCAACCTCATATAGACCAAACTACAGGCAGGTTGTCTAAAGTAGCAGCTAAGACAATCTGGGTACAATTACTCCCACCTTAATTTCAAAATGAGCGCTGTTAAAGGACAGCTGTAATTTGGACTGACCTTACAGCTCGGCGTGATTGTCGGCGTCTGCTTGGATCCATCTGAGTGTTTATCTGTTGTAAAATGTAGTGTTTAAACTCATCTAGATGTATCACATTACAGTTGTGTCCTAGTTTATCTGAAATGAAACCCACGCCCTTCAATTCAAAAGGTACTTTCTGAAACGTATACTGTGTGCCATCAGCTTGATCCTAGTTGTGATCTGTTGGTATAGCTGCTTTAACGAGAACATCTCAATCAATCTATGTTAGATCCACTGGATCATAACTGGGATAATGGATTACTGAGCTTAATCTGTCATCTTCCTCTTGTGTTGCATGGATATCTGAGAGAAATGCAACCATACAAATGTCTGATTAGGTCAAATATGTTGGAATAATGAGCACATCTGCTGTTAAATGAGACTTTTCCCCAATTCCAGCTTCTCCAATGTGAGCATTCGCTACTTTTCTCTCTTTTAGAGCTTCATTAGGATTTAGGTTTTGGTTAGATAAAACAAGACATTTTTTCATTATAGATTCAAAAAAAAAAAAAATGCGGAGCTCAATCCAAACTGAAAATAATAATTACTTGCAGCCCTAATTGAGAAAAGTCCCCTGTTTATTCTGAAGAGAGATAATAGCTTCAAAATCCTGGGGTGACACACGCTCTCATATTGGTAATTACCCCACACTATGAGTTTAAGATTAAGAAAATCTTCACATATTTGCATTTATTCTCCCCTTTCCACTTATAGGTTTAAAATATACACAAGCAAATCTTTTTTTTTGGGGGGGGGGGGGCTAAGAATGTTACAAAACTTCCATTTACACTCTGGGGAGAGGGTGATTTAAGAAAGGATCAACCGAACCCAAAGATCAGGCTTCTTTTAAAGAGTAGTAGAGGGAGAAATGTGTGTGAGCATGTGTGTTTGAGTGTGTGTGTATGTGTGTGTGGGGGTGGGTTGGAGGGCTAAAAGATGTCCTTTCTCCACATGTGAACGACCCCAGACTTAGCAGCCGCCACTCAGTTATGCGTGACCACCAACCCCTCCCATTAAACAAGCTTTTATCCGTGAAAGGACTCATTGGATTGTTTGTGTGCTTGGTTCCGTCTTCAAGGGCCCGAACAATATCTATGAGCTCTTGGCTTCACTCATCAGTAAGTCCAAATGAAACTCTTAATTTCTCCACTTCCAAGTAGCAGCAAAGATCATCATTAATCTGCTTCCCCAATGACTCCAATCTTCACGTTCTGCCAACAAACACAAGAATAACTGCGCAAACAGTAAATATTTGATAACTGGCAAACTCCTCGTGGGCTTCTCTTGACTGTTGTGCGTTTGCCTTCTTGTGTGGTCAGGAGCCTGCTCAAGAGAGCTGCAGGAATGCGAGTGCTGAGGAAAGCCAACAATGCTTTTAGAGCCACCAAAATCTTGTACACAAGCCACTAGTGTAGTTCCTGCGGTTCCCTGCGTGCAAAGTAAGCTCCCTTTGAAGAAGAGGCACAATAAGATAAGTGATTTTAATTGGCACAGCTTCTACAATCGCCTTAAACGCTAATAGTTGTGTTGTGAGTGGAGAAATAGAAGAAGAAATGATTGACTGCACGGGAGAGAAGAAGAAAAAATGACATCAAATTTTGACATTTAGCAATAAGTACAATATCCTTTTTCCACTTTTGTGACTAAGTAGGAGAGACAATCCCACATCTACAAAATGAATGGCTTACACAGTGTGGGAATGATCCTGGGAAGTGAATGTGATTAGTCTGGCTCCGTTGGGCATGATATCACAGCAGGGTGAACCTGGCTCAACAGGGACGCTCGAAGAAAAAGACAAGGAAGATGCAGAGAGAAAGAAAGAGGGAGAGAGAGAGTGATGAGAAGTGAAGGGCTGTTCTTAAGAGGGGGCAGGGGGGCGGGGGAGGTGGGGGACATGCACGGTAATTTGGTCTCCGCAGCCTGACAGTGATTTTTAAGATGGTAATCACATCAACTTTTTAGCTGAGGCAGAGTGACATCACTGCGAGCTGCTCGCTTATCCCGCCCTGGCAGAGCCCAGTGGAAATCCAATAGCAGGGAGCAAATCTGTGGGTCCAAAGCTTCATTTCGGCTACGTAGACCCTCTAATCATGAACAAGAGGATTGTGAGATATCAAGTAATACGATGAAGACGTTATGAAGCCGCCTGCTTAGTGCGGACAGATCAGAACATCACTGCTGACGCCATCCAGGATATTCAGAATATAAGAATTTAAGTCATACGGCATTAATAGCCTTTAATATTAAAGGAATAGTTCAACATTATGGGAAATGCTTATCGAGAATTAGATGACAAGCTTGATAGCACTCTCATGTTTGTATAGTTAAATATAGTTAATAATTAGCACGGGGCCAGCAGCTGCTTAGCTTAAAAACTGGAAACAAGAGGAAACTGCCAGCTTGGCTCTGTCCAAAGTTAACAGCTTTCTATTTTGTGCAGCAACTGAAGTGTAGAAAAGACATGTTAATATTTATGTACACAGGGTTACAGAGGATTATTGTATTGGACTACTTTTTGGCACAGTACCTTCCCAGACTCATGTCATCAACGTGAGTTTGCCAAGAAACCAGCGAAGACTCCAGGAAGTTATGAGACAGTATTAATGCGTGAGCTCTACAGGTGTTGGTAGGTGAATTTCTAGCGAGGCCAGATGTTTCCCCCAGCTGCTGAGTGTAGCTTCGTATTTACTGTAAAATGTCAAATCAATCAAGCAAAATAAGCATATTTCCCAAAATGTTAAGCTATTCCTTTAAGTTGGAAGCTTAGTTAAACTACTGAGCAGAGCAGGAACTCCTCGGTTAAAACATGCTGTGTAGGAAGCAAAAAGCATTAACCATAAATATTTGAAATGAATCAGAGCACAAGAGGGAAACATCTGAGCGTCTGAGTGCAAGTTGGCAGATATTTGAATCAAAACATATGTGATTAAAAGGCAGCTTGGGTCAGGGACCAGATGTCAGCAGCCCCTCTGTGGGCGGGGCTAGTGATTGACATTGAATATTAATGAGGAGAAAGGGGGTTTCTCCACATGCTTTGTCTTTGCCCCAATACGGGTCAGCGGCAGTGTCACAAAAACTTCACAGACAAGGAAGTGTGTCACATAACACGGGATCACCCTTCACACAGCAGATTAGGGGCGACCATAGTGTCCCAGATTAAAGAGGTCAGGTAAATACCCCGTGGATTTATACTTATTGATGGCAGCTTATTGTATTTCAAAGACGTTCTTGCAGTCGAATGATGTCGCCCGCTCCAGCAGTTCCTCGTGTGCATCGTAAATTAATACACAATCTACTATTTATTGCAGATAATATAAAGATCTATAATGAGGTTGCAAGAATACAGTACATTATAGACACTAATGCAATACAGCCAGCTGCTGAAAAAGTGCAAAAGAGCTGCTTTTGACTGTGAGCCCAAGTCTGAAATTTGAGCTGTTTAGAGGACACAAATACAGAGATCTTTGAGTAAAACAGTGATGACGCACTGTAACCCAATCACTGGTCAACCCTCGTGTCTCTGGCATTGAGCCCAAACAGCCTGATGAGCAACATGATGGATGAAAGCGATGCACAGACCATCAGCCATGTGTGAAATTTGATTTTTAGTTAAATTCAGATGCAAAGTATTGAAGTACGCAAAACAAAACATATAGTTTCAAGAGTTTTAACACCTCTCCTTTCCAAACCTGATGCTTTTCATTTAAAGCTACAAGTGTGCTGTATGTCTGCAGTAGTGATGCAATGACACTGGTTTCCCTGGATAGCTACATGGCAGGATCCAACATGATCTAAAAGGATAGTAATTTACATATGTGGTAAGATAATGATTGATGGGACAGCTGCAATATTTGGTTATTTTCATATTGGTTATGTTTCAATTCACCTCATACTTCCCCTTTTCTCTCTATCTCTGCTGACACATAGAGAAAACATCTTTGGGCCACTTTGAGTTTTGTTCTCTGGCTCGCTCCTGACACGAGGCCTGTAACCAGCTCTGATCTGAACATCACAAGCATTTATGAACAATGAGTAATCGTGGTCTAGACAGATCCCACTGCGGGCCCTCTACAGTTTGTTTATGGAAGGAAATTAGGTCTCGATGGATTGCGGTTTTAGGCTTGTCACTCTCTTTGGTGTGAAAACAGCGTATTAGCTGTGTCCTATCTGACAAGAAGCGCGAGGTGAAATGACAGTGACACTTCCACTTTCCTTCTGTTACGCTGCCGGTGTTGCTCGGTGACCTCGTGGAAAGTAAAAGTCCAGATGGACAGGTCACATCTGCGCTTTGAGGAATGCGCGCTGCTCCTCTCTGTCACCCTAATATTCCCTCACCCTGAGGGCTTTGGGAAACTCAGGACTGTAAGGTTATTCTCCTCTTTCCTCCTCCTCCTCCTCCTCCTCCTCCTCCTGCATGTCCTGATCTGCTAGACTCGCACTGATGACCGTGACCAACACAAGCCATGTGGTACGACAGGAGCGACAACAAAAACAACACAGCAGATTACACAAGAAAAACAAAATAAAAAGGAAGCTGATGAAGCGATGAGGATGACGCAAACCCCCAAAAAACAGACAGGCCTCAAGCTACTTATTTGGATGAATCCCAAGTCGACATAAAAGACAGATTAAATTAAACATCATAATCCAAAGGGGATCAGGGGTAATATGCAAATTCATAGCAGTGACTCAAATATTTGTCTCCTGGGTCTACTACCTTTAAAAATGTGTTTATGAGCTTCCATAGAAACACACAGAACGCAAACAGACCTGGATCCTCACATTTTCCATAACTATATGCGAAATTCCACTGACTGAGCTCTGACCTGCTTTTTTTTTTGACATCTTATCAACTTTCTGGCTGCTCTGAAGCTCTGATGAAAGGGCTCTTTGTGTCAGTGATCGGCGTCCCCTCCCCTCAGGCGTCCTTCCATGTCAACATAAGCAACACACGATTACAACGCAGGCCACCAACAATCCACGCTGTCACCACTCGCATATTAAATCCACTGGAACACCACAGCTAGTGCAACATTGATACGTCATGTTCAGTCTGCTCCACTTACACGCTCGTCAGCAGACGTCAAAGACAACGAATGGAGAGGGAGAAAGAAAAAAAAAAGAGCTAACTTCAACTGCATGAATCACGCCGGAGCTGCCAAACCGAACTGTTTTTATTCGATCTTTTAAAAAAGGGTGCACTCCTCTACATTCTAATACAGCAAATGAGGCTATAAAACCAGCTGTAAACCCATTACAATCGTAACATTAGGCCAGCGAGCAATTTATCTTCAACACCCCTATAAATCTAGATTTGGGTGACTAAGTATAACCTGGGAAAATCAATGAATCCACATAATGCAAGCATCCAACTTTTACTGCAAAGACTGAGTTTATAGCCTCTATGGTAACAGTCATACCATGCCAGGGAAACTCCAGTTAGCTCAAACTAACCTCCGCTTTCAAACTTACGTGTAAAAATAGCAGAGAAAGAAGAGATCTTGCACATAAATGCACCTTGCAAACTCTCGAGCCTTTAGAAAATCATAAACGAGTCCCTGATGGCTTTTTTCAAGAAACCCGTCACAGGGCAATTACTAAATCACCACATATCGGTTTTCATTTTTGCAGTCGTTACTCGTGACCTAAATGTTGTTTCGACTGTAAAGTGGGGCTTAGAAAGGTCAACTGTTTTTTGAACATGCTCAACTGGCTTTGGTCTGCTCAAATGACAAAAAAAAAAGTCTGTGGAAGTTCATTCTTATAAAGCAAATAATCATAATCTGCTTTACAGGCTGAGAGGCTGATGTGTGTCAGCCCAAGTCCTTCAGGAGGGGGGGAACCAACCTACTCTTGGGAGAGAAGATGATAGGCAGTATGAAAACACATGTTACGTGCCTGACACTCCCTCTTCCCACCCCTTTAAATAGAGGGATACCACTTCTCGTCCCTTTGGCGCACCTCCTCATTTCACTCTTTCTCCTGAGATCGCAGCTTCTTCTATAAAGCCGTAGGGATGACACCTGGCTCAAATTACTCCGCATTAAAATACCATGAACGTGCATGTTTTCACAATGGGGTCGCCACAGTGGGAATCAAACCCCTGACCCCGGTGTCAGCTCCATTGCCACCGAGCAACAAAGGCCCGCGTTCAACATATACATTTCACAGATGGAGAACGAGGAAGCAGCTGCCCAGCGCCTTTCAAAGAAGAAGCTCGGCATACTTGTTACTTATGGCATGACTGGCTGCACATGACATCATTGGGAAGGCATGCTTCCCTATGTGCCGCTATTAGAAATGTATTGTTGTCCGTTAAGAGGAGGGTAATGCTTCAACTCTATGACACAATAGAAGTACAGAGGGGCGATTGAAGGCTGAATGACATAAGTCTGACTCTCAGAGGCTGAATTATGATCAGGCGTACTTTCATTGTCACAACTGTTCTGCATGAAATCTGATTTGGCTTTGCATGCAAGCAATACGATATGATCAAAAGGCATTAAAAGCTTCAGTCATGCATTTAGACTCCCATCTTGAAGTAATTATATACAGCCATATATTATAGTTGAACCTCACTGTCATTGGATTTCATTATGAATGAATAAAAGACATAGCTCAAGAATGACACTTGAGCGTTTCAGTGATTCAAGTCCATGAAGTGTGTGTGACAAAAATGTATCCCGGTGGATTCACTCACAGAGAGTAAATCAACATGAGTAACGTACATGTAGTTTAAACTAAATTGTTAAAATATCAGGTTAAGATGAAATACATCCTAACTGATGCATCACATTTCAGCTTTTTAATTGCGAAATAATCTGTATTTGGATTCAGAAGGTACCTTGAGACATTTTCTGGAGCGGTTTCACTCCCTCACGAGGTAGTCATAAATTACATGGAGTTTCACGCATCAGGAGGGCCTTGAACGGAGGGGTAAATCACGCTCGGATACCTTAACGTTAGATCATTCCCAACATCTCAGATTTCTTGAGTCTTCATGTGGCAAAGGTCAGAAAAACAAAAGCTGTGGGAAGAGCAACCAGTCAAGTGATTGTTGTGCAATAATGACAAAACACACACACACACACACACACACACACACACACACACACACACACACACGGAAGAGTGTTTGTACATGCGCGTGTGTGTCAGTGTTTTCCACAAGGTTATGGAGCAGCAGGAGCAGGATATGGAAAACAAAGCCACACACGAATAGAAGAATTTTGGTCATAAAAGTCCAAATTTGGTGGCATCTGGCACATTCTAATGCCTCTATTCCATCACTGATCTTAATTATTGCACATTTTAATGAGTTTGTCTACCTGAGTAAATATGTAGTGAATTGTAGTTAAGGAGAATTAGGCTTTATTTATTTGAGGACATTTATTAATTAATGTATTGTCTTATTAGAAACATAAATTGACTTTTGAAAGTAAACAAGGTTATTTTAAAGGGGGGCATGTTTTAACCACATGTCTTATCCAGCCTATGCATTGGTTTTTAAATCAAATTATTTCTAAAAAATAAAAAAATCCCTGTGCTAAAAATAACTCCAACATGTGAATCACTTGATTCAAATCAATCTCGTGAATCAACTGAACTTCTAGTCACCTTCATCTTCATTTTCACTATCATTCTGAGTGTGATGCTGAGTCATGGCCTACATTTTCCTCATATGACACAGGTCTGTTACTTTGTCAACATTGTGTGTTTTACTGTGTGTTTGAAATGATTTTTAGAGATGGCTCTGTTGAACAAAAAAACCCCAATGCAAGTGGGCCTGTTCCCAATCTGTGCAATCAATGCAATTCTTAATGTTTTATGTCATGAATTATTTTGCTGATATTTGTCAAACAACCTCCCAGCTGAGCATGTACACACACACACTCATTCATATCCAGCATCATTCTCTATCATTATTATTTTTGAAGCAGAGGCTAGAGGTTGTAAATATGCATGAATGGTGAATTACAGCCTGTTTATGAAAATGTTTTTTATTAGAATCAACAATTAATATCATAAATCCGCCTGCTTGACATGAATGAGTAATCAGCTGTTATGGAAAGCTCTGCTCCACGAAGACATTAATGGAGAGTTTCATCTCATGCACTTAGATTTTATTCTTCCCACACTGATAAATATTTAAAGATGAAGCAGAGCAGATCAGCTGTGCAAGTTCAATGAGGCAGCCAAGAGATTCTGAGTCAGCCTCTTACTTTGAACTCTCACTAGCCGGCCAACATGTGCTTAATAAGATAAGGATCGGTGCTCCTTTAACTTGGAGACCCCCTGAGGAGTATCAACGGGAGGCTGAAACAGAAGGACATTCAGTACATATGCCAACAATAATTATTTGGGTTAAACCTTAAAAAATGAATAAATAAATGAAGAAAATGGAGTGTGTAACTCTCACTAAAAAGTGCACACATGCTCTGTAAGGTTACCAACATAAACTAAGGTTAAAGTAAAGGTAATTCCCTCTTTTTCTCTTTTTCTTGCAGTTAGTGTTAGTATCTTGCATTTCATCTACTACAATACTACCGTTCCCTCTGGCAGCCAAACAGGTTGAGCACATAGATCATTCCCTGGCAGACCACCAACATCAACAATCAAGAAACAAGAAATACCAAATAGGATCTGGGAACATGTGCCTCTTATGGATCACAGTGACAACTGCAAATTTTAATGGAGTGCTGGAACCGAACTTTTTAGGCCCTCCGCTTTCTAGATTTAGCGTCTGTAAATGGTTAACTTTTCCCTGAATGCACTCCTCTTCAAGCCTGACTTCCAACAAAAAGACGCCATAAAAAGACCCGCACAACAATAGGCTGCACGGTGCCATTGAGGAACAACTGGCTTAAAAACAAAAAAATCTCAGTCATGCTTAGTTACAGGGTGACTGAAATGATGAAACACATCATCGCCAGCCAGGCCTGACAAATCCTTATAATTCCTTGATGTGGATAAAACAACAGTACTGTGATTCAAAGATCAGGGCGGTGTGTGTGCCCCTCCCTGTGTCCTGCAGTCCTCAGACTGTGTTTAAACCAAGAGATCAGACACCAGTAATCTCCATTGTCCCGACCTGGGTATGCGACAGGGTCCTACACTGGCCCACTTTAACAAGCAGGGCCATCTGCAGAGTCACAGATGGCTCGGGCAGTGTCTCCCAGGTTCCCACATTTAGATGGAAGGTTAACATGATATGATTAAAACGCCACACACGGAGAGTGAGAGCAAAGAAAACAGAGAAATTGTTGCAGCGTTTGATAAGTCTTCATAATCTGCCTTGGTATGCAGTTGGGTATTTGTTGTGTTTTTAAGTCCAAAATAACACAGAAGCCATTTTTCACACCGTATCTATACCTTCATCACAGTTTTCCGACTACAACCTGGATCTGCTGAAACATGCCACATATGCTTTTGATTACAATGTGTTATTCTGGTCTGTTAGATAAAGTCATCTTTGATCCACCTTTGTACACTCCCTTTGGCAACGCACTTTTGAAAACACTCATTCAAAAACATTGAAAACTACAACACCCCCCCTTCAGAGGCCCATGCTGTTTAAACTAACATGAAGGTTCATTGGCATAACTAAAAAAAAAAAAGACCATGCATTTATGACAGCAATGAATGGGCGTCATCGGGGTGATAAATGAAGCGTCTCTGACACAGGCTGGTGCCACCATGGCGTTTAGTCGGAGTGAACAAACAGCGGGGCAATAAAACAGAGACGAGGACAAGGACACGCTTTAAGGACACATGTAGTGAAAGAATTTGAATCAAAGCCCATTGATGTGTGCAGCCAAACGGGTTCAACTGCAACATTTCTTCCTTTAGTCAAAGTGCTGCCGAGGTAACTGTCCAGACTTTAAGTGAATGGAGAGACTTCCAACTGACAGCCTTATTCAAACAGGTCCCGTGACCAAGATCTCTGTTACTGATTGGCTGCTGTGTGATGAAGCTGCTAGGCGCTCTCGCAGCATGGGAGACCTGACCTTGACCTGACGTTAAGGTGAAGAGGGAGGCTGGGGGACTTAGAGCTGTGATGGGCGAGTGCGCCCCGGCTTTGTGTCCCTCAATGGAGATGTAATGACTCACACAAAACTTCCCAGCAGCCAGCCAGCTGGCACGCAGCTCGCCTGCACAAAGAAATCTGCGAGGGTAGGCCTTCGCCCCAACGCCGGTCTGTTTCAGCATGGCAGCTATTCAAGCCCCGCTTTCCATTTCATTTGCACAAGTACTTTTATGTCTGGTGCTCAGTCAGACGTGTTTCTGTTTGTGTGTGTTTCTGTTTGCAAGGGGGATCGTTTGACACGGGTCCACTTTGGTCCCATTTACCGGCTGTTGGGGACTCTAGCCGGTCCTTTGTGGGCTCAGACCTAAAACTGGACTTGATCAAATCACAAATAGATTTCTAAATCTAAGTGTGAATGCATTTGGATGTGACTAGTCAAGTGACACTTGGAGGTAAACACAGAGCACAGTTTGAGTGAAAAGTCAGCTTAACTGCTTTGAAAGACTACTTATAGAGTGCGAATAAAAGGACAAAGCTCTCAAGCAGATGTGTGTGATTTGCCTATTCTAACACTTTAAAAAGCAGTTGCACCTGAACCAACGTTCCAAACAGCTACAACAAGTCTACCACTGTCTGTTATATGGTGTTATGTCTGGTATAAGAGGAAATGTGGATGTCACATTTTCCCACAGATACACTGATAAAGATTATGACTGTCCTCGAAATTGGTCTAAAACTCTTCCTGCTGAGCTCCCCAGAATCACACTGGGCTAAACTTGAGTGGAGCCTTCAGTGGGTAGGGAGGATTTGCCCCTCATACTTATTATAGTAAAATGTATAAAACTACGTAGTCTTGGGGCCTCATATTGTATGGAATTATTGGCAGATATTTGGCCAAGCGCTCTCATTAAGAGTTGGAAATATCTCCTAGCTTCCCGTACAGTGCAAAAAAAACAAAAAATGAAACTCACAAACACACAGTCATGTCTGGTTACAGTTTAGCAGTATTCCTGTGAGCCTACGGGAAGAGAGAGTCAAAACGAAAGTGCGTGTGTCTAATGAAAGACACCTTCCAAAGAGCTATGGGCTCCGGGCTGACGGCCAACAGAAGGGGCTTCTCAGTTTTGAACAACACAGCAGCACCTTTCGGTACTTTCCCGCTGTACAACCGTGTCCAGCTACCATTTCAAATAAAGCCTGAGGGTAGAAGTATTTTCTTCAGATAAAGCAAGTCGACCCTCCATTGGTCCTATGATGCAACAGTGGTCAACAACCCTCCCACTTCCCATAAATGATTAGTCATAAAAAGAAACAATTTCTCCAGGGTCTGAAAACAAGTGAAACCACAACTGTAGAAGTTAAATCTGTAAATCTTATTTGAGCCAGATATATCAAAAAACAAACACTGACTCCTCTACACATGTAGAAAGGAAAGCTACTCTGCAAGAGTGAGTTTTCATTGAACTGAATCCTTTTGAAATGAATCCAGGGTCATGTTATACGTGAATACAAAACTGAAAGCTTTGCCAGCTGTAATGACCTTTGGCATCATTGTAATACACCTTGCACGGTGGCATCAAAGGATTATTCAAATACTGACTCTTGCTTGAAGTCACCTTTTGTTCTTTTTGGCTGCGCTCGGACTCTGGCATTTGCTGTTGATCCCTGGTTCTCACTGTCGCCCACAGCATTCATAACTTTACCAAAATAACTGAGGGGAAAAAGCTTTCCAGGCAATTTTCTTCCCATCCCATAGAATCTATTTATCACTCTGCTCCCAGGGACAGTCCCTGCAGTATGATCAGTTTGTCCTCCACACTGCAAAAAGCAAACAAATCCTTTCCAAAGCATGCAAGTCATTTACTTCATGTTATTGTTGCTCTTTTAGCAAGGGTGGAAAAACCAGAAGAAAGAGCAAATTAGATTTAGCTAACATTGTATGAGTGTAAACCCTTACACTATGTTTCTCTGCGATGGCTTGCTGCCTAACAGAGAGCGGCTGCCAAGGCAGACTGGGCAGATCATCACAAAAGCCCTGCAGCAAATGTGATCGGGGATATAAAACTGGGTTTGTCCCAAATATAATTTCCCTTTTTTTCTCCTCTCGTCTCTCACTCCCACCCTGTTTTGAAGTTCGGTGTTCTGGGAATATGAACACTTCATAGGACATACAATACTGACTCCACACTAAAACTGTCTACTATTCAGACACATGCTTTCCCACCACATGACTTTTGATTAAATGTACTTTTTTTTAATTCAACGTGTATAGTAAACATAGTTGTAGTTTGTTACAGTGGATATGTTTACTAGTACAACAGCTTTAGATTGTTATAGAGAACCATAACATCACAGTATGTTCTGGACAGGTGCAAACAAAAAGGTTTAACTATCTCTACACCTTCATTGTGAAAGACCAGTACTGAGGAACAATAAGACATCTCATTCAGTACATGTTTTGAGTGCTCGGATGTCAGTGGAAGTTCCCTCAGAGCTCCCCAGTGAGCTGTGTGGCTGCAAACTCTAGATAGGATCAGGGTGAGCATCCATTTCTTGGGAAATGTGGGATAAATTGGGGTAAACTAGAATTCCCTGTGCTCTCGTAGTTAAATATCTAATGGTTGGAACTCTGTGAGAATGCAGTCGACTCTGTGGAAGTTTGATATGGCCACTAAATACTATAAAAACTAAAACTGGGGAAATCAAATGAACCCTATTATACTTTGAAGTTGAGATTTGATTACTCATTTGACTGCAGTTAAGTTTGGGAAACCCAGAGAACAGTGCCTGTTTTACAGATTAAGCACTCATTTACAAAAAATCACTGTGCAGTGATTTATATATTAGTACTCAGAAACTGTATCAAATATTAACCCAGAGTACAAAGCTTCAGTTCCTGGATTATTGGTGGTCAGTAAATGTTTTAATTTCAGAGGACTGCGAGCTGAAAAGCAGAACATAATGGAGAGCAGGTCATCCATTTTTATGGGAAAGCTCTTTTTTGCTGGTATAGCAGGACGGTCTCTCCCCAGTGGGCCTGCTGGGAGCGGGACTGGCTTTATCCCAAAATAAGAAACTGGGATACGGAGATGAGTGAGAGCAAGAGAGAGAGACCCAGAAGCTCGGAAAAAGCATGCAGTCAGAAAAGAAGAACAAAGTATATAAAATGCCTAAGGGGGCAGGCAGGCACAGAAATTACTGGCAAGAATAAAAGATGAATCCGGATGGCAAGGAAATATCCCAGAGGAGGAGGGTGAAAGGAGGGAGGAACAAAAGCCAGTGCAGGAGGATGGACTCGCGTGTGCTTCAGAGCACAATGAGCCGGGTGGAGGAGAGCCGACCTGTCCAGCAAAGCCTGCGTGGAGGCCTCAGGTCAATCCCTGTGCCACAACTAATGCTATCTAGAGCATTAAAATTATGCACACCAGGCATAAATCCTCACTATCAAAAACAGAAACAACTAAAAAAAACAAGAGTGGACTAAGAATATTTACCTAACTGTAAATAGATTCTTGGTTTATTGAATTTGGCATTTCTCCCTGATGCAGAACTGGTCCCTGGAAGATAAAAGTCAGAGGAAGAAACAGATACTTTCTATGTCCAAACTAACGCTGTTGGGTCGCGGAAAAGTTGTTGAAGTGACGAGAAACAGAACAACACAACCTCAGTATCCAGGTCACTGACGCTTGTTCACAAACACTGCAGCCAGTGTGTTACAGGGTGTCTTCCACCACTTGCACTAAAGTGTAAATCAGTGTGACAAGTGAGGACCTGCAGGAAGGTACAAACACAGCAGGAAGCAGATAAGACCAAGAACAGGGAGTCTGGCCTCAAATGACAGAAGTATATGAGGAACAGTGGATGGCTTATTTCATCACAACAGCCATTTTCCATAAACAAGAAAAGAGAATATAAATTGGCAGAAGCTTTCTGTCTGAAGCTTCATCAATAGCGATTCTGGTTCTTGTTGAGTGCAATTAAGTTCCAACCTATTAAACCTTCAGTTAATTGCCGTATTGAAACTCTAAACTCGTAGTAGTAGTAGCTGCCAGGTTGCTCAAGTCTAAACGTTCTTTTATGGTGGTGCTGGAGTAGATAACGTAATTAAAACCATAACAATAATGCTAAATATCTCTATCTGTCTTGATAAAATCATTTCTAACTGTCCCACTGAATCAAATACAACAACTTTTGTATTTATCTGCTAAGCTAGCTACTCTTACTATGCCTGTCAAGCTTTCCATTCTGCACATTAACAAACAGCGGGGGAAGTTTTACCACTTAAAATTCATAATAATGTTTTTAACAATGCGTCCCTAATGTCAGACCCTAACCCTAACCCTAACCCTAAGCGAGCAAATCATTTTTACCCATCAACTGTCAATTTTCCTAGCTAAACGACAACTGTCGCTTGTAGATGTCATCTGCTGTAGCCAGCTAACTGATTAAGCTAACATGACTTGGTTGATATAGTTGTCTCTAGCTGTTTTGATTGTTTACTGACTTGTTTTAAAACTTAATAACTACCTACATGATACTGTGCTATAAGACTGAATCTAAATCCATGCAAAAAGTCTGCTTTTTGTTGATGCTTATAAAAGACGAAAAACTGTACTGGTAGTGCAGCGTAGAGCCAGTTTGTGCTGTAAGCATGACAAGGAAAATGTGAGGTTGGGCTGACTCATTTAAACCTTCTTTGGATGATTAGCTTACACACTTGTTCATATTTTCAAACAGTATGTTTTCACTTTTAACATTACAAGCGAAAAGACTTCGGAAAGGATGACTAACGCTACCTTGGGTAACGTTGGCCGGAGTAGCTGGAATGTAAACTTCTCCAAATCCAAGAAAGAGCAGTACAGAGCTGCTAACATTAGCCAAAACTCTTCCACACAGTGGGGAAACACTACATGGTGGTTGTGTTAGTCATGAATGGGGCATTTTTTTATTAACGTAACCTGTAAACCCACAATCTAATGACATGCTGACAATTGCAGCTTACGTAAGAACACACAGATTAATGGATTCCTTACTACTTTGTGTTTTTGGTTTTGGGAAGGCTAGGGAAAAAGACACCGCCCTCTAAACTCTTTACATGCCTCATTCAACATCTAATCTAAAGCTTGACAGACCTACCTTGCCCAGTCGCAGCTGCCAGCCAGCTATTATTGGACAGTCATTGTTCGGGAATGGGGTTTAGCCAATTCAAACTGACACCACCCCCTCAAAAAAACACCACCAACAAACAACTAAGCACCTGAAATTCTGCGTGCGAAGAGAAATGAAGCAAAACAAACAGTCTTACACTAAAGTGATGAGCACACCATTTATCCACACCCACATATCCACAGGTGCTTTCTTTTTTGCATCTCCGGTGTGATGGTAAGATGATTGATGAAAAGCCTCTTTCAAGTTTAAGACTCAACCTGGCTGATCCACAGGCGAGGTGAGGGAAGTTCACATTCCAGTCAAATCCCAGTCTAAACACCTGCACAGCAAGGACTACCAATTCACATGTGTTTCCTTCCTGTTAAAATTCCAAGTCAGCTTTCACATCTTCCCTATTGCCAGTCATTTTCACAACTTGGGTCCATCTTAACTTCATATGAGAATATCTTTTTAAAATCATAGATAGATTTGGATAACAGACATGCAACAGCATATGATTCACATCACTGGGAAAAGAAGATTCTTTAAAAAGAATTTGAAGGATTTACTTGATACAACACTCTTTTTGTACAGCTGTGACTCACTGTCACTGCCTTAGATCTTTTATCTCCAACTTCCTCCTAATCTCTCACTGCAGATAGCAGGCCAACTCCTCATGTGGAATAAGGAGAGGAGAGTTCATAAGAATTTTACTTTATTTTTTTATCTGCTTTTCCTGGAAAAAATCCTGTGATGTGTCTTAAAATTTATGTAAGAATAATTCCATTGCGTAATATTTAAGTCTTCCTTTGTGACGCCGGTGATCTGGGAGGAAGGACAAAAGCTGGGCGGGAGATCATATCATTGAAAGACAGTCAGGGCTAGGAGAGGAAACCCACGCAGGTGGCCTGTAATGCTTCTGGCTAGTGGCAGCAAGACAAAGACCAGTCGACAATAGTTTTATAGCCCTCTGAGCTGTCAATATTTCCCCTGGTTGCCACGGAAAAGTACGTGGGAAGATGTTGTAAACTACACGCTATGGTGAAGTTAGTTTAACTTGAAGTCAGATATGTATTAGTATTTCTATTAACAATTACAGCTACATATGGGTTCTGAGACAGATGTTGTAGAGCCAAAAACAGAGAAAAGACTAAATCTTTCCTGATGTAGAGGTAAGGTGAGGTCACACCAATCTTTATTCTCTGCATGAATTACAAAATACAAGAAGATTTACACTTTTGTAGAGAAGAAATGTGGCATTGCCTGCGACTTCAACTTATTCATAAGTTATCTAAGAGCTTAAACTCTTCTAACTCAAAAGTTGGAGGAAGTATGGGACAAAAAAAAAACATCCAAAAGTAGCACTGCAGTTCTTCACGGCTCAATTCTTCTTCAGTCATGAGTAGCAACCTGGACGGAAGAGGTCTGTTGAAGTTATTGAGTTAACTCTGACAGTTTAATTATGCCTGGCTCTGGACTGAGTTTTGCCGGTCTGCTGACCTGTGGCTATTCAGTATCATGTCAAACGTTAAATCCACTCTAATTGGCTGGCCAAGTCTTTAAAGCCGGAGTGATAAGCAAGATGGAGGCGGCTGTGTTTGCTCTTTTGTTGTTTTGAAGGGGGTGTTTAGGGGGTTGGGAGGTCAGCGGTCTTTTGAGGTCAGGGGTAGATGACTTTGCCCCCCACCTCTTCTTTAGGACGGGCTTGAATTGCTCTCTTGGTGTCTCTGCCCCCACGCTCAGAAACTCCATAAAGCATAATGACTGCTGGGGAATGTTATTTAATAAGTGTGAGGGGTACATACACACCTCAAGGCGAGGAGATAGCTTATCATGACTCCAAATTTCTAGAGAAGAAAAAACAATCCTCCCTCTTGCCAACAACAAACTAGAGCTTAACGTCCTCTGGAGGAGCCTGATTTTTCCAAACTTTTCACACACATATGCTCCAATGGAGAGGCCCTAAACACACAAATGTTAGCCTATATACCTCAAAATATACAGGAGACTAGCGGAGGGATTTCAGGTTGGTGTATAGGTGGCCACACACAGAAGCACTTGCTCTCATGGAGGGTCCCACCACAGGAATGTAAAGTGTAATCACTCACACATTTCCCTCAAGCAAAGCAACGAAAACCCTGAACCTTGATTTTAACAAAACGTCTCCTTTCATAAACAAACACAGTCTCAACCCAGCTCCAAATTCTCCCTCATCTTCCTTAATCGCACCAGTCACTCAAGCCAATTTAAGGAGCATGTATGGTGGGGGGGAGTGGTACGAGGAGGGGGGGCCAAGGTCCCAGAAGTGCAGGCGAGCACTGTGGTTTCCTGGTCACTGGCTTTTTGGAATGCTTGACTTGACAGACAGGTTCAGCTGAAACCACTTCAATCAAACACCAGGCAATCCACCAGAGGGCTGAGGTGGTGGGACCCGTTTTATCCAGATGCATGACGTGTAACAGTACAAGAATCGGCATCCAGCGTGTGTAATCCCACTATGCCGGTTGCTCCTTTTACAAAGACGTAATGTGACTACCTCCACTGCTGAAAAAACAATGTCTTCCTTCCCCTCATTCCACGTTTGCATTATGTGTACCTTTTACACAGAACGGCAAAATAACTGTGCCACATTCCCAAGTGGAACAGGCTGTGCTAGTAGTGAGAGTCTGGTGAAAAGGAAACCTTCAACTCAACTTTGTATAAAGAACTTCAATATCAAATCTCTCTGGTGTAAAAAAAATAATCTGCTGACAAGGTTTTTATTCCATGGTATCAAGTTACAAAGTAGAATACTGAACAAAGCCATTGCATTGTTCATATTCTAATACTTTCTTCATAACTTGGTCCCAAAATTTGCAAAGTCAGAGTGCTGAATAAGCTCGGAGCAAAGAGAGATACATCTCCATAGATAGAACAGGTGACATCAACTATGAGACAGCTGAATGAAAACATAAAGGCACAGCATCAGTGTCTGGGAAGTTTGGGGGGTTGGTGCAGGAATGAGTGAGCAACTCTTTGAAATCTGCACTATAATTAGCAGGGGTACTATATCAACGGCAGGTTGTCTGGACCTGCAGAAATATGCTTACGGTTCTGATAATGAAAGAGAAAAAAGAAGCAGGGACGTGAATTATTTCCTTTCTTTCTGCAAACGATTTTAGTCTAGGTTGTCTTTATGGAGAAACATTGGGACTCGTGGCACTAATTTCTCTCCTTGTAGGTTCCCATCGCACACATTTAAATCAGCTACCTGATAAATGGCAGTAGGGATCACTGAAGAGAATACCACTGATAAAATTTGATTTCACTCGTCGACAAAATGTTTTCATTCCTGCATCATCTGAAGCTCTGTAGTAAATTCCAACATTGATTGATATTGACCTTGCATGGAGTGTGCATTGACTCGTTGCTGCAGCCTCACTTAGTAAATCAAAGTCACAGTAATGGCCAGACTGGGTCAATGAAATGCAGGAGGGAATGACCGTCAGCGGGCTAATGTGGTTTCCTAGTCTAAGCCGCTCTAGTGGAATTTATAGTAGCATAGATGATGTGCTACTGCCGTCCACAGAAACTTTCATTCCAGGCCACCGAGGCTTGCAGGACTGCAAGAACATCACTGTACTTAAGTTTGAGGACAGGCTGAGGGGTGAAGTCAGGATGGCGACTGCAGAGCATGAATGCAGTCATAAATGTTTCATCTTACTTCAGGATTTGTCTAAACAAGCTGAAAAGCAGCGTGAAGCTCTGACAGTAGTGAGAAAGTGGAACTTTTGGTCTTTTTCTGAATGTTACATAAGAAGTCGTCTCTGTCAAGCAAGACTGTGTAAGCATTAAAGCTGACTACATTTGACAGTTACTAATAAACCAACAGAATTTCAATGCAACTGAATTAGCAGGCTTGTCAATTATTCCTGAGTAAAAGTTCTCCAAATGTATGAAATCAATACTTTAGAATCACAAGATTATCATGGAAGACTCTGCACAAAGAGTAAAATGCTTCCTGAAGCTATCTTGTAACCATAATGAGCAAGGAGCCATGGCGACATGGTGCCAGAAAGGTAAGGTAGTATTACTGTATTATGAGCTACTCTGTTCAGAGTTTAACTCATTTTTTACTGGAGCCATGAGATTACTGCTTTCCTCTATTTGGTATTGTGAGACAGTCTGTACGAGGAATGTAGTAAGCTGGCAGCCATGTGCTCTTGGCCAGAGGGCCACTTGCCACCACAAGTATTACGGCTCCCCCTCTGAGCTCAGCCAGTGTAACTTAAAACCCAGCAGAGTGCTCTAACATGGGACTGCACTACAGAGCCTGGCCTGGCTGAGGAGCTCTGATGGTAGTCCAACACTGACATTGATGGGGTGTCACAGGAGAACTGTCCAAACACAGGGCTGAGGGATGCATGCCAGGCGTCTCGTGTGTGTGTGTATGATAAAGAAAGAGATAGGAAAAATGTTTTGGCACGGTTTTGAATCAACAGATTACCAAAATCACCGAAACATTTGAAAGAAAGCACTGGCATTGTTTACTTGGATTCCTTTTTTTAAATAGCCATATCAATCAATCACTGAGAGAAGGAGCATCACTAAAGTGTCTATATATGGACCTGTTGGAGCACTGAGTGCAGCTCTGTGATAGTCGGTGTTGTTGATAGAGAAGAAAAGCCTCGATATCAGACTGAGCCAAAGTGTAAAGTACATCACTGCACTTCTAGCAAAGCAAGTTGTTTGACCTGAATGTGTCAGCATCACACCCCACATTTAAAAACATGCCTGCATACAAATATCAGCTCAGAGGGAAAAGGAATACATCTACAATATCAAACACCAATGCAAATGCTGGTTTCCTAACATGAGGCAACACTTGTGATTCTTTACTAATATCAGACTCCTCATAGACTAGAATCTGCAGCTGTGTCCTTCAGCAGTCATCCTGTGGACAAGTCACAGCCACATCATAAAAACCCACCCCCGCCCGATGAGCCATCGGTGCCTTGAACTGCTCCATTTACACTAATTGTCATTCGGATGAGGAGGGGGTCTCCGTTGTTTAAAGATGCCCCTGATGCCATTAATTTGAAAAGCACAATTAAGAGTAATTAGGCATTTGCTGGCAAAGAGAGGCTATCTGGTAATGTAGCATGTAGGATAACCCTCACAACAACATGTGGCATTGAGGCATTACATCATTTTATACAAACACAACCTAAACTGGAGACGTGAGATGAATGAGGCACTAAATCATCTTTATTTATCTTTAAAGCTACACTGTAATAACTTTATGACTAATATTAGAGTTCTTAGAGTTGGATTGATCAAAGTAGCTTCCCAAATGAATTCACACAGAGTCTGGTTAGACGTTGAGAAACTCATGAGACACTAGTGTCACTTATCATCATCCTAAGAGGAGTGCACTTGCAAATGGGAAGTGATGGAGCATCTAAATCAGACTGTCTTCAAGACCAAAGAGCAAATGCAAACGCCTAGATAACCCATGACCAGGGTGACTCAGAACAGACATAGTGCACTTAATTTGATGCTGTGCAGGCCAGCAAAACAAGTCAGCAACTGTGCTCCCAACTAAAGCTTCAAATGGTCTCTGCCAAAAAAGAAACCTCTGCAGACATCACAGAGTTTCAATCAAGGTTTACGAGGGGTCAGGTCTGTGTTTTGGTTATGGCAGCTGTCCATGGAGCAGATAAATACCTTTAGGCAAACTAACCCATTCATAGACCACAGGAAACAGGGTCTGGGGAACATGCAAGGACTTGCTGAACCTAAACTAAAGCATGGTAAATCCACTGGGGTATGTCCAAGCTGGAGTAACTGTTCCGGGCAGGACCAAATTTAGGGAGTAGGGAGGGTGGGGGGTGGAGAGGGGTGCACGGGTTCCCTAAGTGCTTCCCAGTGAGTGGGTTTATACATAAACACAAACCAATATCAGATCACCCCCCTCAGTTGCTAGGGAGGGGAGGTGGGTGGGTGAGAGGGGGGGGGGGGATTAGAAGAGCCAGGCGATGGCCACATGCTGGGTTATCAGGGTAATGAATTCTTACAGGCAGCCAAGCAAAGTTCAACACATGAAGCAGGACAACAGCTCAATATATATCAGAGCATAGAATCACACACACTGGCCTCTATTCATAATAATCTTTTAAAAACAAACACACAAAAAAAAGAATACACTAACAATCAAAGTTGTTTTAAGTGAAAAAACAAAACCAAATGACCATTGACTTTATTCAGTGTGCTGTTTACTCTCAAAGTGAAAGCCAGACTGTGTTGAGTAACAGCAGTGTAATAGGCTGGGAAGTGTAATGTGTGGACCGGGCTGTCACACGCCCCTCTTCTCCTGTGCGTGGGCAGAGCTGGAAACAGAGCGTGTCTCCCTTTATGGTCTGGTACTGTCTCCACTAACTGCGACACACCTTTTAACATCTAAACTCAACACACAGCTCACACTACAAAGTAATAAACTAGCGCGGCGGTGGCACTTCACTAAAGACTTTAATGAAGGTAGTTTCCTAAGTAGTCTGATAATGTTCAAGTAAGTTCTATAAACTGACTCAACTTTATTACTTTATCACTGTCTGCTGTGTGACTTATTGGTGGAGAATCAGTCTGAAGTCAGTGATGTAAAGTAGTGAGGATGTCTCCTCCTCGTGCAGTTTTTCCTTGGAGAAGCGCGCGCGCGCACCTCCAAAAAATGAACCCCCCGTAATAAGCGTCAGGTACTCACGCACTGCCTCCTGTTTGGGATCCAGCTCGGAGCAGGTCTGCTGGAGTTGGTTAATCTTACTCTGCAGCCCGATGACCCGCCGGCTGGTGGATGTGAGCTCGTTTTCCAGCTCCTGGAATATGGAGCAGGCATGTTTGGCCAGGTCCGACAGCTGCCGCAAGGTCCGAGACAGAGCCACATTATTGATGGAGACCAGATCCTCGAAAAGCGCACCCTGCTCGTTGGGGGTTTGATACCTGCACAGTAACTGAGGTTCCACGAGTCGTTTGGCAAATGGCATGTTGGTGTGGACCCGGGAGTAAATCCAATAAAAGTGACCCAAGAGTGAGCAGAAAGCAGTTTTCTCCCCTCCTCGGCCCCTGATCCAGTTTTTCTGAATTCAGCTGCTGCTGATGCCCCCCATCCTTTCATTTGTTGGAGAGGACTGTTGTGCTCCTCGCTGCTGCGCCGGGTCATCTGCTGCCTTAATGCTGCTGTGTTTTTTCACTGCTCCAAAGTAAGAGGTGGTTTTTAAAAAAAGGTGGGGGTAAAACCTGGAGCGGAGCCGTGGGCTTTCCAGGATCTGGACCCCTCACTGCTGTGCTGCCGTGTGAGCTTCACAGCCACCAGGAAAAATGAACACTATGGTCCTGCAACACCTTTAGGGAGAATTATGTTTTTACATAATAGAGCCAGACTAATATTAATGTAGACAATAGAATATAGGAGAACACGATACATTAATTATAATTCCTAAAAAATATAGTCTACCATTTAGACACTGTCTCTATTACTTTTGGCTTTTGGTCTTGTGAGCACTCTCCTTGGTCTGTGTGTTAAGTACAATTCATTTGAGATTCATTATGAACACAAGCACATATATGTAATAAGAGACCCAAAGTGTATTTTCATACATTTGCTTTTAACTGGAAGTCAAGTCAAATTTATTTGAAGGATATGTTTAAAATAACAGGAGTTACCAAAGTGCTTAACAGAAAAAATACAGTAAAATAAAGTTAAATCATTTGTCAAAACAAAATAAATGGATAAGTAAATAGCAATAGACACAGTTAACTGTTTTATCATTCTAAGTAAAAATGAGGGCTAGTGAACAGACGTTCTGTAATTGTGGGTCTGCAGCTGGGATTTTAAAGTGGTGATAGATGGGGAGATCTGATGATGAGGAGCAAACTGTTCCACAGTCAGGAAGCAGTTATGGAAAAAGCTTGGTCACGTTTTAATTCTGGCCGATGTGGAACAGAGAGAAGTAACTGATCAGAGGATCTGAGGGGTCTGGATGTAGAATATGGACTGAGGAGATCAGAGATGAAGGCTGGTGCCGAACCATCCAACTTTAAAAACAGATAAAAGAATCTGAAAATCAATGCTATATTTCACTGGTAACCTGATGTGGATATGAAATGATCATTTGATGACATGCACTGTGTCTGGAAAACTAAAAAAAAGTAGCTTATTAATTGATCAGTTGATTGACAGAAAATGTATCAACAGCAGTTTTTATAGTAAATGAATGGTTTAAGTCATTTTTACAGTCAGTTGTTTTCTAGCTTCCATTCTGCTTCTACATGTGAATATTAGTAACTTAGTTATGATAAAAACTTTGGTATTTTGGACTGTCAGAAAGATGACAAAGGGCATTTTTTATACATGTAACCTTAGTCTCTGTGAAACATTTCTCACTGTTCACTGACTAACCCTTAATCCATCAATCAGGAACATAATTATCAGATTAAGTGATAGTAATAATAATATGATAATTGTTGCAGTACTAGTTTTAAATGTCATCTAATTTTCAAAGTTCACAACTGTTTATAAATTGAGTTTATGTAATGTATCCTGGACAGACATCACACTGCTTCTGTTTTTCACACAGTGGAGCCCCCGCCCTGTTTTATGGGTATATTGGATGTGTAAATGGAGAGGGTTGGACAGTTTCTAAAGTCATTCAGCAGGTGCAGTCTGGATTTGCCTTATTGTGTGTGTGTGTGTGTGTGTGTGTGTGGGTGTGTGTGTGTGTGTGTGTGTGTGCTTGCATGTGTGTGTGGTCCAGGTATACCTCATGTTGTGGGGACTCACCTCCCTTATGTGGACAAAAAGCAAATCCCCTTAACATAAATTAGTTTTAGAGTGATGGAAACACGACTCTCTCTCTCTCTCTCTCTCTCTCTCTCTCTCTCTCTCTCTCTCTCTCTCTCTCTCTCTCTCTCTCTCCGTCTGTGTGTGTGAGTTAAAGTAGTTCAGACAAAAACAGGCAGGATATCTGAGGCTATAAATTCTCTCAATATCATCAACTTCTGCAACTTGGAGGACTTTGATTTTAGTTAGTTGCTGCATTAGTGGAAACAAACATTTGATATTTGCCTCATTCTTAATGTGTGATGAAACTGTGGAAGATTCCTGTGTTACTTTGCCATATCCCTGTCTAGGTTAATCTTTGCTTTCACCTCTGTACGCATAGACCTGACAGCTTAGGCCGAGCTTCATTCACATTTGCTGAATGAGTGTTTAGCTAAATCCCAGCTGACGGGGCCAGAATCAGCAGAGGTGACAGCCTAAAGCCCTTCCTGTGGCCTAACCAATGTCCACACCAGAAGTGCAACCTTTGCAAAGCCCCGGCGGGGGACAAAGGAGAGACGAGAGACGCGGCGTATGTCGTCATCTTTGAGTAATGGTGTTGCAACAAAGGCCTAACTTGAACAGACAAAAAACTGTTAATCTTTGTTGTCAGAAGAGTCAGCTTTAACTTTTAGCCACCCGGGTGATCCAAGTTATTAAAGCCTGTTGCAGGTTTATAGTTTATTTACACTGGGCTTTGAAAACGTGTTCTGCAGCTCTCTTTCCAGTCAGTGTAGAGTTCATTTGATTAACTTCATTCAAATTTTGTCTATTTCTGCTCAAGAGCATCAAGTATCTCTGTCTCCAGCTAGAAGAATCATTAATAGTAATAACTGTAATGTGCTGTAGATAATAATAAACCTGTTGCTGGCTTTGTGCGACATAGCTAGATGGCAATTATATCAACCAGGCATATACTTAGAGACAACACATAGCTGACACGTATAGTTTCTTCATCACGTGCAGCTGTCATCTTAAAATGCAAACCAAACACTTTTAAGTGGTATTTATAGTTGAGTGAGAATGGCTCCCTGTTAAGTGGTCTGATCTAATAAGACACACACACACACACACACTCCGCTCCTGATGCATAGGATAAAATAAGTGAGGGGAGGATGTACTGTAAGTTGAAGCAGCAGGTAGTGACACGCTGGCCTGTGCCAAATATTATTGGTTATGGCACAGAGGAGTTATGAGCGCCTTGTTGTCGTCTGGCATCTCGTGTCTGTCTACCAGACTGAACTCATTCATTCCGGCTCATTCATTTTCTCAGATGTGGGATCGACTTGTTGGACTCAGATGTTTTCCTTGGATTGGAGGCTTGGATTTAAGAATCTGTTTCATTTAGCTTTTTCTGTGAAAAATGTCCTGCGATTTCAATCATCCGCAAGGACTCACACAGTTGTGCTTGTCTTCGGGCCTCCGCTAGGCTCAATTTAGTTTAACAGAATACCTCACATCCTGAATATGAGTGATACGCTGCCATTCTACAGGAAGAATGAGGAGAATATATCATGAGTAACATGAAAACAACTTGGTTTGATCAGAGTAGCTTGTTACAGCACTTGAACGCAGCATGAATGGAGTGAGAAATAGGCATATCAGTGTGTGAGGTGTATAAATGGGAGCCAAGTGTGTCAGTGGATATTTTTGGACGGCAGTGGCGGAGGGTCTGGGAATACAGCCATCAGTGGTGATCAGCCTGACCTTTGGTTGTTGTGTCTGTGTCGGAGAAAGCACAGCTGCTTTGTGAGAGCCAGAGGGTTATGGCTACAGTCAGTTTCATCTTTTTTTGTTTGTTTTTGCCCTCACACACAGGACGTGAAAATGACTTCTCATACATCTGTTAATATTTCCAAACTTATATGTCGCCTACTTTTGGGCCTTTAAAATGAAAAGAAGTAAATGATTTTAGGAGTATAGTCCAGAGGTTTCTCTTTTTGCACATAGGAAATATATAACTTGAGAAGTTTATGCCCTTGAACACATTAAAATATCTCTGTTCATGTCTCCTGTGCTAAAAAAGAGTAAGATTTCATTTTCAGTTAGTGACTGAAACTGAAAATAGACTTCTCTTCTACAATAAAGTGTAATAAAAGGATTACAAGCAATAAAAATAGACAACTTTATTAGTTTGATTATTGTCTTCAGCGCAGAGCTCATTGTGCACAATTTAAGATTAATTCATTCTCCAATGCTCACATCATTTTAGCAAACATGCAGTATCAAGTATCATTCCCATCATTTACCATCATTAATAATTAGGATGCGAAAGGGAAAAAATGGAAAGGAAAGGAAGTTTCAGCAGCACCAATAATGTGCATAGATGAAATCAAAACCTCCTCTGCTCATCCAGACATCAGCTGTTTTGAAATCTATCTTGCAAAACATGGGAGGAATATTGTGCTCTTTTATCTAGTGATTTTTTGTACTGTTAACGCTGGTTGGGTTTTTAATGGGGCTCTTTTTTAAAGTATGGATACAGTGTGAAAATAACTCTGAGGGGATTTTACTTAAAAATCAGCAGTTTTTGTTTCAAACAGACAGTGTTTTCGATTACAGATGGAGCAAATCTTCAAGTAAAAGATACATATTTTTATACAAATCCAGTGTCGACATTCCTAAGTGTCCTCATAGCTACAAGTGCCAGTGCTACAGTCTGTCAACAGCCAACAAGTCATGTGTGCTGGCTGCAGATGTTGCTAAATCCAATTCAAGTCATATCTAATGTTGCAAATATGAAGTTCAACCTTGCAAATGTGCTTCTTTTTTTTTTAAGTGCAAAAATGTATCGGATTCAAAAACTCATCTGTAGCACCGTCTCTTGCTTTAGACCATATGTTGATATGCATGATACGCACTGTATACAAAAACTGAAAAATTAGAGTTCTTTACTTTCCATCATTAACACAGAACGTAAGCAGTCATGGTTACATGTGCACCAACTGTGACATATGTTGTAAGCAAGGTAAGATTCATGGGGGGGGGGGGTTCAGTAACTCAGTAGAGAAAAACAAGTTAGAAGGTCACAGTCAATAACAGGATATTTTACATGTGCATATCATACAGTGATTTAAAAAAAAGATGCATGGTGTAATCCTGCAAAACATCATTAAAAGTATTACAGAGTAACATTTGAATGTGGGGCTTGATGGGTCACATTTTTTTGAGTGTACGTCGACTTTTGCTCCCGTCAGCAGCCCTTTTACATTTTTTCTGGATTCATCACAAAAGAAACAACTTGCTTAAACATTCACTGATACTGCTGTACAGTTGTCCCGGTGAAGCACTGTGAGCGCGACTCTATCGAGACTTCAGGCTCAGTCACGTCGAGGTCAGAGGACGCAGGTGCTCCAGCTGGGACTCCAAGGTGACCCTTTCCTGGTGAACCACCTGCAGCCAACGAGAAAACATAAACTCTGAACAAGAGACACACCGCAGGCATGTAATTAAATTGTTTGCTTTGTTTGCCATGGTAACGGTGGTTTTTAACAAGACTAAACCCCTCCGAGCTGCCCTTGTTGGATTTACTGGGATCTAGCAGTGAGGTTGCAACCAACTACCACTCCCCTCACCCTCCACTTCCCAGCATGTAGGAGAACTTATAAAACTGGTGAAGAACTTGAAAGGTGCTCTCTAGAGCCAGTGTTTGGTTTGTCCACTCCAGGCTACTGTAGAAACATGGTGATGCAACATGATGGCCTCCTTGGAAGAAGACCCACTCCCTATGTAGATATAAAGAGCTCCTTATAAGCTGAGAAAAACAATTATTCTTAGTTTCAGGTGATTATACACTAAATAAAACATTACATTCAATTTCTGCCAAGTCCATTTCATTAGATGCTACTTAATTATACAAAAAAAGGGTTGAAATGTTCATCACTCCCCAAAATATGAAAGCACTCAACATATTGAGCAGTATACAAAAATGTCAAATTTGCCCTAAGGGTGGTACTAAAGAAAAGGCCACATGTTCAGTTGAGTCAGCCAACTCATGTGGAATAATGGGAATAATATGTGTAGAATATGTTCAGTGTTAAGCATCAAATTTAGCACATCAGTGTTGAATGGGCAGTGAGGATACCACAATAAAATTAGTTTTACAACTCGTCCTACTGTGTGAATGTAGAATATGTTCAGCATTCAAGCACAATGTCCGGCATAGCAGGGAGTGGGGAGTGATGACACAAACCCACCCCCCCCCCCCCCCAAAAAAGCTAATCTAAGGTTGACAGTTGAAAACCAATTTTGGATTAAAGGGCAAAGGTGTCCGTTTTAGATCTGAAAAGAATTTCTTGACCTGTGAAATGGTACAGAATAGCTCTCTTAACTCTCTCTAACTCCACCTTAATAGCTTAATCACTCTAAATTGACCTCATGAAAAGTTAAAGAAGAACTATTCCTTTTCATTCAGCCTCTTTTCTCACACACACGCACACACACACACTGTTGTAGTTGGATGCCTTACAGTCCTAGGCTCTATTTTGAAGAAGACAGTTGTGAATGCCAATGGCTGTTTGGTATTTCAACAAGGGCTGAGTCTATATAAAGACACATACGCCTTTCTCCGCAAAATTCCACACATGCTTTAAGAAACTAGTAGAATTAGCCCTTAATTTAGAGTACAAATGTGAGAAGATTGCAATTATAAGAGTTTAAAACCTAAAAATCAAGCTGTCTATATGCAGTATTTTTATACTCTGCTGTATATTTGACAACGTCCTTAAATAGGCTACGAGTTGCTACATCAATTCTCTTTTTTAAACTTTAGTCTCAGTTGTATTGAAGCTATAAAAGTGCTGCATGTGAGCGTGCAGGTTTCACTACTGGATCATTTACGAGGAGAATGACAGGCATGCAGCATGTGTTCCAAATGTGAATACGTGTGCCACAGGCAGATCCCCAATGCAAACAACTCAGTCTGTGCCATTAGTTCAACTCTGAGTGATGGGTAGCGGAGCAGACAGTTGAGCTCAGGGGTTTTTCACCAAGTTGGACCGTTGGGAGCATTTGTTGTCGCGCTCAGTTGAAAGCCGGTCAAATTCGACTTCTGACACGCAATCAAGAACTTTCAAAACACTGCTAACATGAGCACTATCATGTGGTGAAAAGTTCCTGTTCTTCCACGAGCTGTCAGATTTCAAAGCTGTGATCTGTTACGCCAAATATGCACCCTGTCAGTGTGTTTTCTGAACCCTGCCGAGCTGCTTTTCCCATTTCACGGTGTCCCAGAGGAGGCACAGGCCAGGGAATGTCAGAAAGTCAATGTGGTGAGCCGCTAATGTAGTCCACACCCGTCACACAGATGGACACACACTACCATCAGCAAAATGATGTGTGTGTATCGGTACAGCATCTACAAACTCGTCTCGTTCTCCCAGAAATAGAAGACGGGCTGACCTTCAGTTGCTGTTGGAGCTCGCTGTTGAGACGCGTCAACACCGCGTTGGTTTCCTTGTTTTTTCGGATCGCCATCTGGATCTCCCTCTTCTGTTTGGACAGCGGTCTGAAAGATGAATCAATCCACTTTTATTGAGTTTTAAATGAATTTTAGACAGACAAATTAGTGTAACATAGACAACCCAGTACAAAGCATAACCTGAGGGAATGTCCAAATAATTATATAACCAATTCCTCAACAATCTTTCTTATTTGTCTCAATCTTACAGGGGGGTGTAAGGACATTGTTTGGAGATAGGATTAAGTCTTGAGTTGAGAAACAATGAGTTAGAGCGCCTAGAGACAGTGGAAACCAAAAGAACCAGAACAAAGCACTGCGGCTTTACATCAATCAACCAGCCAGTTCTAGCAGTCACTACTATTATTGATGGTCACCTTCTACTATGCTGACTGACAGTTTCAATGAGCTGTCTGCTCAATAAGGAGACGGAGGCACATGTGCTGGAGTCATTACGGGGGGTTAAGGAGTGCCTAAATGTCTGTATGGCTTTCAGGGGTTAACGATCATGTCTGAACACATAAAACGGAGAACACATTTTAAGAAGTTCTTAAACCTACATAAAGGCCACATAGGTGTTACGAATCAAGCTGTAAACATAATGATTATATTCATCATTTATTATCAACTGATACAATTGGTTTAAACTTAAACCAACTTTTAGCATTGTTTGCGTTACACCAGTTTTTTTACTTTTACAAGCATTAGGAGCATTTAGAAAAGAAAAAAAAGCAGCAAAAAGCAACAAACTGGAAAATAGCTTATTTTTTCAGCTGCCAACTGCTATACTATGTTCGCTAGCCAGTTACTAACTTTGTCTGTCTGTCGTTTGGTGCTGCTCCAGTGAAAACATCCGCCTGCTGCGACTAAGAATGACGCTGATAAGAGCGGTGAGAGTGATTAAAAACAGTATATTTGCCAAAACAATAAGTTAAAGACAGTAAAAATGTGCCGATTTAAAGTTATATAGGCTGCATTTTATGTATATTTGACCTTTTTCCTTAAGTCAAATTTAATAAATGCATTTTTTTTAACAATTCATAGCTAATTCTAATTCTAATTCTTCTTCTTCTTATTATTATTATCATTAATTCCCAGAGGTTTACTGTTTTAGTGCACTGATGTCATTTTATAAAATCAAGTTTAATGTTAACTGTAAATATTATTACATTTGAGGGCTCATTAGAAGTGTTCATCTATATATTCTCTACCTATAATATTATCGGCCTATATATTGATATCAAAAATGTTTTACTCCCTTATGTCAGTATTAGCATCGGCCCCAAATATGCAGTCAGGCTCTAGTATTTATCACTATGAGCGACCTCGTTCATATTATACAGTCAGTTGAGTCATTGTTTACATAGAAATATTGCTTAGTGCAGCTTTAACATAAGCCACTTTCCAAATATGTAGTTTTCTTTCCTGGCTCAGATTAATTTTAGCATTAGCTGCTCATTTAAGCTACTCACACTGAATCAGATTTAGTTGAAAAAATGAATTTGTTTGTATTTTAGGATTAAAGAGGCAAATATTTGACTGACTTTTGAGTGGGTTTGGTAGGGGGAGGGAACTGCACGGCAGGTGGAGGAACCGGCTCCAGGTTCTGGCTGTCTGGGTGGTATTTCCTGCGGACCGGCTTCTGTGGAACCTGAGTGTGACAAACTGTGATCACTTCATGAAAGGTTATCAGAAATAAAACATTCACTTGCACACTGAAACAGAAACACAGACATTCTAACATGTCTATCCTAGTGATTCGGACCTGTTTCGAAGCATTTGTCAAGTCTTCTGTATTTTGACCAAATCTAGAACGTGGACTCTGCTCCTCAGGTTTTATACTGCTCTCCTCCTGCAAGACAGCACAAATTACACATAAACTATGCACCCAAAGTAACTCCTTTTACTTTAAACGATGGCAAAGGTAAGTGCATTGATGTCACGATGAGGTGAAATGATATAAGAGAAGTGGAATACAGGCAGGATGATATGTGCCTGCCCTGATCGTGGATAAATCAGCACCTTCCCTACAGGGACCACGATCTAGTGCTCTCCAGCCTCTGCTCCCTGTCTGCTCAGGGGCAGCCATGATGGATTACTGTAACTTGCTTTTATTGCATCTCCTTGCTGCATTTCAGCCATTATTCTCCTCTGGACATAATATATAACATATCGCCACCTGCTTTCCTTCAGCAGAGAGGTTAATAGTGCAAGAGTCTATAAAGCCTTCCACGCTGGTCCTACACGTGGAGGTCAGTTTCTTAATTTCAGCACTTAGCAACACAGCAAGATTAGTCGCTTTGAAAGTTGAAGGCTTTTTTTTTTTTTAATTTTACTAGGCAGCACCTTCTGTAGGTTTTTCTACACTGCAACATTTCCCATCTGTTAATGTTGGATTTAGTGAATTTGATCCACTCATTTCTAAGAGCTGGCTGTCTCCATTGCGGTGGCAGTTGAAATGCCTCGGCTTTCCTGATGGCTTAAACAGGCTGCTTAAATGCTGCCGCTGTAAACTGGACCCAAGAAACCTTAAAAAAATCTATTTTGCTGAGCAATGCAACCAGCACGACCGTGAGCAGACACAAACAAATGGCCTTCGGGATTCGCTGCACCGTTGGATCTGAAACACAAGCACAGCATGGAAACATTTTAGGTAGCGTAGGAGCCGTGCTGCTACTGTGAGAATAAACTGCAGGAACTCCATCGACTGCATGTGTGTGGTCACATCAGCCGAAGGTCACGCCTGTTTCATTGCAGCAATGCAATGAGGGCCTGGTGTTACTGAAGACGTGCAGTCACTGTCACAGCTGGTCTCATTTAACTGAAATGAGTAACCGGCGGATACGAAGGTACAGTATCGACACCACGTGGTGACTGTACTAAAATACGCACAATGAGAACTCATCAGAAATAAGAGAAGAGGTGATTTAGCTTCTGTTTAACTCAGTCTGACTGTGTTAACTTGTCCGCTGGATTAATGCTTAATCTCTCCAATCTCTAGAGGAGCCAGTGAGCCTTGCTGAGTGTGGACGGTGGTATGACTGACAGATACATGTGTTTAGATTTGCTGTGCTTGAAAAAAAAAATTAATACAAAGATGAGGCATGTAGGTCATAGCTGCAGTAGCATCCTCTCTGGCTGCATGCCCAGCGTCTCACCAACTGCTCTATAGTTTCTTCTTACTGCTGCGGTTGGAAAAGCGAAGTGGAGTTAAGTCGAGTTATGTTACATTAAGTGAGGATAAATTAAGCTAAGTGAAGACAAGTAAAGTGAAGTGAAGAATATATGGAAATGAAACGAAGTGAAATTAAGGAAATGGAACTTAAATAAAGAAAGTGTATCAATTCAGTGAAGGTAAATACTGTACATTGAAATGAAGTCAAGCTAGCTAGGTGACAAAATAAATGTAACTGTAATCTGTGACAGTTACTGAGGAAAAAATGTGTCATTCAATTACAGTTACTTATGAAAATGTTGATGATTACAAAGGGGGTTACATCTGAAGTCAGACCTTTAAGCCCTTTTTTGCCCAGGAGGTTTTTGTCCTCATTTTTTAATATGTAACATGTCACTTAATACATATAATACTATTTTTAATTCTTTGAAATCAATATTATTTTATGTTTTATAAATAAATTATCACATGGGCTTATGCCAGACTTTTGACTTTTTCCATTAACTATCTTTATTTTATATTCCAAAATCTACATGAACTAATGAATACATTTTCAAATGAGAGATAAATCTTGCTTCATAAGAAATGATCTCCCTTATATTGATTTTGGTGGGCTTGATGGGTACACTTACCCTAACAGTTGAAAACATTCATTAGAAAATTAGAGAAGCAATCAATAAATAATCAAATGTAATAAGTTACATTACTTTGATTAAGTAATTGAAATAGTTATATTACTTATTACATTTTAAATAGGGTAACTAGTGATCTGTAACTTATAACATCTCCAAAGTAACCTTCCCAACCCTGAATGGAGAGTGAAGAGTTCAGTTAAGAGGACTGATTGAAAAGTCAAAGTCAAGTGAAGTAACTTGAAGTGAAGGTAAATTAAAAGGAAAGTGAAGTCAAGCATAATAAAACAATGTTTGTTCAACTTAACAGGTCACATGCAAGTTTTTCTTGTGCCTTGCAACAACCATAGAGGATGAACAGTAAACGCCTGCAGATGTGAGAGTGTTTTTCTACTCGACATAACTGCAAATTCAAATGTTCCCTAGAGTGCGCTGCAAGAGCTGGTATCAGATACTCACCCTTAACTTAAGATTGACATATTTTATGTTAAGGAAGCTATTTTTAACTACGTCTATAGTTCACTCGTGTCTCTCTCTCCGAAGAGTTCTGGCTGGTATGAGTTTCTGTTTGTCTTACTAAGTTAAATATATACACACATAAGATATTACCACATTTGGGATCATCCAGACTGCTTGGTTTTAATTACGACTAAGTTATCCTGTGGGAGGATGGAGAAACGGTGATACGGCAAAAGGTGAATGGGGTTAGAAATCTAAGAGCACATGTCCGCTGGGACTCATAGAGAGCGCCACGTAAATGACAAATACATTTCTATTTGACATTTAAATTCCATCCTATCATCTTACTGCTTTGTTGCTGTGGACAATGATATATCCTGCAATCTTTAAAATGTCCACTAGTCCTAAACATGTGCTAGATTGTTGTGCAATGTAACAGGATACAAGTACACACCCAACAGACAGGAGAAAGAAGTGTCAGGAAAGGCAGACGAAGGACAAAGAGAATGAGCCTGAGAAGAGCTCGAGCTAAATGCACGACTTGCCACCTCAGCCATAAATAAATCCTCCACATATTCACTTGCTTGCGGTCCACAGCGGTACAGGCCTTGATGTACACCGCTGTCATAGCCCTTGAGTGTATTTGTGTCTTGAAATAGAGGCCCGTATACATGACTAACGTGACCTGTAGGTGACACATTTACAGTGCAACGTCTGAGATGGAAGGTGGAAAATCCGGGGATGGAAAACGCTGACAATCCGGGCCTGGAATTCGAAGTTCACTTTTGCAGGGATCGTTTTTTTTTGTTTTTTTTTCAACCACGACAAAATTCCAAGTTAAAAATCTGGAAGTAAAGCAGATTTTGTGCTCACCTCTTCTCTAAAGCGGCTGAAGTCAGCAAAGTTTGGCTGCTGCACTTTTTTCTGAGGAGTTTTGTCTGAAGCGTTGATAAAATGAGGAACCTGACAAAAGAGGTGATTGGTACTGATTAACCAAAGCTTTCTTTTATCATTAATAAGATGTTTGTACAGGTTGAGGCCACAGAAACAATGGAGGCTTTGTTCACTTGATATCACATTGTTTCAGTAATAGTTTAATCAAATCAGATGTACCTGTGAAGTTGATGGTCTAGGTGGGAGAGCTGGAGGAGGAGGCAACCATCCACTTTTCACCCCTAAAATCAAGAAGAATAAAAAAAAAATCACTAAGCGATAAACTAATGCTGCAAGAGTCACATTGCAATCTTTAAATACAAATACACCACCCATATTTTTATAATCAGAGTCTGACTTGCACCGCCTTTTATTTTTAATCCTCAAGTGAGCCTCTTACGTTTCAGATTGAACAATAAAAAAAAAACATTTCCCCTGTCATAAACCAAACACAATACCTTGGTCACAAAACACTCCACAGCTCCAGGCGGTTCATACTGCGTTAGAAAACTAATATTGTGAGAAGAGCTGAGTGAAGACGGGGCTAGAGGAGGGGGAGAGGGGGGGGCGTACCTGGAGCGTCCTGCTGGAAGAGCTTGTTGAGGTCCAGCGAGGAGGCTCTGGAGTGAGTTTTCTGAGGTCGAGGTGGAGGGGTGGGAGGCTCTTCCGCCTTCTTCATCGCATCTTCAAAAGACGTACTGGAGTAAGACCTAAAGGTGAGGCCACGGTGGAGGAAAAACAAAGCATATGAGGTTAATGAGCAGCTCAGAGACACAAGATACTATTTAATTAACATCTGTGTTGTCACAGATTGATTTTCACCTCGGTCTAGTTTTTGTCTTCATCTGTGGGTCGAGGTCCAGAGGCCGCGGCATAGCGTCTGTGAGGAAGTATACATTACATGAATGAGGTGACCGTGAGTTATTGTAAATGAGAAGCAGCTACTTCCCTACATGAACCACAAACTGTGACTTCACATGTTGAAAGTACTGTATCACCACTACACACTTTGTCATTTTTGCAGCTATTTTTATCACAAAAATATATGAAATCATTCAGACATGCTGCCACGTGAACATTGAACACAGAACACTGTATATTATCAAGTAAATCACACTTCAGTTAATCAGGCATTTCCAGGACAAAAGAGGAAAGACTTTCCACACAGTGAGAGTAATGGGAGGTTTGTGTATCTGAAACCTGACACATAAAGGATTTGTTTTAATTTTCCCACGTGATGGGAGTTTTAGTATCACCTGGCCTCTCAGGAAGTTGTAGAGTTCGTTTCTCTTGAGACGTCGTCACCCTCTTCACAGGTGTCTCTGTGGACACAGTATTGAACACATCAACTGTAAGACACTGTATGAAGATTTGAAGGTTTTCATCATGTATGAAGTTCTTAAGAAACAAAAGATGCACCAGAGTCTACTTCTGTGCATAAAAATTATATAAAAACAAAACACAATGTGCTTATTTGCATTTAGGTATGTTATTTCTCACACATTTACTGAAGTCTGCTTTAGAATGGATTACTTAACAATAATGACATGAAAATGATGTATGTAATTTTACCTTGTTTACAGGATTCTTCATTCAAATCTTGTTTAGTCGTGGCCAAGCTTGGCTGAAGCCTCTCTATCATGCTGCGATCCTAAAAAAAAATGAAAATGTACTATTTTACAGTTTCACATCATCATGACATTATTTCCTGAAGTGATTGAAATGATATAAAGACTGCATGTAAGAAGAAGACCACTCAAGAAGTAACTGACCCTTCCTGGTTATGGGGTGAGGGGATGTTTGCATGGGGGAACAGTTTGCATTATGTACAATATGTTGTACGATTGATATGATAAAGAAAAAAAAACTGCAAGTCAAAAAATAAAAATAACACTGCACGTATACTGCAAGTCAAGAGGTTACAGCTTCTGCTCTAAACGTAGATGAGGATGCACTCAGAAGCTGTTTCATGTTAAGCTTGCTAGTGCCCCCTACAGGCAACAAAGAGGGACTTCAGATGAAATAACTTAAAAAATGGCACTAGAGAATGGGGATTCGTTTTACCATCTGACTGGGCCTTAGTTCAGCATCCTCAAAGACAATAAGAGCCTCTGCACTCTGCAAAATAACAGAGCATAATTTTGATATAAGACTATCAAACAAAAGCAGTGAAAAGGACAGAATAGTACATGCATGCTTCAGAAAGCAGACCCATGGCTGTTTCCCTTACTTCAGGAGTATCCGGTACATCCTCTTCCTGCTCTGTAAACCCTGGCTGCAGGGTCGGAGGAAGGCTCTCGGGGAGAGGGTAACCGTTCTTGCGCGCCACAATCAAGTGAAAGGCTGTGCAGAACTCAGAGAAAGTGAGAGCTCCATCTCTATCCACATCACTCAACTCCCTTAAAAAGTCAGTTGGAAAAGATGAAGAACAACTGCAAAACCTACAGTAGCACTCATTATTTAATTCTATTATCACTAATACATCACATAAAACATCATTTTTACTCAGCCTCTCACAAATACACAAAAACTCTCATTGTCATAAAGGCTAGCATAGAAACACCTTAGCAACTTTTAAATGCAGAAGTTACAGTGGTGCTGACTTGCTAATATTCAACATTTATCAATAATGAAATCTAACAGCACAGCATAATATACATAATATATGCACAATAGACATAATATAAAGTGAATATAGTGTTGTAAATTCATTCATGTCATTCTAAGCTAACTGCCAGCAGCTGTTTAGCTTTGCTTAGCAAAAGACTGGAAACAGCGGAAACAGCCTAGCTTATTACAAATCTACCAAGCAGCAGCTCTAAAGCTCACTAATAAACATGTTATATCAAGTTGGTTTAATCTGTACGAAAACTAACGTGTAAAAATGTCAGTTTGTATGGTGATAGTTGGATGTTATTGTTTTTGGGCAGATCCAGGCTAGCTGTTTCCCACTCATTGCTAAAGCTAACTGGCTTCAGGAATGAGTGTTATCAGTCTTTTCATTTAATAATGCCTCAAGAGGATTTCCTAAGATTGACTAATTCTAAATACAGGAGCATATTTAATTAAATTTTCCAATCAAATTTTATTTCTCTTATTCAGTCATCAACTTTGTTGCAAAAAACAATAAAACAAAATGCCAATTTTGAGGAAGACTCTGCACTTTTAAAATGAGGCCTGTGTCTGACTCAGTGGGCACGCTGAGGCTACAACAACCTAACTTACTGACCCCAGAACAGAGCAAGGACAAACAACACTGTGAGTCAGCACTCACCAAATGTGGGAGAGTTCTGGTATTGGGAGCTTGGATTTTGTGAAGAAATTCTTTGCAACAGCTCCTGGAAAACAATAAGAGTCATCTGAGTCATAAAACAGTGTGAAAGTTTGATTTTTCATTGTGTTAATAAGTGGAACTGAGGAGGGCTATCCATACCTAGGATTAGAGCCCCTAGGTCGGGCTGCAGACTTTTGAACTGATTAGTATAATACTCCAGCTGTTCCTCTGTGATCCTCCAGGGGTCATCGTCAGAGTAGTCTACCACACCCTGCTGGTCCAGCCTCTCTGCCGAGGAAGCCTGGGAAGATACACGGAAAAAATGAAAAGGAAGCAGAGTCATAATTTAAACTTTTTTTAATGACATAAAGAATCATTTATGTGATCATGGAGCTCTAAAAAATTCTGTCTGTACCCGAGCCATAGCAGGATGCTCCACAGTGGGTTTGGTCCCGTAGTTACTGGGCGAAGAGTGCTGCTCCATTTGAATGATCGGCCGTGAGGAATGTTTGCTTTCATAGGCTGAAGGATGGAAAAGAAAACACAGCTTTAGTAGAGGGAGAAACCTGAGGCGAACATGCAATCATTTCCTACTGATTACACCAGCTCCAAAATATGATGAGAGAGAATTAGAGCTTTACTGATCAGGACCAGGAGAGAGGAAAGTGAGAGGAAAGAAAGGAGGATTAAACAGGTGCAGAGATGGTGTAAAATCTCATCTTTTTCATTTCAATTCATTTGGAATGTATAATGCATGGCTACTATAACACATCTTCTTGCACTTTTAGTCTATTGCAGTATTTCACTAGTCTAAAAATGCTGAATAACCATATCCTCAAAGAAAAAAACTTATGTTAAATAAAAAGAAAACAAATCTTCTAAATTTAACATACAAATATGAGGGGTTTTTTTGCAGTGTGCATTGCTATTATTGAAATGAAAGCTGTCATACCTATTTGTGAGTCTGCCTCAGTCCTCTGCTTTGTGTACGGGTAGCTGCGGTAAGCCAGTGGAGAGCGAGGCGGTGTACTGCACGGTGATCGTGGGGGAGACCAAGGCTCCTTCCGGCACAGTGACAGAATATTTGTTAATTCACATACACAAAGCCTGAGATAGCCGATGTGCATAGAAAGAAGAACAAATCCTCCCTGGCCTGTCTGACAAGTTGCTGGGACCACACACACACACCAACATGAGATATGCACATTTTTTAGTGGCACATTAATGCCTGTTCCGTCTCAGGCCAAAAAGTGTCATGTACCATTGAGATCTTGTGAGGGTGGAGGAAAAATAACAGAAAGACACTGTTATCTTCGTGTAAGCTGTTTTATTTGAGGCCATTTTCCCCTTATCTACCACATTTCACAATTTTCCTTTATTTGACAGCTAACATGCATACAGCAAATGAAAAGAGAGAGAGAGAGAGAGAGAGGGCACTAAAAGCCATTAATGCTATTAATTAAGTTAGATGGTATTTCATTCATTCTTCAGTGCATCATCAGATCATGTGACTGATGATGCAGAGCAACTTGGCATGGCATCTCCATTGAGTTTTCATTAAGTCCCTCTTCTGCTTACGAGTGTTTGCATGCTTGTGGCCGGTCTGGTAGCTTAAAGGAGGCTCGTCCTTCTTCTCTAATCTCTTATCAACGTGGCCTTTCTGCTCTAATGATTACAGCAGACTGGAATGTGTTTGCTCAGTGCATCGTTCTTGTTCAACTCTAAACACTTCCTTAGTATAATCACACCCACTGAATGTTGTTCTGTGACATCTTAACAATGATCCATTGTGTCTTCTACAAGTGTTGAGAGTAACTTGTCGCAACTACACGTTGAGCTGATTGGAGAGCTCTTCTCTTACCTTCTTCTCTATGCTGGTCTCCAGGTGTCTGAAGGTGCTTCTGTCTGCTGGAGTCCAGGTGACAGGACCCGGTGCGGTCCCACTCTGAGCCCCCTGACCATCTATGCTGGGAGGGACGGTGGAGTATCGCATCTCTGGTTCATTCTTCAGCCCAACAAATCTGGGTAGAGGTAGATCTACAAGAGAGACATTAGGATGCTTTGTGATTCTTAAAATCTTTGATAGATTGTGATTTTTTCTTACAGTTGATGAGCTACCTAAACATATTAATACTAAAGCCTGATAACAATACGTGCCTTCAAATGTACAAAAGTATTTAAAGAATTTGTTGATCTTGTCTGATCAGAAGCTTCCTGTTTGATGACCTTTTATACAATTAGAATTAGACTAAGGGAATTAATCAGGATCTTAACAGATCTTCTTCGCTTGAGTTGAGCTACACCATGGTGAACATTCAATTTTGAACATACTTTTTCTAATAATCCACCAGGCTATCATGTGTTATGTAGAAAACAGATTTTCCCTTTGGCCGAGGTGTGACTGATTGTGTACGCTCTTGTAATAAGGGCAAACCCACTTAGCCCTTTCCACGCGACTCCCCTTTCATCCAGATTAGACCAAATCCTGGCATGTTAAAGATAATCTCCTGATCCCCCTTTGCTCTCCAAAGACGTCTCCTCTCTGAGCAGCAGACTTACTGGCCGTTACGCTCTCCAGGCGGATGGGTAGACCAGACTGGGCGGCAGCGAGCAGCTTCAGGGCCACGTAGAACTGGGCTGTACCAAAGTAACCCAGACGCTTCGCCCCACACACCTCAGTCACCTGAAAAACAGGTTAGAAGTTTAGAAAAGTGTTAGGACATTCTTTTTCCCACTACCCATGATGCAATTAGATAGCGTCTTTTCCCTAGGCCCTCCGCGTCCTTACATCTTCCCACTCACTCCGTTTGATGAAGCTTTAGCACAACTTCAAAGTGATAAGATGTGAAACAGAATGGGTTTTTTTCTCAAACACACTTTGTCTTCTACTTTGTTTAATTTTGCTCATTACAGTTTGAAATTCACATTGTGTGAATATGCTTGCATCAGTGAATGTTTCCACCAAATTTCACAGAGTTCTATATAAGATGAAATCAGCTCAGTGACAGTTAGCAGCATATATTGAGTTAAAGATGACGAGAGTTATCTATAGTGATAATTTCATCAGTATTTCTCAGTATTAAAGTACACATAGTGTACACTTTGTTTATTCCAGCTGAGGAACATTGCAAAGCTCAGGACCATTATGTCTCGAGCTGAGATGGAAATGTTAATTCAAGCTTTTATATTGTCTCATCGTGACTAATGTAAATCTCTTTTCACCTGGCTCAGCAAAACATGCCTGAATTGTTTACAAGTGGTCCAAAATGCTACCGCTAAGAACTCTTCTCTTGACCATGTCCTCCATAAGGTCTCATGGGACAGATTCTGATCACCCATCACTTGCTCCTCATTAAATTCAGAATCCATTTCAAAGATCTTCTGATCAGGGTTTGCTGGTTGTTGCTTGAAAATTGTGACCAAGCTTGGCTGAAGCCTCTCTTTCATATTGTGATCCTAAAAAAAATAAAAATACAGAAATGTAGAGAAGACTAATTCGCTATTTTATCACATCAACATGACATCACTTCCTGAAGTGAGTGAAATGATGTAAAGACTACATGCGTATTGCGCGTCAAGAGGTTACAGCTTGTGCTCTACACAGTATGCAGATGAGGATGCACTCAGAAGCTGTTTCATGTTAAGGACTAAAACTAAACAAGATTGAGCTTTTGAGGCTTGTGGCTCTTAAACTTTGGGTTTCTCTCCCTTTGGGTTTAAGATCTGTGGACACATTTAAATAAAGTTACTTACTAACTTCACTAGTAGCAAACTAACAACTATATTAATTCAACACTATGAATAAGTATGCATTAGTGCATGATTCTGATTTATTGAGTTATCTGGATAAGTCAGATCAGGCCATTATATATCTTTGTTGAGGTTCCAGGTTTTACTCAACAAAGACATCCAGATAACAAACCTGCTTCCTGGAAAATACCCCAGCTCAAAATATACTGTATACAATTAGAAAATACACACTGATTCTGTTGTATAAATAATATTTAACAGTACATTCTTAGAAATCAATCAGCAAACTGTTTTTTCTCCTTTTAAAAACAGAAGAATGGATGGATGGAAACACGATCGACTAGGGATTGAATTGTACATACTTATATGAATATTTAAATCACAAATAGTAACATTTTTTTTACTGAAATATACAAAAGTCTCCTAAACAGTGTTCTAACATTGTGACAAAGTGATTCACGCTGATGATCGAGTCTCATCATACTGCCTGCAGTGTCTGCCTCTTTTCAGGAGCATAATCTAGTGAAGTAAGCTACACAGTGATCGAGATAACATATACAACAACATCATGGACTCCACTAGCAGAATAAAGCTAGAAGAAACAGTATGAGAGGGATAAGCAGAACAGTAGGATCTGTTTATCCAGCAGCAGCACTCTTTTGATTAGAGGTACTATGGCTGCTTTGGGGGAGCAAAGAAGATTAGGATTATGTTGGACAATCAAGTTTTTTTTTTTTTTTTTTATACAATAAGAAGGTACAATGTGGTTCTTACTATAAATACAATACTTAAACAAAGCAACTCTGAATAACGGTAATCCCACAGAATCCCTCACAGAAGTATTCATAGAAGCTGAAACTGATCAACAATAAAGACTCTGATAAAGACAAGAATAGAGGAAGTTACTGTTCCACACCAAGAAACTGTCCAACACATAACCCCATGTGAAAATACAACTTGTGACTTTTGCACTTCAACTTTTGTACAAATGAAATGATAAAAGTAATAATTATATAATGTGTTGGTGGCTAGATTGTGTCACATTGGTACAGTAGCAGTACCATATTTACAATACAGACATGAGAGTGGGATCAATCTTCTTATCTAACTCTTCCAGAGAAGCAAGAAAGTCTAATTGGCAAAATATTAAACTATTCCTTTAGTTAAATTAATTAAAATGACCCAGATGTATTTGATGCGAAGACAACATGAGACCTTGGAGCAGTTGCCAATTCTACCCAGTTGGTTGTTGACTACTACTACCACTAAAACTGCAAGCCATTCAGAATACAGTACGATACGGTATGTTACACTTTATTGCCTCCATAGGGAAATTTGTTTAGACTCAAAAGAAAAGACTCAAAGAAAAGCAAAACTAGAAGCAATATGTCCAGAGTCAGATTTTTCAAGTCTTGTTGACAACATAAAAGGTCATCTGCACTGTTTAAGTTTCAACATGAGGAGCTCCTGCTCTTCTTTTGGCAACAACAGATCAGCACTGCTTATCTAACACATTTTTCCATTAACATACAAGATCCAAAAGTCAAATTTTAAGTGAATCAGTGCATTACTGTACAAACCTATATTGACACACTTTTTAGTAGACAGATTTGCTGGTATGTATTTATGAAATATGAATGACAGCAGTGCTGTTAATACCCATTGTCTAATTGAGGTTGAGGGGAGGGTGGAGTGTGTGCGGTTCATATCGCCATATGAGACATTATTTCTGCTTGACTTGCATTGTATTCATTCAACAGCTTTCACAGATAAATGGGATGCAAAAAAAAAACAGGCAAGTGAGAGTGCGGGCAGACAGTGAAGGTCAGGTCAGCGGTGCTCGTGAGTGTGCATGAGGTCAGCAGAGAAAAGACGAGACCAGATTATTTCAGGAAGCTCAGGGAAGGCCTTGAGGAACCAGACTGGCCGACCAGATCTTTAGCCTGAGGGGGAAAGTTATTTTAAGAGAATGGCAAACTGCCAGAAAAATTTCAATTCACATCATATCACCACTGGTTTCAGATGTGAATTAATCATATATCCATTTGATAAAGTGAGGGAGGAAATTAAGTTTGATTATTAGTCATGTTACTGTAATATGCTGTTTATCTGACACACATGAGCAACAGATTCACTTTTAAACACATTTTCCTGTTTAGCACATCACCTTAAACTATGGCAAAACAACTATTCTGCTAGTTAAGAATGCAAAATAACAAATAAGCAAAACTATACCACATACAGAAGCGTGATGGCACATATTTTATGTTTACCAGATTGGAAAGTAGAGTGTACAGCCGTGCAACTATGCTGTACTCAGCAGTGCTCTGAGCCAACTGCTGACGTCAGCATGCTAACATGAACACAATGACTTACTAACAGGCTGAAGCTATGCAGGTATAAAGTTTGTACTGTCCAGCCTCAGTTTAGCGTGTTAGCATGCTCACATTTGCTACCACTGAGGCTGACAGTAAAGTATTTACAGTAGTTAAATTAAATATTGGACAAATGGCAATTTTGGCCTGATGTGGGCACTAAGCACTATGAAAAAGTGTTCAGTAGATCCTGAAAGAGACATCGAATGATTGCAACAAATTTCACAACAGTCCATCTAATAGTTGTTGAGACATTTCAGTCAAAAGCAGAGATGTTAGCTTCATGGTGGCACTAGAGGAAAAGTCAGTGGGTCACCAAAGTCACAAAGATGATTTCCCATGCCAACACGGGTCATGCACCAATTTAATGGCAAAGCATGTAATAGTTGTTGAGACATTTCAGTAAAAGGCTAAAACACCATCTTTCTGGTAGCATTAGAAGTCAAGGGGTCACCAAAGTCTGCATGATTTACCCTCTAACACGAATGTCAGCGTAAAACATCATGGCAATTCAAACACTAGTTGTTGAGATATTTCAGTCTGAGTTCAAGTGGTGGATCATTGCTACATCCATTTTAAAAAGGGCTGAAAACAATATATTTGAGTTGGCACTGTCAGATCTGGATTTAACAACACCATGAAGTTGTGTGCAGGACTGTAATCCTTCTGCAAGTTGTGAGGCCACACCTTAGTCAACCAAGACAGGTTCCACAGCAATGTCTGTCAACAACAGCACCTTAATATGTGACTACACACAACACATACCGGAAAACTGCATCTCAAGCACGGACAATTATGGGATATTCACCTCATATCACCACTATTTCAAGTGTTTTGCATCACACTAAACATTCAGTCTTCCTCTATGTAGTCCAAATGGCTGCTGTGGCTGTTATGTTCATGTGATAAAATGTTATGAGAAACATGTGCTCGGTTGGCAGCAAGAATAATCTCAGTCAATAACAGCATGACCCAAGGTCTGTACTCCAAGTCTATGTAATCAGCGTAACAATTGATTCCATAGCAATGTAATGTGTGGGAAGCTGTGCCTTTCTCTGAATGACTAGTGGCTTCTCAGACGGTAATGACAGCTTAACAGGAAAAAGTGCATACTTTTACTACTTATCTGCGGTAAACACAGGTTAGACACACAGTAACTATCCTTTTTCTGGAAATGCTGCTCAAACTAGGTCAATCATGAATCAGCAAAACGCATTTCTACATCCAGTAGATGATGGAAAATTCCCCCTGTTTTGACAAAACTTTTAAAAAGGCCAAGTCAGATCATGATGAAACTTTGAACCCATCTTACAACCTGGAGGAAAAGCACTATTTACAATTCTCTGGTACTGCTTGACATAATGACCCAGAAGTCGGCAGCCAGTCCAAGAGTGATCCTGCAGGCATCCTGCAGCAGGGCCAAACACAGCTCAGAAGGCTGTGTGTCAATCACCCCCGTGTGGTGGCGGCGATCCAAGCTGGACAGGAAGGAAGCAGAGCTCAATGCCAAACTTCCTGACACCACACAGAGACACAATAGGCTGCAGTCGCTGGGAGCCGACCCCTCAGGACCGTGGGTGGTGTGAACAGAGGGCGCAACCTGCTGTGTTCATCTGAGCTGGAAAAATGTGTTTATATCTCTATGATGGGTCAGCAAAATGACTCTGACTTAGTAATTCTACTGAATTTTAGAGTCAATAAAAAACGGTTTACCCCTAATAATACATGTACTGTCAGGCACACCATTCATAGAAAATAAATTATATAAAAAGAGATGGAAATATTTTTATATTTATGAGACTTGGCCGAAAAATCTCATAGGCTTCATTTATGTCTGGCATGGTTTTGCCAGGTTTGAGGTTTTGAAAGTACCAATGAGTAAAATAGGACCATTCATGTGTTTTTACAAGTTCTCACCTACAAATCATGTATAACCTTTTTGCTGTTTTTTCCAAATGATGAATAGTCTGATATATGATAATATCTTTCTTATTCCATTCATTTCTGTGTCATATAGAAATGCTATTAGTAGCCTTTTGAAATAATCCATCAGAGTGAACATCAAGTCTGCATTAATTTATGTCACAGTCACAATATCATTGTGTGGTAATGCAGTTTGATTTGAAAAATGTGGCAAAGTATTACCTCATACCACCAATCTAACTTTCACAAACATTAACACAGACTTTAAGTGACTATGCACATTTTGCTTAAGAGCCACAAGCAACATTTACTAGATATTTTTAAAATTGGTTCAAAAATGGAGAAAAGCCACAATGTCAAATGTGATTATACAGCTATATCTGGCTAAAATTAGCCACCATAAGCTACTGCTCATACCAGAGCAGTAGCTATAGCAGCAAATCCCCTGAGTGTACTGAATTGAGAAAAGGTGCATTATCATGGAATCAACTTTACATGTGTAAGAGTAAGAATTGTGTTATTTACACAGTCTTACTTTAATGTACAGTGTAGTTTTAGGGGGGGAACAGCATGACATCAGTTTGTCACATTAGTTTGTAACATTTTATAGACAAAATAAGAGAAGACTGACAACAGCTCAATCACTAATGCAAAAATAATCATTAGCTGCAGCCCTTTGTTTTGGCTGTAATGTAAAGCATACTGTATGTCATTTGTAGTTTTGCCAACCTTAACCTCTAAGCTGATTCAATGTCAACATCAATACAAAGTTCAATACATTGGAAGTACTTCTCAGCATGGTAGTAACCAGGCTCTGTGTTATTATAAAAACTTTTATATTATATATTATATTTTTATGATGGACAGTTTCACACACATTTACTACACTGGCTTGGATAGTGAAATGATATTTATCAGCCTCTCTCCAGTAGAGTAAGAATAAACCTTAAACCTGAGCATCTAATATAGAGTATGTAAATGTAGTGGGGAGACACACAGACCAATGTACAGCTGCTGCAGGAAGTAATGGGGCTGCCTTTTAGTGTGACAGAAGGGTAAAGAGAAAGCAGGTGTTGGACGACCTTTCTCTGACACACACACACACACACATACACACATGCACACAAACAGCATCAGGAGGAGAATTCACAAAGGAAATCTCCTGGCTCATTATCATATGTTGGAGAGCACAGGCTCAGCATTTAGACGGTGCTGTGTGTGTGTGTGTCTCCCTGCAGATCAGCAGCCGCAGCTCCAGCCCCTCACTCCCTCACTCTCTCTCTCTCACACACTTGATAACATGTGATGACCAAGCAGGCGCAGATGTGCTATATACAGGCGACACTCACTTTATGCAGGGATTCAGGAGGTAGCTGAGACGCCTTGAACAGCTCTGCCACTTTGCTGGACGACAGTTTTCCTGAGGTGTCAGCTTGGCAAACGCTGTGGAGACCTGAGTAATATCTCTGTTCATGTTCATTCAGCGGGATGAAACTCCCTGCAGACGCCACACCGGATTCCTGATCCATTCCCGGCGCTGACGCATGGATGATCCACCGGAGAAGCACGACAAGCAGCAGATCAATACATCCTGATCCGGTTTCAAGTCAGAAGAGAGGGTGTTTGGCAAGCGGAGGACGGTATCACCTCCGACAACAGTATATAGCTCCCCTGTGAAGACAGACTGCCTGCTCGGCTCAGGCTCATCCACTCCTACCGCCTATTATGGCTGATTGTAGCACCGCCGCCCTACGCCTGCTGGGGGCGCTAGAGCACAGGAAGAGGAGAGGAGGCTTTGTCTATGAAATCAGGGGCTGATTCCCCCCCTCCACCCCCTATAATAACATAACAGCTCTATTTTTGTTCCATTTTCCTGCAGTGGATAATTCTTTTACAGGTTATTTTGTGTGTTTTTTTAAATATTGATTTGATGTTTTTTATGCTTAGAATAATCATTCAGATCAGCTTCTTTACACTATAACTGTACAGTGATAAAAATCATATAAAACACAGAAATAAACACATAAATAACTCTGTTAAGGTGGACCTTGAATCTGTGAATCACTCCACTTTGGAAGTAAATGCAGTTAGATAGTTAGTACTCGTGTTCAGATCCTTTACAGAAGTAAGTACGGCAATGTAAAAATACTCTAAGTAAAAGTCCTTTGTCAAAAATTTCACTTGAGTACAGAAGTTTATCAGCAACATTTACTTTTTTTTTTTTTTTTTAAAAAGGGTGCTCATTCAGCAGAAAAGTGGACCTTATTATATGTGACATTAGAAAAGCAGCATTTTACTGATGTACCTGGTTGAGGTACATCAGTCATAAAAACATAAAAACAAAACATTTAACAGTAAGAATTGGAAATGAAGAACATAAAAACATACAATTAAGAAAAAAAAAGTGTTAGGGTTAGGCTACCAACTAATTGACATCTGTAATGTGACTCACACTGCTGTTTTGTGAGGGGGTCACAGGTCTAAAGGTTGGGAACAACTGGATTAATCATTGGCAACGCATTTCCTTTTATAAACTCATCATATTTCCTTCGTGTAAATATCCATCTGAACTGAGTCATTTCTGGTGTCAGATAATTGTAGAAAAAGTACAATATTTCCCTCTGAAATACAGTGGACGAGAAGTATAAAGTATAGCATAAAATTGAAAGAAAAGAACAAGTACCTCAATATTCAGTAAATATACATAATCATTTTCCACCACTGCTTGTCATTAATACAAGTAGACTGAATGAGTGACTATAGCATCATGATTAATGGTACAAGACCTAAAGCCCGACAGACAATACTGAAACCAGTCGGTTATCTAAAGCAGACGGTGCTGTGGAAGTACAAATCCTAGACAGAACTTCATTATATCTTTCAGACTGTTTTAAGAGGGGAATAACGAATGAATGAGGCTCATTGGTGACTTCAGTAAATAGCTTTCATTCTTCCTAGTTCTCTCAAATTATCCAGTGTCCCTATAGTGCCTCTAATGCCTCCATCGACTCAGGAAAATATCTGCAGTAACTGCTATTATTATTCCAAAAGCAATTTATGTAAATCAGTCTTTTGCAGCGACTGTACTGGGGGCAAACCAAAGGCAAAAAGACTGAGTGGAAATGTTTTCAAAAAATAATCCCCAAAGAGCAATGTAAAGTGTTATACTGTCATGTTACCTTTTTTAATCCAGATTTACTCTTCATCACATTATCATGACCCTAAAATCCTGGGAGAACGTAAGACTTTCCATTCTGTCTTTTTTACATAATTAAGTAATTTGAATAAAACAAAAAAACCCAATTTGATTTAGATCTTTTCTCGTCACCTGTCCTGTTTTCCTGTAATGCAGAAAGTCATAAAGCAGGACTTTATGGGAAGTTATTAAACTGGGTTTAAACTGCACTCTGCACACGTTTGATTCTTAATATTGTTTAAGCGTGGGTATACAAAGTCATAAAAACACTTTTATGACTTTGTTTGAGTGCAAAAGATCGTTTATTGTAGGCCAAGTGCACATTTTAATGATGACAATGATGATCAGTGGTGGAACAAGTATTCAGATCATTTAACAACAACACCTCTGTCAGTGGTATAGTATTATAATGTTGGATCATTATTATTGATGTATATAGTTTAGTGTTGTAGTTGTAGCTGATTTGAACTGCTTTATACTTATAGCAATACATTATATTTTAACAATTGATAATACAGTATGTTTTATATGTCAAACCTTAATCTACAAAGAAGTTAGTGACTCACACCTGTTTAGCAAAGTACTTGAGGAAATGTACTTATCTCTTTCCCAAAGAGAGAGAGATTTAAAAAGTAAACACACTATCAGACCTTTCAAGTGACTTGTGTCAACGTAGTTTCTCATTAATGGCTGTGTCAGGCATCCTTCACTATGTAGTGGTTGAACAATTAACCACAATGTAAGCACGGTCACCAGTACAGAATGGATGATTAACCTTAACTACTGTATATCTCTCATGTGGGATCCAAAGGAATTTACATTGGAATTTTATATTATCTGTTGCAGTTTATTCACCATTGCTTGTTGAATGTGTGCTGGTGAGGACTGAGAAAGGTTTTAAGAACAGCAGTTTTTAGACACTGAACAAGTTGGGTGAAATTTAATATGGGAGAGATGGTCAACATTTTAATGTCTACATCGCACAGGCCAGCTGACAGATAAAGTCAGGGAGAGATATGGAGTAGGTACAGTACACCTTGTCATGAAAACAAGGACTAAACAAAAATGACATTAGTGTGATATGTGCAGACTGACAGCATCCTCTAACCTGTCTATCAAACCAGCCTTTTGCCCTTCAAGGACTATAACGGCTGCACTTCACTAACAAGCAGTTACAGTCAGACTCTTCAATTCCAGTCAGTTTGATTTGGTACTATCTGTGTGTTCATGTTTTCATTAAGCAAATCAAGGCAAAAAAAGGCTAAATTGCTACTGAATATAAAAGTGCCTAGTACGCTGAATGACGAGGTCATATATTGTTCTGTGCTGAGTAAACAGACCCAGACTGAGCTGTTGTGTTTTTGTCGGGAAGGTCTGCCTCTCTTACATTAGCAAACCTATCTGGCTCCTTGGAAGCCTGAACAAACAGTAGCACTTTAACTGCAGCACCCATTTTACAGTTTCCATGCCATACTGTCAGGGCGACCTAGACTGTAGCTTTTTTTTTTCCTTTTCTCAGGAGGGCAGATTAGTTCAGGTGTGTCCCAGTTTAACCATTAAACTCAGACCTTATCCAATGAGGTTCGTCTGCTGACCTCCTGAAACCACTAGACTGTCAGTTTCTTTTGAGCTTCAGCAGCATTTCCTTATTTTGCTTCGCGCTCTCTGGGGGAAATGTTGGAAAAGGTTTTACTCCTGCTCTGTTTGTCATCTGCTTTGGCACAACAGCTATGTGTGCCAGGTAAGTCATCATATAGAAGAAAACTTTAAGAATTTAAAACTTTTGGTACAATATTATGTGTAATTTTTTTGAATCCTACATAATTTTTCTGCTAATATATTATGAGCAAACACAGTGCTTCTGAAGTAGCTACAGCAGAGGCACCAGTCTACTTGTGTGTCCTTGTTGCCTTTCCAGCCAGTGTGAAAAGCAGCTTCCAATCTGTTAACTGGAACAAAGTCGGATTAGACACATAGCTCAAATGTTTGCCTGATTACAATGGCCTCTATTAGACATTGCCAATGATCCTAAAATGCATGCCAGTCTTTATAGGAGAAATTCTAAAACCCTACGTGGGAATAAGAGATCATGCTTGGGTTTGACCAAGAAATCAATCTTATTGTGTACACATAGGCCAGCTCTATCAGCACAGTGTGGATATTCTGCAGCAGTGCTCTTTATTTAATAACTTGGACAAAAATCCAGTGGGTGGTAAAAACAGTAAAATATGTTTCATCTTTACAGATGCCTCAGATGGCTACAAAGTTCGACTCAGCATCAAAACTGCTCTGGGAGATAAAGCTGTACGTATATATTTAAATATTCATCCACCCGCACAGAAGCATCAAAGCATCAGATCATGAGTAACAGTTTGAAGACTTACTGAAGATGTGTTATATACCATTACTGCCCCAAATTATTCATCATTCAACCACACTTACAAATGTAAATGTACTGAATATTGTCCAGGATTCACTGTAGGGGTGTGTGATTGCTCACTATGAGGTACAAAGTCCATCTGGTGATCAACTAACCGTTAAGGGTTTTACTGAAAACAGCACATGATCTGTTGTCGTTTCAGTATGATTGGGACGACAATGAAATGTTCCTTTTCCGATCAATTCTGGCTTTTGCCATGAGGAGTCACTTCAAAGGGCAGGAATTTAAGTAAGAAAACTTTTGCATGCTCTTCCTTGTTTTTTTTTCCATAATGTAATCCATGACTAATGTTTTATGAACATGTAGCATCACTGACATGTTCTTTATTGTCTTGTGGAACTTGACAGCGTGTCCAACATTATTGTGTGCGATGTGACTCCCAGAGTGTCCTTCTGGTTTGTGGTGATGTCACCCGATAATCCTTCAGTCCTTATTGATAAAGGGGAGGTGGAGCAGGCTGTAAGGTAATCAAATCATATAATTACTCATTCTTAAACCCCTGTTAGAAATAACAGTTTTTCCTTTGGCCACTCACAGAGAGGTCAGAGGTCGTATTCAACTTTGACATTCTGTCAACTGAGCTATTTAATGCTTTGTGTGTGGTATGTGTGCGACACCTATTTGCTAAATGTTATGTGTAATAGTGATATTGTATTTATATGTGGATAACTGTATTTTGTACGGTAAGTAAAATGTATTTGTAAAGATTTATTGATAATAAATCAAAAAAAATAAACCATATTGGTTCAGTTACAATACTAAAATAATACAATAATAATAGTTCAGTTTAGCTGATGCTGACTAGCTAATTAATTTGAACCTATAGGTTAGCTAGTTAAAGTAAAGAGTCTACTGGTATGTGACATTTGCTTAACAGTGTCCCTTGTGGCCTCAATAAGAATATACAAATCCAGTAACAGTAACAGAGGCACAAGTATGGAGGACTCAAACTGACACTAAGTGAGGGTGCTTTGTACTGATTTTAAATTCAGCTTTTCACTTTTATGAAGAAGATCAACATTTTGATTTCCCCTTCTAAAGCAATATAACATTAATCTGAAGAGGCCTCTTAATCCACCGATCAAACAAAGCTAAATTATATATAACATAAATATAATAATTACAATATTCAAAACCTCAACTAAACATAACAACTGATTTGGATCTCTAAACTAAAAAAAAAAGAAGAAGCACTTTTTGTACTGGCTTACAGTATGGAGTATGGTGGATCTGATGAAATAGCAAATCCACTGTACATGTGTTCTGTAGTTCATGAAACACAGGCAGAAAGGAGTGTAGCAACGTCAGGTACAGTAGAAGAGTTCAGGTATCTTGTTGTGTTTATAATGAGTGATGGTAAAAGGGACTGTCAGATGGACTTACATTTAGAGACATCTGCTGCAGGCCTTTTGTCAGTATGATTTTAGTGAAGGCAGAGCTGAACTGTAAAGCAACCCTCAGTCCTGTTAGTCAAACTTTGTTCCATGTGACGCCCTTCAGCAAGTTCTTGATAGTGACTTAAGTAGATATGCATGTTAACTAGGATGGTGTTTCTCCTCAGGACTCACTGAAGGTAATTGAGAGGCTTGGTGAATGTAGTGGATCTTGGTATTGAGTCACTACTCTTTCACACTGAGAGAAACCAGTTAAAGCTGTTTGTGCAGCTCTGGTAAGAATGCCTCCCGGCTGCCTACCTTAAATGGATCTGGGACATCCTGCAGTAATTGGATCTCTTCAAGGAAGGGTACAATGTTACCCACCTGCAAAGTGGATTGGAGAAAAGAGGCAGTCTTATATATATCATAACCTTTACCTAATCAGTTTTTAGTGCTCAGAGACACAAGCAGAAAATGTGACTTTATGTAAAAACCACATGTAGCCTCCTGTAAGCCTGGAAATAGTCAGTATTCATGCTACAGGTACGTTGCAGTATTGTCAGCTGTGTTGCAAAAGAAATGGAATACAGAAGTCAAAGTAAAGGAAAAAATAAAGACTGAGAGAAACATGGCAGGAAATCCATTATGGATTTAAATCAGTTAGTGTTTTCCTTGCAGAATGTTGATGTCCATTTTAATTCAACACTGTGCTTGTGCCCATTAGACAGTCCAGGTTTCGCATCAACAGTGCCTTTCTGCTGACTGATCAAACTCTGGAGTTCCTTGGCATCCCTCCTACCCTGGCAGCACCATATGACCCTGCCACCCCTCCATGGCTCATTGTGTTTGGCGTAGTCATCGGTATTGTGGGTGCTGGCATCATCGCTCTGCTTGTGTCCTCTGTGGTCCAAAAGAAACGGTAAGCAAGGATTGTACACACAGACGTATTACATTTCTCATTTTGTAGATGTGATTATTGAGCTTGTCATTCTCCTCTCTGGCTTTTTATATTAGGAAGAAGAATGAGAAAACAGAAGATGACGCTGTTTATGAAGAGGCACAGGTGAACACGATGGAAAATGGCACTCTTCATGTGAGCCAGATTGGTGTTTATAACATTTCATTCTCAGACGATGAGCGGTTGACACAGATGTAAAATGCTTCAGTAAAAACTCTTCCATGTAAGTCATAAGAGAAAAGGATTACTAAGCTGCTCCATGCTGATTTTTGTTACACTACAATTTTGATCTTTTGAGTTTAGCTTTTAACTTAGCTTTTAGCTAAATTTAAAACGTTAATGATTTAATAGATCTTCACTTTTTTTTCTTTTGCAGATGTAATTTTTCTGAATGCTTCTTTGATAACTTGCTGCCTTAAAAAGATTTTTTTATGTTAATACTTTCATTTTCCAAAAGTATGTATTTTGTATGTGTGGAAGGACAGTAAATTAAGAGGGAATATGTGTATGACTATTTTACAGTATCCTATCTCTGTGAGCTTCTCTTTGAAATATCCGGCTAATGTTCCGACAATTTTGACAAATATTTTATTTCATTCGACGAGTTCAGCAAACAGATTGAGATGGAAACTAGCATGAACGTAGTCCTGTTTGAAACAATGCTTGATTAACAGCTAAATACCGCAAAATCTGTGTGTAAGAGCTGGGCTAAAGTTGCTTATTGTATCTAGCCTGCAATTTTTTCCAAAATTAGACAGATTTTTGATGTAGTGAAACTTAATCAAGCTAAATAATTGAGCTGACATCAAAGCACTGTCAAAGCGATGGCCCAGCGGTGATGTCTGCTGTGAGGGGATCCTTTGGCTGTCTGTTTGTTTGCTGTCATCCTCTTTCTTTTTACAGACTACACAGTCTGACAGTGGAAAACCCCCTGAAGTCTATGATGGGATTAGCCGCAGCCTCTGGCGGGATTATATGCTAAATTATAAAAATGCAATTATTGTTTAATTGAACTGTGGGCGAGCTCATTATTGCAGTTGTTGGCAAAAATATTTCTGGGCACATTTAACACGAGTTGTTTTAACAGTGAGCAGACACATCCTATTTGCTTGTGCATGGATATTTGTCATCATGAAATAAACTGTACACTAATAACATGAAAGTAATCAGCTTCTCTCACAGTGTAATGTGTTACTGTGTGTAATTTTGTATTGTGTGCTTTTTGGTTCACACTGTTTGATATTGTGCTATTATATATTTAATTGTGACTGAAGGGACTGCAGAAGAAAATTAGCCATGAGCTAACTCTGGTACAGTACATCAAATGATAACATTTACCTTTAACACTGCACATCGCCTCTTACAAATAAAATAAATAAATCAGTTCCAAGTGTATGTCTGATTTTTTGGTGACCAATGAGAAAATTTTATACAAAAGTGTATTCAAATGTTCAACAGCGCCTAATCTGAACTCAGCATTATTATAAAATTCAATTCAAGATTATATGCAAACTGTGGTCAGTTTTAAGTGTTTGACTCTATACTGCCTCCTGCAGACCATTTGGAGAAATGGGGTAACATGTTCACTGTCTCTGCACTGCATCAAGTTATATCCTGTTATGTAGATGCCCTCCAAATGTGTTGGCTTGCATATGTACACACACACACACACACACACACACACACACACACACACACACACACACACACACACACACACACACACACACACAGCTGGTTTTACAGCAAAAATCTTTTCCTGATTCTCCATCTTCCCAACATGGTTTGGCTTGTAACACCTGAAAAGGCCATCAATACATTTCAGAAGCTTAACGATGTATAAAAATGATCAAGTAATTCATAAGAAAAAAAAAATAGAGGAAAAGTGTGTCAGGAAAGTATTAGTTTTCTGTGAATTGGCTTGTGACTCCTCGACTAGATTGGAACCCAGTGCTGCAGTAAGAAACTATTAACCTTTAGAAGCTCCATTTGAAGACTTGATAGATATGTGAAGCTTTAACAGTGTGACAACAAGTCCAACTAAAAACCAAATGAATCAGACTGTCTTTTGTCATCATGGATTAAAAATAACTATTTAAACTGAACCTCCTTTTCCTGTTTGTGTGCAACAATATTCCCAACTGTGGTATCTTACAATCTTCTATAGCACAAATGCAATCCATACATGTAACTTTAGGTGGCACCATTGTACTGCCGGTCTCTGTGGTTTCAAAGTGGAATAAAAAGACACTGATGTCTCCTATTTCACAGTATTCTCCTTAGAGCTCTTTTAAGTGCATGTGAATGGCAATGCACATTTTTAACATTTGAATTTCAAACATATTTTTCTTTACTGTTACTTTATTTATTATTGTCTGACTATATTTGAAGTGGTAAAACAGAGTCCTTCATATTCTAACTTGTGCCTATATTTAGTTAGATTAAATCTGTTCCTGATCTCTAGGTGAGGATGCGTCTTGTTCTTTATCACTCTCGCAATGACATCTCCACAGCAGCAGCAGCAGCAGCACACTGACAATACGCAGTGTGTGGTGACGACTAGTCATCATTTGGCACTTGATGTAATAAAGCACTCTTTTCCGCTGCATTTCATTCTCTTGCCTGAGGAGTACAGTCTTTTTTACACCACATTTTTCTTGTCCATAGTCCAAAGATTTACTGTCAAATTTAGTTTGACAGCGTTGCAATCTCATTAGAGCGCCATTTGATTAAGACCTAAATTCCCAATGTAGAAGAAGATAGAAAGCAGGAATAATTGCAGAAAGTCAAAAGCATTTTATCATATTATTGAAAATAATGTCATTATTTTAATAACTCATCCTTATACGTTCTGAATAATAAATTAATTTTCAAACAGCCATAGAAAGTAGTCATTGTCAAAATGACAGATTGGCTGAGTAACATTACAGACTCCAAGCAAATGATTTTGTTGTTGTTGCCTCTTGTGTTCGGATGGAGGGGGGGGGGGGCACTCATTACAAAAACAATGCCTGTGTGTACCGCACCGCATTAAGGCTTCCGCCCAATTTTGTCTCTTTAAAAGGTGCAAGACAAATAAGGCTTTGGAGATAATTCAAGATGAGCAAATGCAAAAAGAAGTGTGAATTATAAATAATCTTGCGTGGGTGAAATTAGGGGGAAAATTGTGAGCTTATGGCTGCAACAGTTTAATAACTGAAAATCAAATGCTTAATTTCCTGTGTGAATTCAACTAAATACCCCGCTTCCTCCCACTTCCACCGCCAGCAATTGTCCCCTATTGAACAATAACCACTATAGCAAGAGGTTGATATTTATCTACATATGGACATCATTTACTGTACTTTCACAACAGTACACAACAGTCTTTAACAGTGACAATCTAATCATTTCTACGTGTTTGTGCAAATTGCATAGTGAGCAGGTTCTGCTACTGTAATGGTCACTACATTGCTGGAGTCTCTCTACAGGATACAAATGTATACAGAGCAACATATGCGGTTAGACTCGCCGGAGAGGCTCTGTGAACATGTGGCAGTGCAGGCCTACAGTATTGTATGCTTGTGCGGTTCTAAGACTCTCCACTTCTGATGCAAATGTTGCATTCCAAATTCCAAGGACTTTTTTTTTTTGTGAGTGTGCCCCTATTAGAGTGTCAATATTAAATATTACAATTACAGTCAATATTTAATGAGGCCTATTTTCTAACAATGCAGCTTTCAGGGCTTGGAATCAATTTTTAAAAAAAGAAAAAATAAATTTTTCATAACTTTAGCTTTGAAAGCCCAAGTGCATTATTAATATTAGTTACAAGAGCAGTGTGTAAAGTGACAGATTCCATATCCATTTTAAAAACACAGTGGGGGTGAAAACTATACGCCGTGCACTGATTCCACCACATATCTTGACCTCCTGGATTTTCCTTGGGAGGGAGAACAAGAACATTTCTGTCAGAGGCTGAGTATCTCGCCACCCTGCTGTGTTTTAAATCCATCACTGTCAAGAGAGCCCTCCTCTCTCTAACTTTTCTTTTATTGCAGTGTAGGTCCTCTAGAAATCCCATCTCTGCTGTTCTTTTTCTTTCTCCTCCGTTAGTTTATGAGTCTCACTGAGAGTTGCCTCTGCAGTCTCTCCACCCTCCGTTGGTTTTCCCTCCTGCTCCTGCTCCTGCTCCTTCTCTTTCTCTTTCTCCTTCTCCTTCTCCCTCTCCCTGATGATCTCCACCAGCCTCTGAAACTTCTGGTTTAACTCCTCCATCCCTCCCACCACTCTGCCCTCGTCCTTCTCGGCGTCGCTCTCTAGCGAGCTCAATGACTCAGCCCTTGAGTCACGGCCCTCAAACTCATAAGTCTGCAGTGAGTCATAGGGCGGCTGGGACAGGTCAAAGGTGACCTGGTCCAGACGGAAATTCAGGAGGTCTTCCATTCGGAGAGGCTGCGGGTTGGCGGCTTCTGTTCTCGCAGGCTCGACCCCGCACGCCCAGCCTCTGTTGTTACCAAACATCCCCCCAGGTAAGGGCAAAGGCTGTGGGGTCAAATCCTTTCTCTGGAGTCTGCACATGTTCAGTAGCTGTGCCCCCGCTGGATACAAACCACTGCTGCTAGTCCCGTTCATACATATCCCTCTGCTATTTGGATTCAGGGAGCCCACAATACTGTATGTGTCTCCCTTCAGGTGAGCAGGAGGGGTAGCAGAGCTGATTTGACTGACGTTTGAGTAATTTTGCTCTGAGACAGAAGGAATAGATGAATCAGTATCAAAATCATCCACTGTACAGCTGGTAGCTCCAGTGCTGATTTGAGTCTGTGATGACCCTGGACGCCCCTCTTGTTGGTTTGATGAGGAGCTGGTGTGACTTTGGCACGAAGACTCATTTGGGTCACAGAAGGTCAGATTTGCAGAGTTGTTGGCTGGTGTCGACTCTGATTCTGGCGAGTTTATCTGTATGAGAAATGAAGAAGGGAGAAATGACATGATTGAAAGAGACATGCAGAGATAATTGTACGGAAGCAAAGAGACGCCAAGATAACAACTACAAATAATTTGAAAATCAGTACTAAATTCTTAATGTTTTAATTCTAATATTGATGAAATGGTTGCACTGAAATATTTTACTTTGAAAACCATCTGACAAAAACAGTTTGAATTTGATTATTTAATCATCGCAATTTCAAGAACTTTATTTAAATGGGTTGACGAATGCTTGCGGTTACCAGTTGCTCATCTGAACTTCTCCATCTTAAATCATGTTGAATATCATAACTTGATGGACAAAGGTCTGATTGATTTCGTTCAGACTAGATTTCTTATCTTTGGTAGACTTTTTTTGAATTTAACCAATTGAACCCATTTTTAGCACCAAGAGTTTTTGACCTGACTTGAATTCTAAGATCTGAACTGAATTTGAGCAACTTGAACATAGCTTTTTGAGTACTGGACCCTTAAATTGTCCATTGTGTCCAATTATCTGAATGTTTGAATTTGTTGAAACAAAAATATACTTCACACCACTTGAAACCACCTTCTGAAAATTCAAAACAGGGAAATTCAAACTGCATAAATTAAAACAAAAATGATTAGTTTTTTCAGAGCAAAACATCTGAAATGTCATAAATCATATTCAAATGTTCCATAGTGATTAAATTTCACAGTTAGTGATATTCTCAAGGCCTGTCATTGCTTCCATATAATTGCTACATGTCATTATCTTTTCATATCAGCTCTGTTATCTGACCTTGTCCTGGTCCTCGTTCTGTTTTGTGTCAGCAGCGTTTGCTTCACTGCCTTCATTTCTCTCTGTAATTTTGCTCTTTGCCAGCATGTGATCTGCTTCGTAACTAGCAGGGCTCATCTCAGGAGATTGCAGCAGAGGCTCAAAGGTGCTCTGGTTCTGGATGACAAGGGAATTGGCTATATGACCTCCAGTGAGCCCATGGGTCAGCTGAGTTAGTTGCAAACCTGCCTCCAGAGGCCCGACCGGGTAATCTCTGAGAACAGGCAGTGTGTGGATGCCATAGCAGAGGCGTCCGTAGAGCGGTGCAGAGCCTGGACGCTGATGAGGGTCCAGGCCTGGGCGCGGGTTACGACTCCAGCTGTACGTTCTGGCCCTGGGCAGATTCTGCTGGGTGTACCATCTGTGACGAGAGATGAATATCAGAGAGGCACACACGCACATAAGACACCATCGCAAGGATAAACTTTTTTATTTTTTTCAGGACACGACTCACATGTTTCTGTTGTTGTGCATGTGCTGTATTCTGTGCATGCTCTGCAGCGCTGTAATGTCAAAAGCTGCGGTGTCTGCTTCCCCTCCCCCCTCGTCATCATAGGATATGATGTTCTCCCTGACATCATCCTCCTCGAAGGGTGAGTGGGAGTCGCGCTTCTGATGGCGCAATGACAGCGAGAGTGCACACACCACTAAAGGGCAAAACAGAGGCACATGACCACATTCTATTTAGATATTAAAACAGTGACCTGACAGAGCTGCTTAGCATCTTTCAAAAAAGTCAACATTTTATATATGGTGCATCGGAAACTTGACCAAAAGTGACCAAACTTACCCAGCAGAGTGGTGACACAAGCCAGCATGGCCAGTAAGGTGACTAAACTGAATATGAGAGATGGAGAGGCGGACGGCATGGGCAGACAAACCATGTGTCTCTCCCATCTTTGGTCCCTCTGTCTCCCCCTATCCTCTGTCTGCATACCCCCCCGCAGACAGGGACAAATGGTCACAGTGACCGTGCCAGTGTTGGTAAGACCGGAGGCTCCGTCGCGCAGCACAACTGGCACATAGAGGGTGAGTAAGGATGAGGAGAAGCCAGGAAGGGGGTCCAAGGCTGATTGGAGCACCAGGCTGGCTGTCACACCTGATAATATGATACAAACACACAACATCAAAACACAACGCAACGAGCTGGTGTCATGTTTCTGGAGCGTGTGTTAAATTGCGCTACCTCCGGTTTCCCTGATGGTGAGGTTGAGAGCAGAGCTGGACTCTGGAGGGATGCTGAAGTGGACGGGGGTGTCTTGCCCTCCTTGATCCCTGTCGACAGCTCTCAAAACCTGAACAACCTGAATAACACAGAACAGGATGCTCTATTTGGAAGGTTCTCAATCTAGAGGTCAAAACCACTCCAAGGGGTAGAAAGATTAATGTGAGGGATTGCAGGATAATTAACATTTTCTTATATATTTCAGACAGTTTTTGGTGGCACTGATGCTATATGCAAAATGTAACAATCTTTGACTGCAGAAACAGACTTGAAGTCATACTACCACTTTGTTTTTTCCAGTGTATTTTAATGCAGTTATGTTTTTGAAAGCTCCTTTAGCGTGTTAATATTCACCACAACTGCTATTAGAATCAAAAGTCTTTGATATATTATTTAGAAATGTAAAGCTGAGTAAACAAAGATTAGGTGAGTTTACCATCCCTGGACTCCTTTCTTTTAGCAAAGGAACAAAAAATTCAATACTTTCTAAAGGAGTTCAAGACAGAGTGGATAAAAACAGAAAAACAACCTGAAATTAAATGTAATATCAGGTGGAAAACAAAACTAGAACAGACCTGACCGGGAGCACTGGAGTCACATACAGACGTTGCGTACTGTCTGTCCAACTCTGGTGCATTGTCATTCTGGTCCAGTGTCTCTATGGCAACCACAACCCTTGACACAAGATTTGGATTGTCTGAAAGAAAAAGAAACCAATGTTGAAATGATCACTTAAATTCTCTCGTTTTTACTGCCGCAATTTGTATTCCGAACTCCAGGCGGTGCTTATGGTGAAATATGACCCAACTAAACTCTGTTACTCATAGCACCCAGAGGGCAGAGGGGATAACATACCCCTCTGTGTGGCAATGACAGTGATATTATGCCACTGCTCCTGCTCACGGTCCAGCTCCATCACTGTGCTGATGAAACCGGTGTCAGAAGCGATGCGGAACAGAGCCTCAGGGTCTGACTGGGGATCGATGGAGTACCTGAGATGCAGAAACGGACGTGAGCAAGAACAAAGGGGGAAAAGAGATAGAAAAAAGAGCGAGCAGAGTCAGTGAGTGAGTGAGTGAGTGTAAGGCACTGAATAAATGAGTGATGATGTAATAACCACCTGATGTTGGTGGTTTGTCCTGTGTCTGGGTCCACAGCATAGACCCGGCCAACAGAGCAGACAGGGGGGCAGTTCTCAGATACATCCAGATGGTAGCGAGCCTGGGAGAATCGTGGTGGCTCATCAGCATTAAGGACCATTACTCGAACTGTTGCTTGGTCCTTAAAGGGACCTTTCCTTAAGTAGCGAGCATCCACCACAGGGTTGGCAACTTCCACAATGAAAGAGTACGAACTGCGGGTCTCATAATCCAGCAGCTGAAGGGTCAAGAATAAAACTGCCTCAATCCTCGTGATATACTTTATTAAAGGCCTTTCATATATGATTCAAATGTACTGTATATGCTGTATATATCTTCCCGTGTACTTCATTATTCATCCAAGGTATTTTCTCACCCTTCTTTATCCGTCAATATAACTCACATTTTCCATTTTGCGCTTTCTTTTATCGCACTCTAATAAATTCATCAGGCTCTGTTCTTACTTCGCCCTCTGCACTCTCTTAATTTAAGTTTCCACACTACAATAATTATCTTTGACTGCCCAATGCTGTTAGAACCCTTAAAAGTGAAAAGAAAAATTCACATTGGCTGCCTTTTACATGGCCTGCTCACCTTAAACGAGCTGCAATCACTCACCCGCTGCTTATTAGCTCATTGTTACTCATTAATTGCCCACTGCAGAGCCTTGGGAATCTGGGAGCCTGAATCTGTCGTGTTTGAGAGGACTACTGAAGTGTTTAAATGACTAAATAAAATTAATTTGCAACCCCACAGCAAAGAACATTCTTTTAATGTCCTAAAATGTCATATTTTACATATTTTTCTCATTATGCGGCCATCGAAGCAAAACCGCCTACATGTGGTGTCGGCTATCATAAAAAACTTTTGTTGGTGATAAAACGAGATTGTTTTGTCACGTGTCTCGTCACTCGTCACCTTGTTCAGCGCAATGACAGCCTCCTGGTCCCTTCCCGTTATATTGAATATTTCAGCCTCTTCAGCATCCAGGATAGTAAACTCCAGCTGTGCGTTCTCTCCCAGATCAGGATCCGTGGCAGTGAGACGGCCCACCTCCACACCTGGAGCCGCTAGCTCCGATACAGAGAACGACCACGCACCTGCAGAGAAGAAAGGAATGAATATAATGGCTCTGAGCGCCAGCACAAGCGTGGAATGTTGATGAGACTCGCAGTGAAATCACAGCAGTTATTAACATAATACATGTGGCTATTATGGCTGCAAACACAGTGCTTCACTCACGTACTTCTTGATCAACTTTCTTTCAGTAGTGCCTCGTTCTACTTATAAATCATATGTTCAATACCAAGTACCCTCGATAACATCAATGTTGATAGATATTGATACTATTCTTTTACACATGCATGTTAAAATACAACAGTTTTTAAAGGTTAAAAACAAATGCTTAGTGTGTGAATTTGAAGAAAACAAAGTGATCAGTACAAGCATACACCCAGCAGCAGCACCAGCAGCAGAGAAGCAGGAGGCGCATTGACTAAACACAAAGTTCATCTCTCCACAACATTACTGCATCTAATGGCTTGCTATCAATCCTGTTGATGCTAATGATGCTCAACTCAGCACTTTACATTTTAGACATTTTCTCTTTCCTTAATGCTGACACAGATAGCTGATTTATTGAATCGTCAACGGACAGAAAATACATCCACAACTATCTGATCGTTGCTTTCTTTTGCCTTTTTTCTGTCTTTCATCATAATTTAACATGTTGAACTGTTGGTCAGTCAAAACAAGTAATCTGAAGACACTACTTGGGGGGTTTGTGATGGGCATGTCTGTAATTTGTAGACTAAATATGTGTTGTTGCATAATAATCCTCTGATATTACAAATATACAATTACGGTTGAAAGGATTCATCAATTATTCATCTAGTTGAGTGACAGAATATTAATAGTCAAAAATATCTTTTTATGTGTTGAAATTATTGTTTAAGTCACTTAAAAAACAGCTTCCAGCTTCACTTTTCTGTTTTATATTCCTGTAAAACAAGTCTAAGTAATTTATGGAATATGAAATGACAATATTCCTCTAACACATTAAAAATGGAGTCCTTTAGTAGCAATAAAATGCACTCTTTCCCAGTTCAATGTACTCATATACTGTAGCTGCTGTCAGGCAGAAACCTTGTATCTTCATATTTCATCATTTTTATTTATTTTCATAAATCAGTGGTGACCCTTAATGTCTGTCTGTGGGTTTTACACACATTTAACTAATGAAAAGTATTAAAAACAGCTTGTGACTACATTGGATCCATTGGATATTTTAATTTCCGTAAAAGTATTTTTGGACATACAAGGACTGTGGCCAACAGTGACAATATATTGTGTTGGTGAATATTTAACATATCTAATTATAGTGGTTGATATAAGGTAGCTAGTTAGTTACTGTAGCTAAGTTCAGTTAGATTCTGCTGTGAAACTGTTGTTGATGTGCTACTGTTACATTATGATTTAACATTACTCTGTAACTGCTACTTGCAGCCACAGTAGCTGCTGCTCCACAGATTCACTTTAAACTAGAGTTTTTGACAGCTGGTTGGTCAGATCAAATAATGTGCAGAAGTCAGCTTCACAGAAAATGATGAAGAATGTGACGTGAACGGATAAATCAATGACATAATCATTAGCTGCAGACCTACTGAGCAGAGCTATATAAAGCTTTGTATTATTGTTATTACTTGATATTTTACTGTCCGATACTGTTAGGTCATGAATGTAGAGTTGTATTTATTAAACTGTGAATAAAAGCTTTGCTAAAATCATCAGTTTTGATATTATTGTTTTGCTTGGATTCCATTCTGTCCAGGCGTGAAAAGGCAGCCACTGATCTATGGCAGGTCAAGTCATTTCCTTGGCACATGTGATGTTTCACTGCAACAAGCTGCAAACTCAGAAAAATATTTTCATGTAATCAGAGCGACGCTTCCTTGCTGATTGTTAATCATTCACATCCTGCACATTATTAGGAACATTTAAAAATCACACCCCTCGCATTCAAAGAGCATACTAAATGAGCCGTTTGCTTAAACAGTGGCATTATTGTCAAACAGAAAATAATGACCTAGAGTAAGGCGGTGAGGGAGGAAGACACAGGCAGATTACCAGTGAATAAATAACACACCGCTGGCATTTGGAAATATTAAATTGCTTCTATAAAGCATTGTATTGGACCACAATCTATCAACGCGAGGTGAGGGGGGCTTTAAACATTAAGATGAACGGCGGGAAGCAGAGGCTGTCAGGAAGAGAAAGTAGGGAAGAAGGAGGGGAAAAAGCAACCAAAGGAGAGATAGTATATAGAGAAATGCAGTATATGTCTCAAAGTGTTAGACACACTCTGCAGTGATTTTACTGTCTATTGAAGCAGAAAGCACTGAACTTTAAGATGAAATATTAATAGCATGGAACAGGGAAAAGCTCGGATAAGAGAGCGGACATGATCTTTCACTCTTCTACGTCAAGGCACAGTCCATTTGAACCTCGGGGACCAAATGGGAGTGTTTTTATGAATGTTAATGCCAGTCATCTTGGCAAAGGTTACACTATTGCAATCGATGTTTTGAACAATGATTAGAGCGAGTGCATTAAATAGAAAAAGGATATTGGACTGACAAGTCGTTTAACTGGAGCTACTTTAATGCCGTAGATCTTATCTTAAACCTGTCAAGACAACTTGGACCCAAAGGACGTAAAAAAAAAAATCTGACTGCTGTCACAGATGCCATTACAAGACGTTTCATCATTTTAATCTTCCCTCACACACACACACACACACACACACACACAGAAACACACACAGAAACACACACATATATCCTGAGATTGAAAGCAGCTGACAGTTACGTGGTGATTTGATAACAGTTATGCTTACTCCTTCTGAAGTGAGGGGGGTTGTCGTTGACATCAGTCAGCTTCACAGTGACTGTTGTTGTCCCTGATAGTCCGCCCAAATGTCCCCCCATGTCTTTGGCCTGGAGGAGGACCAGATATTCATCCTGAGTCTCCCTGTCCATGTCAGGTACTGCTGTCCGCAGGACGCCTGATGGAGAGGAGGCCAGGACATGGAGGAAAAATCACAACAGATTTCACAGTGGCACCACGTCTCTTGAAATTAGCATCAAAGTGACGCAAATGCAAACTTTTTGGAATTGGGACAGAGCAAAACAAATGACTGCGGGCCACTTCTGTATCTGAACGGATCATATTAAATGTATGTGAAAGTGTTCTCATCCACAGTGGACATATGGCAGCAGAGATATAATCTGGGATATCTAACCACACCACTGGGATTTACAGTTTGAAGTGAAATCAACTGGAGAGGCAATCATGTCATGGTAAACAGCTCATAAGTCATGTGTGGGACACGTGAGGCGATATGACCAGACCTGTTTGAGGATCCACAGAGAAATAGTCCTGGCCCTGAGTAATGGCATACACCAGCCGGGCGCTGTTTCCATATGTTGGATCATCTGCATCTCTGGCCGTGACTTGGATTATAGACGTGCCTGTGAAAGAAGGGAGGAGGTGACGGGTCAGAGTATGGTAGTTAAAGCTGTAGGCGGGTTCATAAACTATTCCAAATGGATACTCAACACAAGATCTATCTTTTGAATATCAAATACTTACATCTGTAGGATTAAAAGGATAATCCCCTTCTCTGCTGTCTATCCGTGTATGCAGTATGTTCCACACATTCATCCTTTAGACAAAATGTGACTAAATACCCCAAACTCTGGAGATGTGCCAAATGCAGTGGAGTTGCCAAATTTGGGCTGAAGTGTGACTGTTTCAAGGATACTGAGAATATGGATGGAAAGGGGGATGTTTCAAGGATACTGAGAATATGGATGAAAAGGGGGATGTTGATTATGCTGCAGGAGCAGGTTGTGAAGTTTTTAAAGGATTCTTGTCATTTATTTTAGTCACAGCTTGGCTCCAGTTATGCCAGTGTCGATCCGTTAGTGGGTCCACCACTTCAGTCAAGTCTGATTTATCTTACTCTAATAACTACTGGATGGACTGCTATGAAACACTTTACTTCAAGTCTCCTTATTTAGCATTCATGAACATCTAATAAATGGCTTGTAAGGGACTGCAAGTCAGTTGAGACAGTCTTATTTTTAAGTGCACAATATTTGTGTTTAGTATACGTTATAAACCTTTTAAATGTGTACACACTGCTTTTAGATGCTAAATAGAAGGACTTAAAGCTTTAATTGCTGAGATGTCAAAATAAGGTGGTGAACAATACCTGCTAAACATCAGCATGTTAGCAATATCACTGTGAGTATGTAAGCGTGCTGACGTTAGCATTCAGCTCAAAGCAAAGATCCCCTCTAGGCATGTCTTATGATACTATTTATAAACTAGTCTGACATGTTTTCATTCAGCTAACTTCATTCTTTAAATTATATCTACTCTGCCTCTTTAAAAAAAAAAAAAAAAGCAGAATCTATGAATATATATATGTTATTCCTTTCAAAAATGTAACTTCTGGATGCAAGATGCTTCGTATTCAAACATCCAGCTGGAGTCATGTTCTGATCTGCTGTGAAAACTTGTTGCCATTAAATCCAAGCTGACGACAGCTGCTGCTATCACATATATTGGGGTGGAGTGCAACTTTAATGTTGTTCAAGTACTGTACCTATGTTGGCCATCTCCGGTACCATGGCAACATAGGGTTCATTGGGGAAGACAGGTGGGTTGTCATTGATGTCCTGCACTCTAATGATGAACTCAGAGGAGGGCTCTAGGGCACGGCCAGTCTGACGGTCTGTAGCTGTAGCAATGAGACGGTACTGGTCCTTCTCCTCTCGGTCCAGAGACTTGGTCACGTGTATGTTGCCTGTGTTGCTGTCGATGACAAACACGGAGCCCACCCCCTCTCCCTCCAACATGTACTTAGTGCGGCCGTCTCCTTTGTCCATATCCGTGTGCAACTGGGGAATACAAAAACAACAACAACACACACACACACACACAAGCAAATTACTGCAACACCTCAAGGCGACGTCACAGCATGCCGATTCAGGTGTCTAATTAAAGCTCATCTATTTATCTAGCAAGTACTGCAAACATGACCGCGTGAAAATGGATGATTTATGTTAAGACGTAATGTGCTCAGTGAATCTGCACTGAATGGCACCAGGTGTGGAAGATACATATGGGACCAGGATGAGTACTGATGCATACAGCTAATTAACTCACTGGACCAAACATGCCATTGGGGGTTTGTTGAGGGCAAAACCACATCAGTGTGGACAGTGGCCCCTGCAAATGTCCTACATGTATGTTCACAGATGCATTCCGCTAACACAGCCAGTATCCATCTGTAAATCTTTCTGTCTATCTCTATCTCCTCTATCCATCTGTCCCTTCCTTCCCCTTCTTGGAAATCCATCTGCCCGACTTCCTTATACCTTTTTAAAACCACCTTTTCCTCCAATCCTCGCGTCTCCTTCTTTTTCATCAACTTATTTTGCTTACACAGAAAGCCCATCTGCTCACATTTCTCATTCCCCCTCTCTCCACCCCGGGTCTGTTTTCCTCTCTGGTGCAAGATACTTGTATGGTATTTAATGGTAGAGAGGATATTAGTGGAAGCTAGATAGGTAAAGGGCCAGATATACAGAAATAGAAAAGCTAAAGAGATTACTCAGCCTTCATCACTCTGAGCTTTCTGACCAGGAACTTTCACATCTCTCTACCCTTAGGGCACATCTGCACATGTTCATAATACACAAGGCTTACTCACAACCTCTGCTGTGCTGTGGATCTTACATACTCAAAGCTTCAATCTTAACAATGACTGTTTACACATTTAGTGAGAATTTCACATATATTTTTGCATTGGTTTTTTTAATTTTTGTGACATGAAATGTGTTGAAATGTAATTGCCTTCACCGCTTCATGATTAGAATTAGTGAATGCATTTGTGCTTAATACCGACTCATTTGAGAGTGCTTATATATTCTGACATGATGCATGTTAACAACATATGTTTATGCTCGCACACACGGTACGTAAGCATGCAAGCGGAGACCAGGAGAAAAACATAAGATTAGTATACATTCAGTGTGTGTGTGTGTGGGGTGTATGTGTTTGGGAGGATAAAGTTGGGGATTATAGAAACTCGTGATAGCATACCCTACAATTTGCTAGATAAGGGACTCAGGGTTTTTTATTCATCCCTACACCCACATCCCTCTCCCTCTTTTCTTCCTTAAAGCTAGCTTCGATTTTGATCCCACACTTCACCACGAGAGACATCTTTGTCAGAGTCTGTGCCTATCTCACTCCCCTGCTCTTTTGCTCCCTCCTCCCCACCTCACTCCATCCTCTCTTTCTCTCTCTCTTTTTTATCCAGTCCTCCTCTCCTCGCTGTCTAATTTTCTGGCTCAGTCCTGCTGTGCTTCAGTCAGCATGGAAAAACACTCTCACTGTGGGGAAGAAATGTATCCACCCTGTACAAGCAAAGCAGAAAGAAGGAGAAATTGTCTCCTCCAATTCCTTTTGTTACTTTCTCTCCTACTCTGTAATCTGAATTTTTTCCCTCCTCTCACTCATGCAGTACATCCACCTCCGGGGTTTGTATCTGCCTTCGCACAGCCTGCTTTGGCAGTGAAATTCCCTCCTTTTTCGTACGGGCTGAGGCACCTGTGATCTGAACTGTTGATCGCTCACCTCAAGCCTTCCACAAGCGATGGATTTGACATAATCATTTCTCTATTTTTGGCAAACAAACTGAGCTGCCTCTAAGAGAAAATGTTTCTAACCCCCCCCCCCAACCAATCGCAATGCAGGCATGGCTTTATTACATGAATATCAACACCCAGACTGTGCTTGCAGAGGAATGAACGGTCTCGTGTGTCTACTGATTGCTTTAAAACCCGCCCCTGACTGTATCAATAACAAGCAGGGGAGCAGATTAAACATTTATGAAGTGTATACTGCACTGGTAAGAATCCAATCTAGACTGTCACTATAAAGTATACTGCGCGCTACAAAGTGGCTGGCAGCGTTCCCCGTTAACGTTACAGCTGATATAATCCTACTCTGAGTATACTGTGCATGCCAGCAGCTGCATTAGTGTGGAGAGCCTGGCTGTGGAATGCTACAAGTAAACCCTTGGGACCGGAGTAGTTCAGGTGTGTTGTGGATTAAATCATCTCTGACACTTCCCGTGTTGCGACACCGACAGGGGCTGAAGGCTGCTGGTGTGGCGGCTGTGAAAAGACGCATGAAGTATGTGACACAACAATTGCAAACACATGCACACACTGAGAGGTTGTGACAACGGGCCTTACCCGTCCAATGAGCACAGGCTCTGGCCCTCTGTACTCCTCGATCACAAAGAACTGGTTCCAGAGCCAGCTCCTCCGGCGGCGAGAGCGGGGCCCCGTTTTAGGCCCTGACCGACCGCCTTCAGACTCCGTGACCCATTTAGAGCGTTCCTGTGTCCGCTCATGCAGAACGCCGACACCTGTCTCCAAATGGAGCTCCGGCTGGAGAGCGGATTCCTCCTCTGAACTCGGCGCTCGGCTGTGATCGTTAATTACACCTTCAACCTCTCCATTAGTCAAATTGCTCCTTTTCTCGCGGTTCAAGCTGAGTTCAGGGTTATGTTTAGGTATTAGGGATTTGACAGGAGGTTCAGGATGTTCAAGTATGACTGTCTGCCCCGCCAAGATGCTCTTAAAGTCAGAATCATTATGTTCTCTGTCATTTAGTTTAAAAGCAACATTCAGAGGGGGTTTTATATCATCCTCTTCTTTGCCTCTCATGAAGAAAACAGAGCTGCCCACAGACTCTGGATGATGTAAAACTTGTTGTGTTTTGCTTGATAGTTCTTGCAGATCCTGAACTTCCTCTGAAAAGCCAGCAGCCACCGAAATGCCATTCCTTTCCCCGTCACACAACAAAAGAAAAAGTAGCACAATATGTGCTGCCATTGCTGAGCTTCACTGAGCAGTTTATTTCAATGAATAGATGAGAAGTAGCTGATCACATGCAGGTTTTTATGATGGTCCATTTTGCTTTAAAAGAAAATGTTTATTCAGAGTGATTTCTGCTCTATCCTGCTTCAGGTTTCTTCTCCTCAGACTGAGTCTTCATGTTGTCTTCCTTTTTCACATTTTCACATGCGGCACACATGCTCCACAGCGTCACCTGAGAGAAGACATCATTAGTTAATCTTAGTTGCATAAATTAAAATAGGAAACAAGCGCTTCAAGATACAAGGCTAAAAAAAACAGAAGAGAAGAAGACAAACAGACGTCTTCCTCGTTATCTTCTAAAGAGGACGTTTGATATTTTGAGACAAATTTGTAGATCTCATTTTATACTGTTTGTTGTGCGGCTCTGTTTGCTAATCTGAACTCTCTGCCATCTGCTGCAAAAAATAGCTGCGAGTTTCTCCACAGAAAATATGAACATTACGGTCTGATGAGAAATTTCCTAAAAAAGGGATGATCACTTCCTACCAGATGCTGTTATATATATATCACTCTCTCCGCCGCTGTACGAGGAATCCTGTCTGGCTTCTTTTTATTGAGTATTCAGGCGTTCTCACAAAGTTTAGTGTGATCTTAAAAATTTTTCAATTAATTTGGAGCCTCTGGGTCTGGCAACGAGGTGGAGCTCAGGTACTTTACTGTTCGCTGTCACACACAATTGCCTGGACATCAGGTGATTGATGTCATCCCTAAAGATGGTCTCCCCATGCCTCAATGCCCAGTGGTGAGAGAAGTTCCCCTTAAGAGATTAATTAGACTCATAAATAATTGAATCAATGACTGTCCTCATTTGCCAAAAGTTTAATGATCTGACTTTCATTAGTTTTGAGCCAGATCCTGGCCATTGATCTTTAAAACTTGATGTACTGAAAAGTGTCAGCAGCTTAACAAGACTGAAACTATGTAATCACAGTTTTTCCATCTCAGTCTTAGCTGCATCCATCACTCTGCTTCACTATTTCCTGCGACAAATCGAAATGTGTGGGCATCTATACGCACCTTTATACACGTGCACGGTGCAAACCAGAACTGGTCTTCAAATAAATCTCAATGAAGTTTTGAAATTCTATAAGAACTGAAGAGACTTCCCTGCCGTACTTCACACGTGATCAACGTTGTGGCAAAGGGAGATAAATGAGTGAGTGCTTCTGACTAAATAAATGTACAGTGAAAATGTGCTTTGATTCATTTACATGCAAATGGGCACATAGTAGGCCTATAGGAATTCACAAGCCTTTGATGACACTGTAAAATACGAACCAAATCATTTTCTGATATATCCAAATTGATATGCTTATATATGAAAGAAGGGACACATGAAAATGAAACCAATGTTCTTTTTTTTTTCTACAGATACTGACCTACTTTCTAAAGAGTGTGCTTGAGAAGAGAGTCAATTTGAGCATTTGATCACAGGAAAAAAAATGAAGTCATTTCTCTTCTCTTTACGTCATTTCTTTTTCTCAAAAGAAAACTCAGCCTTGAAATTTTTTTTTTCTCCTCCTTTTTTTGCACACCAATTATACCAAGTCATCCATATGTAATGCTTGATGTTCAGCCACTGTAAACCGATGCATCTGTTTGTCATCATCTTAAATCTATGAAAATGTAAGAAGTGGTTCCTTCATCACACTTTTGTCTTCCGGAGCTATTGTGTATTAGCATAGACTGAGCTTACGGCTTACATTTCTCTCTGCCAGCTTTGCTCCAAAACCACGTTGCCAGCAGTACATGTCATTCACTGGTTGTTTGAAGTCTTTAGACTATGAGTGCGTATGAGATATGTGTGAAATGTAAGGCAGGGATAGAGGATGAAAGCGTGAGGACGATTTGCTGTTGCCGGGCTCAGAATGGCATGATGAGTGGTGACATAGCTCTAAATTGCAAATCGCTGTTTCAGTCTCACTTCACTCTGCATCGAGTCGCTTCACTGCAACAAGGCTATTTCATTTTTATTAAAAATAGCCTGTGCATGTCAGGCCTTCTACATAGGGAAAAATGGGAGATGGAGGCAGAGAGTTAGAAGGTAGGGGGGGGGGGGTGGTGGAGGGGGTTGATGGTAGTGGTGGTGGTGGTGGTGGTGAAAGTACATGGGGAGGGTACAGCCCGGGCTGGCTTAAATGACCAAGACGTGGACAGATTCTATTCCATTTCAGCATCTCTTGCTTTCTCGGCTTCTGCCCATTCGTCTTAATGCTCGGGGACCTCTCGTGCGTTTCTCGCTGGCTCTCTCCTGCTCAGTGCACACACACACACACACACACACACAGACATCGCTTAAGTCTTTCCAAATCAGACAGGTGAGGAGAGGCCCACTGTACTCAGCACATCAGTCACCTCATTATGGCCACGGTTTGACACTCAGACAGCTTAAATGAAACCACAGCGGAAGCAGTGTGCTGAGCAAGTGTTTGGCCATGTACTTATTTGTTATATGAAAATGCCTCAGTGGTTACAAAGTGCTCTGTCCTGTCTGTTTCTATTTGTGTGTGTGTATGTGTGTGTGTGTGTGTGTGTGTGTGTGGCTGAGATAAAGAGAGCACAGTGCTTGTTGATGATTTTTTTTTTCTTCACCACAGTAAATTGCATTGTAAAAACAGGAGGACATAATAACATTTCTCATAGAACATGATGGCTCATGTTGCCTCTTTTTGGGCTTTGTCACACAGCCACACACATAGTCACACACACAGAACCACACACACGCACGCACACAAACACACAAACACACACACACACACACATCTTGCCTGCTTATTAGCCTATCTAGTAGAGAAAACAGCCCTGAGCGTGACCTTGTCTTGTTAGAGGAAGCCAGAAAAATGACCTACTTGATGCATGTTAATGTGATTTGTACACTTGGGCTAACTATTATAATGAATGCAATGTCCCAAAAATACTGCTGTCGGCTGTTTGATCCAGCGACCCTGTCATTTTAGCAGGCGAGCGTGCCCGTGTGAAAGTGCGCGCGGCAGGTGAGTATGTGCGCGTGTGAAGGCACGAGCGGTTCCAGAAAATTTGAAGGGAAAGCACTGCATTATCCGTATCATATGTCAAAAGCTTTGGCGCTCAGTTCAGCCGTCCAAAACATGGGGTTTGCTTTTCCAAAAACCTTTCCCTCAGTCGACTCTCAACTGCTCACACATACACACATATGCTCCTGGCTGCATACTGAGAAAGGTTTACCTCTCTTTCTGTTTCTTTCTCTTTTTTTTTGGCGAACATCTCCAAACTGACAGTGAAACAGTTATGAACTGCCTCACCGTGGCTAAGCCGGCAAAATTGAAAAACTAAACGATATCGAACGAAACTTGTCACGTCTGTGTGGTTGAACGACGCTTCACTTAAATAAACTAGTCATTCGTGAAGATAGAAATAAAAAATGTTAAAAAAAAAAAAGTCCTTCGGTGAAAGGAGAAAAGAGCTTACCGTGTGTTTGCGGCTCTGCTCCGGTGCTTCTCTGGTTTAACGGAGCTGAAATGATCCAACGTGGGAAAGGATGCTGAGGTTCATCTGAGCTCAACGTGAGGTCTGTCCCCTTAGCCCAGTCTCTCTCTCTCTCTCTCTCTCTCTCTCTCTCTCTCTCTCTCTCTCTCTCTCTCTCTCTCCGTGTGTCTCTTCTCCTCACTCTCTCTTCCCCTTCATTAGTTTTTAACAATCTTACAATGAAAGCCACCCTAAAAGCCTGCTATTTTTAAGCATGCATAGTAACTGAGTAGCATAAAGACACCCCATACTAACAAATGACCATTTTAGGATTTCCCATTTAAATATCTCATTATCATGTTATAGCTTCATAGCTTCCATTTAAGCCACACCAGTATCTTCTAGAAGGCTGGATCATGTATCAGCGTTTAAGCCATGTAGTGTTTTGTAATCTTTTCTCTTCACTATGTGTGCATTTTGTTCCACCCAGGGGCATACAGGTCAAGACCTCATAATTGCTACTCTGAAATGCATTAAAAGAGGAAATTTCAGCAGTGGTGTTCTCTCACTGACAACATGTCTAAAATACAAGACTGTAATTACTAAATGTTCTCCACTTAGATGGGATATTTTCTCCAGTGAGTTGAATGGTTTCATTTATGTATTTCTTGTGGAAATAATGGATAATTTGGAGGCTGTATACTACATTGTTGTATTTAAGACTCTCAGTATGTCTAAACTTGAATCCGATTTTCAATCTTGTATTGGGGAAAAAAACAAAATACAACAACTTCTAACAAGACAAGAAAAATTAGTATCCACATCTGTGTCTGTATTTGCTAAATTTTTATACCAAAAATCTAAATGTGAAGTTAATATATTTCTGCATTTTGACAAATTTTATCCCAAATCCCATTGGGATTCCCACCCACATGTTTTTTTCATACTTTTAAATTTGAAAGCGGCAGAGAATATGATCTTTTGATGCACAGCAGGAGAATCACATGCTGTGAGCATCATTCATCTTCAGAGTGCAGTCTAGCTTCGAACATTGATGTTTCTTGATCATTCTTGAAATACATGTCTGCCTCTATATCACTTAATACACCTCTGTGTTCGGTGATATAACTAGAAAGCAAGCTAACATATCCTAAGGCGACTCCTCAGCTGGGTACGGAGGTTCATTAATGCCAAAACTACTAAGCCAGCACAAAACATCACTGAGCAGTAATCAATCTGCAATTCAGGGTTTGAAAACATGCAGGGACAGATTTACAAATGAAAAACTGTTCCGAGCTCAAACTGTGAGAGGGGACTGTGAAACAGTTTTTGTGAATTTCTGGTTGTTTGGGCCAAATGTTTTCAAAGTTATTTTAGATAAAAGAAAGGCCCCAGATGTACTGATGGAAGTTAGAAGGCAGAGTGTATGATATTTTAGTTCTTGGTCAAATCCAGTGGAGTTTGCTCTTCTCTCAGCTGGAGTTTGAATGTGTGGGGTTGTAACTGCTATAACAGAACAAAAAGCTTTGAAGGGGATAAGCAAAGGATGATAAACTGCTCCCTGAACTCTGGAGTCACAGTTCTTCTCGCAGGCTCTCAAACTTTTATTACAGTCACGATTCTGTCCTGCCATTCAGAACATGCTTTGTACTTATTAGTCTGTCCCTGCAAGCTGTCAAATGTGGACCACTTAATTGGTCTCCACTTGTTTTGTTTTCCATTCGCTCAATAATTCTGTCATTAATGAACTTCCTAAGATGGGAATTATGGATGAGGTTTGGGAGGATGGGAGGCTTTTCCCACTTTCTCTCACAGCAACAGTCAATCATACCACTAGAGTTGGTTTGAGAAGACACTCAACACTCTGATGTTCCACTGGAGATGTGCTGAGCATGATCACGCATATCTGTACTATATTTCATACAATGAATGAGACATACACAGGCTTACTCCACACATACAGTATGAACACATTAACACTAACACTTATCTGTCTGAAAATAAGCTCATATCAGCTTGTAGAAACACATCCTTAAGCACCACTTCAACATTTTGACATATTGCATAACCCATATGCTCTTAAAGTTTCCTTCCATATGGTGGACTGACTTGCCCTTGAAACCTTTCACGAATACATTTGGTCTGCCTTTACTAAAGTTTAAATAGACAGAGCTGAAGAGTGAGGATGAGGATGAACAGCTCTGTACCTTTTGCCCTAATATCCTTTGCAGTCACTGTCACTCCAATAATTACTAGTATGCTTAATTTACTACCAGACTGCTCAAACAGAATGAACAGGCAAGTTCAGCAAAATTTCATTTACTCATTAATTTATTGAAGTGTCAAAGAAACTTCAGAAGGGTTCTGACAGCAGGCACAAATCAATTTTCAACTCCTTATCATTTATTACCATAGCTGAATGTGTTCCCTTATACAGCAATACATGATGACCTTCACATGCAATAACTGCTCCACACATTTACATTTTTGCACAATTCGCTCTATGTATTATTGTACTGCCTGGTTAGTTCTGCTTCTCTTTGTTTTTATGTGAATCAAACACATGCAGGGGTTCGTTGTAATTATCTCACATACTTGAAATGATTCATAATGACTTTAATGTCTAAATCAAAATGCCAGCCAGCAGTGCGCTGTTAGAATGCATTTTATCATCAGCGCAAACAAAACATCAGATGTTTATTATAGAGAATGATATGCATGCCCAAATCATTTGAGAAATAGCCTGAATGATGCAACTGCCTGTCCTGTTCATTAATTTAGTATCTGCTGCAAATATGCCATCACGTCTCTCCAAAATACTCTCCCAATGTTTGCCATTCTTTTCCCATGCCATTTTTATTTGTTTCATTTCTTTTACAAAGTAACATCCTGTCTCTCCCTCCTCTCTTGTCTTCTCCTTTCCTTTTCTCTGTAATATTCCTCTTTCAAATCCTCTCTGCTCCTGCGAGTCCATCCTTTTGAGGAGATGTGATAGATGTCTACACAGTTTCCTGAGTATGCATCCCTGTGTGTTGCTCTGTATACCGCCTCTCTGGCTATTGAAATGGCCTCATCCATTGTCAGTCCCCACTGAACCCCTTGGTCCAAAATGGAGTAGGCATAGGGGGATCCAGAACCCACAGAAAAGAGTGTTCCCTGCAGACGAGTGCCGTCACTGCACACGTAAACGAGACTGGGTCCAGAGAAACTCACTTTCTTTCTTTCTAAGCACCTCTGACCACTAGTCGTTGGTGAAGACCACTGAGTTATTGTCTTTGCTAATGAAACCTTTTCAACACTGGTACTAACACTCTCTCCTGGGTCAGTCATTTGACTTGTTTCTCTCTGGCTATCAATCTCTGTACCTCCTTGGTCATCTACTTCTCCTCCATCCCACCCACACAAAGTGGCAGCCACACACAGCTCAGTCCCCTTAAATGGGTGAAGCATGTGAGAAAGCAATTTGGCAGCTCCTCTTGTGGACAACCGTCGTCCGTTGCGCAGTTGATAGAGCCGCAGCTCTCGAGACAGAATCCGTTTCCAAAGAGCACAGTCTGCAGAAGTACCTGAGGTGGTGCCCACTAAGTGGCTGTGAATGGGCAGGATCTTCTGGGATGCTGGACATGCCACGAGGCCAGAGCAACTGGAACGAGTGTCTGCCGCAGCCAATACACCACCCTGAAACATGAAAGCCAGGGTGGTGGTGCCATGAGCCATGGGGAAAGGCAGAGGCACAGACTGAGAGGAAGCAATGGGAAGGCCTGTGGGGATGGAGAGAGACGACAGGATGGGGTCTTGGAATGAGATGGAGCTCTGGACATTGCTGATTTGTCCAAACTGTATCGGACTCTCATCAAGGTACTCCGCAACTGGTGTATAAAAATTAAACAGACTTGTCCTGTTGCTGAACGGCAAACTAGACATATAGTTACATCCAGTTTTCTTTCCAAAAGGCGCTGAAGAAGATTCAGTGATTGTACTGTCCAGACAGATGTCCTGGAAATTGCATAGGTCCTGTAAAGCCATTGAATACTCAGTTCAGACCTATGATTCAGTTTTCTTATTTACTGCCCAAGAAAACGTCTTCAATCAAGTCCAATCAAAAATATTCCCATCAATTGTCTGAGAAAAAGTTTGTATGTCACCAGGAGTTGTAGATTATGTCTTTAAACAGGGGTCACCCTTTATATAGACAACAAGACAGCGTTCATCTACATGTGGTCATCTAAAGTAACCCCTTAGCAATGAATCATTCCCCTCACTTGGAAGCATAAAAGTCAGGAGCCCATGGGTAATTAATTTTGGATGCAGTATCAGGTTGTTTTTCAGATCAGATTTCTTCAAAGTCTTGCGTGGGCGTAGGCCAATGAGGACGCAGGGTGATGGCAAAGCCTTGGCTCGAGCATACCAAATTAAGTTAGACGTTTTGATGCATCACTCCAGTGGTACGTTGTCTAAAAGAATCAGATATGAAATGAATCAAGCAACATTTTTGTTTGCTCCTAACACAGCAGAGTAAATCTAGCCAAGCCTTTTAGGTAGGTAGCCCTTTAAAGTTGCATCATACAAATATCTCAACCTGTAACACCAGAATATCAGGTAATCCTAGTGTAACAAAAGGGTGTATGCTAAAAACAACTGACACTGGTTTGGGAACTATGCTGCCAGGTGTCTTCTGCTGAGAGCCAACATCGTTCGACACATTACTAACTTAAATTGATGATTGGATAGACTTGAACTCGAGGCTTACACGTTGTCATTTTTCTTTTAATTCATCTTAAACTAAGAAACTCACAGTACTTGCTGCAAAATGAAGGTGTTACACACCATTATTCTTGGATGTGTCTTCACTGCTGTTATTTTAATGGTAAGGAACACTATTACACTTTACTGTATTTACAATGACGATGGTTAAATTTGAAACTTGACTTTTCTATGAATTTATTTTTTCTTTAAGCAAGCAAACATCCTCTTAAAAATATGTGTTCTGTCAGTTTCTGTTTCCTACTTAATTTGTTTGACTTAAAAAGTACAGCATGCTCGCTTCTCACACATTCACCTAATTCTATTTACATATCTTTCACTTCACTCAGGGGCACACCATTTCAACCTCCTCATCCCAGAGTGATGAGAGCCCACCTGACAATTTCATAGAGTTTGACTCAGTCCCTGACAAAGTGGTAGATGGCTCAGTGGTTCGTGTGCGGTATCAATGCTCCGGGCAATGTCAGCTTGCCGTGGAGGTGGTGATGTCCACATTAAGGAAGACAGATTTAGTGGTCTTCAGGAGGAAATGGATCAGCAGTGCACCCCGAGTCAACAGATTCCACCAGGTGCAGCTCAGATTCCCTCCATCCATTTTATATCAACACAGCTTTTTCAACAGACACATTCTGGAGGCCCAGAGTGTGACAGTTCGTGCTTGGTTAGACCATCTTCATGACAGCAGTGAACCCGGGACATACCATAGCGCCATTGTGAGGATTTACAAAGTGCTACAGATAATGCCACTCTCTGAGCGGCCAACTAGACCTCCCACTGAGTGCCCTTCATGGTCGGCTCAACTGATGTGGCAGATGACCAGAAACAGAATCCATCAGTGTCCGCATGAGTCAGGTCAGACTTTTTTGTAATACAAAAAACCTTTTAATGGAAGCATGAAAAAATTGTTTGTTCAGGAGAGGACACTGTTACTAACACACACATTGTTTGCTGTTTTACTTGCACATAGATGTAATTGATATGCTAAAGTTCCCCCTGGCAAGTACCGGTGAGCACTTTGGAATGGTCCGCAGGTTCCAGCCTTTTATCGACAGAGCCCTGGAGAGAGCCCGTCTTCATGCTGTGACACAGCCCAGGTTGGACTTACACTTCACACATTGACTTCTCATTTAGTCCATTTTAGCCAGAGCTTATTCTGTATGAAGCTTAACTGTACAACATGAAAAAATGTCCATCAGAGTCTCCAAATGTTATATTCATCACTTGAAAATTGCAGAATATTTTAGATCGGCTGTCGAGGTGTACGATAAAACCAATTAAGTGTGACAAACCACCACATGATAAATCAAAAGTGCAGTATATGCTTGTCTCTGTATGTCTTTTAAATACGTGGTTGAGAGGTTTGCGTTGATCTCAGCAGATTGATGGGTCACAGGTCAGTGACTGTTTCCCTTTCAAGTGGCAGCTGTTAGAACACACTCCACTTTTACTTTATCATCATTATAAATGACTTAACAGGCTTCATGAAGCCTCTTCACCAGAGCATATAAGCTTTTTATTTACGGTCATTGGCAGACAGCGAGGTCAGTCATTTTTAGCAGAAAGCGCAGCATTCTAAATCCAAACTCATGCTTCAGTAGCCCCAGAAATGATATGTCAAATCATGTTTCTTTGCTTGGTTTTCAGCGTCACCATATCTATGTGGATCTACCTACTGAAATGGTGTCACAAGAGGCTCTGTGGGATCGTCCATCATATTGATGGGAGAAATGCATTCGATTCCGTTTTGATGTTGCTTACGGACACAGGTGGGTCACAGTAGCTTGTGTGTACACCTGATACCAGTTTCAAGGATTAGATTGAAGTATCATGAGATGATTGTGAGTGATGATGTGTGTTTAGTGAGACTGTGGAACAGACTGTGTTATATATTAATAAAGAGCTTTGGGTCTCCTGCGGTGAAATATATGACTGTCATATCTCCTGTGTAGGGGACATCATAATTCAGGCACGTGTGACGACAGGAGAAGATGAAGCTTTCCGAACCAGTGTGAAGATGCCCCTGTGGAAATGGATTAGACTAGACTGTTATATACAGGACTCAAAGGTATAGAACCTTATTGTGCGCCTCTGGGAGACGGGATAAGAAATAGAAATTAAAATGTAGCTCCAGGCAAGATCTTATAGTCATCCTTTCTCATCTGAGTTTCATTTGGTGCCTTGGCTTTGCAGTGTTTGATTTCCTTTTGGAACAGCTGTATGAAGCTGAAAGATGGTTCCTTTCCAGCTGGGAAACTCCAGGCGATTGCAGTGTGTACTGCAATTTGGAGTCGTTCACAGCTGAGTAGGTTTTTTTCTGTGTATCGTGAGCTCATATGTTATTATGTCTGACTTTCAGGTGCGGCTGGATACAACATGGGACGATGAAACTATTATAAACGAATATAAGTAAGACATTTTATGGATTTTTTAAGAGATGCTTTATGTTATATGTCAACTGTTGCTCATACAAACCACATATATATCCAGTGAACTAAAAGAAATTATATAGATGTCAGCACACAGAAAGATCATGATCACTTGCTTTAGTGTTATTAAATGTCTTATAGATTTCGGGACAGTATCCATTATGATGACACTGATGGATACCTTGTCATTGGAGGAAGCAAATACATACCAGGCATCCGTGGGTACTTTGGGGCTATAAAATACTATCGTTTTGGAACTAAAGAGGTAAAGTGTTAAGTCATCTATCAAATGACTGTATATTGTTTTATTACTGTTAATCCCAGTGTGTTTAAAGAGAATATTGTCCATGTCACAGGTGAAAAATCAACTTAACCCCAAGTCAACATTACAAGATCTGGATAAAACTCATCAGGAGTGTCAGGAAATAAAAGCTTTTACAGCTGCTTTCATGAAGGGAGTAACCCAGAGTCACCTCCCATCACCAATCAAAACAGGTGAAATATTATTATGACAAGTACTTTTAAAGCGGCGCTGCAACCATTCTACAGGGATCAACCTCATATAGATCTAATACCAAGGGTGTCAATATAACCTGCGGACCTAGTACGTATGGAAGGAATGTTGTGACAGATTGCTTTCTACATTTATTTCAGGTTTCTGTACCGCTCACTTCATAAACCTGTGGAGTGAGTTTGGTGAGAAAATCTGCAGACAAACATGGACCTTGGAAACACAACTTAAATATAGCACACTGTCTCAGTACTTGTTCACAAATGAGGAAAAACTCAGAACAGGTGTCATAAATAGTTGTTTATCACATTCACCACATATTGTAGGTGTAAGTGATAATACTACTAACACAGCTGTGATTTTCTGTAGGATCGCTGGGGATGAAGAAGCTCGGGAGTGCTTTGTTTGAACAAGCAGCTGGTACAGTGTTCGCCGCAGATCAGGCACAAATTAAAATCACGTCCAAATTAACTTCATTATTGCAAGTGTCCTCCTGTTTTGGAAATCACAAAGCGTCCCTCTTGTTGGCCATGATCCACCTCACCGGCTTGGGGAACTCAGTCAATCAAACACTGGTAGAGTCAATGCCTTCCTTGTTACTTAATTGTTACTTTATCATATATACTGTCACTTTGGAAATGATGATTGATAATATTGACCCCCGTGTGTTTCAGGGTCATGTCTATAGTTTGATTGGCGCGTCCGGTGATAACCGCTTCGCGCTGATGCAAGCAGGGTACAAGCATGCACTAGGAATTGATGGCTTTCCAAAAGACATGGACATGGCTTATAGCTACTACTCCAATGTTGGGGCACAGAGTAATATTGACAGTTACAAGATGCATGAAAATAAGGTATGTACCCATAACTATAAAATACATTTCCTATATACATACAGATACAGATAGTGACTTAGTAGAAAATAGTGGAGATGGTAGAAATAGTTGCAGTGGGAACAAGAGGAAATACATTGGAAGTTATGTCATGGTATTTATTTAGGGTGAACTATTAGATACAGCACATCTTAGCACATTTAAAAGAAACATGAACAGAAAATAAAACTATAAATGCATAATGATATAAATAATGTATCAAACGCAACAACAACAACAGTGATACAAAAGGAATTGCACCCCAAAATATGATTAATAGATTGTTTGTTGGTCAGATTAGTTGGATCAGAGGAAGCCTGAGTCGAAGCAGAATAGGTACATTTTAAATCTTAATTTTAAAATGTAAATGAGTTAGCCGTGCTGATGAATAGCAGGAGAATCCTCCGAAGATAAGGGAGGCTTTGGAGCCCGCTATGAGAGGATCTGTACTTTCGACTGATTTCCTGTTTATTCTTAGAATATTTAAATGAGCTGCGTCTCTAGAGTAGAGGTTGCAAGCTGGATCCTGTGGTCTGATAAGGCTAGGTAAGTAAGTAAGATTATACCAATTCATGCATGGCCAACCTGGAAACGTATTGTTGGTCAGAGTAAATGAGAGTACAATAAAGAAAAATGTACCTCCAGTATTGATTAAAGGCCCCCCTGAAAATCAATTTTCTCAGTCAGCTTTCTACAATAAGCAACAGGGTCCCACATGACTGCAAAATGTTCTGCTGAAGTTAAAACAATTTTGGTTGTTTCACATGAGAGATTTCTGCCTGTGCTATTTTATCAGAGCCCTCCTGTTTGGTTTGATGTGGGCTGAGACCCGAGATCTCTTGAAAAAAAAAAAAGGTGCTACCTCTGAGCACCAATCAGCAACATTTGAATCAAAATGTGGTGACAGCTTGTGGGTTGTTTGCTTATGTTTCCACGCTGCTGTCAATCAAAGCTGATCAAACCTAACCCACACAGCCATGATGAAGCAGACTAGCTGAGTTGTTTAAGTACAACTTGACAGAATATTGAGTCGTGAATATTTAAAGTTATTGATATACTGTAGCTACTTTTCAGGGGCTTTAAAGAAAACATCTCTCCATCAGCTACTAATGAGATGAGACAGAAAAATGCTAAGAACAAATCTAAAAAAATGGATTCTTAGTAATAAAAGAAGTAGTAATAACAGCACCAATAATATTCATAGAAATTTTAGCACTGATACATCGTCTAAATAGGTAGTATATGTTAATTGTAGAGGTTATAAATGAGTATGTTAATGTTTCTGTTTTTCTTCCCAAAAGCAATACAAACTAGAACACTTCTATCTAAGCAATCAAGAGGATATTAACAGCCTGAAACACAACACAAATGACATCTTCCAATATATGAAACTTCAAGCAGTGCAAGGAGACACCGAATCTCAGGTACAGTATGTGTTATATAGGGAACATCTGATGTAGCATGCCAGGCAGATGTAAAAGCACTTGCTTAAACTTCTCCCTCTCCTTTCGAGGTTGTGTTCAGAGCTGACTAATAAACACTCTATTATCTTTAGAAACGCCTGGGACACATGCTGTACTGGGGCCAACATGGAATCTCAAAGGACATTGCCAGTGCCGTGAAATGGTTTGAGAGAAGTGCGATGCAGATGAAGGATCCCTCGGCGATGTACGACTACTCCATCCTACTGATGAAGGTGCTATGAGATTATAAAAGCTCAACCTTTTTTAAGATTGAATTGAACGCTAGATATTTTGTGTGTGTGTGTGTGTTTGTGTGTGTGTCTGTGTTTTGACAGTTATTGATTCACTGATTGATGTTGATTCCTTCAGGGCCGGGGAGTGAAAAGAAATTACACCCAAGGTTTTCAGCTGATGGAGAAAGCAGCAGCAATGGTATGTTTGTACTTTGTAGCAATCAATCTGAGTGTTTATAGTATGTTCCTGTAGCATGAATACAGGTTTTCTGTTTCCTTGCTTTAGGGCTCAATTAGCGCCTTGAATGGTTTAGGCTGGTACCACGGGATTGTACTGAACGACCACAAAACTGCCATGAAATACTTTGAACAAGCAGCGCTAAATGGGAGTGATGATGGCATGTTTAACCTGGGAATTTATCATCTTGGTGGGAAAAGCCCAGACAGTCCACGGAGGAATGAGGTTTGACTGCCACAACCTATGAAAATAAATATTTAATAAATCTATAAACATGTATCAATCAGCTGATTCTATACATGATCCACAGACAGCTGCATTCCAGCAGTTTCTGAGCGCATCTCGGCTCGGTCATGTAGGCGCAACAGTGGAGGCAGCCTGGTACCTTTCGACAGGAAGCCTGGAAGGGATGTCTCAGGATGCGGAGAGGGCTGTGATGTAAGAGGCTTTCATTAGCTTGGTGAAGAAAGCTTTGTTATGGGCTGTTGCACTGTTGCCTGCAGCTCAGTGGCATCTAATTTCAATGACAGTGGCTAATTCAAGGTCAGAACCTAGTATTTGCATATCTAAAAATAAGAGCCACAGTGCGTGCATTATTGTCTGGCACAGAGAGATTCTGCTTACCGATGTTACTCTAGTATCTTATGAATTTAAAGAAGCCCCTGCTGCTGCTTTTAGCTGCTTTTTTTAGAATGACCTCAACAAATCAGAGACTATTTTTAGATTGTGTTAAAATATTTTTCCCGATTATGCGGTGTAAATTATATTCCATAATTCATCATCCATCCTTCATTCATCATCCTTCTGTGCAGAATGCTAAAAAAGGTCTGTGAACAGAACGGACACCTTGGATTTATGATCAGAGAGGCCCTCCAAGCATACCTCCAGGGCTCTTGGTAGGGACATTAATTTCAATTACTTTTCAATTGTCCTCCTTTAATCATTTTCCCTGGTCTTTACTGTAAGTTCTCAGCCTCTTTATGTTTTTGTTATTTCATTTCACACAGGCAGGAAGCTTTTGTGAAGTATGTTTTGGCAGCTGGAACTGGTCTGGGTTTGGCCCAGAGCAATGTTGCTTACCTGTGTGAGGTGAAGGCACGCTCTCTCTGTTCTTTTTTGTCTGTCCTTACACAAAATAACAACTGTCCAGAAATCAATGTAAAATCGTTGGCGGTGTGAAGATAGTTGATAAATAATATGGCACAAAATTCCAGTCACATACTAAAAACAAGGAAGCCAAGCCTAAGGGAAATTATTAGCAGTTTATAACATAGCCTTCATTATTGCTGTGCTCTTTCTCTCCTTGCACTCATTCTCCCAAATGCAGGAACTGAATCTCGGTTATGATTGTCATTGGAGATATCATAACTACTCTGTATTGAACTACGATCCTCATCCGTCCGGTGAGTTCCTCTCATTTCATTTTGCCTTAACCTCTCTCTCTCTTTGCCCCGTCAATCTGGTCGATAAACAGTTGTATTTATCTTTTTATTATAGCCCTGCTGAAAATCGGAGACTACTACTACTATTCCTCGAGCGCACAAAGAGAAGATTCATTATCCTTGGTTGGTCGGGCCATATCGATGTATAGCAGAGCAGCTTTAACAGGCAGCCCTCAGGTGACAGATTTACTCGGGCTGTAATCTCATCACCCTATGATAAACTTAATTAAACTTCCATGGGCTCAGGCCCGCTGCAATAAAAACAGCAAACACAATTATACATTGTTATTATTTGGAGACTTTCTCAGTGAATAACTCATCAGCCCCCCGTTATGCTTTCATTCTCACACACAGGGAATGTACAACCTAGTTATTCTGGCACAACAAGGGCACATTCTTCCACTGAGCGTCCACAGCTTGTTTAATGTCACACATCAAGATGAGCAGAAGATTGTGGTGGAGAAGATCTTAAAAAGGTGCTATTTTCATGTCCAGAAAACAACCGCAGCAATGAATAATGAACATGAGCATTACTGTGATTATTACGTGTAACACAGTTTTTATTGTTTTGTCTTCAAAGATGTGTGGAGATAGAGGACGAAGACACCGTAACGCCCTGTTCTTTAGCTCTGCTTGGAGTCCAGATGGGAAAAGCCTTGAGGAAAATGAGTCAGAATGGTGCACAGCTCCTCTTGGTAAGCATAAGGCAATCAACGCACATGTAGAAAGAGAAAAAAAACAACAAAAAACAACACATTGCAAGCTGCACTCTTACAATATATTAACCTCCTTTGATAGTGTGATATACCTTTAATTATTGAAATATGTGGAAATGCAAATTGGACTTTCATCATGAATAAGATATTAAAGACACAAAGGACTGCTATTTTGAGAGTGAAAATGTGATCATTTATTTACGTCATTCTTCTTATTTCTCAATAGGCATATGCATCTCTGCTGTCTGTCGTTGTCATTATTGTCACTGTGCCATTGCAGATGTGTTTTGGTGAGTAATTGTTTCTTCTTCTCTGCGGCCACTTGCACGCATTTACCACAAGATGGTGCAGTTTCCTCACATTTTGGTTTAACACCTCATGCTCTGAATTGTAATGCATAAAGAGCTAAGATTGTCATGTTTGTTCACCATGAAAAATGTTGCTACTAATAATCACTCTGTGAATAATACTCTTATAAGTAACTTTCATCCTCATTTGCAAATGAACACAGGACAAATGAATTCCAGTCGCCATGCGGTTGCACTGAGGGCAAGGACCTCATCTGTCAGCCAAGATGGTGTCAACTTGAATAGAGTGCAAGATGGCATCAGAAGAGGGACCTACAGAGCGGCAGGAAATCTTGGGTTTACCATACTGAATGGCGAGCAGTGGCTCAGGCAGGTCAGCGATTTGGCTGTGACTGTGTCGGGCGTGTGTCTGTGTACTCTCTGGATCACACTCCTCTATCATCTCTTATGACTTACAATACCCAGCACAGTGATCCAATAGCCACAGCAAAAGCCCCAGACACTACATATTGTAAGAGCATACATTTAGCGGATGAGTTGCAGCACTATTTGCGTTTGGGATGCATGTGACTCATTTTAACTTATGAGACAGGAAGGGGAGAAGTGCTGATCAGAATGTGAGTGTGCTTTTTTTTATCAGAGAGTTGATAATGTTTCTGCAGTAGCCATATTTCTACTGTCTTGTTTGAAGAAAATAAAATGCTTATCATGCTGTTCATTTAATTAATGCTGAGTCTGACCTATAGTGTATATTGTCTTGAAGAGGTGGTGCCAAGGAAAGACAGAGAAGCTTCTTTCATCCAATGTGTACTATAAGCCCAATAAAGAAATATTTCTGAATTTGGTCGTTTCTTAGATAATTCATTGTTTGATTAAATTTAATTAATTATTTATTAGATGAAATGGGATGGATGGTTGCATTACACTGTTTAAACTGTCAAACAAAAACTGCAGTGCCTGTAATTTAAAAGCTGAAAATAAGTAGTCGGAGCCTCAGTGATGGATGGGTTGGGTGATGTAGTAGCGGAAGCTGTGTCCTAATAGGTCAGCTATTAAAGCTTGTTCCAGGCTCTGTCACTGACATACAGATGATAAGTGTCCCACAGGAGACTGGACATGCAACAACAGCATGCAGGGGGCACTTCAGTGTTTTGTCCAAGGCCAGTGCCATGGAATTTCAGAAGGTATCGATTTAGTCTGTGACTGCTCCTGGTCAATACATGGGATAAGATAGTATCAGTTTTACCCATCACTATGTGAGACAACAATGCGAAGTCTGGCTTCAAAGGATAAGTTACTATAGCAATGGACACCTCAAACATACCTTTACAGCCCTTGTGGAGGTATTACTCAAGAAGTAATGCCCCTCTGTGGTGCTGTTGTCACTGATCTCTAAAAAATGACATAATGCCAGAACCCTTTTATTTCTAGGTAGGATTTTGTTTCTATGTTTGCCAACAAATATGAGAAAAAGCCAGTGTTACTCAGTTCTTAACTGTTATTTACAGCTCCGGGTGACTGTTGTGATGATGTGCAGTTTATAGCGGCGAGTGTTGTTGGCTGGTATTTGTGGAGCTGTCATTAGTTAAATAAGGAGTTTCACAGTGTAAACAGCACCACAAGGAGCTCGCTCTCAGTTAGGCACTTGGTGTGAAGTCTGTGTATAATTTGGGGATTGAATAATGATGTCCTCTTTCTTCTATCTCTGTCCCTCCTGTCTCTGTCGCTTTTATTTAAAGGGAAAGGTCCCCATCAAAACAAACAAAAACACTGCATACTGTTACACATGTGCAATGTAATGATTTTGTAATGTTTATATGATAGTATGTTTTATTACCTATTAAGGATGATATTATAAAGACAAAATTCTAAATCTGCTCAAAGTGACTTTGCACTGAATCTCAAAAGGACATGGAGATGTTAGACATAATCTGAGTCAACACAGTTGTAGTTGAGGTTAATGGTCCTCAAAAATGTATCAATGCTATGGGAAGGAAGAATTAATGTTCCAGCACTACATTTTTCAGTAATATACAATCAAGACATGCTGAGAGTCTACAGCCATGCTAGCAGCTGTGTTAGGTGGCAATCAGGCATTATGGTACTAAAACATAAGCAAAGTAAAGCTGATACTGACTATATAATGTCTTGAGTTTTGCAGGTTTTTTGGTCATGAACCAGAATATTGGACAAAGTAAAATTTCAGATAGTCGTGATAGACAAGTCAGAGGATTGCAATAATTCATGACAAATTTCGTGGCACTCCATGTCGTTGTTGAGATAGATCAGTCTTGATTGACCGCAGACATGCAGACGTAGACTTGCAAGAGCCACACAGCTAGCATTGCTAAAAAAAACCTACAAAAACCAACATAAATGTTTCAGAATGCCTAGCGCTCTGTGTAAGTTGCAGATATTTCGTCTGTTGAATGAGCACGCACTCGCACTCCGTCAGTGCAAGCGTGATGTCTTTTGCACTTAGCAAAGCATCTCTCACTATTAGTCAGTCAGCCCCACCTGCCCATTCCCATGCTCACATACAAACACACACCAGAACAAACAAACAGAGGCTTCTGCTACACTAAACCGCCTGACCCTGACCCACAAACCACCAACTTTGTTTACCAACTATTGTTTACTAAAAACCAGTAGGCTGAGCTGCGGCCAGGAAATAACCCACTGAGGTTTTGTTGTGAAATGTGTAGTGGTTAATGGAGGCAGCCACATGCAAGTACAATTAATTCTTAATTGTGAAATCTTAGTTTTAAAGTCAGTATTTGATATTGTGCTGAAAAACTTTTTCTTATGTGATTCAAGTCACGTACAATAAAACTATTTCAATCTGAAGTAGGCAGGACTTACTGTAATGGTTTTACTTTATGTGATGGAAAGACTCAGTTTCCATTCGATAGCTTAATGAGTTGATAACACACTGACTGATATGAACTTGAATAACTGCACTGTACTTCAGTTCATTGCTAGCAAACACTTTGACCAGACGTGACACTGACAGAATTGCTCAGTTGATTTACAGCTTTCACAATATTCATTCTTTTCTAGTTGAAATAAACACTTGCTGAACCCTCGGAAATATTTGATTAACGCAGAGGGACAAAAACTTCTTGCCGTGAAAAAGAAAAGGCCTAATATTTGATTTCTGGATGTTTCAACATCTTGTGGTTTCAAACTAACTGCCATCACGTTTTTTTATGACGTGCACAAATGTCACAAAAGTACACACATACAATCATGCCTGCGCTGTTCCACAACAGCAGATTGCAATTTAGTCTCTGTAATTGTTAATCAAAGAGTTTGATGATAGTGTGTCTAACCATCTAATTTAATTTCACTTCTTTTCACATGGCTGCTGTAACATGCAATTTTGTCTGTCAAGGTTACCTCACTGTTAACAATGAGCACTGCAACCAATCACTGCCAGTAAGTGACATTTCAAATGGTCTGAGAAAGTATGCACTCAGTTTGCATTGCAAAAACAAAACATGTTACATGCATGTTTAGCCTGGCGCGTGAACTGCTGCTGGTAGTCAGTGATTTGTCTTTCTTGGTTAGACAAACGTACAGTACACACACACGGTTGTTTAGCTATATTAGCGAGGACATTCCCCGACACCATGCATTCTCTAGCTCCTAACCTTACCTGTCACAACTAAAAGCCTAACTCTTACCCTAAAGTGAACTTTAACCCGATTCTAACTTTCACCCTAAAAACCAAGTCTGAAGTCTCACACTGGCCTATGAAAGTGTGTCAGTAAGTGAGATATGGCTAAAGATATATCCCCACTTCACAGGTGTAAAACTCAAATTGGTTCTCACAGCTGGTTCTCAAAATACAAGTACACACAAACATGCACACACACACACACACACACACACACACCTCAGTCAGTCTTTTGAGATCCTCAACTGACATGGCCATATTGAATGGATACATCATCAGGTTTTTTCTTGAGAATCTGTCAAATGGGGCTCCTTTCCACCTGAAACAGGTACAATGTTAAGATAAGCATATATGTCATGTAACTTGACCTGGACTTTGTCTGCATCTATATCTAGGAACCTGTTAAACAATAGCACATATACCTGTTAACAAGCAATAAAAGGAAATAAAAACAAGGTCATAAATATAACAAGCTGCTACTAATGTAAAAATATAGAATTTATTAGAACGTCTAAATATTTGTTTCAGGTTCACCCCCCAAACAATGAAGCATACTTGCTTGCACCTGTACCTGTGCCTGTCTTAATTAGCTCAAAGTGAACATTATATACTACTATAGTGCATTTGACCAAAGAATAGCTTAAGCAACACCTGCAAAAGGTTTTTTTTTTGGCACAGTCACTTATCTAATGAGATGAGCTGATAATACAGATAATTATGTATGCTATAAACTGTAATTATCTTTTGTTTTGTGAGTAATTGCACATGTAAATTTCTTGACACATTGCACTAATGATCTCTGCAAAGCCTTGTCAACGCCTAGAAGTCACAACTTTAAACAAGTTCAACCAAAGCTATCTTTGGCTTTCTCCAACAACAATTAATAGATGGTTTATAACACAATATAATCGATAATGTAAATGTACATTAATAAACATTTAAAAGGGACATATGCTTATTTATAAACTGTTGTCAGATTTCTATGATAAACATGGATGAACTTCCAAAATAAGAGGCGAATGTATGTAGAATGCTCCCTGCAAGTCAAAAGCCAGGGCTTCAGCCTACACTGAGTGATTTGTTTGTGATGTTATCTCTACTTCCCATCACACTGCATCAGATTGCTCACCCACAGATGGCCATCTGTTTCAAAGTCTTTGTTGCTAAGGTTTTTCCACAGCTTGTTCACACTGTCCATGCACATATTGTGTTTATAATTTGAGTAAAAAACAGGAAAAGAGGGCCTTAAAGAGACAAGAGCTAAAATAGCCAGTTTTAGACAGAGGCTGAACTGAGGGCCCCCAGAATATACAGTAAATATAGAACAGTTTGAAAGGTGTATGATTAGTCCTATTTAAAATAGGACCAATGTCTACTCATACCTACATTGTAGTGTGTTATAAACCATTTGTTAAATTTGTTAATACACTGCTTAGAAAGTGTTACCACTTTAGGTTGTGTAGTTCAGTTACTTGTGTAGTTTTTTACTCTGGTCCTGTGAGGAAAATAATCTTAGGTGAAACAGGCTACCTCAGCAGTCAGTAGATAAATACACATACAGGTAGCAGGACCGAGAAAAGCTTATTTTCTGTGCACCACAATGGCAGCAGTTAAGGACTGGGATAGCAACTGCAGGATGTCAGTAGATATATATATAGGATATATTTGCCAAACTCAGCACCATGACTGTGTTTTAGAAATGGTTGTCACAGTTCTACATACAACGCAGTAACCAAAATAATCAGTTTAACCATAACTGTGCAAGTAGAGGACATAAGCATATTGGCACACTCACACACACACACACACACACACACACTCCAACTGACATTATTCGCCACTGGCAGCACTTGAGGCAGGCAACCAATGAATCTCACTATTGACCATTAGCCTTAGCTGGCCAGTAAGGTCCCTCATGGTCAGTTTCTGCTGCGCACAGCGATGAATTCCATGAATATAAAATATGTGTGTAAATATAGCACCACAATGTGAGTTAGTGAACGTTGGCACATTGTGAAATGATTCAGGTATGTTATCAGGGTTTCTGGTGCTCTGCTGAAAAAGCTTGTTTTACACAACATCTACAGTTTGAAATGATACAAATCCTGACTGACTCAAGGTCAGAATACCACTTTTTCCTAAAAATGTTATCTGCTATTATAAGTACTGAATGTTCTCTAAGCACACACCGTCCTGTTCACACTGAGTGCATCTTTGTATGGGAAGCCTTGAGGGGAAAACAGGCATCAATCACACTGCTAAAAGTAAGCTACACTTTGTCACAATAGCTCATCAAGTGTCCACACTGAATACAACATCTAATGTTTCCATTGAAATCACTGGCAGCATGTGGTTAGCTTATAAAATGCTATGACTATGAGCAGTTTACAGGAACGACATACCACAGTAGAGCTGATTCAGCTGTTGTGTCATCTTCATAAAAGTAAAGTATATCATTAAAATAGTCAAAAAAATAAAGTGGAATTACTATAAATTAGAGCCTTCAGAACTCCACACCATAATTTATAAATCAACAACAAATCAAATTTGAAAAATGAATTACAAGTACTAATATTGATAACCACATAACTGGTATTTTGATAATAACCATACATTTAACATTAGTGCCCTGCTCTAGTGTGAATTAAGATGATTCAAATCATTCTGTTCAGCTCAATGATTTGGAGTCACTGACAATGTAATTCTTTTTGTTTTTTTCTGGCATAGACGCCTTTATTTAGCACTAGACAGACAGGAAACAGGGGAGAGAGAGGGGGGCGTGACATGCAGCAAAGGACCTCCGGCAGGGATTTGAACTGGGGTTGGCTCCATATGTAGCATGCGCTCTAACCACTCAACAATTCTTAATCTTTTCCTAACTTAAGCCATCACATTACAGTTCAAATGCACACCAATACTCACCAGCAAACACTAATTCAGACAGTGACTGTAATATTTCACAACATTAAGTTCAACTTTGGGATTCAGTTTTAACGGTTTGCTTTTGCTTGCTCTCGTGAGGACTAAAAGATGCTAATTGGGCCCTTAATTAGCACCAAGACTCAACCAGTACATGCATAGCAGCTTATACTCTTCTTGCATATAGAAAAGAATAAACTTAGAAAATGTAGAGAGAGTCTCATTTTCTAACAGAGTTTGAATACAGCTGATGGTCTTTTTATTTTATACCAAGTAATTGGACTCAATATCATGAAGGAAGTTGTTTGAATATATGTGAGTGTGGGAGGAATCACTTGTGTATTTAAACCATATTTCAACTGAAATATAGCTAGATACAGCACTTATTTCTAGAGTGGGCCTTCTACACAAGTCATATAAGCAAAAGTAGTTGCAACGTGACCTTTGTTAACAACTGATCATACTACAGACATGTAAAAAATATGTACATTTTAATGGTTTTGAACAAATGAGAAAAGAAACAGGAGAAATGGTGGTTTGAGAAGTTCCTACAAACATTTTGAGTGTTCTATTCCACTTTTCTTTTTTTGAATCCCTCCTTGGTACTGGTGTAATTGGTTATTACAGCATATTGTCTGGCTGAATGTCTGCCGTACATTGAAAATGTCTGAACAATAACAGCAAACAAAGCCACTGCTGAAGTTTACATATTTTACATTCCAGCTGCAATAGCCTTGAGAATGAAGAACTGGCTGTGTCTGACCACAGTCGCTGTGTGTCCTCAGTGTTGGTTGGCTGCAGTGGACCTTCACCCGTCAGCAGCCAGTAATTACACACTAGCCTGCCTACTGCTGTAAAACCATCAGTACTACCGTTAATAATCAGATTAACTTGGCCTCCCAACAGACTGGTGGCCATGTGGCTGTTAATGCTTTGAGCAAAGAGACACTGTGTCACTACACCTCTGTCCTTACCTGGGCAGTCACATGAAACCATAGCAAGAATGTAATAAGTCCATGTATCTTTTAGACATGTCTGCTTATGTATATTATGACCAGATTTGAACCAAAAAAATACTCTCAGGATATTTTTATAAATCTATCACAATGTTCAAACCAAATGTGTGATGTTAGGTTTGATTTAATGTGGTCTATATTGGTTGGCAATGGTAACACATGACAAAATATATTAGTGTCTCATGCTCTCCAGCTCCAGGTGAATTGTTCCTGAGGAAAAGGTATACAAAAATATAAATGTGCAAAACTTTATCTGTGATGACATGTATTCTTAGATGAAGCAACACAAATCTACTAATAATACAGACAACAGGGGAGGTAGTTTTCAGATCCTTTAAGTAAAAATACCAATATATCTTCAAATCTTACTTAGTAGCTAGAAGTATTATCAGCAAGATGTAGTTAAAGTATAAAAAGTAAAAGTACTCACTCTGCCCACTTTATATTCAGTTAATAAGTTAAGTGTTTTTAGTCCAAAGTTTCCCAACCTAAGGGTCAGGGCCACTACAAAGGTTCACAAAATAAATATGGTGGTCGTGAGATGTTCAATAGAGTAGTAAAATATAGGATTTTTTAAAATCTCTTTGGGATTCAAATATTAATTTAAATGAAATCATCTGAGAAATTTAAAGAGGATTCATCTCTTTGTTGAAAGTACAAACAACTCACATATAAAATTACATCTAAAACATGACAAGGAGAACCAACTAGACACTGCTTATTTTAAGGGCCACAAGCCAAAAAGATAGGAAGCACCATTTTCTATCTTTAACACAAGGATTTTATTTTGGGAATCTACTCCCACACATGTTAACACTTTTTTTTTGCCTGATCAGTCTCCTCCTGATGACAGTGGGAATGTGCACAGACTGTGCTTGATTTCCATATTTCTGACCTTTCCGGGTTGTGTTCCGAGAATTTATGCCTCCTCACGACTCCTTATTAGATTCTAGTATTGCTCCACATACCAGGAGCTATAATCAACCAGAGTAAATGGATAACCCTGTGTGGGCGTACACTAGAGATCTTTTAATATGACGTCATATATCTGGCTTATCATCAGTCTGTGTTATGTAAATATATATACTAGCCATATTTTTGCAATGCTCATACAGATGGGAGAATTATGATGTTGGTAGTTAATAGTTAAGTTAATTGAATTAATATTGCTTTTTCACAGCTGATATCATGACTTATCAAAGTGTTGTAAGCACAGGTAGTACCAGATAACATTAATGATGGCTCCGTTCCGTGTCCCAGTAAGCTATGTTGGTGTGACAGTGAGCCAGCATGGGCAATAACAGGAGACTGAAACTCAGCCAATTAAATGAAACTGAGCCATCATTAAGTTTATCATTTACACTTGCTGTCACTCTGACATTTCGTGATGTCTCCTGTGAGAAAGGCCCGCAGTGTTAATTGAAAAACACCATCAGGATTTGGAGTCAGATTGTACGGCTGCTCCTCCGCTCTCAGATCTAGTATACAAAATCAACAACAATAACTCAATTGCTTCTGGCCTGAAGGTGAGAGTGAGGCCGTTAACACTTGGTTTTAAAATGTATTTTGGTGATATGAACACAAGTGGACAGCCTTTAACACCTGTGTCTATCATGCGTCTCCAAGGGGTCCAGCTGACCACCTGTGTTCAGATTTCGCTACTGCATATGTTAGTTACGCTAGAAGATCAAAAGCCTATGCACATCATTATTACATTTCATTATGTCTCCAGTCAGTTTCACTAGCTTAAAAAAATAAAATGTTTCAGGAACTAAAATACATGTATACATGAGGTTGGCTGGTCAAAGTCATTTGGCATTTTCATCAAAACAACCACCCATTTTCCTGTTATGTGCTTGTCAGAGATGCATCAGAATGCATTAGGGTTCACAGTACAAAAGATAAGTGGTCAAATGCATCCCAGACCGCCTCAGCAAGTGGTTTGAGTATTGGATCACAATACGTCTAGGTAGTTGTTTACACTTGTATTTAGTGCTGTCCACCTGTGACCTGATTGCTCAAGACCAAGTGTAATCAGGGTCTGTGAGTTGACCTTTTTTCACTGAAGTCTGTTAAGCCGTATCTCATGCTGGTCATAACATTTTTAGATACTTTTTACATAATATACAACAGAAAAAAATCAAGTGTTCTAATTCTTCATTTTACAGTGAAATGATGGTAATTTGGAATAATCCTGCTACAGCTGGAGCGGTTTTATTGTGTGCAGTTGAGCCCTTTTGTTGCCAAGTGAAGATATAAATGATGAAAGCATAATGATTAATGTGACCTTGAATGTTGGTAATTTAGTTTATTGCAAATGGAGCATAAGAACAAGGAGCTTGTAAACCCTGAGGAGGTATGTTCTAAAACACTGTACATGATTCAAACTCCAAGAAGTTGGTAGTCTTTCACCCTAAATGAGAAATAATTGGATTTTTCCCCTTAAACCATAACTAGATTTATATTTCATACTTATTGCTTTTTTTTAAAACACCAAACATGCTTGTATAGTACTGTAGCTATACTAACCTAAAGAGTTAATAAGCTTCAAGTGAAAATGATAAGGACGTCATTTCATGTTATTATATATTCATGGCGGTCTTGAAACTGCAAAAAATATATGCCCCCCTTAGAGATAATTTTGTCTGTATTACTTTCCATTGCACTGAGCGTGTGTGGTGAATCTGCACTATAAAGCTTATTTTGGCTTAGTTATATTTGCTGTCTTCCACAGAAAAATATGTTCATTGTATTTGAATGTGTGCTTCCAGTGCTCCACTGTTCTCTATATTTACCTTTTGCCTTGTGAAACTACCTGATACCATGCGTGTCTGTGGTCGAAGTGGAAACATGGCAAAAGAGAAGTGAAGATTAAACTGGGTTTACACTTCACGTGAACTCCATAATGTAATAATAATAATAATAATAATAATAATGCATTTTATTTAAAGACGCCTTTCAAAGCACTCAAGGACACCTTACAAGGCACATGTAACACAACAACAGTACATCAAACAATATAAATCAGGTAACATTTAGTGCAAAGATAAAGAATAAATATGAATGTGACTACAAAGTGCATTAGTACAATAAATAAACAAGAATGAACATTGCATAGTTAGTGTGAGACAGAGTATGCCACTCTGAATAGGTGCGTTTTCAGACGGGATTTAAAGGTGGAGACAGAGTCCGAAGTGCGAATGTCTGGTGGGGGAGAGTTCCATAGGCGGGGGGCAGATCGGCTGAAAGCTCTTGACCCCATGGTGGTTAAGTTGGTAGATGGGGTGAAGAGCTGGTTGGCAGAGGATGATCGGAGACAGTTTGAGAGGGTGTATAGATGTGAATAAGTTCAGAGAGATATGATGTTGCCAGGTTGTGAAGGATCTTGAACGTGAGGAGTAGCAACCAACAGACCAACTACATTGCACACTGATTATCTCTGTTTATTATTATAACTTTTAGCAGGTCAAATTTGTTTACAGAGGAGTCAAACACATACCTTCCAACATTTGGATTTCAAAATACAGGATTCTTTTTTGATTACGTGTAGGGGGGGGGGGGGGGGGATTTTTTACCATATATGCCAACACTTAGGTTTCAAAATATGGGATATTTTTGTGTTTACTTGAGTAAATGAAAACTATGCACATTACTGTAAATGCACATTACTGTAGAAGCCAGTAAGTATTTTATAAAAGCACATTTTTCATCAAGCACTAACAATTTCTTGAACTGCTTTGCCTGCAGCATCCTATCCACCATGTTATACACAACCACAGCATGCTAGTTAAGCAAATAACTTGAAAGCTCTCTGTCTAACTGTTTATCTTAGTTTACCACATATCATATAAAGCCCCTGGAAATGTAAATCCATAATTGGCTCTTAATTATGTCATTTTGAATCTAATATGCATATAGTAAACCTAAAAAATATGAGAACATACAGTAGCTCTGTAATTCTATCTCCCTTACCTCATTACTGGGTTGTGGTTAGGTGTGGCTAAGCAAGGACATTAATCACATACTAAATACGTTCCCAATCATATTTAGGAGAAACATGAATAATGTGACTATTCAACCAAGCTGACCTCACAGCACTTAATATTATCTCCCCCATGGGAAAACAGTGCACTGCAATTCTCTTTGCTTTTAGCTAGATTGAGAATTCAAATTAGCCTGACATGGTTTAAAAGCTACTGTGTTAAGCTAACTAGCAGATTGAAGAACACCAACTAAATCTATAGTATTTATGTAGTTGACAGCTCAGAGGTGTAACAGACAGTTTTGTGTAAGTGAATGGAAGATGCTAAAACACTTCTTGGTGCAGGAGTATAGGCCTATTTAAATAAAAATACAGATGTGTTGTCTACCCTAGTCTGCTAGTTAGCCGGGTTGACTGCTGGGGTCTTACAAGGGTTTTAATAAGCTTAAAAGTTTTGCATAGAAAAGCTAAAGCTAACCATGTAATGTAAATTAATGGAAAATGCTAAAACCAGTGTGACCAAATAAGAAATTGTGGACAGGACAGTTTGTGGTGGGTGCTGCCTACAGTACACTACACTACATTCAGTGTCAACTAACAGTAAAACGTGAAAGTCATAATACAACTATATTAGTCATAATACAACAAATATATTTATTTATATATTAATGTAATGATGTTCATGAAGTCACCTATCCTTCAGATGACTCGTTCTCTGTGGCTACCTGCAGCTCCCCTGTCCTCACAACAACAGCAACTTCTGTTACATTTATTCTTAACTAAGAATAAATCCAGGGCAGGATTACAAGTAGGCCTAATATATATTTTTAAAAAGCAGCAATAGTTATGTGTACCTCAGAAAGTCACTATTTAAGCTCAATAATACCTCACTGGAAACAAATCTAGTATTTCTGAGTTCATTTGACTCAGTGTTTATACAAAGTCCAGTTACATTTTATAGCTGTCACTCACATTTTCATGCTGAAACTGAGCTAATGACTCAAACAGGTGGCTTTTAAATGTCAGAAAGATTCAAATGAATAGAATAATTTATAATACATCATACATATAAAACATCAGACTCCAACTGATATTATTGAACTAATATTATGAAGATCAGTTTGCACATGCAGATGGAATATGAATAGATAGATAAATAGATGGGTGTGAGGATGATATGATCCACAGTGTCCTTTTTGTGGATGCATGAACTATTACGCACAGGTGACACATATGTTACAGTCATTTTAAACACTTTTTCAGAAGCTAAGTTTGTCATTAAGCTGTCTAAGCTTATCACAAATTCCTCCTGCAGGGGCGGCTGCACTCTCTGTCACCAGGGTTATTATAGTTAACAAAACTAAGACTAAAACTAAAATTAGCAAAAACTGCAAATGACATCGACAATTATTTATGATAGCCTAATCAGTGCAACAGACATGTGAAAACACATCATCATACCTGTTAAAGACATTTTTAATAACTAAAAGCACAAATTATAGCTTAGATTTTCATAGATTCAGGCTTAAAAGAACCATTGAGCTACAAATTCATGTAGACTAATTGATAATTCTCTCATTTGAATTTAGTCCTCTACATTTTATTGTGGTGACAGCAGCAGGTTGTTATGTTATTATTTATTCATGACCATTTGGCAGCGCTCCAAAACACACAACAATGTGTTCACTGCAGCATTTTTCAGAATTACTGTGTTGACAAGTCAGGTCTCCTCAGCAGTTGTGTCTAAAGTCGAGGCGAGTCTCACAGCATACACAATCTCTTGTTTTAGCTTGTTCATATTATCTATTACTATTATCTTCATGGTTCATTTTCAGGAAAAATAGGACAGGATTCAGGATTTGGGACAACTGCTTGTAATTTGGGACTGCTCCGAATTATTTGGGACTTCGTCTGGTCACCCTATCCTGGAGGTATACTTAAATACAAAAACAGATTTGGGTGGTCTATCCTATAATTTTAGATTAGTTGATTAGTCAAGCTTTTAACCAAATACAGTCCATTTGATAGATTTGGCAGTTTATTCCATGCCACCAAATGTTTTAGTGATTGAATAAATATGAATAAAATGGTACTTGAGCTGAAAGGAAGCTGTCAAGCATATCCTGATCAAGGCAACACAACACTGTAGAATGGTGTGAGCAGCCAAATAAGCTTTTTTCTGAACTAGGTTTTCTACTAGTTTTTTTGTGGATGCTTAATGAGATAGTCAACTTTGATATCATATATGTACTTTTACTATTTCAAGACAAGATTCCAGTGGCTTTAAAATTTGGCAAATTATTATAAATATAGCTGCTGGCTGAGACAAGGCAGTCTCCTCTCTACCAGAGGTACCTGTAGGCAGTGAATCACAGGATGACAGAGGATAGGAGGAAAGACAGCGTACACAGAGAGCAGCTGTGCACACGCTACTTGAATCGGTTTGTGGTGACAGATGGGTTGAAATTGTGCTGTATGTCGTGTGTGAATTATGTTTCATAGATGATCTGGCAACTTGGGTAACGTCAGACCAAAAATACAAAACTTATGGATCCATCTGTATGACGATTATTCAAACAGATAAAATGTCAAGGCATGTAAATTTCTGTTGCGACTTTATGCACACAGTGCAGAAAACTGTGACTCTGATTGATTGCTGTGTGACAAAATAAAAGCTCCTCATCAAAGTGGGCAAATAAATCAGTATTGATTGATTAAATCAGTATGTGAATATGATCTAACTAAATATTAAGATATATGTGCTGAATCGATAGATGGGTTATTACAAAGAATTGGCTTGCACTGCCAGTCTTGATTGATCTGAAATTACTAACAAATGGTCCATTTGATATAGAAAAAATCCTACACACACTCCTACTGAGGTTTTTGGCTTGACTGCACCAGCGGGGCCAGTCATACAAATGCAAATGTCCGTGACTGACTGACTGAGTCACTGAGTGATGAAGTTATGCCACTGGTCAGCCGGAGGCCCCCAAAGCCTGGGCCAGCCAGTATCTCAGGATGCATTTTGCATCAACCAACAGCTATGGTAGAGATTTTGTAATTTTCACTGTAAGACTGGTAATATGTCTTTATTAAGTTTTAATATTTTTTTCAGGTGAGGAGTTAACCATTGCGATTCCCAATATGTGGTCAGTATATCCAAGTAATTCCTAATTGGAAGTTTGGTGCAATGTTTTCGGCGATGTGAGGAGCAGCTGGTCAGGTGGGACCAGTCGGTCACCTCAGCCGCTAGCAGGATGACTTTGAGTTTAACGGCTGGGCAACAAGTTGTCATCCTAGCAAGAACATGATCTGATGAACTGATCTGTGCAGCTCTTTGGTGATTTATTACCACAGGCTCTAATGTCTCTGCAGCATTTTGATTTGTGATATAATTCAGTTTGGAAGATAAATGTTGGTCTCACAGATGAAATCTAACAATTGCAGCTGCCATATGAGTTTGAAGTGAGTTGAAGTGAAGCTTCATGTTGTAACTGGACAGAACAACAGTGCTGCTCTGCGGCTCTGTATAGATATCACTACATTTCAGTAGATATAAATGTATCAAAATGAAGAGATCAATCCATATTAAATTTAATTTTATTAAATAAGATACGTAACAGATTGGATTTTTATTATAGTTTCATTACAGATTGACTAACATAATATACTGCATCTCTCTGTCTAGCATTTCATACATGATCCAGCCATATACTAGGTTTTGGCATACAGTCTTGTTCCTGAAATCAGATACTTAACAATGTCAACATTGTTCAATGTGATAATAAATTACACTTCCTGGTTGTTAGTAATGATTAGCAATGAATAAGTAACACATAAAACAATAAAATGTATGGTTAAATCCTCACTTTGTTTTAAGCGTCGTGTGATACAGATTAATTCCACTCGTGCCTCTGGATCTCATAAACACAAGGAGGGCTGCATCCAGGTTCAGCAGTGTGGGTGTTGTGGGAGGAGCAGAAACTTTAATTGGACTTACAAGGTCAGAAGACCACAGTGCATACAGGGTGTCCCACCAACTTCAACTCCAAACTAGATACCGTGTTTCAAAATCAACAAACCAGTCATTCCTTTTATTCGAAAGCAGCCAACAGGAAGAGATATGCCCATGTGTGTGTTCAGTGTGATAAAATCATTCTGGTTTAGAACATTTTTTGTATTCACACAATTGTAAAAAACTGTAAGAATTGCATCACATAATGGAATCAAGAGGTACCTGGAAAATACGGCTCCAATTATGCAGTGACATTGTCTGGTGTTTCAGCCTGAAATCCCTCTATCGCAAAGTTACTGTTCAAAGGCACATCAGATAAGAAAGTAAGACTCTTCCTTCTATTTGCTTCAGGGGAAAAGTGAATCCTCTGATCTGTTGTGCAAAATGCATGCATGACTGCCAATAGGACTATCAGTAAGTATCATATGACTTGATCAAAATGACATATCAATAACCCAGGGCTGTGAAGAGGATGTTTAAGAGGTAGCCCAGATTCATAAAAGGCCATTTTTGCAAATTATTGATTGCATATATACCTGGAATGACTACTTTTGCAACTCTGTTAAAGGGGTATTAAAAACCTATGACTGAGATTGGTTCAAGAAACTTCTCGGTTGGCTGAAATCTTTAATGCACATGCTGTATGGACTGCACAAATGTGAAAGATGTAGCTAATTTTACACCCAGAAATCAACCTTTTTTGTCTTCAGGCACCACTGAACAACTTTCATAGTAATGGCTTCTGATCTGTATCCATTTCCCTTTATAGATCTATGCAGTCTCAGGATGTGCAATGACAATAATAGTCCCCCTGAATACTAGTCCCATTCTACTGAGCTCTGTCAACTACAGTCACTTTACCTTGCAGCAAATTGTTCACATTAACATATACTAATATAAATTCTCAGTCAGCAACACTCAACAAGATGAGGTATTGAGTATATTGTTTTGTCATGCTGGATTTAGCAGGAATAACAGGAATTTCTTTATGTATTAATAAAAACTCTCCACAAAAATTGCACTTTCTTTCTAAGAGGCCTCATGGGCACGTCCGCAAGCCACCTTTGGGGTTTATCTATGCACGTGCCTATCAATATCTATAAATAACTTTGACCTCAGGCCATACATACCAAGCATGTATTATCTACATTAAACAGATGAGGCAAGATGATAACAACAAGCCAATACAACCATACTTTAAAAATCATAATTTTTTATTTACAAATATTATAAATACTGAAGGATAATAATATTTAAATGCTACATTATACATTGGGAGTTTAAAAGTTCAAAGTTGAAAATACAATCTAAATTCTTTTATACATATCATGAAAATATAAAAATAAATCATAACATTCGGAGTGAAGGCAGAGTGCTGGTTTACAGTGGAGTGAGTCTGAAAACAACATAAAACAAATGTCACATACCCAGAAACTGCAGTTCCTGGCTTCATAACATTGTGTCCAAAACTTCTGTTCATATGTATGTGTCAGTGACAATTTACTAGAGTGCTTAGTATATCATACAGTAAAGAGAAATCATCAACATACCACAACCTAAGAAGTGATGGACAATTACAAGTGTGTTAAAAAATACATTATTGCATTGAGTACAGCTTATAGATAGACAATTAATGGATTAATATTAAAGATGAGTTGCCTTAACGGCCTCCTTTGTATCCTCATCTTGTGACAGGGCTGGATTATCGTACATCTCCAGACTCTTGATGCTGCTTCTCCGTATTTTTTCGTCCTCTACCACTTTGCAACACTTGGAGCACCTGCAGCAGCAGCAGCAGTGCTTGCCGCAGAAGCGGAAGGCCGAGGTCAACATGGTGTCCCAGGGCCCAAGGGAACGCAGGGGCCTGGGCAAAAAGTCCCAGGTGCGCAGGATGCTGGGCAGGTGCTGGGGCCAGCGAGACTGCATCACGTTTACAATGATCACAAAGACCACCAGCACGACGACGGGCACACCGACGCCAACCAGCGCCTGCCAGCCCGCCACCGACAGCCCGAAAACAGAGAGAGGGAGAATTAAGAAGCACAGGATGAGGTAGAAGCCAGCAAACCAACGGTATTTAGCCGTATGGTTCCCCAGCCCTCTGGCCAACCTGATGGGCACCCGGGTGATGGGGATCGGATACCACAATAAGATACCCATGATGTTGAAGAAGAAATGGCAAAGTGCGATCTAGAAAAAAACACAAGCAGATGACATTCAAATACTGTTAGATCTCACAAATCCCCGCAAATATGGATCAAATCCTGCAAATACAGTTCAAACAAACAGGTAGAGAAGGGAAACTTTTTACTTTATTACCTGCAGGGAGTTAGCTAGCGTTTCTCCAGGACTAGCCATAGCAGCAAGTATAGCAGTAGTGGTTGTACCAATATTTGACCCAAGTGTCAGAGGATAGGCTCTTTCAAGGCTAATGACACCAATACCTGGTGAAAGAAGATTAACAACATATAAGTCCTGGAGTCAATTTAAAAAAAATCTTTTTGAGTGGCATTATTGTGTAAATTGTTAACTCACCAACAAGAGGAGTTATAGCTGAGGTGAAGACGGAGCTGCTCTGAACAATGAAAGTCATTCCCGCTCCCACAAAAATTGCAATATAGCCAGTAACCCAGCTGAAGGGGAAGGGGAAGTCTGTAGTCAAACAGAAACACAGCAAGTGAGCAATAAACCTGATGATGTGAGCACGGTGTAACTGCACACATTAAGACCACGTGACCAGAGGAAACAAGCATCGCTGTCAAAACAGTACATTTGTGCCTGAGCTTTCTCCGCCGCCCCAACAGGACTGCTGGACCTGGAAGCGAGCCAGGAGAAGCAACAGAATGGCTGTACCTGTGTTGCTCATCAAGCATCACCACCGAAGCAGATGTGCTGACTATCAAACAGGAGATTCGCTTTTTTTGTTTGTTTTGTTTACCTGTGTTGAGCACCTTCTTGATGACAACAGCCACCTGCCCCTTCAGCATGGAGTTGAGCAGCTTGACGATAAGGATGAGGCAGGTGCAGAGGATGAGCAGAGACAGAGCCAGGAGAATGAGGCCCACTGCCAGGTCTGGCAAATTAGCGTAGACGAAGATGTGTTTGCCTGTGACGGACAAGTCAAAGAGATGGTTGGCATTAAAGTGTCATCTCTGGGCTTGCAGTGCGTGACAGATAAAAATAGCCTCATGTGCATGAGTCACTTCAGAGCAAACCTTCTTTGATAAATGGAACTGATAAAAACAGATAGATGATTTTCTGAGAACATCCCTGTAGTTTTAAAACATAACTGAGGACGGTATAACCGCCAGTACTGAGCTTTCTGATCTTATCAAACTGGAGTGATTTTACAACATTTACTTTAATTGGGGGCAGCATACTTTACGGTCATGTGGCACCCAGGTGCTTCAGTGAGTGAATAGATCTATTAAGCAGGCAGAGGGGTCAAGGGAGGGTACTAGCTGAGTCACTAAAACAACTCAAAGGTAGTCATTGTCCACACATCAGAGGGTCTGGATGAAGGAGGTTGTTGTGGCAGAAAGCCTTGCTCATATTTCACTGAGCTTTGGTGGATCAGGTAAACCTAATTGCTTTGTAAAAAGAATTTTCGTCTGTCTTGACCTCAGGTATTCACATGAAGGAGGCACACTTACATTTCTGTTGGTAATCTATCAAAGTCATGTTCATCTCAGTCCAGGTCTGGTTTCCCTCCTCCCAACAGATGGCACCGGCAGTGCAGTTCTCCACTGTTGTATTCCAGAAAGTCTTAGATAAAGATAAAAGAATCCACAAAAAATAGCATTAAAACAATGCGTTAGTTATGCATTAGCAATGATTAAGAAATCAAAGCAGCTATGATCACACACAATGTTACACAGCTTTGAAGGTATGACCTAATGACAGAAACACTGTGGTCATGATACAACAAGGACAATATCAGTCATTAACAGAAGAACACCTGAGCTAACTATAGCTTTATCATGTTTTTACTGTTACTGTTTTGTTCAGTGTGTGGCAAACTGATAATTAATGTATGTGATGCAGTTCTTGTTGATTTCTTACCGTGTTGGTTTTGGTTTTGCACCATATTTTGATCAGACTCTTGTTTCTGGCTTCCGGGTCACCAGTAGCAATTCCAGTGATGACAGATTTGTCCAGCTAGTGGAAGACAAATGTTAACACATTTTATTACATTTTTTAAAAAGACATTTCTTGTTAATGTTGCATAATTTCATGATGATTTCAGTGTCTCTACCTGAATGATGGAGTTGGTGAGAGGGTCCGTGATGACGTTGAGCAGGTCGGGGGCGTCCTCTCCACCCTCGATGTTAAAGGATTCGATTACAAGGTGGGTGAGTTTGTACAGCACACCTGTGGCGACTTCCAAGGGCAGGAGGATTAGCACAGAGAGCCAGTTAAAGAAGTCATGGACCGTGGCACCAGCAAATGCCCTGGAAGTGAGAGGGGACAACATTCTTGAACATGTACCAAATACCATTTCTAGAGATCAGTTTCAGAGGTTTTGTTCTACTACTATACTGCAATTTTCCATTTGTATCACTGTTTGATCTGATTTACCTCCGGAACTCATTTCTGTCTCCTGCCTGCATCATGGCCACAATAGTGTTGGTGACAGATGTTCCAATGTTTGCACCCATGATGATCGGCACTGCAGACTGGACATCCAGCACTGAAAAAATATAAATAGCATGATGTTCATAAAATGTAATAAACTATAGCTCTATGTTTCTGTGGGTGTAAGTGCAAATGTATGCATCTTCTGTGTGTAGTATGTCCATACTTACATCCAGAGGATACCATGCTGACCACAATGGAGGAGGAGGTGCTAGAACTCTGCACCAGCACTGTGACTAACACCCCGATCACCAGCCCAGCCACAGGGTTGGACAACACAACATTGTCCTGGAAGATGTCACCAGCAGCTTTTCCTGAACACACACAAACACCCTCAGGTTAAAAAAAGCCTCATACACATTACATAAGCAGATGCAACTACACTTTGTAGTAATAATGACCTAGAATATTAAATATAATTCTATGGATTCATTTTTACCTCCAACTAGTTGGAAAGCAGAACTGAGAACATCCAGAGAGCAGATAAACACATAGAGAAATCCAAGCAGAAGAATGAACTTCACTATACCAGTCAGCACTCTCATAATCTTTCCTTTTGTGTCCAACTCTGTCAGAAAACACAAAAAAAAAAATACTGAATCAGGGTCAAGTTTTGCAAAGATGTCCACACTGTGCAGTGAGATTGTCAAGCTGCCTCACCTGACCACTTGATCCCAGTGTCTTTCAGCTCTGGGATATCCCAGGGATTATTTTCATCTGGAGCTTCATTCACCAGGTCCACAGTGGAGTAAGCCGGCAGAATGGCTAAATCTTTAGTCTGAGGGTTGTCATCTGAGGGAGGAAGGAAGGGCAATGTTAGAAAACAAGGTGGCATCAATACAGTTTGTGAAAAGTTGAAGTATGCCAAGGAAAAAGGACTTACTGTTTAGATTGTGGGAGGAATCAGTCTCCACAGTCACCTGCGGTCTAGGAGCCATGGCTATCTGGACAAGTGATAAAAATCAAAACAAATAGCTACAAATCAGATGAAACTTTTTCATATACATGAACTCATAAAATAATACAGTTAGAGGCAGAGGGGTTGCTAAAAGAACAAACAAGCGTTGGAAGTGGAAATTATGTGCATGAATTAGGTAGTTTTTAAAAACTTTTTTTCCAAAGCATTATAAAACGCAATAAATATAATTAACCATCCTCAGCATTACGACAATAATGGAATTACATCTCTAAAAATGACTGTGAAAGAATGAAAGTAACACGTTAAAAAAGCGCACAGAAAAAAAAGAAATACCATATTATCAGAATACATCGAAAAAACCCCAAAAACAAAAAACAAAACAAAACACATGCAATTCTATTTCACACTCCCCAAAAATCTCTCCACCCTCAAAAGAATTACTTGTTTTAAAACTTTTCCTCGATTACAATAATTTCACATGTCGGGACAGTACGCGAGTATCTGCCCTTCACTTCGAAAGTGATGGTCGGCTACGCACCTGTTTCTCCGGAGCTTCACCTGGGTTACCTGTTGCTCAGAGCGAGGCTGAGCGCTGCTTTTATAGAGCGGAGGAGAGCGCACACACGCTGCTCTCAGTTCAAAGGTCGTGCACACATGTCGTGCACACATGTGCAGAGTACGACTGACTGGAGAAAGAGTCTGTATGTGGGGCGAGCTGTTTGATAAAAGCTCACCGGCTAAATTAATTGAAGAGCTGCTGTAAAACTTAATATTAACAGAATCTTTTATTGTTGGATGAGAAGAAGTAGGACAGTTGCCGCATACAGCACACGTTCCTTCTTTTACATGTTATGAATCACTAATAACACTTAATGATGACGGTGGAATAGCTGAAATATATAACTAGCCTGTGTATGGAAGATTTATATTATAGGTCACTTGTATTTATGGTTTATTCTTAGCAACAGGTGTAACACACGGCACATGTGTATAATGCAATGATGAAATCAAAGACGCTGCCCCCTGGTGGTTGTAAGTGAAACACTAAACTGTGCTATTCTCATCAAAGGACTGCAAGAAGAAGTATAAGGGGGTCACCAAGTAGGCCTACTCCTGTTCCAAAACATAATGTGTACTTTTTCCAAGATGTTCTGACTTTTTTTTCATGTGAAATACATAGCTTCATCTCTTCAGGCCTTGACAAATTCCTCAAAACATCACTCATGCTCATTTTCCACAGCAGATATAACCTTTGATCAGGGGTTAGAAGTCCATTACCTAATTTCAAGGGAAGCCAAAACTGTTGGGAACCATGCCAACATCATATTGATCCTCTGTTATATTTTGTGTCATTCAAGGCCATACGAAATTCTTCACGTTTTTTAATGTTCATAGTCCAAAGGCTCGCACTGTGACCCACTAAAGTAATAGCTTTTCTGTGTTGGTCATTTCAGTATATGTACAATTTATTGTAATTTGGACGAATATGTAATTGATCACAAGCTCAACTGTGATATAAATACTGTTTAAAGCAGCTACAATAATGCATAAAACTAGCTCTGCTTTATCTATTCTCACTCTCTTTACATAGGTAGCCATACATACACACTCTCGATCTTTTTCCCTCTCTTAATCAAACACACACACAGCCTCCCACATTTACAACTTTTTAGATAAAACACACACACACATACACAGATGCTTGTATATGCACATATATATTAGTTAATAATCAAAGTTTATAGCAGAGATTTGACTGTAACAACATAGCATATTGCATATCAAATAAATGGTGTGAATATGGTTAATGATTAAACTAGAACCATGCCTCAAACAGCAATAAAAAAATCATTAATGCTGGGCTTATAAAAAAAAGGGTTCACTGAGTTGATGCAGATGAATAAAAATCAAAGCAGATCTATGTCTCATTAAGCTAATATTTAGTTCATTATTTGGAATGTTTAATGATGATTGGTAATAATGATCATCATTCATATTTGGTATGGAATACTTGCTTCAGTGGTTATTTGAGAGCAGTGGTTGATTGGATGATAAATGCTGGACCTTTGCGTGGGTGTTTCAGACTCACTCACATATCTTTTGAGGTTATATGTTGTTCTGAGAAACAACTCCAAGGACTTCAGTCTCTGAAAATCAGCTCCAGCCTTACGAGTCACTCATCATACATTCAATCTGCTGTTGTCACTAGAGCAGGTTTTAGACCTGAGATTGGATCTGTCTGTATGTGCTAAATCATTTCTTATATCAGCTTCTACAACTTTTTTTCTTCATTTTTAATACCCAAATATATCAGTTAAAAACACATTTCTATGCGTTCCTTAATAACTGCTCACATAAATCAAATTACCAAACAAAAAACATAATGTATCTGTCTTTTTGATTTGCTTCATATGACCTAAAAGATGAAAAAAACTGATATTCTCTAACTACAGTTACTATGTTGTCTAGCTTCAAAATAACAGCTCCAAACCAACAATCATTATATTTTACTACTTGGCTACAACACAAACAATCAGCTGATGGCAGGTCAGGCAACATCAAGTTCACAGTGTTTAACAACTGGTATAAAATTAGGTGAACCATATATAAAACTTTCCCACTGTCCAACATTCAAAACACAACATGATAAAACACTGCGCTCCCATTACAGGTACAAAAATACAGTCAACAAATATAATAAATAACCCTCTCATATTTGTTTTATCAGAAGACAACAATAGTAAAAAAAAAAAAAAAAGTAGAAAACTGCATTTCTTAACCAATTCAAATATTTTATTTTATTGATTATAGCAGCAGAACTGATCCTAGAGTCTATTACTTTTTTTAAAAAATGTATCAAAATTTGGATCCAGATTTAAATATGAATTAACTCCAACAACCAAACTATTATGCTTTTAATAATTTGAGTGTTATTTTATGGCATTCTGATAAGTGAGAAGAAAACACATTTACAAATTTTCCAAAAGACTTTATAGACATTATAATTGGAACAACATGACAAGTAGCATCACATTAAAAAGTGTCTGAACATGTTTAGTTTGATCTAATATCATCTCTCATTTCAGTACACTAATTGCATCCAACATAATTCTTAACATTTTCCAGTTGTGACATTGGTCGTTACGTGTAATAAATCATTATGAATCACTATGATTTAATAATTTCTTGAAATGTTGCATAATTGCATTGCAGTGGGATTAATTATTAGCCACTAATTATCTTACAGATAAAAGACATAAAAGAAAGATAACTGAGCAATATATAGCTGCCATATATCTGGGTGAATAAAAACATACATTGACAAAAACATTAGTTGGTGTGTGAGTTGATGCCCAAATATTAAATTGTGCTGACAAACTGTATGACACTACATGGCTCTGCTTAGGTCAACGATTCACATTGACTCTTTGAGAAATGTGCAATAAAATGTAGTTTTTGCTGCAGTTGACTAAGTTAAGGCTAATATTCACAGTTGATATTCAGGTCCATGTATTTATCATGAGTTGCTGATAATCGCTGATAATTTTGTGCCAAAGGCTTCTGTGCATTTATGACCAGTAATATTACGTATGCATGTTATTCGAGTTCTAATTGCATTTCTAGTTGTGTTCTTGACCTCTACAATGTGTCCACAGTAACGTGGCACAATGTATGCATAGACAAGACTAAAGACTCACAGTTAAGTATAAAGAAGCATCATAAGGTGACTGTATTTTACAATTCACCTAGTTATTTATTGACTAACCCATTAGACTTGATGCAATGGTTTTTTTCCCCCCATGTGACTTCAGGAGACCCACATACGATAGAAAGCTCATCCAAGGCTTACCTTTAACCTTTGGAATGTTGCTTTCATTGTCCGCCCACACGCTAATCAAAATACTTTGTAACTGTTACAAGCTTGTTTTTAAAAGAGCAGAATTTTTAATTGTTTTATTTTAGGGTAATACATTTGGACATGATGTTCTTTTTCTTATTTACCTGCAAGATCTGCTTTAAAGTCTGTATACCACTCTTGTCCTTGTTCAAATCAATATACTGTATTATCTGCCCTATATACTGTTCTATATCTTCAGTGTTTATGTTTTCTTATAGGAATTGTTATGGTATCAGAGTCAATGATTGCCTCCAGGGCCACTGAGTTGATGCCATCTATCTGCCAAGCTGGCACAGTCCACATGAGGTCAAGCAGTTTGCCCTCATGTTACTGCCGGCAGCCACCCTGTAGTACTACATTGTTAGTGGGCTGTGCTGTATTCCATAAAACCATAAAAGTCTGTTAGAACTGGTTGAGATTCTGAGGGCGGTGAGACTGAGCAGCCATCAAGGTTATGACCACGGTGTCACGGTGTGTGTGGGATGTGATATAAAATACACATACTGAGACACATTCTGTCTTTCTACAGGTTTGATCCTCATACTGTAAAGAGACTGTTTAAAAGATTGAAACAAACAAAAATTTAGAAGAATAAATGATGTGCATATCTTGAGGCAGTAATGATAACACACCCAGCCTGACATATAGCAGCATGGAAAACCCATTTTCCTTAAGATTCTAGGGTAAAGTTTGAGATCTGGATGTGTTGAAATAACGGGAAAACACATCACCTCACACAAAATGACTTCATATTTTCAGAAAGAATGCAACATGACACATCTCTTGATTTCGTACAATACCACAATGATGTATAATGTTCTTGTCAAGATGAGTGAGATGTAGGCTATTACAGTGTCCATTCTTTTAAAATCCAACATATCAAAGGCAATGAGAAAAGATATTGCACAACTGTCCATCATACTTGATGGAGTACAGAAAATTGTATGTGGATGACTGCACATTGACTCTATGTGTTATAGGTTACATAGTTTATTGTGAACTGAAGCATAAAGGTGGTGTTAAGTAACAGTTGGGGTCTTGTGACCCTCCTTAGAAACTGTGCAAGTGAGAAAATGATCATTAACAGTTTAAGAATTCAAACATTTCACTGTCTTTCACAGGTTACAATACAGCAGGAGCAACAGTACTCTGACAATATACATATGAGTTAGTTAGGTGGCAGAAGTCTAATGGCATTACTGTAATGACATTGAAGAGTAACTAAACAGGAATGGCTTTTTATTAAGGTTCACATGTTTCATTTCAAATGTGGGTAGTGGAGATCACTGTAGATGGTCTCTCTGCTCCTTTTCTCTCCACTGAGTGGAGCTGCTGTGATGCTATTAGGCTTGAGCAGGTTCCCACATCTACCAGCAGATGGGGATAACAAATGTCAAAAGGCTTGTGTTCATGTCAATGCTTGAAGCAAAACTTCACCCAGCCACAGATTATATTCCTTTCAGTGGATAGTGTATTTGTGTAAGGCTAAGCTTCAATATTTACAACAAAAATTCTCTCCAAAAACTTGAAACTAGAGATTATAAACTCTCAAGCACTGATTTATTTAAAGCCTGATCTCTTGGAGCTGCTGAGACCAATAATGTTTGTTTTTACTTTTACACAGACTTGAATTTTAACTCTCATGTTTAAAGTGAGTCTGGATGTGACTATTGTTTTTTTAGTGAGGCAGATGTGTGTTTCTCTCTACAGATGTGAAATTGAGTAAAAGTCATAAATCAAAGATGAATTAGTTTTTATAGGGTGTTTAAATATGAAGCAAGATATTCTTCAGTGTGAATGGCAATATTCTGATGAAGACAGATTAGAGATAGAAATATAAACAAATAAATATATAGATGTATCTATATGCCAAGCAGAAAATGCAGGTTTATTACAGATGTGATCATCTGAATATTAATATTGTAGCTTTGTACTTACTACCAAACTTAACTGTTCTCAGCATACAGCTACAGTTAATGCTATTTCTATAGGCATTTGTTGCATTGATACTCTAAAAGTAAATTTAGACATTTTCACAACTTTTTATATACCAGTTGCATTGTGTTATTGTGATCATCTATTATGGTAAAATAACTGGAAACTAGTTGTATATTTGTCAGAAAAAGTGTCTCAGATTGCAGCTGTTATCTGATGCAGCAGATTGCTGAGGTCATGCATCAAGGTAACCTATTGCTGCTATTTATCTGATGTGAAATGCTGCTTTCCAGCTCAGCTCCCACCTGGATGTATCGTACAGTGTGTTCACTGCGGCTGACTCTTAGCCGACCTTGGTGGTGATTGATAGGAAATACTGATGCATAAGTCCTCCGCGCCCACTGATGGGCAGCCATTCCTCATTTTCCTTATCACACAACAGGAGAGGATGAAATATCAAGTGGTACGGTGCATTTAGACAGGGGTGGTGTGTCTTTCTACACTTTTCTAGCATCTTTATTAAGACATGAAAAATGCCGATTTTCTTTTATTCTGCATGCTGCAGTGCTTTGTCATAAAGGATTTTAGTCTTTTTATGTGACTTTGTTAAAACGCAACAGTTCATAAGACCCCAGTTTGTGGTACTGTATGAATGAAGTTTTAGATGTGACTCTAAGCATTTCCAAATAAGTGTTATATTAGCATATTCAATTAAAACACTTGGAATTTCAAGTATTTCACTTTTTAATTCAGTTTAAATATATTGTATCCTATTACCCTTTTATTGATTTTTAGTACTGGTAGACTTTTCATTCCATTTCTGACACTGATACGAAACTTGAAAATAAGCAGACACCAGATAAAGACAACACTGGCACTTGGGACCACATTATTTTTCAGAGTTGATCCAGAGGGGTCCTCAGTATTTCAGCATAACCTGAAGAGAGAACAGGGAGAATTTTCTTATAACTTATTTATACATGAAATACTTTGAGTGCAGTACAATTCTGTTCCTCTTGATACACACAGGTGAGATGTTGCTATAAATCAAACAGAGTGGATGTATTGATTAACTTACCTCACTGAGCCACTCGGTGAAGGCAGAGGTGCGTGTGAAGACGGTGGGTTTCTTCACCTCATTGCAGGTGCGAGAGGAAACAAAGCTAGTGACGCCCTGGACGTACCACCTACCATCCTGACCCATACAGTTCAGAGGACCTCCAGAGTCTCCCTGAAAGAGACAGAGAGACATTAACATAGTGTAGTGTAGTATAAAGCAGCTGATTATGTTGATAGTCAGTTCAGTCTTGATGGGTGCCTAACATACATTGCATCCAGATACGACATCTCCTCCAGCACAGATCATAGTGGTCTTGACGTTAATGCCCCACCAGTCACTGCGGCTGCACACACTGTGCTCCACCACAGGCAGCAAGGCCTGCTGCAACTTATCAGGCATGGGGCCGTGAGCTGAAACACAGATAGAATGTAGCTGGTCAACAACACATGAATAAATCATTGTACAATGCAGACAAGATTAAGTACCTGAATCACCATTCAATTTTTGATACAAATTTAATAAGACAGTGATTTGCAGTGATCAGTGAAAAGACAAGAAGACAGATACATAATCAGAGGCATTACTGTAAAGGTTGCCCCAGCCGGAGATGTAACAAGCTGCCCCATGGGAGGGGATCTCTCCAGCCTCTGGAAGACAAGCCAGGCCAACGCTGTCATTCATAATGGGACTCTTATCCAGCTTCAGCAGGGCAAGATCATTGCTGTGAGGAAATAGTAGATATTCACTGATATTATTAAATGCATTGAATAAGCTGCAGTTTATGGTTAAATTGCTTACATTGCTTTTTTAATTTGCTTTGCTTTACTTTCTTTGCAATAGGTGTAAATTAACATGCCGTACCATCGATGGCTATATGCTTATCAAGGTTCTTACAGGGGATGGGAAGACTAAGTTAATGGAGAAATCATCATTTTGTTTGTCCCTGAGAATAAACTCACCCATCAGCCACACGGTCAATGTCCCACAGGGGATGGACAATGATGCGCAGGACGTCTCTGATCTGTTCTGTGCCTTCTTGTTTGCTCATGTCATACTCTCCCAGGACCACACGGTACACATCTCCTGGCCTGTAAAACACATATGTTCTATCATTTCAGAGCACATTTACAATTATTATTATACTTAAGGTCTGCTACAGCTCACACATAGCAAGCCACTACTGTTTCAGCCTCACAGATTAATGTTAGTTACCAGATGCAGTGTCCAGCAGTCAGCACCCAGCGAGGTCCAACCAGAGTTCCTCCACAAGTGTGATGATAACGGCTGCCGTGCTTCACCTGCAGGGAGATCTGAGAAAAAACAGTCACTGTGAATAAACGGAAAAAATAATGAAATAAGAGATTTCCTTCAAGCGAATGTAAAACATGGTGGTTACCTGCCAGGGCCAGCTATGGGGGCGAGCATCTTCTCCATTTACCACCCTATTGGTGTTGGGTGTGACAGCAGGTGTGCCACAGCCAAAAACTAAAAACACATGATAAAGGGTGCCACATTACACAAAAACCTTGATTTGAGTGCATGTACATATGCATTTATGTATTAATTAACCATGGTGCTACTTTTTTTGCTCAGTTTGACTCCTCTTTTATCACACCCCTCTACTCACCATATGCTACCTGAAGCAGCAGGAGGACCAGTATCTGCAACATGGTGTCAGCCTGTTGAGTAGATACACATTCTCAACTTCAGCTCAGCTCTCTTATACCTCCTCATTGTGTCTGTCAACCCAAACGCAGATTTGCACTGAACTTGTGGAACTTTGTTATCAGCATCCACTGCCGACTGTAACTGGGAAAAACTTCCTTTTCCACAGATGCATCAGTCAGTGTGCTGGGCTGTAGCTGCACTGTGCCGAGCTGTTATGTCTACTAAGCGAAAAAATGAGTGAACGAGACAAATTTAGACAAGATTGCCCATGTACATACACTACACATCGTGTGTGTGTATACAAGTAATTTCCCAGGACACCATTATGCAACACAGTAGAATAAAAAAGACTCTATAATAACACATAACTGCAATATCTAGATGTGTAGGGTTAACTAGATATTCTGAATTTAAGAGAAAAAAAATAGAAAAATCCTGAAATTTAAATAATAATAATAATAAAATGCAATATCTATGCATTGAATCAGAATGTCATTTTTTCCAGCATGGGCTATAGTACTATATTATTCTGGACCCAATGTACATTTTCTGATAAATAATAATCCAACAGTTGCATATTTTCAGACTGCGGATGAAATGAACACAGCACAGTAATGTGAGAAGACATATCAAAACCATTTACTACTACTACTACTAAATAATAGGAATAATAAATCTTCACCACACACACACACACAAAAAAGACAAGGAAATTGAAAGCAGACAGGTTGGCAGCCTTAAAACAGTCCAGTCCATTTTGTAGCAGATCTGGAGCTTTCCAGTGTATCACATGATTTTCCGCAGCAGATGGATTTTGCCCAGAAATTGTAGAAGTTCAATTTTTCTTTTCTTTTTTTTTTAGCACGTTTCTCAGTCCTGATGTCTTACATTTGAAACTATAAAGGTGTTTATAGTACTATGACAACTGGGCAAACTACAAGCTATAAAATCAGCCTGGTGATCAGATTAAACTACTTTTTACAAGGTCTTATAGTGAAACTTATAGTGAAATTTTAGTGCTTAGTTTGCTTTTCTGAAGGCAGGATTGTATAGTTGACAGAAGCACAACAGATCATAATAACATAATAATAATAACACACCCTGATTAACATAAAATGCAAGAAGACACTGATTAAACCATTATCTCTGGGAAGTGTAGTGTAAAAGCAGACAGCGTATCACCGCATATAGTATACTAACAAAACATAATGAAATACTTTTGGTTGGTAATCAATAAAGGATTTGTGCACATGAAGCATGAAAACATAATGTAGATGATGAATAATCCCACCATGCTGAACAAACAGAACAAACTGTTCTCAGAGTGAAACTGGGGTGTGACAGTAAGAATGAGAGTATCGCTGAGGTGGCAAGAAGAAGAAAGCCGTAGAAAGAGGAGAAGAAGGCCGAGAAACTGAGATGAGGGTTTAGTGTCGTCAGCTGTCTTGGTGCTAGCTGTACTGCGAGAAATAAATTTTCTTCCTATGACCACAGAACTGGATAGCTTTGGGTAACCTTCAAGAGAAACAGTCCTGTAACAACTTTCTCCCTTTTAATAACATGTTATACATTCACGAAGGGGCCCACGCTCCTGCTGAATCTGGACCCAATTCTTCACGCCTCGCTCAGACAGTATCCTTTCGTCCTGAGGGAAACTAATATCGCTCTCTGGAGAGGACAGCGTGCATCTATAAATTTCCCCTTTTAGGAAGCAAATCAAATCAATATTGCCTCAACAGCTAAAAAGTCTTTGCTTGTTTTCTCGCTGCGTTAAGATAATTCCCTACAGTAGATGTTGCATGGAGATTTAAGGGGCAGGCATGTGCTGTATGTTTGCATAACATAGCAATGACAGAACTGTGAATAATTCTGATTAGAGCTGCAAAAGTTACAGCTTACAATGAATAAAGCGCTGATGCTGTTTACCGTTGGTCACTCTGGTGGGAATTGTCATTTATTATGAAGGAGTGTGTAAAACAATAAATTCTATGAAGTCAAACAGTAAAAAATAATCAATGGCACCTTTAAACTATTTCAACATTAGAATAGCACTTTTATTCTAAATGAAAATATTGGATTTCTTCTGTGCTTTTTAAAAACTTTTTTTTTACAGAACCCTAAAGAGACATTTATGTCATTAAAAAGGCGAAGAACTTTGTACATTACACATTTTCATTTATAGTAAGAGCATTCAGTATGATTATGGTAAAAACATACTGACTACACATTTTAAAAGCTCTGTGCTTTGAGCTAAGAACATGTGCACAATGACAATGCCAGCAGGTATAACCTTTGCACCATCTTAGTTATATATTATAATATTCATAAGCTAAAGTAGGCTATTGGGAAAATTAGTTTTGACCTGACCTCTAGGTGAAAAGTTATGCGATCACCATAATTATTACAATTTTACCTGAAGGTAATGTAAATGTCTGAACCAAATTTCATGGTAATCCATTCGACAGTTGTTGAGACTTTTCACTTCCAACCCCAAATGCCAACCTGATGATGGCGCAAGAAGAAACGTCAGGGGGTCACCACAGTTATTATGATTCATCCTCTGGGGACCATGAATGTCTGTGAAATATTTCATGGCAATCCATCTAATACTGAGATATTTCAGTGTAGATCAAAGTGAACTGATTGACTGACCAACATCCAGAGAGCTACAGCACCAGCACAGCTAAAAAGTGACGAGTCCAGGCAAAGCTCTTTCAGAAATGTCTCGAGGAAATCATTTCTGTATCATATTACAGTACATAATATTTTATAGCATAATATATTTGGATTTTATGGTTAAATGGTTGAATGAATGGATATAGTTTGGGATAAAATTATATGAGCTGTTCCTAAAGTGACTGCATTTATAACCCTTTTATTGTTTTTTTTTCTCTATTAAAAAAAAAAAAATTCCATCTAGACATTGTTCTGCTGAAATTCGTAAATCGATATTTCCAAAGAGAAATACAGTTAGCCACAGAAGCAGGTCTGCTCTTTATTCAGCAGTAGCTCAAGACAGAGATAAATTATCTGCAACCAGCCAGCACAGTTTAAGGCCAAGTCTCCCAAGGTTTTTAGATATGACAGAAATCTGACTAGTATAGCCTGGAGACAGAGGAAATCCTGCCAATTAGACCTTTGAAACATAAATCACACTTTACTACTCTGTCACATCAAGTAGCCAATATTCAGTTTCCAGTCCCTAAAAAGAAGAATATAGAGTTGATAGAAGGTATAAAATGCCTTGAATAAATGCATTGCACATGCAGCGTCTCATGAGTTAGTTCATGATATCACCTTTCACCCCAAGAGAGGAAAAATATGATGAGGGAACCTAATATTATTTGGTTGAACGCACAGTGCATACCGTATACCTATAAGAGCAGAAGTTCTACTGAAAGAACACTTTGACATTTTGTGAATTATCCTTATTCACTTTATTGCTGAGAGTTAGATGAGAAGATATGTAGCACTTTCATATCTGTATGACAAATGGAGCCATGGGAGCCTCGAGGTGACCTTCAGGTGATAGCTTAGCTCAATAAATGGAAATGAAGAAACAGCTAACCTGTCTCTGTCCAGAGGTAACAAATATACATACCAGAATCTCTACTCACTGATTAATAGGTTGTTTTTTTTTTTGCTTTTAGTATGCTATGTTTGAAAAGTGTTGGTAGGTGGTTTTGTAGGTAATGTATGGACATAGACAATCTAGCTGTTTCCACTGGTTTTCTCTCTTTATGCTAAGCTAAGCTAACCAGCTGCTGGTGGGGACTTCCCATTTACCATACAGACATGAGAATGGTATCAATTTTCTTCATTTTTCATGTATTTATTTGACAGGGACAATGTGTATTGATAAACAGAAAAAGGAGCTGTAAATGAGCCGGAGCGAATACATGTATTTTCTCAAAATGTCAAACTGTTCCTTTAATCAGTACATTTTCATTGGTTTCATGATATTTCGTAACCAACCTCAATGATTCTCTTTCATTTTTCTGATTATTTCCATACCCCTGTTTTGCTCCTCTTGGCTGTTTTGGTACCATCCTGTGTTTGCAGAGGATGGGTGCTGGTGATGGAGAAGCAGAGTGAAGTCTGCCTTAAGGCTCCAGTCAGGGATGATTATGTCTGCTAGTAGCTCTGCTCAAAATTGTAGCCTTCAGGTTGGCGAGCACTTTCGGATCACATTTTTTGACATGCAGTCTTCTTCCCATACAAGACTTGAGACTCTCTGCTCTGCTCTTATTGCTGCTGTTCTTCTCAGTTGGGATGTATGGGATGGGTTTAATCTAATTATTGCAGCAGATGTCGGCCTTGAGTACTTTTAAAAACATTTGCTCAGCCATGAAAAGTTGAGTGAGTGTATTTTTTTCTGCAATGCCCTATTTCACACTTTGCTGCACAGTCTTTCTCTGTTGGACACTGCCTCACAGGAGGTTAAGTGCTTTGCTGAATAGGACCCCAACAGATGAGTGTCCAATGCCAAAGTCATTTTTTACACTACACATGAAGAATTAAAGGAATGTTAAACATAATTTCTATTATTCTGTTTGTTATATATTGATATGTCACTTTACATTTGGAGCGACTTGGCTGCAGTTGTCAGGTTTAGGTCATTTTGGGCTCATGCAGGGCGGTTAACAAATGAAAAGTGATATTTAAGGTTGTTCTTCTGAGGTTTAAGTCAGGGCTGAAATCAAAGCCAAAAATGTTTTTGCTCTCAAGTGTCTTGTTCTGTAGAATAATGGTGAGGTCATTTTAACAGGAAAGAACAACTACAAAATTAATACAAATGTCTCTGTTGTGTATTATGGAACCTCAAGCCAACCAAACCAAAAAGTAGAAGTAAAGAACGAGGTATTCATAACAAGGCAATTACATCCCTGTCTGATAACTGGCAGATGAAGGAAACTTAAATCCAAATAAACTTAGTCCCCGTCTGGGCTGAGCAGCTGGAGTTTCACTGATTCTTAACAGGAGTGTCTCTTTTTCTGTTTTTCTGTATATTTAACCATCATCTTTCACACTCTGTCTGATGATCCAACCTTAACACCTCGAACCCCCGCCGGCCAGTCCAGAAACAGTGAGTTCTTACTGGTAATCGACTCCATTTGGTCACCTTGAGACTCCTGCGGTGACACTTTTCACTTTGATTCATTGCTGTTTCTACCCCCTCTACCTCCCCCTTTCTTGCCTACTCCTCAGGTCCCTAACTAAAACCTTGTTGGTCAAATTAAAAACAGTTTAGCCTGCTGCACTGGCTTGCATCACAAGCCCATAAACACAAAGTGCTTTGGTCATGTAAGACATAGGCTCTGTGATTATCTCTGCTCCTTTAACTCACAAATCAAACGTGGGTTCAGCTGCAAGACCTGATGTGATAAAGGCATTTTATTAAGGAGAGTAAAGACGATTAATTTTTGTGAGAAGCAGCTTAATTCTTTCAAAAATGAATGAGCACCTCAGCACATGAGGAGCAGGGAGCAGATCTGGGTCGCTGTGAGGGATTTTGATTTTGTTACAGAGATGGAAAGCTGGTGGAACACAATTTGACACTGCAACAGCTGAAACTGTAGTGACAGATGGAAATGACTTTCGTTCATGTGTGGGATTTAGGACTAACACTTTTTGGCACTAACCTTTCAGTGGTTTCTCAAAGTGCCACCTGGTTATTGTGAGATTAAATTGAACCGAGCAGATTCATAATTCAGGGTCCGTAACATCAAAAGGGTATCGACATAATAACGCTTAAATGCTAACTTTCTGATGGCTAACGACCCCAAAATTGACTGTCGGGTTAGATTAGACAGCTCAGTGCTTAACACTAACCTACCAGAGCTGAAATGAAATATGCTACTGAATTTTACTTTCAAAGGAAGATTTCTGAGACATTTGGAGATGCCAGCAGAGGGGTAGTGAACGAGAAACCCCAGACAGGGAAAACTGAGAGACGGTCCTCCTCTTTAATCCTCTCTCCCACATAGGCTAAAGTTACTTGGCTGTGACTGATGGACAATAACAAGGAAGCCCTCCCTACACACTACCCCTCCATATTTCATAGTTATGTGTTGTCATCGCGGTACTCTCTTTGTTCTTGAACAATCTGTAATGCTGTTATTATAAATATCGAATGAAATGGAAAAAACAAATGCTGCCACACTTCTGTTTCAGAGTTCTCGGTTCTCAACATGCATATTTCATCTTTTAAGTAATCTTTTGTTTTTAGTGACACTAGCAATTGGCTCTAGGATAGGCAACATCAGACAATCCACTACTTTTATTCCAGACCAAAATATCTCAACAAATTTCTGACAGATTGCCACCCATCCATCTACTGAATGTATTGTTGGACTGTGAGGATCTTCTGACTTTTCTTCTAAAGGCTCACATGGTTTTGAAATGTCTCAACAACTATTGATGGAATGCTATCGGTGCCACACTCACTTATAATGAGTTGTAATAACTTTGGTTATCAGCTAACTTTCCGTCAAACTTGCAAACTAATTAAATTTGCCTTAGCAATAGCTAATTATTGAATGGTATCATGCTAACAAGGTAACCCAATATAGTAAGCATACCAGCTAAATGTTAGCATGTTAGTATTTTAATTGTGAGCACAGTCCCAGTGTCAAGAGGGGTACAGTCAAAACGTAGTATTTTAATTTTTTTTTTTAAATGTATTTATTAATTGTTTTCAGTATATGATGTTTTCAAAACAACCCAGAACTCGGAAAAAACTCCACTGACTTGTTAAAACCAAAATGAACAGCTGTGCAAATCCAAATTCCAAGTTTGTCCTTAAAGCTACCCTTACCGTTGTTACATTTTTTTGTTTAGGATAAAATGCTATTAATAAGGTAATCGCACTCTAAAATGTTAGAGATCCACCAGGCAGAGAAACTAATCATTATTCCACTCTCATAATATTCTGTGGAAAACTCTGACCAATCATATCATTCCGTCCGAGTGATGTGATTGGCCGAGCGACCTGCCTGTTTTCCCCTTCCGCATTACGTAATCGCGCGCGCACCCCCACCCGGAAGAGAGTCTGTTGTAGAGTGTGTTGTGGATCCACTGTGTGAAATGCAAGAAAGGTGACAGTCGCTTTAAGCTAACCTCACCCATCACACAGCTTATGTTACATCGTGGGCATAGACTGTATATAAGAAATGGACGTAAGATCGTGGGTGCATCATCTCGCTGCAACGAGAAAAAAAACAAAACAAAACGAGTTGTTGTTGTGTAGTGAAAATGGGCGCGATGACGCTAATGTACACAAAATGGTCACGTCAAAATTCAAGCAACAGCGCAACAGATTCTCATTTGTTGCGCGACAAAATCACGTTCATCGCGTCTGGTGAACAGATTGTCAAGCCCAAGCTAGCAGCTGTATTTTCTTTCAGCATGGACATTCGCAAATGGCTGAAAAGGCCAGAAACTACACCGTCGGCATCCCTGCAGCATGACAGCAGGAGCACCGGAGAAGCCGAGAAGCACCTGCCGAGGCCAAGTATGTCGAAAGAAGCAGCGGGAACTTCAGCCACGCAGCAAGGAGAGTGAACAGGCCGCGCCGCTGCCCACAGCCTCTGAGCTGGGTTCACCGGAAGCGGAGAGCCCGTCATCGCACTTGCAACAGCAGTGTGGTTTACCAGAGGACAACTCATTCTCCACGTCCTGAGCACAGACACAGCATGTTGCATAGACGGAAAGCCCATCTCATCCAGCTGGCATTTGAGAATGACCTCAGTCGGAAATTCAAAGATGAATGGAAGGAGATGCTGTTAAGACTCTCCTGAAACACTCTACTGAAGGTAAGAGCTGGTTATTTTATCATTTGTATTGTTGCTACTGTTTATGTTTGCTGGCAATGTGGTTATTGATCATATGTTGTTGACATGTCAGATCAGCGCCGTCTGATTTTATGTTGCTCTGGGTTACCTGGCTTGTTTCTTGCTTCTGATTGGCTAGTGCGGTTATTCGGGATTCCATCTGTTTTTTAATGGTCGGGTTACAATGAACGTTGTGTTAGTAAGGCAGGTATATTTACTTAGTATGTTATTGTAACTTGTTTCTTATGTATTGGTGTATCTATGTGGCTTAGATAAGACAGTTGGGCTGCATACGTTTTCTATTACTATGCAGCACGTCATCGCCATCGGTTTTCAGCCCCCCCCCCCCCCCCCCCCGCGTACTGAGCTGGCGCGGTAGCTCAAAGTACCGCAGTGCCTAAGTGCATCCTCGTACAGATGCTAGCATGGTTGTAGAGTCATCTACAAACTACACCAACATCATTGTCTGCAACCTTGCAAACATCTGTGCCACTTTGAGTTCGTATGCATGTGCAAACATAGCATTGCTACTGAAACATTTCAGATGTATTAACCATTTTCAGGTTTTCATGTGTGCAGGTCATGTATAGGCTACTATGTTGGATGATTTTACAGCATGTTTGTATACTTGAACAGATGTAGTTCAATCATGGGCAAGAGCCTCTTTTTTTTTTTTTTTTTCTTTTTTTTACTTTTCTGAACATATTGGGTTCATAATGGGGCCATTGACCAGCTTGAGCTCACCTCACACTCCAACTGACACCTGCAACACCCCTGCAAATTGGTAGGCGGCACTGGTTTAATATACTGAGATGTGAGGAGTTCATAAATCTCTTGCAACCGCGCTAATAGTGCAGCTTTGAGGCCACTGAAGTGAGAAGGCCATTCCAGATGCACATTTGGGTTTTTCTCTCCCCCAAACAATGTCTTTATTGATTGTATTACCGAGATAAAATAAAATAAAATACACAGGGCTTTCAAATGAAGATAAATGGAGGAAAAATACCAGACTGATGAAAACAAACGATAAATGAAGAGAACAATAACAGTAATAAAACTTTGCTTTTGGATAATGACTAAATTACAAATACTGACATGATATACATCAAGCTATTCCAGACTGAAATCTCTTGTATTTATTCTTGCCTGCAAAAACTAAAGCCTGCTGGCAACCACAAAGTGAAAGTCTTAGGTGACCTTGCAGTCACATGGCCGGCAGCTCCAACGTGTTAATGAAAGTGACACGTACTCAGCTCAACCTGAAACCTGAGGCTTAAACAAATACATACAAATCACTGCGCTGATGTGTCCAACACCGCCTCCACAGTGCCTGGTCTCAAAGACGACATGGGAAAGAGCAGCTCCCTCGTCCTTACAGGTAAATACACCTGTATATTTATAATTTTATGCAAACATTATATAAATATTGTCACAAAGCTGCTGACATAAAGTTGGAGCCCGCTGACTGCTGGTGCCTCCTGAAGTTTAGAGTGACACACAAAGAGCTCTCTGTGTAACATGTAAGCATTCACACATGCTCTCACACTTGAACACTATCCACTCAAACACCAGCAAACATACACACACACACACACACACACACACACACACACACACACACACACACATACACACACATACATACATTGTATTAGATTTCTGCTGCTACATCCACAATTTGTACAGCAGAAACTGCTACAAACTGTTGCAGACTCTAGATTTGTTCTCTAAATATTTAAATATCTCCAGATTCATCTCATGTTTCCCAGGTGGATTTATTTTTATTATTTTTAAAGAATAGTCTGGGTACGTCAGGGGTCAGGCGTGTGGCACTGAGCATGCCATTTTTCCAAACACAAACTGAGTGTGTGTGTGTTAGGGCCCATGTGCTAGTGATTTCACCACTCTCCTCTGTGTACGCTAGAGATGACAAGGGCTGAGGTCTGGGCGGCTTGGTGCCAGTACCACAACCAAAATGGTTGATAAAAAAAGGTGTGCAGGCTGTGGACTGGTTGGTGGCAGTGCAGGGGTTCAATACTAAACAGCATGTCGGTGTTCAGAAAGGTTATGCAAAGGACAACCCTGCAAGGTTTTTATGAAGAAAGCATTCAAAATAGTTCAATGCTATGGGAAATCAGTGTATGAGACTTCTTGCTGAAAGTTACATGAGAGAAGTGATACAAGTCCATGTTTCAAATATAAAGCTACAGCCAGCAGATGGTTAGCTTAGCTTAACATAAAGACTGGAAACAGAGGGATACAACTAGCCTGGCTTTGTCCAGAGGTAATAAAACACTAAGGCCTGAGCTATACTTGCTTTGACTATGCATTTCCGCAACACACATGCAATACATACATAATGGAAGGGGCAGTATGGGGCTATGACAGGGTCAGGGGTCAGTAAATCTGTCAGCATGGCCAGCAGCAACAGCAATTGAAGTTGATATGGAAACCCGCAAAAAATAAATGACAGTTAAATCCATGCATGGCGGAAAATGTTGGAAAAATGGATTGAGGACTGTGTGTTATCAAATTTTAGCTGAATTTACAGAATGTGTGCCCTCTAGTGGAATCCTCCAGTAACATGCAAGATACAAGGAAAAGTATGTGAATAACTCCTTATCACGTGGTTAAAAAGCAAGTATCTCCAGTCTGAAGCTCACAGTATTGTTAACACAATAAGGTCAAACCAACAGAGACTCCAGGATGTCACTGGACAAGAAATAGTCCAGCATGTAACTCCACAAATTCTTAGACTTCGGATTTACACAGATTAAACAATGGAGACATTATGTGTTACTCAGTGAGCTTCAGAGGTGCTGATAGGCATATTTTGTTACCCTCTGTCAGAGCCAGGCTAGCTGTTTCCTTCTGTTTCCAATCTTTATGCTATGGTAAGCTAACCAGCTGCTGATGTTAGCGTCATATTTAAAGGAAAAATATAACAGTTATATCGACCTTCTTGACTCTTTGAAAGAAAGATAGTAAACATATATCCTAAAACTATCTAATTTAAAGATGTAAAACTTTCTAGATGTAGGCCTATTGAGTATTCACTTTGTAGCCCTGATTGAAGCTAGTCCTGGTCTACATATGTAGTAGTCCAGTACAATGCAGCTCCTGAAAGCAGGTGCAGACTCCCTCTTGGACTTCTGGAGTCCAGGATGTTGCTGTCTGTCTAAAGGCGTCTCTGGTTTTTGTCTGGCTCCTTTAGACAGAATTCACATAAGACCTGTTGCGGCCATTTGTCTCCGTAAGGATCCCTTTCAGGCAGATTCTTCTGGGGTTATGTAAGTCTTTGGGTGTGAGGAGAAGAGACTGGAAATTTCTTCAAATCCCAGTGGACGTGCATGGAGTCATCTGATTAGGGAATGCCACGCTGTCGATCTGAGGAATGTTATGACAGGATCCACATCCTCTTTAGCGCTAAGCAGATGTTCCAAATTATAGCCTACTATGAGTAGTATTAATCTTTTCTATAACCAGGGAGGGAAAGGTGTGAACAGCAACTTCCACTAAAACACTGGATTTATTATGATAGTTAGGGCTATTTATTTTGTAATAGCTCTCAATCGCATTGACTTTTGCTATCCACAGATGTGCACCTGTTATAATATACTAATGTTTAACAGTAAAAGACACTTTTCAACAGTCATATGCACATGTACATGACTACAAAGATACTATATGTGTTTGTGTGACCTGTAGAGACTTTAAGGTCTTGGGTGATTTCTCTGAGTTATTCCAGAGGGGGGCACTGTCTCAAAAGGCATCAGCCCTCACAACACCACCATCCACTTATGTGTTATTGCTCTATGTAATCTTGTACAGGATATAAAGCAATAATAATACAACTAATGAAAGTGTTTTTAAAAAATCAATTTAAATCCACTTTACGTAAAAGATAAACTAAATTCATTTTTAAACTACAATTCATTGACACCTCAAACTTACAGCAGGTGCAAACAGATTGTGTTTCATTAAGTTTAAAGTTATTAAACTTCAGTATTTCTCTAACATGTGAGGGCTTTAAAATGTGCTCTCAAAATGTCACTTTGAGATATTGCTTTATGCAGAACGTGCCTCATTTAGCTATAGAGCAAACACTGACCTTGCGGGTCCTAATTTTTGATGCCTTAAGAAGAAATTTGAGCTCTGAATTATACAGTCCATATTTATGAGGCTTGGGGAAAGACTTTTTTCTTTAGATTTTCATTTTAATGGCATTGGCAATAGGAGAAGGTCCAAAGAGGCCTGACCTCATCACAGTTAGCAGCTCCTGTGTTCGTGTGGCTCACAATTGCTGTTTTATTGTCCGTCTGCTCTTGGTTTTTGGCTAAACCCGCTCGCACTCACACAAGTGTTCTGAGATCATGTTTGGATGTAGGAGTAACAATCCTCTTGAGCGGCGTGTTGAGAATGTAATTGGGAGTTTTTCTTTCACGTCAACCAATTTTCTGCTGCGTATTCAGGGTTTCTATTCCTTGTATAGTGCTGATTGTGGCACCAAAACTAGAAACTCAAGAAGGTCACCCCGGTTTAATTCGATCATCGTTGCAGGTGGTTCTAACAGTGTGATGGACGGGTAAAATACCACAACAGTCTCCAGTAGATGGTAGTAGTGGGTAAGTCTAAACAAGATTTCTGTATTGTAGAGGTTATTTTAATTTGTGTATTAATTAATCAAGGTAATCTGTGATTTAAATATGTTTTTGAGTTTTTTGTGTCCTGATGATGTACTAATTATAAATGAATGATTGTGTTTGGTAAAATATGTTCCTCAAAAAAAAACCTTAAATTCTGTTTGTTCTAATAACAGAGTATTAACATTGAAGGTAATGACCGAGTGGGTATGAGGTATAACCTCTGAATCCACTGTAAGCCTTTTCCTATAGTAATCTTTGTCTTCCCAGGTGTGTGTAATGTGATAGATCAGGCATTGAGTCCTATAGTTGGAGAACTTCCAGTTAGCTAGCGTCACAGCCACATAAGATGAGCTAATGCAAACACTTTAAGCTACAAAACACGCCAACTAGTTGCTGCATGTTTTCTCTGGCAGGTCTCAACTCAGGAAAGTTAAGCCTTTAACTTTAGAAGCTAAAGATTCATTTTTTTCAGTAGTTGCTAAGATAAGAGCCTGAAGTACGTTTTGCTAGCAATTGTTTGTTAACAAGTTAGCTGTAAAAACTAAATATAAATGGTACTGCATAGAAGACAGTGTTTCAGGGTTTGCCCTCTAGTGGTGAATAATTGCTTAATGTTGCTTTAAAATATTTAGCTTGAACCTGTTTGCTGCAGTTCTATCATGTTAGTCTTCACATCAATGTCATTACAGGCAAATACCTTAAGGGACCTGAACTATCACTTTAAACATGCTCGTTAAAACTATTTGCGTGCAAGTTGCTAATAATCAGGTTATCTACACATCCAGCAGACCAGCAACATTAGCATTCAAGTGGAGTCGTATCTCTGGCCACCATAGTCATCCTCCTTTTTGTTTTTCTTGCATCCCCCATCTCCTCTGGTGCTGGGCAGATAGTGTACGGTAGGTTTGCACTGGGGTTACAGTGACTGGAAATTATGAGAGTAGTGAGAGTGAACCAGAACTGAAAAAATGTGGGCCTTAAAACAAAAACAATGAGCTGAATGATGCAAAAACACTCTGACAACTGACTGGAACTGTAAAATCAGATGATGATTTTCTGTGGGTTGGCCACTACAACCCCTTTCACCTTATGTGTAGTAATTTAACCCTTTGTTAAGGAAATTCAATGTACAATATCTAAACCAATGGTTAGACCTATTGGCACCCATATTTACATATGAATTCATATTTAATTTCAAAACTTTAATGCTCAGCAACAGAAATTGTTCTCTTAATGACCTCAGACTTTACATCCGTGGCTCACCTGTGAATACTCAGATGAAGAACACACAAAAGAGCAGAATGTTTTCATAAGTTAATGATTTCCTATGTGAATGAAAACATGCACAAAGGGAAAATGAATTCTTCATACCTGTTACCATGCCCATGCCTCTCAAGGCTTAACTCTGTTCAGGCTCATGTTCTTCCAATTTTCTTTAAAGGCAGCAAATCCAATTGATACTGTTCTTAACTAAGATAAAAGAGCCAGTTGTTTTGGCCTGATGTCATCTAGAACTGTAATGAAATTGTCTCGGTGGGGGGGATCTGGTAAAAGTTTAACACAGATGAAATTTACTGAAAGTGTATCTGGATACAAAGATGTTGGTTTAAAATTTTATTGGACAGATGGCCACTAATGAAAAGACTGACTTGAATAGGTAAGATATTTAAACACCCTCCTCCCAGATGATTTTTTCTTTGATGGAGTTTTTAAATACCAGACACAGAATAAATCAGAGCAAGCCAGAGACAAATAGTCTGTGAAGTCTGTTGTTATATCACCAGAAAAATTATTTTCTTCCCTCTTAAACTTTCATCCTTTTCAATGTTGTTTGCACTGTGCATGTCCGTGTGTGTGTCCGTGGGTGCAAAACCCATGCTTAAATTGACGACAGGATTGTTTCCAGGAGGTCATAATGAAACACAGATCATTTCATCGCAGCATAAACTAATAAAGTAGGACAAACAACAGCTCACGAACATAATCAAACCTGATGACAAGTGACAGGCGAGCATTAGCTGCATTTCACAAAATTAACATTTAGCTCTCCAGCAGGGCTAAAAGTCACATTTGAAAGGGCTATGAGTAGTTCATGGAAGCGATTATGTGGCTGGCCTGTGGCCCTGTGAAGACCCTAACAGAAACTCAAGGTCAGAGGTCATACAGACCATTAGCAGCCTTATTATGGAGTTTCTCTTCACATTTACATGCTGCAGACAGAACAGAACCAGATCTGGAAGTAAAGCAAAGACAAGATTAGGGCCCTCGAAACCTACAGGAACATGCTGCAGTAACAATCTTTGTATGTATGCAAGTATGTGTGTGTGTGTGTGTGTGTGTGTGCGTTCATGCGCTTTTTTAAGAGCATTAGCCATTTGCTGTTGTTTCCTCCCTCTTCATTAGAGATCTATCTCTGCAGAGAGTGAGCTTTACGTGGCAGCTGAATACACCCCAGACTGAAATTCATCATAATCCAGTTGATCTCTGCAATGTTTGCTTGAGCTTTAGTGAGCTTGATTTCACTGATAACCCAGTTTATGGAGGCTTAGATGTGCAATAGAATGTGTCGGAAAGTAATCTTAGGAAAGAACACTATGAAAATGGTTGGTTTAAAGAGTTCAGGGTTGAGTTACTTTCATCAACTAACAATAGAACTATATGATCATACGATCCTCTTGATCTCTTGGGCTCTCCTGATAATTCAGCCAAAAGCAAGGACATGTTTGGTCACCACAGCAGTGTCCAAAGTGGCGTTGGTTTAGATTAGGAAGCTAAGAACTCTGTTTCATATTCATGGGCTGGTGGGGGATGGTGTGGTGAGAGGAATTTTACCCGCCTCACTTGTCCACTAATGCTTGTGTATTGTCACACTGTTGGAACACGCACAGACACACACACACACACACACACACACACACATGCTTAAGCGCACAAAGCCTGTGGAATGGTTTGTGACTCTAATGGCCCTTCCTTTGGGGGCACTTTTAATTGTTTGGTCATCGTCTCCATGCTCAGTGTGTCACAGTCAATAAAGCCACATTAGAGGAGACAGGAGGTGAGGGGTGAGGGGGCCGACACAGGGGGTTAGGACCCCGGCGTGGAGAGAATATAAAGCATCTAAACCCTCCCAGAGTGGCATTCTCCTGCTATCAGGGCTCTACGGAGGACGGGTTGTCACTGTGGCCCATTGTGAGGCCAATGACTCATTCTTAGTCGGTGGAACAAACTTAAAAAAGTCCCAGGGATTTCAAATAGTGGGGACAAACCTCCTGGATCTGGTTCAGCTGATGTGTATGTGTGCGATTTGCATGTGTGTGCACCAATTTTAAATTAGAATAGACTTACCGCAACCCCAAACCATATCCCTCATTTAGCCAATCAGATCCAAACCTCACATAATTCTTGATCAGATATCATTTACCTCTTGCAAACCATGTAATTTTTACTAACCTTTGCTAATGTGCGCAAAAATAACATTGAGCCTCTCAAGCAGAAAATAAACCGAGCAGAGATTTAATTTGGCTCATATGTTGCAGCAAAGGGCTTTTACATGCATGGCTGCAGTCCTTTTATTTGATGTAACTTGCTTTTAAGCCGCTGTCAGTGATAGCCATAACATGTCACCAGAACCTGGGAAGTGTGCGATGGTGACTGCGATAACCCCGCGCCGTCACTGAGCTTCAGAGATCCCCGGTCTTAACTGTCACTCTCAGCATCTGCAGACCACCAAGCTAGTCCTACTGACCTCCCTGTGACCTGCTCCACCTCACTGTCATGAACTCTGCACACCACACACCCACCTATCTATCTAGCGCGGGCATGTCCACCGTTCTACAACACACTTTGTACTATTTACGTGTATAATTATGAGTTATCTTGAGAATCTTGTGCCAGCAGTCATCTCCTCTAAATGTGCATCATGTACTTGATCAAATATGTCTAATGACTTCCTGAGGAATCTAACAACTGATAAAAATTTTAAAAACTCTATGTCATGCAAACTTGAAGATAACTTAACTGTATGGTCTGGTGAAACTGGCGTGTTTGCTTAAATCTAAATATAATCCAAATATTTGTTTTTAAAGACCTAAAATTATTTACTTGAATAATTTGTGGTCACTGGGAGCCAAAAAAAGAATAAAAATTGTGACTGATTAAATTCCACTGTGTCCTCAGTGAACTCAAGTGAAATGCACCAGGAAATGTGATTTTCCACAAAATCTCAATCTAAATGAGAAAGTGGATGATAGATGGTTAACTGGACAAACCCTCTGCAACAAACATTTATGTAAATTGTGTTTCCATTTATGCTCAGAAAGATGATCTCCTCCACTTGGAGGGAGGGTCTTCATCCAAAACCTCAAGTCAAAGTTCAGCTGGACAGCTGCACGCTCTGGTAACATGGTACTGCAGCATGGATAAATTTGTGTTTCTCATCAGGACCTTAACACTCCCAAATAACCTGGCTGGTGTGAAGTGTGAAGGTGCACATGCAGTTCAGTGATCTAATTTTACTGCAACCCCTCAAAAACAGGACATCCATAATTGTATCAATGCTCTGTGAAACAGCAAAGTAGATTAATATGCTTACAAACATTTTGGAGCCCATGTGTTAGACCACAGGATGAAGATTGTGTCAAATCTGAAATGCTTAAAAAGTGGTAAATGAAACATACAGTCAGCACCAAAACAGTATACTGTTCAATGAGGCTGACATTGGAGGAGTTGTTAAACCTGATGTCACTATATACTCTAACATAGCAGTTTCATATCTCATGTTTAAGTTAATCATTATTTAGTGATGAACTGTTATGCAAGGTAATCACTTTCCTAGTTATTTAGTCCTATAAAATATGATTATGATGTGTTGGACAGTCAGCAGGGAGGTGTTTCACATGTTAGACACAGAAGTGAGTCTCATTAACATTCACACCTGTGGAGGAGACTCTACCCTTCCACCTCATGGAAAATCCTTCTTTTTGTGATAAGACAGCAAGAAAAACCCATTTTTAAATCAAATATTTCGAAACACCATGTCCACCATGGAATATTTTCATCTTTTTATTTCATTTATTTTGCATTCGACTAAAATTATTGTTTGTTTATGTTTCATGTAATTTCATTAAATATGAATGAAAATAAACTAGTGACACTGAAGACTATTTTTTGCTAGTTTTTATTTTCCAAAGCCATGTTATTAAAATGAAAATGAAATTGAAAATAATTGTGTCTGATATAATAACAGCACTGACATGGCACAAACAATTCATCTCTCTACAATAAATGTGTTGCTTGCGCCAGCAAATTCCTGCAATAGACCTAACCCTTTGCATAATGCAAATATGTATGTATATTTCATTATACATCTATGATATTCTGTATATATGTGATACTACCATATATACATATTTTCTGTATGTTTTAACCATGAAAATGCGTTATTGAGGATTTTTTAAATTTTAAGTTTTGTAAGTGAATGCACGCTGCCACTAGGAGGCTACGAGCGGGTGAACTGAAACACAAAGCAGATTGTTGGATTTTACTGGTGCCCCTCCCTGCTCTGTGTCTGAGGACAAGTCTCTGTTGGACACATAACTCAGAAGTGGTTTTTGGACATACTGTTCACTCCATATAAATCTTGGTGATTTTATGAGCCCTTGGTTTACTAAAACTGTCCCCTTCTCTCTCTCTCTCTCTCTCTCTCTCTCTCTCTCTCTCTCTCTCACTCACACTCACACACACACACACACACACACACAGTCCAATCATATCTTCACTGAGAAGGTCACACATCTTGTCTTTCTTTGAGATATAAAAAGTGTGTTTTGGTGTAATTTTTGGTGTAATAACAAAACTCACAAATAGTTCTGTCTATAATGACCTCTTTAATCTTGCCTGAGCTAAAGCCTCTCTAACATGTTCCACGTAGACGAAGATATTACTAATGAGGCTAATTACCACCACATTAGCTTTCGTCTGAAACTTAAAAGCTAAATTCTCCTTGTCTCTTGTCTTGTGTGGCCTGCAGTTTAGAACCCACCTGCCAAACTAATTTATGATCCTGTTAAGAGAAACACTGCCCAGGATCTTGAAGGCTGAATTTCTGGCCCCAGCACTGCTACAATATTTCACTATTATCAGGCTATCCCTGGCGGTATCATAAAACACCTCATATTACCACACTTCCCTGTCTGTCTCTGTCTCTGCCTCACATTGGCTTTTTTACGCCCGCACTGTGGTGGGTCACATTTTTAAGGCACTTTCAGGAGACCATATTTTCTTCCAAAACCCAAATTGGCGTGTGTCACAAGGGTTGTTGGATGTACTGGTCATTAAAACAGGGAGTTGGCCAAACTCTCTCCTATGTGTTCGTTCATGTCTTAATATTGTACTGGCATTTTCAGTATATCACGTATTGTTGTTAAAGAGTTTTGCTGACAGCAATGCTGGTACAGAAAGAAGGAAGTTAGCAGTCGCAAAGGGACTGCCCTCAACAGTGTTTCTCAGAGAAGTGTTTTACTGGCAGGTCTTTCACTAAAGCGTATAATACTGGTGTTGATTTTAGCTGGCTGTAGACGACCTGCAGTTAGCCCAGTCAATGGCACTGTTCAAGGCCTCTCCATCATTCTCTGCAAGCAGAGCTGTGACCAGCTCGTAAAGCTGCTCATAAACTGACACTAACAGAACTGGCTCTGCCCAGATACATAAAGCATCCAAAGCAACACACAAACACATTAACTGCAAAGTATTAAGGAACATCTAACAGCACTGGCAGTTCTTTTAACCTGAGCAGGGTCGACAGAGTGGACGTGAATAAATAGGCTTTAAACTGATAAATGTTTAAACTTAACTGCATAAAAACTTTACATAAAACTGCCTTTTTAAAGTTTAACACTTACAGTGTCATTGCTTTAAGATGTGACCCATAAATTACCCTGAAGTGATTTGACTGAGAGCTTCGAATCTCGAAAATCAACAAAAGGAGTAAGTCGAGGGCTGAATTAAGACGTTTAAAACCTCTTTTGTGCAATGAAATATAATCTTCCAGAGTATGGGGAGATTGACCTGTCAAGCTTGCACTGTATTGAGAAAGGGCTCAATATTATCTTAAATAATGGTCCTTTCTGAATTTGTTAATCCTGCCATTATCTGGAATAAGAACAGCTGGCCAGACCCAGTGACTGCTTGGCTGAGAATCTGTTTTGTGTCTTTGCTTACCGTTTTAATTGTAACAAGCTGAAGGAAGAAAGCAGGAAGACTGAAATCTATTATGCCAATGTCACTTGGGCAAGCATTCCCATCGGAACATCACAGCAAAAGAGGTCTTTAGGTGCAGATTCCCACCAGAATGACACAGAAGCACAGCCAGGAAAGCCAAAGGCAGGTCTATAAAAGAAACTACCTCATTTTACTGGAAAATTGTTAAATTGAGAAATCTATGAAGGACAAAGATTGCAATCGAAAGGGCCAACAAATGAAGCAGACAAAAGAGGTCAAAGGTTTTTGTTTTTTGCCGTGAAAGGAGGCACAGTGACTGAGGAATGAAGACAGAGCAGCATTTAAGGGCCCACAAAGCTGTGCATTTAAATAAACAGGGTTACGTCCTTCTCCTTTGGGCCCAATGAAGTCCATCAAAGAACATGGTAATGCCCCACTGAATGGACGCAAGGACTCCCAAACTCCCGCCTTTTCACTTCGTGTGAAAGAATGTGACATAATAAACACAACAAGCCCCCCCCCCCCCCCCCCCATGAAAAACAGACATAAATTGAGCTTTAAATATTTTCTGCCCTGGTTACAGCTTTAAATCATTATTGGCGTTGCCGTGTGGGCTATTTCTGCAGTGTGCAGATGTCATTATTTGTGGGAAGTTAATAAATGATGTTGAGCCCCAAAGTAGTAAAAGCAGAATTACAGGAATCAATAACTGCTGAAGGGCAGAAGCACTCCCGACAGCAGTGGAAAATGTGTCAATTGTTGAAGCCAATGAAGCCGTGTCTGCTCAGCTTCCGGGATTATCAATGTACAGATTGCACTCATCTGTTCTCTCTGTATTTCAGCTCAAAGTGCTGGAAGAAATATTCAGATCTTTTACTAAAGTGAAAGTAGTAAAACCACAATTTAAGGATACTTATGTAAGAGTCTTGCATTCAAAACCTACAGTCATTGATTTGTTCGACCACTTGGGGGCAGTGCAAGAAGTGGTTCATGCAAAATTGACATATTACCACCTTATAAATATTACCATGGAATCTTGATTTAAGCCACCTGATGAATGCAGGTCCGACATTTATTCACTTTTAGCTCTGTTTTGGTCTCCACTTATGAGAAATATTGGACTCTTAACACAAATGGCGATTTTCTGTTTTTTCTTACAGTCAATATTGTTGTCCAAAAACTATTAAAGTCACCTCATTGAACCACACCGCCGCACTGGGTGGCATGTTCCTTCACCACAAAGAATATGGCGAACACAGTTTGGTTAGAAACGGCTCCAAAGACTAATAACAGCGATCATGTTTTCTATCCCTGGAGAGTAGTTCTGTGTAAGGCAGAACTACAGTTTTTACAGTGTTTTGCTGGCTTCTTGTGCTACATATCACATTCTCCTGACTTTGTGCTACATTGTACATTGTAAAGTCAAGAAAAATATAGAAATTGCTAGTCATATTCTTTAAGCTTTGAAACGCTCCATGTTCCTAGTTCACCATGTTTATGACGTAGACTCAGAGATTGCGGGCCAGTCCAATCTAGAGACAGGTGTTCCCCGCCAGCTTGGTCCCAGCAGAGCCGCTCCATAGATCCAGCTCTCTCACTCTGCGAGGCATCAACATTCCAACTAGTTTTAATTTTACAAGAGCCCAGGGGCCACTAGAGCTGCTCTGGCTCTGGATCTATGGCGTCTGGGCCTGGATGATCTCCATGGATTTAAGCCTCACACACATATTATACTGCATAAATACTGCAGGCCAGGCCCAGCTAGGGCAAATTGGGTGACAGCATGGTGTTACATTTCCACTCAGACACCTGTTCATTTAACTGTTATCTGCCATCACGCCCTCAGGTCGTCTCTTTGGCAAGCTACTCTGTTAAAGAGGGCAGAAGGAATTAATGGTATAATCCTGTTTGTAAGTAAACTAAGGGAATCAGAAAAATGGAAAGATAGCCTACAGTACATTGCTTACAAAGAATTCTCTATTAAATAAATTCTCTGTTGTAGGTAAATTGTCAAGATTCAGCAGCCGTAAACAGGGTGTGTCTAAATGATGGTATATTTCTGTTTTTGTGGTGTGCAAATGAGTATGTGGCAAGTTTCTCTCTTTCTGGCTTTCTCTCTCTCTTTCTATTCTTTCTGCAGACACAGTATCCTATGCCACTGGGTGATATCCCTCTCTTCCTCCGTATAAATGATTAAAACCCTCATTAGCGTTAGGTGATATGACTGCAGTGGAAAAAGGTCTTGAAGCGAGGCAGAACAGAGAGGGAGAGGATGGAAAAGAAGACAGGAAATGGAAAGGGCTAAGAGAGAGGGAAAGAAAGAGGGAAGGAAAAAACAAATCGAGGTGAGGGTGGAGTGGAAAAAGAATGGGTGGCAGGAAGCAAAAGGGTGGTGAGTGGTCAGTGTGGTAAAGGGAAATAGATGAACATGATTTCCTTTATCATAGTCAAGTATTATTAGGAACAAAACATGCTCTCTTAAAAATAGCCTTTTTACAACTGTAAGGTCATCATGTTCTTTCCAGTGCAAGTATTCTGTTCTGTAGATTTCATCTTAAATATGGTTTCTCATTATGATCCATTGCACCTGTCTGTATTCTTTCATCAATCAGGATTGGGTGACAAGTTTATAAAATGTTTGTTTACCCTTCTGTACCCCAATGAAGATCATTAAGGTCATTTTTAGAGTAAGTAACCATGTTTTTGAATAAAGGCTTTTTAAACTTTGTCCTAGTGTTGTTCCTGCTCCAGACATGAGTGCCTGAAGTTTGTTTTTCCTTATATGTGATGACCCTTTTCTTCAAGCACACCTGTGCTTTTCTTGAGTTTTATATGATGAAGACTTCTCAAGCACACCACTATCCCTTCTTCATATTGTGTAGATTTGTTTGTGTTTCTACAGTAGAAGAAGAGCCCATCTCCTCTGTCCTATAAGGAAGAACTTGTTTTTTTTTTACCTGAAGTCTTATTACCAAATCGTCTCAAATCTGTTGAACAATCCTCATCTCCAGCCCTTGATTATGAGTGCAACTGTTCTTTAATGAACTCCAATTTCAGACCTGGCACTCTCTGCACAGGTTCATTCATCAGACAGGGAGGTCCAGTTCAGATGAGCAAACTGAGGTTTATTTGCTTGACTGCTAAAAATCTACAGAACACACTCTTCTAAATAAAGCCTGGTAAACTTGGCCTTCTGTGGTTATGACGCTTGTATGCATGTGTGTGTGTGTGCGTGCATGTGTGTGTGCGCACACGTGCGGGTGGCCTCCATAAAAGCAGATGTTACAGCACAGTGCGGCAATAAATACAACCACTACAGTTTATTCCTTTAATCAACGATTTACAGCAAACTTCTTTCAACCAATGAAACGGTTGAGCTGCATGAGCAGGAGCATGGCTTCAGCCAGCGCCTGTTATCTTTGGCTCTGATAGTGTATTTATCTACTCCTGGCCAGAAATACCTGTGGACTAAACACGGTTCCAAGTCCCAGGAGAGATAAGATGTAATAAAAAATAAATGAAGACAAAAATTAACTTGGACATTCGAGATATTGAAATCCAAGAATGATTGACTTGAAGGACAAGCAGGTGCTCAGAATGTGTCCTCCTTGTCTTTGTTTTGATATATTTTCAGTCCACACTGAAATATCTATTCAACTGTTGAACGGATCGCCTTGAGATGATGTATAGACATTCGTGGCCGCTGCTGAATGAAACTTTTAGTGATTTATTGAATCCTTCTCTGGTGCAATGAAGTTGACATTTTTGTTTTGTAGTAAATGTCCTGACAAGTATTAGATGGACTGCCACAAAATTTGGTGCCCATGTTCATGTCCACTCAGGATGGACTGTAATAACCTTGGTGATCCCTTAGCTTTCCTAGCACCTTTTAGCACCTTACATTTAGCTCTAATGAGCAAATGTTAGCTAAACTAAAACGGTGTACACAGTTAACTTAGCCAAACAGCAACATACAAACAGGGTCATCATATGCATGCTTATGTTAGCATTGAGCTAATTTACACTTATGGCTTGGGGCTTACTAAAATCCTCTAAAATGTTTTCAACCTATAAATGCAGATAAAAATATATTAAAATGACGTCAAGTAATAAGTACACATGACAGAGCACCAGTAGCAACTTTTCCAACCTTTGCTACTGACTGGAGCTAGTAGCAAAGGTTAGAAAACATTAAGCAGAAACTAAAATGACTCACTGGAACCCTAGCTGGAGTTTTTTACCCTCTTAGATACAAACACATAGCTACTCACTCGCTAACATCTATCAACACACTGTTGATAGATCTACTGCCACTAATGACATGACCTGCATGAGATATCACTCAGTTATGACAGATATGAACACCCATGACACCATTAACCCCAGAGCTGTCATTATGTAAGGTTGGAGACACTTTCACATTCTGCACTGTGCCGCGGGTAAGGGCATCTCTGTGTCAAGGTCCCACCCCTCCCTCCACACCCGTCACATTACAGCCACATGACCCGCCCTTGATAAGACATTGGAATGTCTTGTTTAGATCCACTCCTAACCCTCCCCTCCCAGCTTTCCAACTTCTCAAAAACCCCTGATTATCTGTAGTCATTAATGATTTACCACATTACTAATGCTAACTGTCTCTAAGTCTGTCTGCTAACTGTCTCGTAGTCACAGGCCGGAGGGGATCCTTCTGTAGTTCCCAGAGAAATAGTGACAAAAGTACTGCATGTGCAGCACGCCAGATGCGGGCAAAAAAAGAGTAGATGCTATCTCTTATGTGCCGAGTGAGCATTTCCCATCCCTTCATTTTTGACAAAGAAAAGCAATTAACAAGCAGTGAGGAGGCTAATACTTCTCATTACAGACCTTTGACAGCCTTAGCGAGGCCCTATACAAAAGCAGAAATTACACTCGGGTAGCTGAGGAGAAGCAATAAATGTGAACCTCAGCTATAGCATGTAACTATTTTAGATACGTCTATGGACACATCTACTACTATGTAAATGAACTTCTCTGTTGATTTTAAGCTATATAAATTGAGCATATCTGCAGGCGACGGGCACAATAAAGGCAACATTTGTACAATATAATGCAACACAACACTATATCTATGCAATAAATGCTACTTTTGTGAACTTCATATTGTGTTACTGTTGACAAGTGTCCATTTATGATTGCATATGTTACAGTAAATAGGTGACGCTATAATTGTGTTCTCTTTACCCAGCGTAAATGTTCAGTGCACTGGTGTGGTCCATATCAGCATTTCATTCAGAGGAGCCGTTTCAAAAACAGAATCTGTTTCCAGTAAGCCAGCTGGAAATATAAAAATGAGCCTTCTGGTCCAGAGAAGAATCAGTACCTTTAATGATTTCAATAAGACAGTCTCTGGCAATGAAGGTAAACACACGACAGTCAGCATTGAAAACTGTAATGAAATATATCTGTGTGCGTAACAAGTAGCAGGCCTCGCTTGCAACAGTATTTCACCGCTGACACAGTCTAAACAGCTGTCCCAGTCATTGTCCCGCCATTGTTAATACGACCACGAGCTGCAACAATAACGGGGCAAAGGAATGTCACACACATACACACACACACACACAAGTGAACACAGTGAAGAGAAGTCTTTAAGAGGAAAAAATGTCTCACCTCAACAACAGGAAAGTAAAGTTAAGTTTAGGAGTGCTTTAAAAAGAAGACTGTGTCCTTAAAAAGAACCCGTTCCATCAGGTACAATTTAATGACTTCCTATTGAGACGTGCAGATGTGTGTTTGTGTATAATAGCTGAACCAGAAACACAGTACCAAGATTGTAGTTATAACATTTTTTGTGGTGCAGTTTGCTGATGCTGGTGACATCCACAGTGTAGGCCACGTGTAGCGCAATACAACATTTAATCCCTGGAAAAGTGAGAAAATGAGCAGTTAGGTTTGTTCTGATTATAACCTTTGCAGTCTGAGGTTTTCACCTTTCCTGCCTCTCTCCAGGACTTTTTGGACTCCTGTCAGACTTCATAAGCAGGATACAAAGTTCTTTCCAGAGGTCTCTCCAAACTCCAGCTCATCCATCACTGTGATCTCTATTATGCAGCGAGCTCCCTACCGTGGTCAAGGACCGTGATAACATGGCAGCATAGAAACAGATGTGGGTAAAGGTGAGCTGAGTGCACGCTGCAAATGGAAAAGGTGAGCTAACACCTTTATTTATTACAGTGAGTGCTTCATGAGGGAAAGGACTTTTGAAGTGTAGGGTTCAAGAAGGAGGAGGGCAATCACTGGTCACACTGCATATCTTTACTGCATCTGAGCTACAATTGTATTCACCCCCCCCCCCCCACCCTCACCATCCCCTTCAGATTTGACTTCTAGCACATAGAGTGTTTAATCACAGAGTAATGACCCACAGGATGTCTGTCATCTTTGGTTTGGCACTGTCACGCTTTTCAGGCCAATACACAGCTGGATATTCCTGGCTCACCTCTTTACCCTCCGCTTAATTTATATATTTCCTCTGGGAATACAGCACATCTTTCATTCCATGAGAGGAGGAGAACCCCTACTATTCAACTTAATTTTAGTCTACTTGTGTTGTATGAATTCACTATTTTTTTGACTGACACCAAGCAGGGATCCACCAGCTCTGGGATGGAGCAGCCATTCCTATTCTCAGGTTGTGTGACCCTATTGTGTCCCGTGTGTTTTCACTACTCTCAGAAGGGAAGTGTGATAAAGTTCTCCTTTCTTTGCTTGTTTCTATGTTTGACTGTCTCTGCAGTTGGCTGGTTGGTCTCCTCCTGCTGTGGGGGGACTTTGGGCACACAGGCGATTGTTTTACGTGAGGTTACAGGAAGGTCAGATCCAAAATCAATGAGGAAACAGCTCTGCTGCTCTAAACTCTATTTCTGCCAAGCAGGATCCTCTGAGAGGAGCTGGGATATCAGGAACCCCAAATGGGAGGATCGTTAACATGACAGATAGAGGGAAGAGGAGGGATGGGAGGAAGAGAGGAGACAAATGAGAGGAGCAAGACAGAGGAGAGCTGTTATGCGTGTGAAATGTGAAACGCATAGGTGTAATGGAAGTATAGTGTTTTCTAGAAAACACTTGTGGTGATAAGCAGAATTGTATCCTCTGTATCCAGTTTCCCACGTCAAAGTACACTCAACTGAATATAACAAGTATTGCATGTTCAGTTTTGCACTGGAAGCAGGAAATTACTGGGAACCACAAAATGCTTTAGATTTTGAATGGTGAGCATGCACACTGGTGCTGTAATTGCCAATATCCTGATGAAAATGCCACAAATAGATGAAATAATACACAAGCATTAAAACCATTTTAATTTGTAGTGAAATAGGGATTGGGGTGCTTCTTTTATAATGCATTTTCTCTGGAAAGCAGCACACAATGCAATAATGTCCAGAGTGTCTTATAGGAAACCACAGGGGACTGTTTTTAATGTCTCCTTCCTTCTCTGCTGCCTTGGAGCAGAGCGGATATTACATATTGGAAGCATATCGTGAGTTTATAAAATCTCACACTGATTATGAGCAGTGTGAACTCTTGGCTTTTATGTTATTTTGCTCAGTGAAGCTGAACCAAGACGTTTGTAGTTTGGGACAAAGTATTAAACACTGGATTTGGTTTGCTGCTTCCACTGGCTCTAAAAAGAAGAGCAGCATGGACTCCCACAGGTCAAATGCAGAACTTTCCCATCTACAGTCATTCATTAGGCTTGACAACACATTTCAGGCAATAGTTTGGCATTTTGGTAAATAGCTAGCTTGATGCTTTCTTGCTGAGAGAAAAAAGGTAACACTGTCTAATTTGTCTGGTAAATATATGGCTACAACCAGCCGCTATTTAGCTTAGAGTGAAGACTGGAAACAGCTAGCCTGACTGTGTTCTATGTAACAAAAATCTAACTATCTGTAAAGGTCATTGATTAAAATGTTATATCTTGTTTGTTTAATTCTCACAAAAAAGTGTAAAAATGGCATGTTATGGTCAGACATCACAGCCTATTAGATGTCTTGAAATCTGGTAGACAGATCTGTCACTTCAGACAGGACCATGCTCTTTATGCTAAGCTAAGCTAATCGGTTTCTGGCTGTAGCTGTATATTTACCAGAGAAATATGAGACTAGTATTGTTCTTCTCATCTAACTATCCCCATGAAAGCAAACAGATGCATCTCCGTAAATATCACGTTTCCTTAAAGCCACAATGAAAACATTTTTGTCTCTCGGGGGCAGCAGAAACCTTTTGAATTGGTATGGTTAACTTGCTAGCTACCAGTGGCCTGTTTACACATCCAGGAGATACAGAGCAACATTAGCATTCATTTTTAGTCATGTTTCATTCCACCTAGCAAGTCCAATATTCACTTTTCTTTTAGCTCTGTTTGTGGTCTCAAATGCTGAGGGGAAATATCTGGCTCTACGTTCCATTATGTTTGCCAGCTAGTTGCTAACTTGGTCCGCCCGTCATTTGGTGCTGGGTATGTGGCATACTTTGGATTTTTAGAGCTTTTTCACTGAAAACAGCTGCTCGCTGCGGCTAAACAACTATGAGAGCAGTGAGAGCGAACCTAACAGTAAAACTGCAGACCGAAAAACCAAAACAATTACTTAAAAGATGGGTTTCTCACTACAAGCACCTCCTTTCACCTCACTCACAGTCTTGCTTATACAAAAATATTGATAATAGAATTTAACTTCTTACCCTGATTCTCCTGTTTGTCTCCTAAAGATCTGTGCTACATTTTCTTTATGTGCAGACCTGGACTATACATACACGTGTACATTTATTACTATGACCCAGGGCAAGGTCTGGCCCCTCTTAGCCATTTTTGTTCTGAAACATTTAATGTCTTCCTGGAGTGCAGTGAAGGTGGACCTGACCCGCCAGGCAGACCGTGAACAGGAGGATGTGAACTGACAAGCATTTAATGTATAAACTCCACTCATAAATGCCAGTCAGCATCAAAGCGTAGCTACAGTGTGGTGCCAGCCCCACCTGCCTGTGAGTCTGTATGGTATCACTTGATGTGGGCTGAAGCATTTGCAGTATTTGTACATGCCTTTCCTGGCTAAAGATTAAAAGCAAGGTCTTACCCTGATGATATTGCAAAAGTTGAACTCCAAACTGCTATATCCTTTGTGAATGTAGCAAGGTGTTGGACAGCTGAGTTTGACTATATGCCACGTCATTTCTTAAACTGTGAGTCAATTCAGATCTTCAGCATTTCTGAGGATGGATTAGTGTGAAGGGGTATTTATGGGGCAAGTTTTATATCCCAATAGTAACTTTTAACACCCTCTTAGAAGTAGAGATGCAGCAAAATATGTTCGTACTCTACCTGAACCTCTGAGATCATCAACATACTGTGTCTGCCTGAACTTTCTGATAGACATAATTTGATATGCCTGAGGATAAACACAGTTGTGTGTTTGTGTGTGTGTGTGTGTGTGTGTGTGTGTGTGTGTGTGTGTGTGTGTGTGTGTGTGTGTGTGTGTGTGTGTGTGTGTGTGTGTGTGTGTGTGTGTGTGTGTGTGTGTGTGTGCTGCATTGTCAGGCAAAAATGCAGTTTGACAAAACAATCTCCACTTAGTAGCTTGTTACAAAACTTTCAACCATATCCCCCCCAAGTTTTCATCAGTGGATGGAGTTCACTCAGTTGTCATGGAGATTAATATGTTGATGTCCAAGCTCAGTGGCTGTAAATTAAAAAAAAAACATCCATTACACTTTTGGGACTTCTTGCCATTGGCGTTGGCTTATAGTTAAGCATAAAAAGTTCACTCTTGATACTGGAAATTGCAGTTTTACAGGAAAAAGAATTGTTTTGTCAGACCACTATCATAAAGCATGTATGGGAATAATAAGACATTGCGCAACATTTAGGAAATTTCATGAGATCATGTGAAAATTCAGTGGGTGTGCTGGAATAGTTAAACTCGATGCACAATTAAAATGAACGAGTGCAACTAAAGCTGCACTGTAAGGCACTTACAATTAACATTAACATTGTATTTCCTGGGAAGTACCAGGTAGAGACGGTGGCTTTGTGGAAATATATAAATCACGTGTACTTCCCTTGAATCTTGTGTGATTCTATTGTGTCTATTTTTATTGTTTGCTAAGTGAAGGTTTTAACAGCTCTAGCCGAGATTTATTCAACAAAACACTAAAAATGATTTCACTAGAAGTTTTTATGTTTTTCTAATTCTAGAAACCAAAAATATGCAATCACACATTTTTAGTCTTAGTTCAAATCTATTGCACTATGAAATTTTTCTGTCACACTGTGGAGCAAACTCAGATGACATTTTGGGAATAATGCCATCTAAGTGTTTGAAGTTCCTCTGTGGTAATCCAGACAGCGTGCGGGATGATTCGATAAATTTATTCAGTGGTGCTGAGACTGCTCTCAAGAAAACATTAATTACAGTAGATTGTTCTAGTGGCGTTTCAGTTTAGTGCGAGTGGTTTGGCCAAGCCAGCAAAGCAAAGGCAGCGTGATGTGTGTTTAGCAAGTTCTGACACGGTCCAGATCTCTGTCGAGCCCACTCTATTGAATTAAGCACATGTCTTTGGGGACAAGGAGATTGATGCTGCTCCCACTGAACTCTGGGATATCCCTGTCCTTGGCTGGGCAAGATTTCGGGGTTTGTGGGTAATGGGGGTAAACCACTTCCCTTGCTTGTTAAACAAGACCATTAAAAGGCATTATGAGCTGGCCTCTGGAACGGCTTTTGCATGTCATTGCTTGCATCTGTTGAAGGGTGTTTCAGGGGTCTCCTGTTTCTTGTGATTATTCCAAAATACTATAACTCTTTTCCAAAGTGTGATAGAAGTTAATGGAAATACTGAGAATAACAAAGGGAAGGTGAAGAGGAAACCCTCATGGCATGACATGACAAGGTCCAGACAACTGAAGCGTGTGAAGTATTTTTCAAGCTTTCAAGTTCAAATAAAAGAAAAATAACAGAAATATTCAATACAATTTCATTTTATTCATAAAACTATAATGACAAGTTCAATGGAAAATGATTATCAAAGCTGACAAATCTTTAATTTCTCGGAAAGACTTCAAAGCTTCTTCCTGCTAACATCAAGTACATCCCATGATCTGAGCCATCCAAAGCCATGACAGACCCTGTAATCACATGTTGTTTGGGTTACACTAGTGGGATTAAGGTTCAGGTGGTAAGGAGGAGTTTGGTGGCCTTGCAGTGCTTTACCATTATGGGTCAAAAGCTCTGGAAAGAGTTGCACCAGCTTAATGAAGCTTAAGCTCAAGTTCAAGTACGTAGGAAGATAGCTGTCAGCCTGTTTCGTCATCACACTGAGCTGCCTTTCAGCTATCATCCAGTCATTTCACTGGGCTCTGTGCATGGACTTTCCTTTCATCCAATGATCATCTTAGCTGAGGAATATTTAAAGCACCTCCACTACCCAGCTGCCCCCAGTGTTTAACCCCCAGTGTAAGACTCCCTTGGGGGGGGGACTCTGATTGAATGTTATCTATAGGGCTCCATTCCTATATGTATATACAATGTATACATTTAATCGACACAGTCAATGCCAAAGACTATCAAATAAAACTTTTGAATTCACGTCAGCTTTGTATCTTCCCTGACTGAACTGTATTTATAAGTCTGAAGAGACAACTGTTGCATCTGATCAAAAAGCAAAAAACAACTCTTGCAGATGCAGCAAGGAAATTGAAGTGATTTTTGGATTCAACGTTTCTTGATTTGTTGAATTTAAATCCATTCATTTCTGAGGGTCCCACTTTTGACGGAGCAGAGCCATTTATAATAACAGTGAGTGCATCAGTAGAATAGCAGACGCAGGCATGGCAACATCATTGTTGATTTAAAACAATCGATTTCCAACAGTCATTGTCACATTTTTTTCCTCACCAAAAACCCAAGTTTACTACCGTAGCCAAATTCTTTGTTTTTGTGGGCGACATTTCCTCTGTTTCCCCTCGTGTTACTCAAGTTCATTAAAGCTGAATTACATATGAATGAATGGCAATATCCTTGAAAAGGAAGTCATTATTTACATTAATGGACCGTACAATTTATCTGTTTAATTGGGCAACTTGTTAGAGAGTGTATGATTAAGACAGAAATCTCATCAGAACTTAAGTGTCAAAACTTTTTACCACTACAACTTCCTAATCTCATAATCACATCTCTTCTCTCACCTTAGCTGATAAGTAGCATGTCGTGTAGTGGCTGCTGACAATTATTCTTGTCATAAAAAATATGTCCGTTGTTGTATGCTGTCCGGTTTAATAATGCTTGACTTGCAATTTACTAAACACTAACTGTATGTTATAACGAGGTTCCGCTTGTACAGGGAACAGCTGGTGCAGCTGGCTGGAATCAAATAATGGAATAGATTAATAACTTTAGATGCATGCAGGACTGTGTGACCAGTACTGTGACATTATAGAGTGTTTGTGTGGACAAAACTGGGACAGATCCGTTGCTCTTGCCCAGTTTCATTATGGGCAACAACAATGGTCAGCCAGATAACCACAAACAAGTGGTGTGTATAAAATAGCAGCAGTTTATTGAATACAGATACATATAACTGTGTATTGTGTGTGTTTTATTACAAAATATGAACTTTTGTTTTCTATATTTCCACTATTGTCAGTTTACATTAGTACTCTTTCTTCTCACTATAATTATTTGTTTTATGTGTCCATCAAGCAGCAGCTTAAAAAAAAAATCTGTGACACATTGTGGCTTATAAACTTGGCGGTGTAGAGAAACTTGAATTCTTGGACAACCTCAGCTTGGGTTTAGTCCAACACCGTGGAAACTGTAAGGAACCCTGGAACTAAGTTCAAGCTGCAGGTCTGGCACACAGTGGAAATAAGGGGGTTAATGTGATTAAGGTCGTGTCTGAATAGAGACTTCCCTGTTAGAACTCAGAAGGAGCAGGATTAGATTTGTCATATGCACAGAGGAGCCCTGACTGTGGTTGTGCACACTTCACTGCTCAGGAGGAATCCGTGAAGCGAGTGTCCGTGCTGTTTGGGATGTTCATTGGACAAAGTAATATGAGGGCAGTTTCAGCTGGAGAGGTGCTGGGCTCAATTCCCAGAAATAACGCACTTATGCACATGGGAATTACCAGAATGCTTGTATAAGTGAAAGGAGGCACCAAACGCAGAAGATGTAATATAATCTGCGTTGTGTAGTCAGATCGCAGTGTGTGAGGGTCATTAACTATGCATGTTAACAGAGAACGAGAAAGGCATCGCTTTCTCTCTCTCTCTCTCCCTCTCTCACTCCAGTGGCAGTGGATGGCCCTCTTATTAGGTCAGCTGAAAGTGGAAAATTAGCACAATTCCCCCAGGCTGGGATTTATCCCACATCTCTTCCAATTAGCTTCCTGAGCTTCTGGAGATAATTGTAGTGTACAGTGAAGACAGGAGCTCCCACAAACTCACTGCTGCTTCTGCATTTCCATCTCATTCCACATACAGTCATGCACTTCCTCCCAGAGAAAAGAGACAGTGAAAAAAGAAACTTAGGGAACTGAGAGAGTAACTATAGGATCAACATCCCATCTCTCCTGGTTAATCCAGCTTGCAGGCGGCCCCATCCCTTGAGCCTGGTTCCGTTAAGTACTTACATACGCTACCAAGAGTTTGGAGTTGAGAGAAGTTTTGCATGTGTTGTCATTTATAGTGCTATCATCTTTAATAACGGGGAGGGATTAGCGCCATTGCCTTTTGATCCTATAATCCGCACTCCTCAAAATCCCAAACTCTATCGGCTTGCCTCTCAGCTGGACCCGCTGATCTGCTGGGAAAGACAGAAATTGACCTCAAATGAGGCGCTGTCCTGTGAAATCTCCGACAGGTGACAGCAGTAATTCATGGCAGAGAGGAGAACAGTTGGCCTAATGTGGCCATGGGAGATGAGCCTGTTGGCTCATATGAGGCTGTTGTCAAGGGAGATTAAAGGACTTCATAAATATGCCCTTCCATTTTGTGGTGCCGTATATCACCGGGCTGCATTAATCAGCACTGCCCATCCATAGCGTGGTAATTGCATCTGAAGATGAAAGCCGAGGAACTTCATCTTTCTACCTATACCATACATCGCATCACAGATTTGTCACATATGATTCATGTCAAATATGGATACGACACTGCATATCTTCCACCCAGAAAAAAAAACATGCACACAACCTTGCTTACTTGTTGTGTGTATCATACAGTAGCATTTTTAAACTAACAATAGTAAAAACAAATAGTTTGTAATACTTTTAAATACAAAAAAAAGATTTTAAAGTACCACATTTTATTTAAGCTGTCGAAAAATAGAAATTCAAAGCACCTAACAGATTTTTTTTGTTCCTGCTTACATTGTTGGAGAACAATCAATTACATGCAAAAACTTTAAAGGAACGGATAGAAACATTAATGAAGAAAGTCACCACATCCATAGTCAGTGCCAGCATTACAACTGGCTTGCCTTGCTCTCTTCATTAACGTGACATGGGCTCCGTCCCATCGCATCCTCAGGATTGATGCTCCACTTTCATTTATGACCCTCCTTTCTCCACCACCGTGCTTACTTAGAGAGGGAGTAGATTCATTTCAGCGTCTGAGAGCAGCGGCTCGTGAACGCACACTGGAACTAATTAACGAGCTAGGCCTCCGTTGATGTTAAGCAATGTTTGAGAGCGGAGAACGACAGGAACTTAATTACATGGCGCTGGAGACAAGAATAGCCGCTAAAGGTTTCAACGGCAAAGTGTGCGGGTCTCGTAGCTTTGTGAGGCTCTCGGATCACGCTCCCATGTGTTGTCACTGAGGGGATATTAAAGTCGTGTGTCACATTGTTTCACTCTATGATTTGCGAGTATCGTATGTCTTGTGGGACACGTGCAGGATGAAGTGCATACAGTAGATTTATTCCCTCTTTTTTTTTTTTTTTTTTTTTCCATCTACATTCATAGGCTGCATGACCAAAGAGGTTCACTATTACAGAGCTCTTGACTCTTGGCTTAGAAACAATTTAGTGCTGGAATTGGGGAACATTTGCTGAATTACTGCCAAAAGACCCTAGACAGTTGTGTTTACTTGAATATGTGTCTGTTTGCTGACTGCCCACTGGGTGTATTTAAGTGTGTTTTATGCTCATGTTTTAGCTCTGACAGTGCATCTTTGCAGCTTTGATAAAGTAACTGTGTGATACAAATGTGTGTAATGTGCAGCGTAGGACTTTACTGGGCTGCATTACTTTATCAGTGATGAACAGTGTAAGGGATTACAATTTTGTAATTGACCTTTTTCACTGCAGACATTTTGACTTGTCAATAGTAATAATAATATTCAAGGCTGCTAAAACGCCATGATAGTGAGACATTGACTCAGCATGACCAATACCAGGACCTAAAACTGAAGCAGCTAAATGGAATTACACCATCATTCAGCAACATGTCATCATTTATTCTATGAAAAAGGTCTATTACCTATCCATTACTTAGCTTAGCTGTCTTATGTGGAGTTTAATGAAAGGTTGATATTAGTATGGTTTTTGCATTTAGTTGACAGACGAGACCAAGATGTGTTAGTTTAGCGGGGTTGGAGGTGTGGAGAGGCTTTAAGCCACTGCTGAAAAAGGAGAAATGTGACTTCTGGTAACTCAAAACTTGTCATATTTATATGTTTTGCGTTCTTACTGTAGCTGGCTTGCTAACGTCCACCTGTGGTAAACCAAAAATTGAGGGTAAATTCAGTGCAAGGACTGAGGCTAAAATTAAGCTAGCTGTTGATGGTCAGCACCCCCCAAAATGAGAGTCTGGGTAACTTTGCAACTGCTCATAGCCAAGAAATAGTTGGGCAAAATGACTTGGTTTTAAATTTTGTTTTTATGTTTTATGCACTGTAAGAAAAGTGGAATTTCCGGGGGTTTCGTATGGAGTAAACAAACGAAGTATAACATGTTCATTAGTGAGCTTTACAGGTTGTGGTGTGTGGATTTTGTAACCACTGGACAGTTTCCTGGCTTTGCAAAAAACTAAGCTAGCCAATTGCTGGCTGTACCATTATACTATATTTTAAGGACAAATATGGGTAGTATCAATCTTCTGATTGACTTCTCCGCCAGAGGGTCAAGCATATTTCCCAAAAATATCAAATCGTATGAAGTAGCTGGACTGAGTAACGAAATCGAAGCACTGCAACATAGCTAATTAGTTATGCTGTTAAGTAATGATTAAAGTCACATAATTAATATGCCATGAGTATTTGATTAAAGTATACTGCTCAGCACTGCAGATGGTTGTTAAGGTTTGGATAAGTCTCCGAATGGCATCACTGTATTGTAATGTCCTCTGAAGTGATGGAAACACGACTGTGTGTGTGTGTGAGAGTGTGTGCATGTGCATGTGTGTTTGGTGCAAGTGGCTGGACCCCCTGGATTATGTGGAATGTCTGTTCACCTAAGGTTGGTTTTCAGGAAGTAAGGACAAGGTTAGCTAGAGGAGACTGCAAGAAAATGTAGCCGCCATAAAACAAAGCGGGGTCTTGAAATACTTCACTGATAGATTTACAAACTTGGCTGGAGAAAAGGAAGAGATGTGTGTTTTTTTTTCTTTTTTCTAACCGTGGTCACAATATACACACACATAGAAAAAAATAATGTTAACTACAGGGTGCCGTTGTTGAGTACTCAAATAGTGGGGGTGCAAGAAGGTCAGTAAGACATTCATGCCTGTAAAGGAGGAAATAATTAACTGAGGGTCATGATGAACTGTGAGTGTGTGGTTTGCCCCTTTTTTCTTTTAACTTCTTACACGTTAGCCGCAAGGCCCCAGTCCTCCATCTAGAGCTTTACATTAAAAATGTATGGGAATCTCTGCACCTTTGATTCTACGCAGTAATAATCTGCAACTGTTTTATAAATTCATAGAAATAATGATTCATAAGAGCTTCCAGATTTGCTGCTGAACACCTACAGTATGCAGTGGTTTCTCTGTCCCAGGAATCCTAGAATGTGCATTACATTTATGAGATTAGCCAATTTAAAAAATCAACATTTTTTATCTTTCGTGCCAAAAGTAAATACAGCAAGTCTCAATTTAAGCATGAGGCTACATTACTCTGAACACACTGGAGTCTGAGCATAGATGCTAACCATTTAATCTAATTATGGAAACATTTTTGTAACTTTAACCCCATGAATTCATTGAAAGGTTTATTTTGAAGATGTTTATATGGGTGATATACTGTATAGTAAAATGGTGAGCCATTACTATGGTTTATGTTTGGCAATAAAAGCTCGACCTGTTCATGGCGAATATGGAATCAGTTTCTGAGGAGGAATGTGGAAAACTCCAGTTGGTCACATGGTCTTGTTAGTCCAACACATTTAAACCATTTGTTAATTTATGATGTTGGATTCCAGGGTTTCAGCGCTCTCCGGGACCTCACCTGCCATTTGGGCCCACAGGAACCCTCATACCCGACTGGTTAACCTCCGGCTATGTGTGACAGACAGAAAGGAAAGAACGGCCTCGCTGGTGACGACAGCTTGGTTTCGTGTGAAAGCGGGGGATGGCATGACTTGGGTGTGTAAGTACAGAAAGAAACTTTTTTTTTTTAAAAAGCTGATTTTTAAGAAAAGAGCACTGTGCTTTAGTTTGGAAAGGGTGGTCAACCTTTCCTCCTACTTCCCCTCACAATAACCATTCTGCACAAGTGGCTGCCAAAGCCACAACTCTTATAGAGGAAACCGTGACCAGCTGTGACGCAGCTGCCTACACTTGACACTCCAGCATCACTGAATCATTGCATTCAACACTGTGAACTGACCTGGACATTCAAACCACGATACCCACCATTCATCTGTGGTCTACATGTTCTCAGCGTGGTCAGAATCCTTATCTATTATCTGACACCCTTTTACCTTGGCACTGAGTCACCGCCATGAAACAGTGAGTAGCATTGTTTAGCATTACGTGATCCATGCCCACTTACAGCTGTCAACAGAAAACCACATGGAATTCCCCTGCGCTTTGGTAAATGTCATGTCTGAAAAGGGAAAGCTTAGAGACATGACTTTTACCCTTCTGAAGGCTACTGTGTGGATAGAAGCCGTTTGTTGTTGCGTCCTTATACTCTGTGGCCTGTTGGTCAACACTGCACAGGATGTGATGTGTATTTTTGTCAACCAGTGATCAGTGACCAACCTAATTATACACTAATCAATCAAGAGTAATGAGTCTGTGCCTGACCGGGTGTGGCCTGCTCCACCCCTAATCCACTGCATCTGTTTAAGGGTAATTCCACAATCCCACTTGTTTAACTTCACACGCCATACTTTTTTTTTTTTTGGGTCTATTTCTTTCCCATACGACCTTTCTATCATGTATAACCTATGTTTTGGCAGGGAGGAAATTGAGGGTTTTGATCAGGTTTTTGATGGAGAGACAATCTTGGGGTGACACAGGAACACAGAACAGAGCTACGCAGTTTATTACAGCTGCGCTACATGCATAATCTTCTTTAGTTGAGCTATTATTTCTGGAGTACAAAGCCTACAAGACATTCTTTCCCACGGTGCTTTTAAAAAACTGATCTGTGCCTTTCCTGTGAACTTGAAGGCCACCCCTCAGTGAAATAATTCATGAAAAAACATGATATTCTTACTAATGTTTTTAAGCTGCAGCACAGCAAGGTACATCTCAGAACAATGAATGCATTAACCTCATAAAACATCTCAGTTTGGGGTCATAAAGAAAGACAAGAAGAACGGAGAGGCGGTTTTCTCCATTTCCAATCATACACCCCAGATCTTTTCCTACATTCTACAAATCTCCATGAGACAACCTCTGCAAGGTTCTCTCATGTGCTCTTTTATTTTCCCCTTTCTTTCAACTCCACTGTGCTAGTGTGGTTCTTTCATGACATTTCAGTAATTAAAGCCAAATGGCATATCCCTCGATTAGCCCCGCAGCTGCTTGCATTTAATTCCATACAATCAAAGTGTCCTGTTCAGCTGCTCGCTGTCACAGCTACCAAAGCTATTTGTCACAACAGAGATAAAAGAAACATTTATAAAGAGATTGCTCATATTGTTTTACAGAGTTAGTGCTTATTTAAGAAAGAAATAAAGATATATAACATTTCAAAAATATTGGTAGTGCAGATAACATTTTTGTACCCGCAGAAACCGCCTTTTAAATACATTTCTACAGTGTGATGCTGGTTGAGCCACATAGTAATGTGTTAGTCAAAGACAACCCTGTTGGGAACTTAAGATATGAAACCCTGTCAGACACATACACACGTACAAGAGCTTAACATTTCCAAAGTTGACACTTGTAGGAAAAATACAACCTAAGTGTTACCTGATATTCTGCACCCCTGTGTCATAGGTTCCTCCAGATGGGCTTTTTTTCCAAAACCTTGTGACCTTTAGAAAGCGGCAATGGTGTGTGATCCCATGAACACCCCCAAAAGTCAGAGCACAAGCTTGTTTTTGTTTTTGGGCCAGTTTCCTGGTGTTTTGACTGGTTTGCATGTGCGCCAACAATGGAGTGAGCTCATACTTGAACATAAATGAACTCATCAGTGAAGCTTATTAAGCCACAAAAAGTGCAGAGTAACTTAATTGTTAAAGAGGAAATGGCTCACTTCTATACCATGATTGTCTTTTGCATCTGCTGAATCACATCTGGTGGTTTCAAACAGTGTGTTCTCTACATAAAGAGGAGTTGCATAACATTGTAAGAACATTTTTTTTGCCTTGTTTCTGTCTTTATTTCTTTTTTCTAAAACATCCTGGCCTTGTTACATTTGAGAAATACTGAAATACGGGCTTTATAGGATAGAGAAGCACAACACAGGAGGCCTGTCTCTCAGAATGAAATATATTTGTTTTCATAAAAAGTAATATAAAACTTTCCAGCCTCTTAAAACTGTCTCGTCTTTTCTAGTCTCAGGGCACTTATATTCCACTGGGCAAAATTATTTCATTTCTTGGATGCAATTCGTGATTTTTAATGCCGTGAGTAAAAAGAAGCCAAACTGATCCTATTTCTGGAAAACAAACTTGTCATTCTTTATTTTGGCATTTGCTGAAAGTAAATATACATTAGAATTTATATAATTCGTTAAATTCTGTTTTTACTGATCATTTCTAATAGTGCAGACATGAGCTGATTGTCGGCCCGCTGCATTGGACTCAGTGGGGGAACTCTCCCACTCCAACGCCAGGCCTGCCCTGTATCCCAGAGACAAGAGGCCTAAACACTTCAGCTTGAATTTAGTGCAATCATTATACTACTATTCTGAAGTGATTATGAGCCATTAAATGAAGAGTGGGATTGCCCTGTCACCAGTGGAGCAAAAAGTCACTCCACATGAAGGTGATTTCAGGAGACACAATGGCCTGTGTGCCCTGGCTGTAGGCCGAAGGGGTCTCCAAGCCTGCAGACCTCACACATACACACACACACACACACTCGAACTCTGAAAGCTAATGACATGAATGTGCACCAAGGCTGCTTAACATTCAAGCATGGATACATGTACAAGTATACACACAACGACATGATCAAACACACCCATCTCTAAGAGGGCAACTATATCATATCTTTAGAATTTGCCAAGCATGATGATTTAGTTCAGTGTCACATTAAGTGAACCTGATCATCCTTCAGTCTGAATGAGGCCATTAGGAAGCAGCCTAAACAGACCACTCAGCCCTTTCTATTTATTGCATATCTTAACAGTCACACAGCTCTGCCATTACAAATATTGCACTATATAATAAGATATGCACATAATACATTACAGTAGTTATAATCACTGAGGAGAATATACAGTATAGGTGCTTCGTTGTACAGTACATCTTTGAGATGTGGCTTCCATCATGAAAAGATCAACAATTTGTACATGAGAAGGAGACAGATGAATAAGAAGGGCAAGCTAAAAAAGTTAAAAACACTGTAGAAATGTGAAATGAGAGATGGATCAGTCACAAGGTTACATTGTGTGATTCAAATGCAGGAAAATTCATAAAAATTACAAGAACATTTACGAAGGAGGCTGGGAAAGTGAATTCACTCACCACACCACTGTACATTCCCAAGGTTCCCCTGCTCCTTCACACACACACACACACACACACACACACACACACACACACACACACACACACACACACACACACACACACACACACACACACACACATTGGCTGAACAGAAAAGTGCTGTTAGGTGCTGGAGTATTACATGGCTCCATGCAAGTGAAAGGGAGTGGAGATAATAACTACAGCCAGCAAAAACCTGCAGTATGACCACACCCTGGTTCTGATTCTTTATACATGGATCCTTTTTAAAGCTGTTGTAATTTTTTGAATATTAACAATGGGTCAAATGACTATGTGTATGTAACAGATGTGACAGCTGTGCTCAGCTCAGAGTTTTCTTGCATTTTTAAAGCACATTGTTTTTGATTTTCAACCGACTAGTTTACTGTTTTGGTTCACAGCTCTCATCAGTGTCGTTTCTCTGTGGCAGGAGGCAGCTGTTTTCAGCGGAAAAAAACTCCCACTGCACACTACCTGCCAAACACCAAATGACAGACAAAGTTAGCAACTATCTAGCAAACATAGTGGAGTGTTTAGCAGTTTAAAAGCCAGATTATTTCCCTGAGGAGTTGGTGGAGAACAAAAACAAAGCTGAAAGGAGAGTAAAGATTGAGCTTGCATGACTTGCCAGATAGACAGAAACACAACTCTGAAAATAATAATAACTTTGTATGAACACTACCTATCATGCAAAGATGCAGCCCAAAATAATCCAAAAAATAGGTGCAATAGCAATACGTGAGAGATAAACAAAAGAGTAGGATCACAATACAATAAAACATTAACAATCATACCAGAGTTAATCTAAATTAAAAGCCTAATTAAAGAGAGGAGACTGTGCCACAGTTTAGGAGCTATAAAAAACAAAAAGCAGCCTCACCAGATTTGTTGTGGGACAGCTTAGGAACTTCTAAAAGTGCGCCAGTGGAAGATCTGAGAGTTCTTGTTGGGACATAAAATGAAAACCAGTTGCTCATTTATGAAGGTGCTAGTTTATATATAAGACTTTGTGGATCAGTAAAAAGACCTTAAAATCAATTCTAAAAGAGACAGGTACTGTAGTGAGTGCAGCGATGCAAGCAGGGGGGTAATATGATCTTTTCTTGTATTGATCAAAACGCTGCTGCAGTGTCATTATCTTAAAGACTTTCAGGGAGACCAGTAAAAAGAGTGTTGCAATCATCTAACTGGCTTGTCATAAAAGTATGCATTTCATCGCTCTGAGTTAAAAATGTCATAATTGTGGCAACTTTCCTCAGATGAAAAAAATATGTTTTTGCAACCTTGTTAAAATGGCAAATAAAATAAAGATCTGAGTCTAAAATCACTCCAAGATCTGTAAAATGTGTTTTAATTTGCTTGGACAGGCTGGGAAACTTTGGCTGTCGTCTCTGCCTTTCTGCTTTTGAAGTTACGAGTTTTAATTTTGTTTTCTGCTCATTCCTTTTTTAAACATATAATATCAGTGATATCAGGGAGACAAGTAAAAAGAGCATTTGAAGATCTGGAGCTGTCTGGCAACACATATATATGGTTGTGTATCATCAGCATAATATTGTTATTTGACTAATTATGTTGCCCAGAGAGAGCATGTATTAAAAAAAAGAAAGAAAAGGAGCTGGAATGTGTCCTTGTGGAACATTGTGTTCAAGTCATTCAAATGTCGTCTAAACTAACACAACATTTTCTTTCTGACAAGTATGAGCAAAACCAGTGAAGCACTGTGCCAGAGAGGCCCACCCAAGTCAATTGATTAAAATTCCATTATCAAATGATCATGTAGTTGGTCAAATACAATCTTCTGCTGGATGTTTGAATAGGCAACAGTTTGAGAAGAAGTTTGTGACTTCAGCTTAAAAGATGATCATAAGTTTGTGTTGTATTTACAGCTTGTTGTCTGCCTTGTCATTATTGTAGTTGAAGGTAAGGTACTGTTAGTGCAAGATATATATTTGCAGAATACAAATCTCACATATACTCCCAAGGAAATGAAGCTGAAGGCGTTCCGTAGGTGAAGAAGTGGTCAAACTCACAACAACTTGACACTGACTCCCTGCATGTTTTGATTCATGTTACCTATCTAAGCTGATTTAAGCCAAGGACTGAAAGTGAAAACTCATAACTTGATCCCATCCAGTGGTTCATGTAGAGCAGCAGCAGCTAGGCCTCTCAATGAAAACGTCAGAGTTGCTCAGTCTCAGTGACATCTTATCTGATTTCGTCCTCGCCCCCAAGTGTCAGACATAGAAGGATAAGCACTCATTCTACTTCACCACTCAGAAATGTCTTCTTCCCCCTATGGAGACAGGGGGTCGAGAGTTGGAGCTGCTAGCGCGAGCAGTGTGTCCCTGTGCTTACACGGCGTTGACCGCAGAGAAGCTGGTCCAGACTACCGGACAGATGTGTTTCATTTGGCTTTATCTGTTGACACATCCTGTCTGCGTTGCATGCGAGGGCAGCATTACACAGCGGCACCGAGGGCAGAGGCAGAGACACCAGACTGAAATCTGAACTCAGCGGGAACATTTTCGCTCTGCACTGCTGTCTTACACCACAGTCAGCTAACATGCCTCCACTTAGTCCACAAAAATATCTTGCATGTAGAAGTTTTTTTTATACAGAAGACACATTTAGCTTCATAAGTCTTTCCTCCTCTGCCTGTGTTTAAGGTTAACAGTGAGTTAAATTTGTGTGAAAAGAGACATTTTTTTTACCACAGTAGCAGCGCGTCACTGGGGATGGGAATGCTGATTTGTTAATCGGTTCACCATTTTAGTCCAGACTGAAATATCTTGACACCTTTTTAGATGGATTGCCGTGAAATTCATGTACAGACAGTCATGGTCTGTACTTTTCATCTAGACAAGGCTAGTAAAGTTTATTTGTATAGCACATTTCAACAAGTGCTATACATTAAACATAAAAGCCATCAAGACAGAATGTAAGAAGACATTTAAAGTATGATTAAAATGAAAGCTAGATCCAACCAGCAGGCCATAGTTTTCACTATGTGAAATACCTCAGCAGTGGATGGGTTGGCTCTCATAGCTCTCAGATGATGACTAATGACTTCGGTGATTCACAGATTTTTCCTTTAGTTCTACCATGAGGTTGACATTTGTGGTTTTAAATGAAATGTCTTGAGAATTATTGGATGGTTTGCCCAGATAAATTTTTATTCATATTTTGGTGACTTTTAATCATCATCAGGTAAAACTTTTAATTAGTCCAAAACTTTGATTTATTACCAAAGATATCCAACAGCAAATGACAGCATACTAATACACTAAACTTAATGAACATAGTTCCTGTTAGGGAATTTTCCATCATTAATATGCACTGGGTCAAACTAGGCTTTGCGGTCATAGCAAGGCCTCACCAAATGATAGGTTTAGACACTGTCTCCCCTTGAGATAGTGGTAAGCAGTGAGTCTGCTCCTTTTGGGGACAACAGGAGGCATTCTGATAGTGTTGCTATAGCAGCCGAGGTCAGATATGTCTTTGACTGTTTTCTCTGAATGGGGTAAAGGCAACTGGAGTCAGAGGTTTGATATAGTGCTGGATGTAGGACAAAGGTCCTGAGTGAGGTCTAAGCAATGTTTTCTCTATAGACCAGTGGACTAAATTCTGTATATATGGGCATGGCTCAACCTTGGGCATTATCTGAGTGGTTTAAAGTCTATCCCCCAAGGACAGAAACTTCAGAATTGAAGGAGGCATCAGGGCATGTAACGTGTACTGATCATTCGTTCACTTCTCCTTGGCCAAGCAAATAAACCTTTTCAATACAAGACATCCTGGACTCCTGTCTACTCTCTCTATTGATGTATGGGCTGCAGAATTAAAATCACATCAGTTCACACTACACCTGCTAACCATTAGCATTGACATTGTGATTTTGTTAGCACGCTCACATTAGGATTCGATATGACTCAAAGCACAGTTGTTCTAAAGTAAAGGCTCATAGGGGCACTAGCATGGTTGTAGACTCTTTACGGTGTGTTCAGACAGAAAGCTAATACATTTTTTATCCTCTGGGCCATTTGTTTTATGCGCCCCAACCAACCAGTGTACCAACTATAGCTTTAATCTAGCTAGTGACGGATGCATAGACGTTTGTGTGACTGTGTGTTCAGCTCATCCTCCATCTGAACTCAGATTTCTGCAGAGACTTTTTGTTTTTTTGAATTTGCATATGGTTACATCTTTCCATTGACTTTACGTGAAACTGCACTGAGCCTAAGTCTTCTTTAGAGCTCGAGGTTACATGTTGCCATCCTTTCAACAGAATTTATATTTCAGTGTGTGGGACCAGATTGACATAGAAATATAGTACATGAAATGTCTAAAAAAAACTTTTTCACCAAAATTCTGAACAAAGCTAGACCATGACCTACAAAATCATTGTGGCACAGCAGTCTAAAACTTTCACTGCCAATCAAATTCAGATACGGTAGCTTATTATAGGAAATGGCAAACAACAGTAGTATCTTTTCTCACGGTAAAAATCTCTCTGTCTTGCTTTCATGTTCTTCAATGACATTCTTTAATCTCTATTTATCATAAACTCTGCATGATCCTTTGCTCCTCACTGTTTTGTTCTTTTCTACAGAAACAGGGGTTACCTCGCATATGTATGGAAGTCTTGACTGAACAAGAGCCAACCTAAAGTTCTCTGATGTGGTGTCGGGAAGTGACCCACCCTCCCACACACATGCCTCCCCTGCTGGTCACTCATGAATATGGCTCTAATTGAATTCGCTGGAGACAAACGAGTGTTAATTGGGAGGATAACGATGACCACAGCCAACTATTCAGAGGCCAACCTTCAGAAAGGGGAGACCTCCTGCCCACCGCAGGCCTGTTCTTCACAGCAGGGGGGGGCCCACGGGGGGCTGAAGGAAGGTCGGGGAAGGGGGGGCTCTACAGTCCTTTGTGCTCCTTTTCTTTGGGAGGAAGCAATAAAGCAATAAAAGAGCTTGGTAGATGAGTCCTCCGTGCTCTGACTCCCCCTACGCTCTAGTGTGAAAGAGGGGGCCCTGTGACAGATCATAACCACTAACAACAAGGTCTGTGTGTGTGTGTGTGTGTGTGTGTGTGTGGTTAGTGTTTGATTTACTTCTGATAGCGCTGACATTATAAATATTATCAGTTTTTCAATATAAAGTTTTTATTGTCATCAGGTTGCAAATGTAAAGCAGGTATGGTGTAAACACATCCATTATTAAACAGTTAGGCTCATTTGTCTGTTTTCTCATCACCATGCACCAACACAGGCATGAATGGCTGACTATGGATATAAGTTTTCATTTCATACTGAATTTGAATTGGACTGCAGGACCTTGCCAGTTGCATTAAATATTACGGCCATTTCCTTTATTGCAATCCTACAGTAGTCTGTCAATATTTAGAAAGCATGAAGGCGGGAGTCTTTACACCCACTTCATCGTTATATTTTATATTGCCTTATTATAAATTCTTTATGAGGTAATATGGTCAGAAATGCTAACACACATTGAGATAAACAACAACTGGAAGCGTTTATTCATTTCTGTGTTGATAAAGGAAAGGCACAACACTCCACAAAGATTTATACCAAAAAACAAAAGCAACGTTTATTAGATATGTGCAAAATCTGCCTGTGCAGGCTATATAGAGACCATTTTAGCCCAGACTGATATATCTCAACATCTGGATTAATTGCCATGAAGATTGATCAGACAGATCAGATCGACAATTTCCTGATTTTTCATTTAGAGTCATCATCAGATCAAAATTTTAGTTTGGCTACTTTGGTTTTGGACATTTCCATCAGCTTCAGCTTTACATTACTTGCAATGCGCCAATTAGCAAATGTTAGCATGCTAACAAACCAAAACACTGATTATGTTTAAAGATCTTCTTCAGACATGTTCTTCAGACATTAAAACATACATTTAAAAAAAATCCAGCATCACTGAAAATGCAAATGTGTTTTCATTTCCAAAAAGGTTTGATTGTACTTCAATGAAAATTCCACTCTCAGCATGTTTGCTGGAGGCTTCACATTTCCACATCTCACTTTAGTAACTTGCATACTGGACCAGGATTGGCTCCAAACTATGTAGTCCTTATGTCACAAATCCTGCTTGTAGGTACAAGCCGAGAGAAACTTCCCCCGCTTCAGTAGATGAATATGAAAACATTCATCCATTGTCAAACTCTGCACATACATCATTCTGCACAGTGAAAGTCCAACTGAAGTACAGTACATCTAAGACTAGAGGCAGTCTTTAAACTGTAAAGACATGCCTAAAATTGAAAAAAGATTGTATTGGTTACATATCTCTAGTTTGTTTTTCATGTTTTTGAAAAACCTCACACGGCACTTGTTAGCATTTCTTCTTACACCATGCTGACACAAGTAAACTATGTAATACTGTACTGCCCAGCACAGCCTTAACACTCAAGCTCACAACCTAATAAACCTTTCAGCTTCATGCTGCCAGAACTTATTCTGACACCACCCTCTGGCCAATTATTACATTTACTTCACTACAACAGCTACACATCAAAAACACATTTTGGATCTCAACTCTTGTCCATTTAACAGTTTGTTTTTCTTCACAATGAGCAATACACACCTTTCCATTTTGTGTTTATTACCTACACTTAACTTTTATTACTATCTCAATCATGAGTGCTCCAACTTTTCAGTGGGATACCGTGTTACAACTTTACACAATTTACTGTTAGTGTGCTTGGTGGTTTTCCGTGACTCAAGGCAGTTGCATTTTTTGCAGTGCAGGCTGGTGTCCGAGTGTATTGCAGCAACCTTGGCTTGAGGTATGGCCATTAAGATTGCAACTTCCAGTTGGCTCACTGAAAATAAGTTCTCATCCTTCTCCTCTCCTATGGGAGCGTAGCAGCACTCAATCACCCCCAGCATGACCCTGGACTATGGCATGAGTTCAAAACTACGCTCGGCCTCCGCATCACCCAGAAGAATCTGTTCAATCACCTCTGTGTCCCACTGCCTCCCTCGCTGGCATCTGTCTTCTTTCCATATATCACAGGTGAGCGTTGGCCATAAAGGGGATTACTCCACGGGGAGACTGTGCATCCATTTCCACCATTAAACTGGATTCAGGTGCTGCCTCTCCTGCTCTCCATAGGCATCCAGTGAGTAATGGATACCCTGGTGCCTCTTACTGCCCTTTCTTATCTGCTGTACAGCCTGGAGACGCTCACTGACACACACAGACAGAGAGACACAAGCACACACTCACTTTCTCAAACAGGAACTCTTACTCACTTAGTTCTCGTCTGGAGGCTTTCTGGAGTTTTTATTATATCAATGTTCAAAAGAGGAATTTTGGACCATGACACATTACGTGACGGATTGGCCTCTGCACTGTAGCACGTCCTTCATCCCGTCCTCAAGGGGACGTAATGTGCTCTCCAGAATTTTGCCAAAAAGACTTTTTGTGTTTAATCTGTTTTATTTCACTGATCACATTCAAGAAGGAACAGAGTTGATTTTTACTCTTTTCAAAAAAGAAGTGTGGTCTAACGTCGCTGCTGGCGCCTGTGTATTGAGTAGCTGTGAGCTCTAAGACCAGGCTGGACAGCCGATAACGCTTCATTGGTCTCACAGTGCTAAAAGCCGATGTCACAAGGCTGTATCTAAACACAGGAATGATTTTCACGGCTGACAGGATGACGCTCCAAAGCAATTTAGTGGTGGAAGACGAGATGAAGGAACTGCTGAGTTTGTTTACAACTCACAGTGAGCAGAAAGACGATGGGAAAATATACAAAAAGAAAGGATGCAGTGACATCAAGTTTCAACCTTCAGGCCTAAAGAAAACACACTGAATAAAGTGTTCTGCCAAAAGAGGCACATAGCTGAATCTGCAAACATTTATTTCTTTATTTCTTGACTATTTTCTGTGCCAAAAACAGTTAATTAGCCTTAAATGCAATTGCCTTTTAAATAAAGCCTTTGGATATTATTACACTCATCAACACATAATCCAGTCTATAGTCCATTTCTTATTTCTGTCTCTGATCCACTCATTTAGTCACTTTTTCTATTTGGAATGACTTTGAAATGTCTTCAAATAGGATTAAGTGCTGCCAAATATATTCTATTTCCTCATCATCCCAACATCTTTGTAAATTAAGCAATTAGGCCACTTTGTGTTTTTCCAAAATGGGATGTCAGCCATTTCAAAAGTAAAAATATTTCTGAGACCTGTATTTTTAGCCATGCTTATGGCTTAAGAAATGCCAGTGTCAGTCTGTCTGTTCAACACTTTAGTCTAGACTGAAATATCTCAGCAATTGTGTGATGAGTGCTATAACATTTGGTACACATATTCATGTTCCCCAGGAGGATTAAACCTATTAATTTGTCCAATACTTTGGTTTATGTCATAAATTCCTGCAGAACTAATAACATTCCCTTCAACCTCAGCTCCACTTTGTGTTTTGAGCTGATTAGCAAACGTTAGCATGCTAAACTAAGATGATCAACATTATACTGGCTTAACACTGACACGTTAAAATTGTCAATGTAAAGGAAATGCTGATGACTTAAACAGGAACATTTACTGGAGACTGATAGAGGAGAACAGAATTACAGTACAAGTGAAACACTGTGCAATGCTACTCCACTCTGCTATCTAATTCTGGGCTTCTGGGTTGTTTGAGTCCTTCACCAAATCCTTACACTCCAAATAATGTTATTCTTCACACATCTATTATTATCTATTGGTTATTGAACAATAAACAAGACACTTTGCTGATTAAAGTCACATAGCCTATACACAGGTTACCTTGAGACTCGCTACCTTGAGACAAGTCTGACTGTCTGCACAAAGCACATCATATCTCAACCTGACCTTGGTTCCCAGACAGCCTTGACAAGACAGCTGCATATCACAAATATTTCCCCCACAGTTAATTTGCACGTTAGCATGCATATGTTAGCATTTAGCTCAAAGCACCACAGTATTTTAGCACAACCTTACAGAAACAGACTGTGAGGCTGACTCATGTTAAATACTATGATTTCTTCTTCCACAATGGTTAGACACAATGTGAATGTCAGTTATATGTGAGTCATTATACTGAGCAGCCTGTGATAATAACACAGCAGGAATGGAAAATGCTGATGGCAATGACATAACTGTCAAAAGGCAACATTAACTAAAGCCTTTACATAGGCCGTAACTCAGCAGTATGTTAAACCTATGACAGGTCTCTTCCTGTATTGGCCTTACAGTGGCAATGCACCTCTCCTCCCTCCACTCCTCTTTAAAGTTTCTGCAATGCTTTGAACACAACCCTCCTGTGTTCTGTCACTGGTGCTGAGAGCTTGATTTCAACAAATTTTGTTGAACTGATCCCAAAAAAGGTGATGTGAGAGGCATTTGGCTCAGATGTAATGTTGTTATGAAGTGTGGCCTGTTACACGCATCCATCTGTTGCATGATGTCATGTCTGTTAGGATCAACAGTGTAGTCCCCTGCGTGGAAAAAGTGGGGACCTACTGGATGCCAGCACTGAATCAAGTGCATTACAGCTAAATGTATTCCCAAAAAGCATATACCTTTTGTGGTGCCCTGAGGTAAAGTGAACCTGGGGTGTGTCAGGTGACGTTGTGGATAGAGTGGGGAAATTGTGATGGCAGAGCTTTGAGCAAAGGTACAGGGCAGTGAAATAAAACCCTCTCCTGGAGGAGTCTAGCCCAGGCCATGTGTTTGGCATGTTTCATAAGTGTTAAGTTATTTCTGCACGAAACTCAATCTATTCCCCTATCCCCTATTGTCACTCCAGTTTGGTCACGTTTGATCCCACCACTGCAGTTTAAAGTGGTTTTCTTTATAAGACTGTTGTTTTTTTCTTCTGTATTACAAGTAAACAGCCATAATAATTTATCTCTCATGTTTCTGGAGCACAACATTTTTGATGCTAGAAGAAAAGTTTCTCTCGGGGGCTCAGATTATTCATCAAAGACCTCCAGCAAAACTTTAAACTTGCTTGAACAATACACAAAGTTGTGGCAAAGGCCTCTAGGAAATATTCCATAGGAAAGATTGCCTGAACACCTGAAAGAGCAGGCAGCGCACACATATGGGAAATTCCCATCCCGCCAGAAAAGCATCCCGAGGGTTGCAGGGAGCACCTCCTAGTGTGTAATTACTGGACTGAAATACTTGGTTCATTATACTCTTCAGACCTCACACACTGTATCAGAGAAAAATAAAAATGAGTATTTGTAAAATAGCTGCTTACTGTGAAGACAAATGAATGTGACAGTTTGTGAAATTCATTAGTGTGCTTCACTTTTGTAAGAGCAATGTTTCCTTAAATAATTTGTAATACCAACCATATCTAAAAGTAATTTGACATATCCTTACTTTTGACTTTCTTAAATACACATGACAATCAATTTTGAAATTAACTTGTCTCATTAAAAGTTATTATTAGAGTTATTTATGTATTTGTTTTATATTTAATTGAAATTGAACTGAATACAAAATTCATTTTTTGCTTTGAAATCAGTATATGATACCATTTGTATCTGTTTTGGACCATGGATCTGCCAGAGTCCTATTAGGGAGCCAATGGTATAATATCATTTAACCCCAGTCTAAAGCTGCCTTTAGACTGTCTAATAACAACCAATGTGTAAGATTATTGTACATCACATTACATCACATCACATTAAATTTGCTGTTTAACACAATTTTATGTCATAATCTGTGACAGACTGTACAGTATCAATTGGTGGGATGTTAGATCATCATGCTGCTGTAAATGAAAGCAGACACACACCATCAGCCCACTACATATATGTTCTGAAAATGCAGCAAAGTCACACAAAATTCTTTTTAATTTCACTGATAGATATCACTCACATCAGACAATGTAGCCTGTGTCACTTAATATCGTATTTTGATTGCTTGGTTTATAGACATGGGTTATGGCAGCAGTCACACTGTGAGATTTGGGTCCTACATTTCTGACTGGGTCAGATCAGGAAATCAGAAATTTGCCTGAAACTGTTTTTGGACGCCAAAGCTCCAAATCACAGTATGATCCAGGAATTGAATTGAATGAATTGGTAACCATAGTTTATTTCATTATTGTCAACTTCAGTCTCAGATAGCCCAAAATTGGTGTGTAAAGAGGCCTTAATGGGCAGTTATGGAGAGGTGAGGTCATACTACTAGCTACGAGTTTTGACAGTCTGGTCAAGGAAGTTTAGATGATGTTTCCACAAATATGTCCAAAATGCTTGTCTGGTTTGAAAAATTTAAAACTCTGCACAGTAGACATTCCCGGTTATGCTTTCTTCAAATTTCAGTTTAACTTTAAATGTGTTTTGTACATTCAGTGTCCTGAAAGTTGTGATTTGGGCATAAAGAGGACAACTAAACAAAACCAAGACACATACCTGAAACTGAATGGTTATGTAAGGGTTATGTTGATTTGCATTGCTGTGATGTAGTCTATGTTTCATTTTGACAAAACCAAATCAAGATTTTGTGTTTGCTGTTAAGGTTCATGAAGTTCCTAAAAAGCCAGTTGAAGTTTTCCATATTGTCAAGAACAAATTGTCCTTTTTTGAGAGTGAAGAAAATATGCAAACTTGTCTTCAACAATGTCAACTGAGCACCAGAGGGAATACTGTAATGGAGCAACCACGACAATCAACACAAACTGGGAAAAGAATTTGAACTACGCACACAATATTATTGCTTTTGACTTTAAGAACACGTGGAGGTTTAGTTAGCGACGACAGAAGCTGCATTTGTGGATCTTGCTCTGACTCATTGCCAGACAGCAGGGACAGAGGGCACCTCATGACATGTATGAGAGGTGACTGGATGACAGACGCTAACGGCAGGACCTTGTGTAAACACGCTCATTGAAGACAGTGTCAATCAACACCCCAGATTAGAGCTCAGGCTATTAGTCAAGTCAGGCGTCCTTCATCTCTCCTTGAATAGAATTTCAGCAGAACAGAGTGCTAATTGAAGTGCCGCCGGATTGAATTGACCCGCAGACAACAAAGTGATAACTCTGAATTATGACAGATTAGCGACACTGGTGAAAGCTGAAATAATTTTGAGAGAAAAGTTTTTTAACAAGAAAGCACCCAGTAGAGAACAAACCAAGGCCAAATAATCCAACCAGAACTTTCACAGCCATTTTCCAAGGAGCCATAGTCTGGGTTGATGGTGGCACTACAGAAAACATCACAGGGTCACCAATTCTAAGGTCTCTTTTAAATTAGGGGGTTCATATGCTCACCAAATGTCATGCAAATCAGGCCATTCATTTTCAAGATATGTTGGTAACATACACACAGTCATAAAGTAAAGTATTTGGATAAATTCAAGATTTGGCCTGCTGGTGGCACAGATGCAAAGTTGGGCTACCGCACCACGCCGTTAGCATAGCTAAACCTGACTAAGAGCCTACAGCCTCACTACCAGCTCTGTGAGGCTGTACTGCGGTATAGCAGTGCATTGAGCTAAATGCTAACATGCTAAAATGCTGCAAGCTAAACAGGTGCAGCATGTTCATATCTTAGTTTAGCACGGTAGCATGCTAACATTTGATAGCACAAAACAAAGAGCAGATGAGGGAATATCATTAGTTTTGCAGGTATTTGGTCATCATTCTGACACGATGGTGGAAGACAGAAAAAAAGGGATCATGAAAAGTATTACAATTCATCCTGAATCATAAATCATGAATGTATGTATCAATCATCCAACATTTCACTCAAAACCACTTAACAACCCCATGATGAGATCATAAGAAAAAGTCAGGGTATCACCAAAGTCATAAGTATTCATCGTCTGGGAACCACGAACATGTGCACCAATTTGGAGGGGATCCATCCAGTAGCTGTTGAGATACTTTAGCCTGGACCAAAGGACAGACTAACTGCCTGACAAAGTGACACAGCCATCCCTAAAATCACATCTATCATGCAACAATCACAGTTAAATGAAACTGTTGTTTATTCTGTATACTCAACAATGACATTTGGGTTTAATTTTTCATCTTTGGTAAAATCAATGTAGTGTGATTGGTGTTCAAAGCATCTGGTCTGTGTGCAGTGCTGTGTGAAGTCTGACTGACTGACTGTCTTCAGCAATTCTCCTGAGACTCTCTCACTATCTATGCTGCCCAAGACCAGGTGTTTGTTTAGAAGAGCCTATAGACTTTCCTTTCCTAAGATCCTGGCAGCCATGGAAGAGAGACTGAATGAATGAATTACTATTCAATACCTTTGCACAGCAGTCATGGTTGTCTGTGATTATAAAGGAAGAAGAAGCCTTCAGTTCAGAACTGTTTGCTGTCTTGTTACTGAATCAGAGTAGAGAGAAAGAGATACAGAGAGAAAGAGTTGGGGGGGGGGGGGGGTTGATGTCATCTGACACAAGCGGTAATTCTCTCATCTTGTCACACATCACATCCACCAAAGTTTATAAAACCTGCATGGTACTATTTTCCCTCCCTTGGTGAGTGTTACGCTTTATTTCAGCCCCTATTATTGTTTGAGTAGTTTAATCTGACGGCCAGATTAGATGGTTTGAATGTTGTGCTGTGAAGTCATGCCGGTGGTTGTAAAAACACTTTGTCTTGCTTGTGTCAATGTAAAGTTACATTTACATCCTATGCAATCGTCAGCACGTTTGGACAGTGTGTTTGTTAGGAACAGCGACTCAAAACATTATGATTATGATGTCACAGTAACCGGGACTACAAAAAGCATATCTGTGAAAGCATATCACAGTAAACACAATGCTATCTAAGGTTGCTGTGATCAGATTTGGCAAGAAGTTTGATTTTCACTGTAAATAAAGGTGACTTAGCAACATACAGCAACATAAACCATGAGCAGGTACACAAACACACGCACACACACACTTTTGTGTAACTATCTTAGGACATTTTTTGACATGATGCATTCCCTAGCCCCTAACCCGACCCTTAACCTTTACAACTAAATACCCTTACCCAAAATTGAACCTAAAACCAATTCTGAACTTCACCCTAAAACCAAGTTTGAAGGCTCAAACGGGCCTTTGAAGGTGTGTCAGAAAGTGAGGAATCAGCCAAAATGTCCTCACTTTCCGAAAATGTCCTCACTTCCTACCAGATATAAAACTGGTACTCACAATGATAGCCATACAAGTACACACACACACACACACATACTAACAAATACAGTACAGAAGAGTGTCATAGGCTAAAAGTGCACATATGATCTCTATTTATCTGCAGAGTTCTGTTTTACAGATGCTTTTTCACTTGTGAACCTACAGCTGGACCTTGGGTGCATTTTCACAGAAAGTGAAATCACCCATTTTATGCATTTCTAGATCGCACTCCAGCGACACTTGTAAATGCAACTTCTCTCTGTGGAGGTTTTTATTGTGTAACCTGATGATTTGCCAGAGGAGCCAAAACACATTTGAGATCTTCCCTAATAGCTTCATCTGAGATGGAAATGTTGAAACTTCTGTGTGAAGGTGTTGAGTAGGATTTAAGATGGAAACACGAACACAGATGGAAATACGCTTATTTGTGTTCTTCAAGAGTTCTGTCACTACTGAAATGATGACCTTCCTATAGAATGTGTTATTTGGCACAAATTAGTACAAAATACCCATTGTGCCCTTATTAAAACAACTGACTTACTGAATTTCAGTTTTTGACATTTTCATATTACATACAAAGCCGTATGAAGATGTATGCCCATTTCAAAGAAGTACATCCATTTGCCATATACATATTTCTCAGTTAATATGCTGAAATGTATAACTATCAACATTGTCATTTTCTTCTGTGGGACCAACGTCCCAATCAGTTCCTCTTCCAAGTGAGAGCCGTCCATGGAGGAGATGGTGCACAGGTGTCTTCATGCAGTCAAATGGGCATGTTTCAATTATGGCAACACTCTTATTCACACACTTTCTATTCCAGTTGTAGGTTAAGTGCCTTGCTCAAGAGCACCTCATCAGCAGTAACTGAAGGATGGGAGAGAGTTACTCATTCACTTTCCACAGCCAAATGTTCCTAGCCAGAATCGATTACAGTGCCAGCTCCTCAGTGCAGCACTGCTGGCATGCAACTGTGTACGTTCATACACAAACAAACTGACATTCCTGAGCCTCTGGAGGTTCCTCTCTCCTCCTCTACATGCTGAACTGGGATATATGATCCACCGCTTATTAAACTGAGCTTACTTGTAATTAAGCCTCCCAGATGGGTTTTGCTTGAGGTTCACTTTAAGCCTCTCTCTCTCCTTCTGTCTTCCTAAAAGCGATGAGTGAAGAGTAATATGCCATAGAAAAATGACAGACTGTTGAAAAATGATCCGTGAGAGTGCTCAACGAATTCAAGTAACCCAAACACGTCTTGGTTCGTCCTCAATTAGTGTTTTGAAGTGCAGTCATCGCTGTCCTGATCTTACCCCTTCAGTGGCATTGTTTTCATAGACACATTAAAGTACTGCTTCAAAATGATTACGCAATATGATAATCATTGTACTGTCTGCACAATAAAGACTGAAAGGGGGAAAAACAATTTTCCGTGTGTTTCTATTTAACCATAGAGGAACATTTTCAAACAAGTTCTCTGTATAAATCACTTAAAGGCAGAGTCATTATGTAATGACTAATTGCTGTCTTTTGTTTGACCACAAAAAAGCAGTGCTGCACGATATGCTTGTTTAACAGTAAACAAAATCTGACAACACTCAACATGAAGAACAAGATGGAAGAGTCTGAACATGATGTGGCATGTAGTCTGCACAGCTGTACCAGGGAGGCAGGAAGTCAGGTGTCCAGCAGGAGCGGACCAGGATCCTGACGGCTCCCTCTGATGCATGTGTAAGGCCTCCAACACCTCGCTGTGGACCTGCGCCGCGCTAACGGCTTTTACAGAAACATCTGGCAGGCGACAGGTCTTATGCTCCACTTTCTTGCCAATTAGTGTTCCTCTGCCCTCTTCTGCGTTCCTATGTAGCACACACACACACACACACTCTCTCTCACATCTCTGTTTTCAACCTGCGAGCTCCTGCCAGGTCGGACACACAGCGACACAAAAAAAACATGAAAAGGAACCAATTTAAAAGGGCTAATCTACCCATTTTTGAACATGAAGTTTACTTTTACAGTCTCCAGCTGGTGCTGCTTGGAGTGTGTGGAAGCAATCAGGAAACACAGAGAGAAGTAGAGAGAGAAATTATGTTCGCAGATTCAAATGCCACTAAGCCTGGAGGATAAACTGCAGAAATGTATAAAGGCCCCATTTAAACGAGTTCTGATCAGACTGCCTGGGCAATTGCCTCCAAATAGATGTTGCATTTTGTTTTTATTTGCTAAAGAGGAGGTCACTTTGCAAAAAATAGAAACATTTGGCTCATGAGACTAATCATTAGCCTACAAAAGCCACTTCAAAGTGTGCTGGTGTGCAAGTAGCGGAGAGGGGAAACACAAGAGAAAGCGTTTTCACGTCTCTGCGTCCGTTTGTTTTCATTTATCAGGCCTATTAGTATCGTCTCACTAACATGTGCCTGGAATTATCTGGCCGTGGTGTACGCATTTATAGATTTTAATGGTGTTGTTGCTTGAGCAGTAATGTTTTTATTGTCTGAATGATCTCTCTGTTGCGTGTCTTCAGCTGTGTGGGGGATTAAGAGAGGTTTTATCAGGGATTTGCACAAAAAGGGAACCAAACTCTTTGTTCTGTCTGCTGTTGTTTAATTCTTACTGCTTTTTTTTGCAGAACTTTATAGATTTACCTGATAAATAAGTATATAAACATCTCAAGCCGCGGCTGAGGTGTTTGTGAAGCTCAAACCCTGTCTGAGCAAGTCCATACCCTTCCTTTCGCCCCATGGATGACTCTCCGTTTGACATGTTGCTCCTCTGATGGATGTGCACCGTCTGGACAAGGTGGCCCTGCGCTTTCATCAGGCCCTCACCAGGCAGATAGGCCGAGGAGCGGGACGCGCATCCCATGCCTCCACGTGGGAGATAAAACAACCGTCCCATGTCACCACGCTGGAGATAAAACAAGGCTCCCCTTCACAGATCATACATCAACATTATACCATCTGACGCCAGGAAGCAGCAAAGCATGCCGGGTAAACGACACACCTACATAGAAAAGATGGATCTCTCTAATCTGAGGAGTAAACATAAATTATCCAGGGATATTCTTAACCATGTGCATGGGAAGTTGGTTTCAATTTAGCTGAGACTTATGCAGCCTGTAAGATTTTTATCTGATGGCTGAAACAGATATTTTAAATTTATTTCATATGACACAGGCATGCAGAAATTTAAAGCAATGCTTGACAGAGAGTCTTTTAACCTTGGTGAAATTCATTACTGTGTGAGTGACAGTGAGATGCCACTACCTCACTATCCTGCTGGGACTGGAGAGCCTGACAAATAGCGACTACAGCAGCTTTCCTCGTCACACTCTTCATCTGGGAATCAAAACACATCATCCTCACGCATGTCCAGAGTGCTGCAAGGCTCTGCAGGGGCACATCTTTTTAAGATCAACCGTCCGGTGATTTTTCAGGAGACCTTGACGATCTGTGAAGAGGAGACAGAAGAATGATTGTAAGGGTTTTCATCTTTCACCCCAGCTTAGATCAGTCTTTCCTCAATAGATTCTCTATTTTTCCTTTGCATGGTTATGTCTCTCTCTTCTGAACTTTTTCTTCATCTTTTCCACAGTTGCATTGAGTGTGATGCAGTTTGATCCCTCACCTCGCCCGAGCAGTTTTCGCTTGCGGTCTGACAAACACTTGACATCAGAATCTCATTGTATCACTCCTCAGTTCCTCCCTGTTCTCAGCCTTTCAAACCCGATTAGACGTGATTGTTGTGTTATCGTCTGAACACGGTCAAGCCACCTGTCATCCCTTTTGCCACTTAACTAAATGTGGTTTTCATTTCTCCGGCGTGGTTTAGATTTCTCCTTGGAGTTGCGCCGCCTTGTCTTCTTTCCATGACTGTGATTTGGCCCGCTTGGTTTGTGGTGTTCAGATGCCCATTGGCTCGCAGAGGACTGTTTATTTGGAGAACTGGCACTCACACTGTCTCAACAACCTCCCAGACAAGTGCACCGCAAGCTTTAATTACTAGAGTTTGAAATGAGGCTCCATTAAAATGAATGACCTTCATTAAAGCGGTATTAAGGGACAGATGCCTTCACTGGTGGAGTGAGCGTGTAGATGAAGGGGAAAAGGGGGTTGGGGGCCACTTGACCAGACGTACAAGTGCCTGAATAAACAGCTCAGCAGGTTTTTCTTTCTTTTGCTCTCTTTCAGCGAAGCCCCGCTGCGACCGCCTTCGAGATTACAACCACCTGGCCGTGCGTCCTGCTCGCCCCCTACCCCAAACATTTTAATCATGGATAAAATTCATTTATATGTTGCGATAATTGTGCCTAATTGTTTCTTTGAAGGGGAGTGAGGCCAGCAGCATCTGGCCAACATATGGCTCCATGCTTGAGAGAGTGACTTTGTGCCCAACAGGAAACTGTGTGTCTGATTGACTCTCTGTTGTCCATTGAGCCAGAATGGCCTAGTCCAATGAAGCCAGCCTGGTGACTAAGTTAGACCAAGGTGTCTAAGCACTCAGCCTCGCTCCACATGCTTTGGAACTTCAATGAAGGTGTGTCACCGTCAGAATTTGGCTGGACATGTTCTTCTCTTTAAGAATTCAGCAGCAGCGTCAATTTCCCCAGCTGGGTTTCCCCTTTCTGGTTGTACAGTACATTCCAGATGGCCCACAGACCCTGTGATGGTATGCACAAACACACATACTGTACTTAAGTACATCTGTGTAGTAGTGAACACACAAAAATGTACACATTCACCAGACACATGCTGTCACAAGCCAGAATCCTAGATATTAGGTTCATTATGTCTGATTCTACACCTTGATCCACCCAGATCTGGATGTTGTAGTGGTTGAAGATGTGTATCACGGCTAACCCAGAGACCTCCCATCACAGCCTTTTCAGGTTTCAGTCCTGTTTGTCAGAAATACAACAAAAAAGTCTGTTTGCGGTGCTGCCAAACAAAATAATGACGTTTCAATTGGTAAGTAATAATTTCAACAGTGGTCTGATTGGTGCACATGATGCAGGTATCTTTCCTCATACCAGCAGGGCACAGTTAAGTTGGTTACCTGGCTGAGAAGTTGGAGTTTATCCAACTGTGGCTGATGCTTCTTGCTCCATAACTCTCTTATAAAAAATAAAAATGACTTGTCTTGTTTTTGTAGATGCATTTTTGGTGAACAGTCTCTGCAAAACATACATTGCATTCACTAAGACCGCATCCGTGTCTTGCCAGTTGAATACTTTTAATGATAACTAGCTGCTGTAGGAAGTTCTCAGTGTGCATTAGCAGTAACTCAATACAGCTCTGATATGGTGTTGGGAGAGTTAATAAACAGTGAGGCACTGGAATACATGCAATGTGAATCCAGGGCAGGAATTGTGGTCCACCACTCAGGATAAAACTACATAGAGAGGTCTTATTGAATACACTGAAAGACTGTTCCTAAAAAAATGCTGACCACATACTATATAGTACAACAGGAGTTGATTTATTGAATATTTTAAAGATTGTAACTGCAACATTTGCATTTTTATTAACCATAACCATGATCTTTCCCTAACCTTAACCATATAGTCTTGCACGAATACTGCAGAACAGCAGAATTTTAAAAACATTGCGGTTGGACTTGAAAAAGTTTATATTGAATGTAATCTGTGGTCTTGAAGAGTGGTCCAATATTGACGTTCTTGTCTGGCCATCGGCTTGGTTCTCAACATGCAACGGCAAGCTCTTAAATGCACCAGCTCCTCTCTAATTAAAGGATGCATATGTATGTGTGTGAGAGATACAGACAGATACATACACACACACTCTCTCATTTCAGCTACAAGGCATATGTTGTCACTGACACGTGCACACAAACCTGAGTGCAGTCGATTCACATATAAACATGACCTTCTCAGAAATGGAGATACGAACACAGGTTACCATTGAAAAGAAGATTATTTTTTTCTCTCTGTCCCTGAGTGATATTCTCATTCAGCTGAGAGCCTGTCAGTCACACACACACACACACACACATACACACACCTATCCCCACCTCGTCATTGAGTGTCGTTGATGCTGACATGTCACATCTGGAAGCTCTTCCCTACATGTGCTGCATAGACATTTCTCTGCTCGCTTTCCCTTTCCCAGGAGGCCTGATTGTGAAGCTCCTGTAATGACATGAAAAGGGAGACTGAGATTTCAACACAACAGCTTTGAGCTATTGAGTGCATTCTGAACACATTCCTCCCCCCGACGTTACAGGATCGGTTTCCTCGATACATGGAAAATAAAGGGAGATCAAAATGGTAGCAATTTGCCCAGATACTGTGCCAAGTCTTTAACACCTCGTTTGTTCTGAGGGATTCTTTGTGTAAGGTCAGAAAAGTGAAACCTATTTTTAAGTTGACAAGGATGAGATACTTTGTGGCATGTGTGATACTGCATGCTAGCATCCACTGTAAGCAAAGCATGAAATTTGTTTGTTGGACACCTGACACTTGTTGGCTTAGTGGGTGCCAACAAAGCCACTTCAAGCCTCTGTTTCCTGTGGAAAATCTATGCTAAGTGTGTGGCTGTGTTACAGGCGGGGTGTTTCCTTGGCAGCAGGAGAGAATGAAATAATCATTAATATGTCTGAAGGGTAAATGATGTCATTCACAGTGAATAAATGCGGCTGTCAGGCCCTGCAAGCTATTTGTAAAGAAAGTGACACCTTGAGCTATAGCATTTCATAAGCACAGATATGTTACGTGCTGTAACATACACTGCACACAACATAGGTGTGCACCCACACACCACACACACTCAAACACATACACGTGTGGCCCAGTCCATTGATGAAGGGTAGGATGATCTGCTTCCAGTTAGGTTGCAGTGTTCCTGTTCGGCGGCTGTACAAAGAGATGGATCCAATTTCAGGACATGCTTTTAATGAAACTCAAACTGAAACACGTTTCTGATTGGAGAACAAAGACAGAAAATCAAAAGCTGTTGCAGAGGTGACCTGGGCTAAAGCGTGCTCACAGCTCTAAACACCAGCTCCTCACAAAAGGCCCAAACTCCAAACAAGGCCCCTCTGAAGCATCCTGTTCCTGCAACACCGCAAAGCAGCCTGATGAATGTAGCCAGACTTTATACCTTTGCGCTCTAGAATTACAATTTGTTTTGAAAACTTTATGACATATGGATAAACTACAATTTAGGTTGCTTATGACTTCCAGAGATGTAAGGGCCAGCAGCTCAGGCTACTGAAAGCTGAGAATGCTTTGAAGACAAGAAACATTTTAAAAATCAGTTGAATGAACTGCAATCTCAAACATATGTTGTCATACTGTATGCTGAACGTACATGAAAAATGTACATAGTGACTAAAAACAAGATGTACGTCCTCAGACAAGAAATTGTTTTACTAGATAAACTAAATAAAAAATTCCATCATGAGCATAATTTTATTCCTGTGTAAGTTATGAAGTGAAACTGGTTATGTCTGAGGTAACAGTTTGACATTTTTGGAAATACGCCTTTTCGTTTTCCTGCCAAGAGTTCCATGAGCAGATTAATACCACTTTCATTTTTGTCTGGTAAATATACGATAACAGCCAGCAGTAGCTTAGTAAAAGACTGGAAACGACTAACCTAGGTCTGTGTGACGGTAACACAATCTGCCTACCAACACTTTTACTGTACTTAATACGTATTACCTTGTTTGTTTAATTTGTGCAAATACTGAAGTGCAGATATGCCAGGGAGTATTTGTTGGCTGGTTGCAATAACTTTCTGCCAAGAAACAGCATTGTGCATGATTCTCCAAATAACTTTTACATTGTGGTTTTGTATGGCTTAAACTAGAGCCAGACCCATTTTTGGGGTTGATATCAATATAAGTGCACATTTGTGGTTATCAAAAACTTGTGACAAAGATATGTAATGAAGGCAGGATATATTTTACAGTTAAACTATAGACTTTGTTGTTTGAAATGACATCAGTGCACCAAAGCACTAAACTTCACTGGGAACTTAATAATTATAAATGACTATAGATAATGAAACACATATAACAAAAAACATATGTACATATACATTAAACTTGAATTAAGAAAAAGGATCAAATAGTGTGCGTAGTGTTGCCAATTTAGCAACTTTGTAGCAACTTTCAAAAAAGAAGGCAAGCGGCAAAGCTGACAACTTTCTTTGCACACAAATCCATCGTCTCTATTCAGAAAACATCCGTTACAACAGCTTGCATAAAATATTTTTTAATATGAGCACTACATTTAGATGCATTTGATGATATAGCTACTTCAGAAGAAGTAGCTAGTATAGCTAGTTAGTCAGTTTAGTTTGACTTTTGTTTAGTTTTGACTAAAAATATGTATATGTATAATTACATTGTATCCATATATGCAATTTTTTCTGTGATGTCATCTAGTGGCTTTTCCCATCAATGCTAAGCTAAGCTAACCAGCTGGTTAACTGTAGTTGTGCATTTAAGGAGAGATAAGAGGGTGATTCCTATACTATGTTCTACTATTCCTTTTAAGTTTAAAACCTCATACATCTCTTTTAATGGGTAGAGTGGAAAGAATTAGTGTAATTGTGAAAAAGTATGTGTTCCTTTGGTCTAACACAGTGATTTATGAAATTGAAACCAATTTTTGGCTGAAAATGATTTCATCCTTTGAGCCTTAAGTCAACACACAAGACTACATTTACAGCACAAATCCAATTCAAATGATCCGTATCAGCTCAGGGAGTGAAAACCTCCAAGCGTTGATCTAAAGTCCATTCTTCCAGTCAGACCAGGAGGAAGGTCCATTACTTCTCCCACAGAGACCACTGTGTTTGGTGGTCCGCTGCCCCGAGGCCTCTGAGCTCAGCCTGCACCTGTGGCCGGTCGCGTCCAGAGCTGAAGAAACGAAAACAAATACAGTAAATAACTGTGCTTAATGGAGCTTAAGAGTGGCCTCGCTCATTTGCCGTGAAGAACAGAGGGTCCGAAATGACTTTGAATAAGCACAATGCTTGTGCGTCGTGGTGTAAACGGCCTCCTGTTCTGGTGTGCTTGAGTAACCTTGTGATGGTATCAGCTTAAAAGAAAGGAGGGGGGGAGGGGGAGAGAGAAACGACTTTAGGTTTGGTGCAGAGGTTAAATATACGGGTTGCCCACATTTGCCAGGAGAAACAAGCGGAAAGTCCTACACAAACATCATTGTCTGCTACTGAGGCACAAAGACTGAGGGTTAGTGCATCAAAGACTCATTCAAGGACATGGAGGTAAACTGTCTCAGACCCAACGCAAGCTGAAACCGGAGACTGTAAATGAGGTCTTTCTCTATTCACTATCTGTCTATTTTCATTTTAAAAGAAAAAAAGCAGCATTTATCTCTTTTTTTGTGTACCTCCTACAGGCATTATCTCCAAAAGTTAGTACTATTGCACAGCATCTGCAGACAAAAGCATTGTTGTCTGTATTATGTACTGCGATGATTTCCATGGTGGCGAGCAGAAGCAGGATTTCACCTCTTCTTTGCTCTGCAGACAAGATTTTATTTATAACAAGGGTGTAATTTATGAGAATCCGAAGGCCCTGACTACTCCATAACCCGGGCCTGACTCACTCATTCTTCAGTGTGACAGGGCTGGGCTCCTGGAGTTATGGGATCAAGGCTGATGTCTTACAGAGCACCGCTCGGGGGAACAGGTATCTGCACTTCCTTATTTTATCAGCTCTCCAACAAGTGAACATGAACACGGGTCTCTATAAATCATTTGCTTCTGATGACAGCCCGGAGGCAGCAAAGCGGAGCATCGTCTGATGTTGTACATGTGTGCCTCTCTCTTTCTTTTTTTTTTTCTTTTTTGTGGCTTCGTAGCAACATAGCATGACGGACCTATGCATCTGTGCGAGTATAATACACCTGCAGATTGGGAGGATTATTTGACAGTACTGCAGTTATGCTACATCAATGATCAGGAGCCATTTTAGCTTTAGCATCTGCCGCCACCTTAAATAAGACTCAAGCATCAACAGTTATCATCACCACCTTACATGTGATGGGCTCTTTTTTTCTTTTACTTCATATGCATGCACACACATACAATATTGCATGTGTTTATACAAGCTACCAACAGCTTTTGTTGATAGAGTGCTGAAACCGAGCAGCCTACTTTCATTCAAAAGGGCAAAGACCTTGATTCTCTTTCCGCTCTGCTGTTTCTGTTCGAGGGAGTGAGGACGAGAAAGTGAACACACAAACACGCATGCATGTTTTTCAATGTATGTATATGGTGTGGGCTGAGTGGGTTCTGTGTACGTGTGACAGATATGGTCACGGTCAACAAGACAAGAACAACAGATTCATTACGTTTGTTTGACCGATAACTTCCTGTGGAAGATGGATGTGTTTTGGGGAGGGCAGCTGTTCACTCTGACAACAGTCACTCCCCTCCCATGATGTCCCTGTATGTCAGGGGAATTATAATTCGGTGCACGTATGTGTGTGTCTGTGTGTGTGTGTGTTTGTGTGTATGTGTGCGTGTGTGTGGTCTGGGTTAACAGGTTCAGCGTGGCTAATTCAGAGGACCCAGACAGAAACCTTGTCCCACCTCACACTTTTCAGAAGGGCCACAAACACTGGAGGCCTTTCTCCATGAATTTAGCGTCTGTGTGCATGTTCCACTGTGTGTGTGTGTGCTTGTGTGTATGTGTTCAGCTGTTCATCGGAGCGAAACCTCAATCAGCACATGAAAGGTGTGTATCTCAGTGTTGCTTCTCTTGCTGCACTGACAGGAAACAGAGCCTTGCTGTGGTGTTTGGTTTCTCCAAATTCACACAGGACTGTTTCAAGCATGGTGCAAAATTCAAAACAGAAGCGTAGCATGAGCGAGGACAGTAAGGCCAATGTTATGTCACTAGTTATGTTTAATTCCACAGATTGCCTGCTGCTGTTCTGAATATATAAATTTGGCAAGAATTAAAGTAAAAGATATTTTGCATGTATTGAAATTTGCTTTTTCTTTCATCCGACGCGCCAATGTTTCACATTTACTTTAAATCTTCTTAAGCAGAGTTTAATCATTTCATTTCAGAGTGCTGCGGTCTGTGTAGAATGAATGAATCCTCCTCGTAGCGCTGTCTCTGTGTGTGTTCCTGCAGTGAAACATTTGCAGTCATTACCGCTGGCCTCTCTTGTCCAAACTGGTCCACCAGCCCAGCGGGAGTTTGGTGTTATTTGTGTTGGGTCCGTGTGTGAAACACAGGTCTCTCAAAACGGCGAGATTATGGGGGCTGAGACAATAACAGCACAGGGAGGGAGGGGGAGGATGAGCAACAGACTGACAAAAGCTAGGAATTATGGCGTATCTCTCATCACATTTGCACAAATGTTTTGGCTAGACCAGTTGAGTCTCCTCTGTCATCACTAATCACCTAACAAGAAATCCCTGAGCAGCAATCGTCTGGAAGGAGGGAACCAGCAAGGCGAGTCTGGTTGCAGGAGAGGCAGCCTTTTCACGCAGCAGTTTCAAATATTCACAGACTAATAAAAAGAATGGGTTGAATTTGGTTTCTGGCAGCTCATCATAGACATTTTCCCCTTTGTAGTTCACACTGAACCTTGGCAAAGGTCAAAATCTTATTGGATTTTCTGTTTTGTTGTATGTTTTCTGCCAAGTTGAATTTCTGCTTTGACAGCTGAACTTGAGCACAACATCAACATCGTTTCTTTCACCCCTGCAGGCTGCTGTTGTCATTTGTGGTCCATTTTGTAAGATCACACTTTGTAAATGGCCAACCTTGTTTGACTTTCATATCGGTTCTGTTGCTGCAGAGCGCGGCCACGTAAAAGAGGCACGAGACATCCACCCCATGTGTATGAAGTGAGGACAGCCCTGTAGTTCCTAATGAGACTGAGGAGTGATGGCACACAGCAACAATGTGCTGACAGAACTGACCAACACTAAAACTCCAGAGGTGGATCAGCACACTGACTGATGTCATCAACCTTCCAGTTTTTCAGAATGAGCCTCTATGTCCTGTAACTCACTGCGAGAGCCTTTCATCTCCTGTATTTCTTCACAGTAAGAAAAAGTCATAATTCTTGTTTATTGGAATAAGAAGCTACACACCTATACACTGAGCTATTCTTACATGGTTCATTATAACCTCCTCAAGGGGACAACACTGGGAAAAAGAGACAATTCTCCATCATTCTTCTGGATCATTTCCTGACCATCTTTTCACCTTTGTATATTGTCAAGTCCTCGTCTTTCTCACAAATCTGTGTCCAAAGCACCATTGTGCTCCAGTGCTTCAAATGTGGTTCCATTTCCTCCAGGCACTTTAAACATAAACAATCGAGGCATACTGTTTCTCCATCAATATATGTCCACTCTCATTTTTTCTGAGTCTTCTTGCATGGAAAAGAAAATTTGATGTAGAATGATAAGATACAGTATGTTTTTGTTTTCTAGAGGTGAAACCATTTTAATGTTTTATGTCATAATAATATAAAGGCAACATTAACTGATTTTCTTGGCCACTTGGGGGCAGCAGAAACAAGTTGCAAACATAACAGTGATTCATTAACAATTGTTGTAAAATTGTTGCTATCCAGAAGACACAAAGCAATGTATTAGCATTCATTAGGAGTAGTGTCCATGTCCAATATTTACTCTCTTTTAACTCTGTTTGGCTCTTCACCAACGTCTGAGAAAAATATCTCTCGTCTCTTTAGCTGCTAAATGCTGCTAGTTGCTAACTTTGTCTGCGGTTTGGTTGCAAAGGAGGTAATGTACAGTGGGTTTTCACTGAGGACAGCTGTCTGCTACAGTACATGTGGAAACGTTGATGAGAGCGGTGAGAGTGAACCAAAACAGTTAAGTTGGGGGCTGTAAAACCAAAGCAATGAGCTGAAAGACCCTAAACCTTTCTGCACAGCTAAGGGGAACTGTAGACTCAGGTGATATTTCTCTGTAGGTTTGTCACTATGAGCAACACCTGTCACATATACTCATTTGATGATTATTAATGTAAAATGTTTTTTATAGCAGCTTGAAATTCTGTAATGCACGACTAGCAAAAATTCTGTGGTGTCTTGCTAAAACGACATTTTTGAGTAGGGTGGGAGTGGGCAGTTATAATGGTAGTTCCTCTCCCAATTTCCTTCTAATGAAATACCTGAGGTGATGCACCACTCTCTTGCCTGGAGTGCAGTCTGAAGATTAAATTAGAAACATCTTGTAATTCAGACAGAATTGTGTGTGTGTGTGTGTGTGTGTGTGTGCATGAGTGCATTTTCTTCAGACGGGCTACATTTAGGCTCAAGCCCTATGGCCTTATGTCAAGCATTTGACCTTCTGCTGGTTTTCAGTATCAAGGCTCTTTAGGTACCCAAGTGCCGCAGTCTGTTTCCATGGAAATGTGGCTTGAAGGGAATGTCCATCACTGCTGAAAGGGTGACCCAGAATACCCAAACACACCCTGCCCGGAGCGTATTAAAATTCTTTTGGATGGCACTCTTCTCTGGGCACAAATTCCACACTCATTGGTCAAGGGCAGAAGAAGGGGAGGCTATCTGTTGCTACAGCAACAAAGGCCAAACACAGAGGTCAGACAAGCGTGTCCGTGTCATTCCTAACGTGACAGTGGTTTGCCATAAACCCGAGCCGGCGTGGTAATGATACTCCTGCGCAGTGGGCAGGGCTGGCGTTCGGCTTTGTGGAAACTGGTCGGGGCCCAGTCTGGCCACACTCACAAATGGGGAGGCAACACAGGAAACTGGGGCTTCCAGTAAAAACATGTAATTAGAAACACATTGACTGGGAGTTTTGGCATGATACACCCGGCAGGAAGGGAGAGACACACGCAGTCAGGGATGCTCGCGGCGGAAAAAAGGGGGTTTGATTGAAGTGGAGGACAAGATCATTGGGGTATTGGGTCACTTGGAAAGTCCCATGAGAAAATCATATGTTATGAGGCAAAAATCCAAAACATGGACCTAGACATGGACGGTGACATGCAAGACACACTGTTTGAGACATTAATCAATCAAAACCAGATATAAAGTAACACTCAGTCTGACATCTCAGACTTATCAGCCAGTGTAGGACAGACAACACATGTGGTAGACAATAATACCCCGCTACTGGAAATCCCTTCTACTACTACTGTTTACAAGATACAATATAAGTGCCACTGTATATGAGAGTGCGTCAGTATGGCCTGGAAACCTCGCCACTAAAGAGCAGGCGGCTGGCAGCACGAGCCCAGTGGGCAGCGTGGGCTTCGGCGGGGCCGGGTGGCAGGAGCCACGCCCTGCATGGCCATGTGGTGAACCGAACTCCAGAGGGAGAGCAGGTCAACCCGGCCACATGCCATCTGAGAACCAGAGTCATTAGAAAGCACGCTCCTCGGGAAGCCTGACAGAAGTTGACGGGAGTGCGGAAACGTCGTACAGATTTTGATTGAGCAACGGAGATGAAATGTAATCTAACATGAGCATTAGTAATTAGTTAATTGTTATACAAACGGCGCACACTCAAAAAAGTGACGATAGACATATTGCAATAGTTATGTGTTTTAGGAAGCCAAAACCACACATGACAAGATTTATTGAGTTTGAACAGCAGCCCATTTGACAAACTTCACAGAGCGCCGATGAGAACGACTCACAGTTCCCCCACTTTCAGTTCACCACACATCAGATTCTCACAGAGTTCAATCCTGAGATACCAGAGAGCCTCTGCAGGGGATGGACGTGAGAAATAGTCCCCGCATCCACAGAAGAGAAACCATCAGAGGGACTCTTTAGTGTGTGGCTTTACAGATCAGGGGAGTGTTGACTGTGGCCTCAGAAAAAAAAAGAAAAAAAAAAGGGCCTTAATTAGCCTTCGCTCCCAGCAGACTGCCAACCCAAGAAAAGGAGTTAGATTAACAACAAGAAGCGAACACTTTTAATCAACTCTCAAAGCGTTTCCTTGTACTCCTAATGTCAACAGTTCACAAACACATAATTAGAGCAACCGGAGGAAATGGATGTTTGGTAGGTGGTGATGAGGTTTTATACATTTCAAAATACAAACGTGTGAAGTGACAATTCACAGTCTACAGATGTAGGACAAACAGCTCCAAATTGTGCATTATTCAGCGGGGCAACAAATAAGGAAGCAAATGGATCTGGATACAAAAAAGGACAGGTTTTGCACTTCTATTGAAATACATGACATACTGTTTTGGACAGAGATGAATGAAGACAAATGTAAACACATATTGTAAGGCACAATATCCCTGGGCCATTCAAATGAAAACATGCAACCATTTGTAACAAAAGTCAGCACGCACAGTACTTTGGATTTGCTTTTCGTCCCTTCTTTCAGGGGATGCAGCAACAGTAACACATGTTAAGGACCACTGGTCTTCACACACAACAGGTCATGGGAAAAAAACATGAGCCTATATTTTTTAAGAGTTCACACACTAACAGGGGTCCTGTTGGGGGTTCTTAACAAAATAAAAAATAGCGGAACTGCTTAAATGAATGATGCAGGTCAGTCTTTCTCGGGTTGTTGAACCAACAACAATTTCAAGTGTCTACCGATTTATATCTAAATACAGAAATCTTTACTCCATGGTGCAACAAACACAATTTATTTCTCTCAGCTGCTTTTCTTGGAGTCATTCATAACTTTTCCAAACATGGGGGGGCCCTATAAATTTGAAAGAAGGGGCATGAGAGACATGTTTACACTCTCTGGATTTCATGTAAATAGAGCCTTTCTTTGTGGGCTGTTTCAGATTTGGTTGCTGTTTTCGGATCCCAAGCTCTCCTCAACCATCCTGTTTTAATACTTAAAGAGATAAAAAATGACGTATGGTACACTCTGTTTGGACACCAAAGAACAGCTGTTAAATGTAACAGAAAGGTGTAAACATGCAAAATGCAGTTAAAACAAAAAAAGTGCATGTAAAGGTCTTTGGTCACAAGTTTTTTTTTTTTTTGATGTATGGCAACTGGCCACAAATGTACAGTAAGGTATTGGTCAGTAAATACTACAGTGGAAGAGGTCAGGCTGTAACAGTATGAACAGTAACACTGGTTAGAAGGTCTACAAGTGAAATGTCACAACATTTAATTTCCTCCATGCCCGGTGAGCAGACCCGGCGGCTCTGGAGGCAGATCAAACAGATCTGGAATTTTGTTTGTTTCAATATTCAAAACAATATCTAAACAGTATGACAAAAAAATTACAAATGTACAGTCTATGTCTCAATTTCAAAATTCTCAACCTAATGTTTTCCATATCCTACATGTGTGTATTTTTATTAGCAAAATTTCTGCTATCTAACCATCTGCGTGTACTGTATGTAAAGGCCAAACTGGCCACATGGAAGCATGAGACTGAACTTTATCTCAGGAATCAGATATCATTTTCGGTCAGTGCTTCCATAATTGGCTCTAGCTTTCTGTTTCCCCGTGGACGTTCTCCATATGTACTTTGAGGTAGTCGTTCCTGGTGAACTTCTTGTGGCACAGCTGGCACTCTGCCATGGGTCGGTTAGGGTTGTGTGTGAGCTTGTGCCTACTGAGCATCTTCTTCAAGCTGAACGACAGGTCACACACCTACAAAACAAAAAAATGGAGAATTTGAATCATTATATTTAAAGTACACACAGATTTTCTTGTTTACCAAAAATCATCTGCTTAATGTATAGTTGTTATCATTTCAAGCTGTAAAGCCTTATCACAGGCACAGCTGGAGGCGCTGAATGATTTGTAAATCACACAGGGCGGACCTCAGCGACAGAAATCCAGTTTTTTCCAATTTTCTTCTTTTTTTCTACCAGTAGCGGGAGGGAATGCATGAAACTTAACATCCATCATAAATGAGCCATTTTACACTGTACAAATGACTCCATCGTCCTCTATCAATCATAGTAATCCGCCACTGGCTGGTGTTCAGCTGCAGTTCAACACGCCGCTTCGAGAGTCACAGCATGTGTCCTTCTCACTCCATCTGTGGAGAACTTCAGTGCAATGAATTACATGCAGAAAATCACAGTTTACATGTGCGGGGCGAGAAATAGCAGCTATTTCTGAATTCCAAACATTATGTGGCTCCAAGTTGGTTCACTTCACTCAAGCCTATCTTACACTACTAATATAACTCTAGAGCCTATCATTAGTTTTTCACATACTTTAAGATGCTCTCATGGATGTGCTATCATGTTCTAGTCTTACTATCCAAGTGGAATTAAATGTAGTTCAAACAACCTACAAATCCCATCCAGTGTCAGTAAAATATTACGCAGAGTGAAACAGTGACAGAAACCGATGAGAGAGGGGCCTCCCCGTCTCATCGTAACCCAGATGTTACTGGATGCTTCTACAACATTTTTTAATGCTGTTATGACAGACGCAGCTTATAGAGCCCTGTAGCTCTGCTGGAAAACGTTCCTGGAGCTGTGCGATCCTTTTGTCTGACTCAAAAATCCACCCCAAAAATTAAATCCACATGTTATTTCTATTATCTTTAATAGTTTTTGCGTAGAATTATTTACATGAAAATGTCTCTTCCAAAGCTGGGTAAAAAGAATCCAGATGAATGTTGGATGCTGCTGTAAAGACACTCTCTGGTGATGCTTCGCTGACAATGAATAGGATTCTGATTTTGTGGTCTTCAACAACAACTATAGACGACTCCCTGGGCACATCCCGAGTGAGAATCGGAGAATTCGGATGATGGATTAGACCCAGGATTGGTTTTTGATGATCATCAAAGAATTAAAAGATACTTGGAATCTTGAGTTACGATATAAAACTATTATTCATGACTGTCAAGTGTAATACAAACAATGTAATGTTAATTCTTTTAGAAAGGTGTCTCATTGCTCAGAATCCTTTGTAGTAGCTTCAGATACAGCAAATCTTGGAACTGATTCTTCATATTTATTCATCACATTAAAAAGTTGTGAGAGTTAGATGGAATTTGGGATTTAAGAGATTTTGAAGATACTGTTGCGGCTTTCCAAATGAAGAAAAAAAAAATATAGGGAGCTGCCTTATGTTTCCAATTTTTTTTTTTTTAAAAAAAGGCGATTAAACACAGCATCGAAGAAGTTTGTTCCAAACATGGATGACATCTTCTCTTGCGTGTTCCCTCCCCAGTCTCTGAGAATAATTATTACTCCTGCAGTATTATAAGCAGACGGTAATTTCTCCCTCTGATCCTCTCAATGTGTTTACGTGAGATCAGCCCACTCTACCCCTCCAGAGAAGCAAGATCACTATCTGCCTATCTGGCCTGGTGCCAGAGCGCCATCACACACACACACACACACACACACACACACACACACACACACACACACACACACACACAGGCAAATACATGCAAGAATGAAGAGAGTGAAAGAAGACAGTGGCTGGTTGATCCTTTAGAGGTGGAGGCGGTTGGATACTCACATCGCACTGGAAGGGTTTCTCTCCTGTGTGGGTCCTCATGTGCTCGTCCAGTCCTCTTTTCTGACTGAAGGCCTTGTTACACTCGCTGCACTTATACGGCTTCTCCTGCAGCGACACACAGACACACACACCGAATTTAAAGAGGGCCACTTAATCTATCAGCGGGCAGCAGAACAACACATAAAGCGCTACTTTCCCCAGTTTGTTCACATATGGACGCAACCTGGAGTCCGTAGTACTCCGAGGTACATTCAAGCGTAATGACACACACGCTAACCGAGAAAAGCAAACAGACATGTACGGCGCGGTGGAAAACACTAGAAGATGTGGAAATATTCCTTTAACACACACACACACACACACACACGTTCACACACTGATACCCTCTCACCTCACACCCCAAGTGTTCGCCCTGTGAGTTTGTGAAGATATGAAATGAAAGAGTGTACAGCCCCTGCAGTAGGGAGGAAATGACCGGCATAGGGGCCATCAAAAACACATGGATTCCTTAAGAGAGTAAGGAAAACACACCAGAGAAAATCCCTTTGAACATGTATCAGTGCACTGGCACTGTGGGGCTGTAGAATATCACTCCTCTGTCTCCACACCTCATCAGTTTACCAAAGAACATTTCCTCTGTGCCTTTTGGAGGACTGTCTCAGTGTCAGTCAAAGCAGCTATCTCGATGTGGGTGTGTTTTCACAAAAACTCTAAATATGAGTGTGTGTGCGCGTTCAAATAAGGCGGACAACCTTGAAAAGAAGGTGTGTCCTAAAATCCGAGGGGAAAAAGCGGTGACACCTAAAAGACTAAGAAGCATGGAGATAAATGGGAGTTGGTTCCCAGTGTCACCCTTTGGAAAGCTGTTTTTGACAAGTCTGGCTGATAGCAAAGGCTCTACCCATTTAAAGCTTAGTTGTCATGGGAACAGGGTGAATGCAGGAAGTAAGGGTCCTGGGAAAGGCGCTATCAAGTGGGCGGGGCAAGGAGTGCCCACTGACAACAGGATACAAAAGGAGGTAAAGATCAGGTTCACTGCATGTGCGTGTGTGAGCGGGCGCATGTGTGTGTTCGTGTGTGTGTGAGGGGATTTAAGTATGCAACTGTTTGTGTGCATTTGACAGAATAACAAGGAGCATTGGAAAACAACTTGGCGTGAGTGTGTGTGTGTGTGTGTGTGAGTGTGTGTGAGAGAGAGAAACCTGCCTCCAAGGATCATTTCTCCCAGTAAAGAATTCCTTCTCCATAAGGGAAGAATAGTTCTTGTATGACAAAGAAAAAAAAACTATGGGGGATCAAAGTTCAAAGGTCAAGCAACACATGGATGGACTTAGGTGATGTGGTGTACCCAGAATGCATCGCTATGACCCCGGTAACATCGAACATCTGTACCTGATGACCTTCACTCTTCAGCAGCTGTTCATCCTTTGACTTTTAACCTGACCTTTTCTTCTGAATCCGACCACTATCTACAAACAGCAAATTTATAAATGAGTCGTGTTTATTTACTTGGAGAGAGAGCCTCACTTCTCATGTGTCCTGTTCAATATGTGGATATTTGTAAAGCAGCGTGCCATCAGGAAGTGGTTGCACTCTCACAGGCTTCAGGGTGCATCTCTCGTGCAGTTGTCAGGATGCCCTTTCATATAAAGTGTGAACGATATTGACTGTTGTTAGCTGATTCTCTGAGAATGATCATTTCCTTGCTGTAGGTGCTGAATGAAAACTGAGGAATCATCCAGATATTCTCATGTAATAGATTCAATTCATTTCATTTCAATGATGGGAAGCAGAGTTACTACAGTCTCTGTTAGATCATTAGACAGTTTTATGGGTGCTGAAGCCATAAAGAAAGCTATTTTCTTTATAGGAATGTGCAACTTTAAATAATAATTGAAAAATCATGACATGAATATGCAATTTCTGTCATCCTGAGCTCATTTGCCACGACACAGGTTCTTCTCACTTTTTGGCTGCGTCTTTGTTTTATAGTGTTTCTATTATTTGAATCAAACACAAAGTATTTCAATGATTGTTGAGTTTAAAATGCAGTAAACAGATTTGATGATGAAAAAAGACTTGAACTTAAATTGGGTCATGACTAAACTCCACTGTCACTGTGATCTATGTTTTGCCCTTTTGCTCTCAGTATGTTAGGCTGTTGATCTGTTGTGTTTGATTCACAAAACGAAGGAAACGAGTGAGCCATGCTGACGATATCAAGATCATAAGACTTTCCTTTTCAAAGTGCAACTCTGACTGTGATTATTTTATTATTAGTTCAATGGCACCCCTCCAAAAGCAAAATTAGTGTAAATGAAATTAGTTCATTCTTAATCATCCAAACTGATCCTTTTTTTTTTAAACAACTACCCTAACACAAACAGCTACTTTATTAAATTATGAAAAAAGGCTAAACCTCTCAAAGTTTTAAGATGTGCTAGTCAAACACTCAAACAGTCTGCTTTCATGGCCAAGAACAAAATATGGAAGGCTTCACATAAAACAGTGTGTTTGTTATTAGACAGCACGCAGCCACATCCATTTGCATCCCAGATCAAAACAACATTATTGAAAATCTCCTTATTTTCAGAAAGTCAGCAGTTCAGATTCAGCATTAAATGTGTTTCATTCGACTTGCTGATGATGTGGTTTGTGGTATAAACACACAAACTACAAACACATCCATCCCGAGTCATCTGTACATTAACAGTGAACGGCGGCTCCTTTAGCCAAATGACATTCGTTTCGCTGCGTGGTGACTTCATCTGGCTCTGCTGTTTGTAACTGTTCAGCCCATATTTCAGGCCGCTGTGAGCAAAGGCAGATCTGGGAACATTAGGAACAAAACATCAGTCAGTTTAATCAGCAGCTCGCAAGGAAATTATACCTGTCTGTTTCTACTGAAGAGACGTCAACCTGGGTAGAATACCTCCATTATCGACACGATGTAAGAGCAGAGCGCTGTGCTCTGGACTGTATTAAAAGGGGAACAAATCTTTGATATTAACAGTGCTGACAGGACCCTACTGTCACACTCATAGCTGTAGGAACTGATGATGGAAATGTATGATGAAATACATATTAAGTTTCATTCATCAAACATGACACCGACACACACACATCCAGATGCGTGCAGCGAGCTCATGGAGAACTTGAATGCGCAGAGAAGTGATGCGGGGAAACGAGCAACGTCCTAACCCAGGAAATGACATCATGACGTCCAAGTAGCACAAGACTGTTACTCATTTTTATATTTATATGTTCAGGCCTTTAAAACAATGTTTGCTATGTCTTCTGAGTGTAAACAGTTGTCCACTGAGTCAGCTGCTCCCCGTTTATAAAGCAGTAAAAAGTGGGTGACCATTCATCTTATTTTCTCTTCTGTCTGTATTTGTAATATATTTCATGTCTGTGTATGACTAGCTGCTGCTTTATGAAAGAACCTGTGAGTGTGGGAATTACCTCATGATTAAATGTGTAAGGGAGTGTCACATTTGTAAGGTGAAGGTGTGTGTGAGAATTTTTTTATGCACACTGGAAGAAAGACAAAAGCTAAATGGAAAATCGGAAGCGTAGCATCCAGATTGAAAGATAAAGTCAGAGGGACACCTGGGATTGATTCGCTTTTTTCATTTTCTCTGTCTCATGCACCCGTTCACTGTCTTGTCTTTTTTCTCTCATCTGTGTATCCTGCGTGAAAGTTTATATATGCACCATCGCTCACTACTATTAAGTAGACGTCATGCATGTTGCTCTCACAGATTTTATTTACTTTCTGTGGTTGTAAAAAAAAAAAAAGCACATTGGACAGCTGTTTGGCTTAGTCATCCCTACTCTAGATTTGGGAAGGAGATTTAGATTCAGTCAGTGCTCTTCACACTCAAGCAAAGATTAACACACAAAAAAAAGTCCAGAATGTAAAAAGAACAGTTAATGAAATGACAGAAAAAGGAGCTAAATACAAACAGAGATTAAACTTGGAAGGGTTAGGACTGTTTTTTTGAATTTCATAATTAATCAAAATCAAGCAAAACTCCAGCTGTGAAATTGGAACACAATAAAACATTAAAAGCAACACATTTAAGTGTTCATGGCCTGTCTTTTTTCACAGCAGACGTTTTGATTTGTCGCAGCAGGGAAAACACAGGTGTTACTAATAACACTAACGATGGCTCGGCTCTGTTCAAGTGTCCCAATAAACTGCGACAGTGAGAGAGTGAGCCAAATTGCGCAACCAGGATGCTGAAACTGAAGCAGCTAAATGGAATTCAGCCGTCATTAAGTGTATTATTTACATCTGTTTTTCCTACTGTGACATGTCAAAGTGTCTTTTGTGAGAAAGGAGCGTACGGGGGTATTTGGGGATGCTTCGTCTGGATAACCATCCCAATGCTTTTATCACTTCAGTAGATATGTAATAATGTCACCGCAGCATGTGCCAGAAACAAAACAAAAACCATTCATCCACACACACAAACACACACAAGTAAATAGTTGTGTAGTAAAAATACTTTTCACTACAACCACAACCACAACTGTGTTTTAGGAAGCACACATCGGCACTTAATGCAATGCACCAGAGGATATATCCAAATTACCTATATTATATCCAATCCAAGTGTAAAAAAAAGAGAAGTGTATTCATTGTGAAAGGTAAAATTATGACTGTTAATGTAAGAAAAATATAATTCTTAGTACACAGTGGAATAGCAATTAGTAGCGGAGTGGAGAATATAAAACAGCTGGCCTGAAATGACAATAAGAAATGGTGAGAACTTACTCGAGTGTGTGTGCGAATGTGCATCTTCAGGCCGTCGTTCTTGCTGAATGCTTTGTCACAATAGGGGCACTGGTATGGACGCTCACCTAGGGAACAAAACACCGTCAGTGTGCATGAGACCACATCATTCACTTGTAAGACTAATAGTGTAGCAAATAGATTTAAACTTTCAATTCGATCAAACAGGAAGACACACTCAACACAGAGAAACATACAAAAAAAATATGCATATTAATGTATCATGGCTAGCATGTGATGTCCTGCCTCACAGATAGTTCAGGTGTGTGCGCTGCTACATCACCTCTGTCCTGTCACTTCCTGTAAGCGTTGCTCCTGACATGCTTTAACACACATTTGACCCGGCTACTGGTAGAACAGATATTCACTGTGAACCAGTCATTTAGCTATCCACTGCGGAGCAAACGTTTGTGTTGGCCAGGATTCATGGCTTGCTATCAGAGCAACGACTGGCCAACAGTTTAGGAACACATCAGAGGCAATGCGGCTCCTCCCAGCTGGATCAAAAGCAGTCCAGCCGAACTCCTACAGATCCTATCTGAGCGCACACCGATGATGACAAAGAGAAAGTGACAGGCTGTCAGTCAAACGGTCCACTGGCACATGGATCTGTTTACAGTGTGCTGATCCACAGGCCAGATAGGAGCTCCACTGTTGATTACTAATCTATAAAAAGGATATGAGGTAACCTATAGAGCTGCACTGAAATGAAAGTCTCAGACAAGAAAATACAGTATGAAACAGACAAGAAAATATTCTGGGTTGAATAATTGCTTAATTTATTGCATAGCTGCACTTTTAATCAGGAAACTAGTACCAACTTAATCAACCTCCTGTGTCCAGAACACTGAAAAGAGATCAAGGAATCCAACATGAAATGGTCTATATCTTGAGTCCCCGTCCTCATGAAATAAAGATGACTCTCTTCTGAATTCATCTATATCCCTGAAAGCGTATTCAGTAGACTTAAATGATACCCTAAAAATAGATACTGTTGGAGCACAACGATCTAATGTCTTAATAGCAACGTAATCTCTCTTCAGTGACTAATTGTTGAACAGGCAAGCGAGTCATTTTATTGATGGGGGAGATGTTTTGCCCCTTTAAGTAATAAGGTTAATTAGCTGTGTTTCCTTGGGATTCAAAACCCAAAGATGCTTATTAAATCAGAAAATCCATCTGGGGAATATATGAGAGGAGTAATATTATCCCACTGCTATAAACACAAGTGTTAGAGGGATATTTCTCTTCTGTTTCTTACAGCAGGTCCAAGTCTGGTTACGCAGCCAAGATGTGAAAGATTCATTGAGGTATAAAGTAAATATTAATAGCCATGGTTAATACATTAAATATTAAGGATATTCAGACATTTATGCTGACTAATATGGTGGTAGAAGCCAATATGTTTGTGTATATGGAAATTACACATTTGAATATTGCTGCCAGTTTTTCATGTTGTCTTTATCTTGATGGGACTGGCAAGATACACTCATGTAACTGTATGTGGAGTCTATCTACTCATTTGAATCCATCTTTTTTTAGACTTGATTTTTTTCAAATGATTCACAGCCCATGAAGTGTGTCTTTCAGCAGATAAGCTACGACGGCGGTGATGTAGCTGACAGTACACACGTCGGGGTCTAAACCCACCGTAAACCCCCCACAAGAGGGCTTCAGAGGAGCACAAGGAGGAGCACCGTGACACAAAGTAATAAAACGTGTAACCTTGCGTCAGTGTGGAAAGGGTTAACGTGACATATGTGGCCTGATTACACATACCAAAACATGTGCACAGGGCAGCTCACAATTCTATCCTAAAATCCCCTCCTGTGCAATTTCAACCTCTAGGAGGCCTTTTGTTGACAAACAGGAAAATCTGAATCCCAGATGTGTTTTGAGACAGAGGAGAGTAAATCCTATGTCTTATGTAGCATGTGTGGTATCGGGTTAAGGCTCCGCGTTAGCCTTGGGGAGTCCTGGGGAAGGCATTAGTGTGCTAATAGCACCGGAGCACAGTGTGCCAGTGTACTCTGTGGCTTGGATCATATCCCTCCCAGGAGTTGGCTATTGTCAGTTAATACACAGCACAGACAACCACACCCTGCAAACACAGGGGCTCGATATAAGTGCACACCAATTCACCTACTTAACCTATACACTCGCTGATTCTGGACATGTGTGCCTCATCTGGAAAACAGGGAAAATGATGGCATTCGATATTGTAAAAGAGGTCTTTCATATATAAATTTGCTCAATTACAGATCCCATGTCTTACTCAATCTTAATAACAAACACTGCTTTTGTCTGACAGTCATGCCTTTTCAACTAGTTTAACCTGCTTGGAATAAAACAAGAGCAACTCAATCCCTTAGTGAAACAGGAAATAAACAAATGCTACTAGGGAACCTAAGTAGTAACATTCTTTGCAACGTTGGTCTCTGTTATTCGTGCGAGAGGCTTTGTGTCTGTTCCGCTGAGTGTTACTGTAACTAGAAACCCTCCACTTATTCTCCAGATTGAGCCAGATTGTTTGGGGATTATGAGGGGTGGCTGCAGCACTGAGCCAGGGCTTTATGTGTGTAGAGATGGTAACTGATTTAGCATGTGCTGAAACAGTACACCATCTCTTTGACCCCGGGTGTCTCCCCCGCCCCCTGCTGTGGCCCTCACACTCCTTGTCTGCTAATCGATCCGTTTGGCACCCCTTGTGTGTTGTATATGTGCGCATAAGGCCGTGTGTCTGGTTAGCAGATGGTCGGCTTTGTCGTTTGCCTGCCGCACAGCGTTCGTGTTATGGAGAACGCTTTGTAGCTTCGGGCTCTGGTCTGAAAGACATTAGTGCTGTCCATCAGAAATTAATTCCCGGCTTCCTCCAGTTCAGCCAGACAGTGGCCCTCAACTGTCCTTCTATCTGCCCTGTGCCACATGCCGACAGGGGCCACAGAGGTAATGTGATATTGGTGTGTTGGAGATGATAAGAGATTGCCTTTGATGAGCCGTAGGAACGCCCAACAACTTTTACACTTGACCTTTCCATTATAACGGGGGTCTCGGTAGATTTCTCCACTTCCTTAAACAATTCTCTTAAGCTCGCCCATGTGAAGATACCCGTATCAGACAAGTCCGTGCCCGAGCCTCACCACGGACTCGCCTTACCACACATGCAGCAGATCTGAACTCCTGACACGTGTCTCAAAACACAATCCTCAATCCAAATAAAGCATCCGCCCCGGCACCCAAAAGAAGTTAAAGCTATATATAGCGTTATAGTGAGCCACTATTCATCATAGGGACAGATAATCATTCACTACATGGTGATTTTACTTTACAAGATTGTAACCATGACCACAGTCAAGACAAACAAAATCATCTGTGCGTTAATAGGTTCAGTGATTCCAGAGTTCTACCAGATGTCCATTTGAGGGCAGTTGTTCTGTTGTGAAATCACTTAAAGCTGCAATGTGTAGCTTTTTAAAACATCAAAATATGGCTGTGTATAATTACCATAAAAAATGAAACCATGATCAAGACTATTAGTGACCTCCGTCTCGTGCCAGTGGTATGGCTAGTGCGTGTTTAAGAAATTAAGTAGGCATTTATTGGGAACAAAATACTTTGCGCTGTATGCCGACCTGAATATTAATAGTTGTCTCACTAAGAAATGCCTGTTTGAACACAAAAAAACCCAAACCTTCTGATCTTGTGCCAAAGAGCAATCTGAATTATAGCAATCTAGAGTAAATTAGGTAACAGAAAGTGCACGTAGAATCTTAATTAAAGAGGCGGCAATTTTGTGATGTTGAAGTGTTTTGTGTAGCGCACAACTGTAACACAAGCCTTAAGTACAGTAAGGGAGATCTACTTTACTACTGTAGTCATCTGTGGTGTAAGAGTTACAGAAACCCCCCTTACTTTACGGCTCTGAGGAAAACCAGACACTGAAGTTTGGCCCATATGCATATCATCTACTACATATAACCTGATAATAACAGACTATAGGCTTTGACAATGAAAATTCCCTTGAGTCACGGGTCGGTGAGAACTTGGGCTTGTTGATTTGTGATTCTGGGTGCAAACCCAAAAACAACTTGCCACTGGCTCCTTCTATTGTGACTTCTCTCCTAAGTACATAAAAGGGGTATGGCACTGATTTTACACATTTTTGCATGCTGTCTTATGCCTGCTGTGACGTAACTGTGTGATGTAATCCTCTATAGGCTGAAAAATATCCTTGATGAGGCATTATGGGGAATTTTGGGAACGTGATGAGACGATCCCAGTGAATCCCCAGTATGGTGACTGTGTTTTGCTTTCAACTCATTCATGTCAGTGTCCCAGTTAAATTCAACACAAAGTGTCAGCTGGCTGGTTTTTGTTTAATTCTGTCTCATGTTCCCGTTTCTGTTACATGTACAGTGTTACAGTCAACTATTGATGTTATTGATGGTGACCGTGCTTTTGCCATCAGGGCCCATCGGCTGAGGAAATCAGGCTTGCAGGATCAGTAACTTATTTTAAATCACCTCTTTAAACTAATTTCTACAGACCTGCTTTAATGTGATGTCTTTTTTATTATCTTTTAATCCTTTTATCAGCCCCTTATTGTGTTTCATTGTCTTCTACTGTCGCCTTCTTAATGTCAGACGTGTTGCTTTGTATTATTGCTGCCTTGCCTTGTCTGTCAAAGCACTTTGAAAACTGGTGCTATATAAATAAAGTTGTTATTATTATTATTAAGTGTTCCTTGGTAAGTTTTTTTCTTTCTCTGCTGAATCTCTGCAGACATACTAGAAATTCTCTGGCCAGATTAGACATGTGGAAAATCTGTATTTACAACATGGGCAAAAATCAGCATTTTTAAGGGTTAAAATACATATAACACTGATTTGCTGTAAGCAGCTCATGGGCTTACACTAATAATTGTGCCCAAACATGACATGTCCTATGATGTCAGTATGACACCGAGGCACTGGGTTCTGTCAACATCTCCCTTGACATTAATATTTTTCATGACCCCACTTTGGTTATTTACCACATCATGGCACACATGTTGGGAAAATCCACTCTCACTGAGCTCTGATGTGGAGAAGGCTGCATTTGCATCATAACGGGGCCAAAAAGAATAATTTAGAAAATGACAGAAACATCCATCATGACTACTGAGTACCACAACGTCTTCAGCGTCCGCATCCAAGTTTTTGACAGCTCGCACTTTATGGGTTGTTGGTGATCTCATAAAGGCTGTTCTATGAGACGCCCGCCTCTGTCGCGCTACGACTAATTTTGTGAGCTCAGCATGATGTTCAAACCAAATTAAACTCAAACAAAATCCAAGCCAAATATACAGTACAAATATACAAATATACAGAGATTTATGCTCCTAATTTCAATTTAAAAAAATCTGCTTCTCACTTTGCCCATTTCTCTCATAATGCTCTTCAGTGTTCGATGGTAAAAGGATAGGGGAAGGAAGTCTCCAAGGAATCCTTACAAAGTCCTCTGTGTTTAGCAGGTAAATAATCAATGCTGACTTGTTCCTGTGAAGCAGGAAGACAAACAAGATCAAGCTTTCCTGTCTGCCGTCCAGAGAAGCTGTCGATTTAAAGGGCTTCACCTCAGCTGGTGGCCTTCTTTAAGAGATTACAGACAGAGTAAGTAGCCATCTCTGAAGTTCTTACTTACGTTAACAGGTCTGTTTTATGATTTACGCATTCCACATTTATCACACAATTTACATACCCGCAGATAAGTTACATGAGGCGTGTGTGCCAACAAATTTACCCTCCACTGTTTGAGAACAAGATGAGTCTTGTCAGGACTGTCGCTCAGGGAACAACTCACACTTCTCACAAAAGTTTTTGTTTTTTTAGTTTTTTTAACCATCGCACAAAAACACAACAAACAAAAAAAAATCCCAGTCTATAGAATGAGGGGACAGATTTACAGCCAGTCAGGGTCAAGGGTCATCCGGCTAGATGCTTTCTTGGAGTGGTCTTTTCTCTCTTTACTCCTTTCTTTCTTTGAGGTGTCCCCTCGGCTCCCACCCCTCCCCCAGCATTCCTCTCTTTTGTTTATTCTATATAAATACAATCAGACTGGGCAGCGGCCCACACTGGTTTACATTCTCCCTTTCTGTTGGTTTGTCCTTCACACATACACATGTACGAAAACACACACATACACAGCTCGCACACACACAGATACAAAGGAGACTGTTGACAAAGTGTGGTAGACTTGTCAAAGGACCATCGTCCTGCCACCACACTGCTTTACTGACGCCCAGTAACATACACACTCTGAACAGTTCCCACTAACCTTAACAACACCTGAAGGGATGCTGCACATAAATGATTTAGGCTGAAATAATTGTTAATTTGATGAGTGCTGTGGAATCCAAAGGTAAGGGGGTGTGGAGCTAATGAAGCTGACTAAGGTATGTACATCAGCCGGTAATGATGTCATTGCTGTCACTGGATACAATGGGAAGCTCAGAAAACACTCAGCCAATAGAAAGACTGCTTTACTGATTAAACTCCTCAGCTTTAAAGGGCATCAGCAGGTGTGCTTGTTTCCAGAAAGCAAACACACTAAAATGTTGTATTCAATCCAACAAGACAGCAGCAGAGTATAACAATAGGATGAGAACATGGCAGGGAAAAAGAGATGAAGCCTAAGTGGCGAAGAGGAAAAGAGGCAGCCAGGAGCGGGCAGAGAGACAGAGAGAAAAGAAAGAATGAGTGAAGGAGTTTAGAGGCCAAGAAGTGTGTGTGTGGCCGTGCCAGGTCTCTGCACCAGTCTGTTGGTAAGGAGACACACAGGAATGTGTAGCTTTCCAGTTTAAGGCAGTTTAATGAACATCCAGGGCTCTATTTTTGTGGCGGTGCAAAGGCTGGTGCAGGCAGTGAATTTTAATGTTAGAACATTTATACATGTTGGATGTGACCTTGCTACATTGACTACAAGTTGACTTTTGGATGTAGGAACTCTTAAAATCAGCATATTTATTGATCGTCGTGAACATTTTTAACTACGCCTGGCCACTACAGCTTCTAACGTCAGCAGGTGAGTTCATCACTCGATGCTGTTTGACTGGGGGAGAAAAAACAGCCCTCTCTCTCAATAAGAAATCGTCTATTCGGTTTGAATTGTAGGCCTGGTATTTATGTGGTCCCTAATGTTGGAGGACCAGGTCTGTTTCTAATGCAACATGATACCGTTGATAATTTGGAGACCAACACATTTAGATCAACATCCAGAATCCAGGTTCAATGGGATTAAAGCAAGAGTTGAGCTTGTGCTGAGCTAATGATTCAAATATGACTTACAGCTCTATGGACACGTGTCGATACGATTGCATGACTAGCACTGATGCTGCTGTGATGGTAATGGCAGCTGACTGAAGGTCGACTTAAAGCATTGAACTGTGGAGGGCCACTGACCTGTATGGCTGCGGATGTGGACCCTTAGCGTGCCGTTGCTGGCAAACTTCTGTCCACAGTACGGGCAGATCTTCTCCTTCTCCCCCGTGTGTGTCTGGGAGGGAAATGATAAAACAGACATATGGATGACGTTAAGAGAAACATTTGTAACATTCGTCCTTACATCCTTCCTGCATTACAAAGTAAAATGTGATCTACTCTGATAACTGGGATTCAATGTCAGAATATATAAGATACTCATCAGAAAATGATCAAAAATAGAAAATTAAGCTTTATCATACTGTATCTTTAAACAAATATAATTAGATTTTGGTGCTTTTTTGTTTGGTGAAAGTAACTCCAGGATCTTGATTCCGCTTTAAATGCTCTCTTTGGAGCATTTTCTTAACTGAACTGTCTGGCTGGGTAAATAAAAAACTACATTTCATTATCCCCCATACTGCAGCACTAACAAGTGTATGGGGATGCACATGTTCACATGACAATGGATCAACTGAGCTGCCCTGAAGGTAGGATCAAAGAACACAGATGATGCAGATTTGCCGGGGTCCAAAGCTTCAGGGACTAAAGGCCAGGGTGCACGTATGTATTCATCTCCCCGTCTTCTCCCTTTACCTCCCAGCAGTCTGCTATGTTGAGCTCTGTGGACTCATAAGGGCTGCAGATGCAAACAGGGAAGAAGGACATGTGGAAAGGGTGTACTACCTCCTCTACCTTTTCCCTTCACCCCTTCCCCCTCGCTGCTCTCCTTCCCTCTTTCCTTGTTGAAAAAGAGTGCGCTCTGAATTCCTCTCCTGGGCTGTTGTAAATTCCCGAGAATAATCGTGAGTTTGAAAAGCTCAAACTCAGAGCGACAGTTTCAACAGCAGTACAACAATACAGGAACACCTCCTCTCTGGGCCCCCATCCTTTCCTCCATCACCCCACTGTGTCCCTCTGACACCTCGGGTGTTTCGTTACAAAGGCTCCATCCACACACACATGCGCACACACACAAACGCTCACACAGACACACACACACACACATGCATACATCCATGTGAGGTTTCAAACATGCACAATCACTCACACACAATCATGCACAAACAAATCCACATACATACGAACACATGTGTCCCAGATGGAGCCACGCTGCATTATTTAGTTAGTTGTTTGCACAACAGAGAAAACATTTTCCACCTTCATAAACAGATAGCCACAGGGGAACGTAGGCAATTTCACTGGGGAACATCAGGTTCTAAATCATAAGTGTGGAATTTACTGGGAGTCGTAGGTAATCATCAAAAGTTTTTATATTTAAATGGCTCATATGTCTGTAACTACTCCAAAACCAACCCTGTAATTTTGAGTGATTCGTGCGTTCTTGCAGCCCAGCACTGACAGATATGACACTATCTTGTACAATGTGCGAAATATACAATGCATGCACATACACGCTGACACACACACGCCCTCTCATATAACATAAATCAAGGCGGCTCAGTGAGGAGAAAGCATTTATGGTAACAGAAGAGCGTTCCGTGAATATCTGGGGCCTGCACTGCCAGAAATGTGCTGTGCAGCATTACTGTTCAATTACACGAGCAACTGCTGCAACGACACATATTCACATGTGACGAGAGTTCAGGGAGGCGAGCAGATGTCAACTCTAAGATCAGCTCTGTCCTGTGTTGAAAGGCTGAGGAGGGAAGGAAGAAAGTGAATGATTCTACGGCACAATTTCCAGGGCAACTTTTCGCAAGTCATTCAGTGTTATCTTCAACCTTTTCATAAAATGTCAAAGTTAAGTAATTGCATTCACCACTAAAGATGACAGATAGGTCTTTCCATCACTATCTAAACTGACATTTGATTAAAAAGCAACTAAATTTAAAATTATCTCATTTAAATTATTCAAACCACTCAGGCTTTTTGGCTACATCTGTATGGACTTGGAGAGGAGTTCGCTACTTATTCAAAAGCAGCAATTTTGTTCAAATAATGGATGTAAGCTCATACTGGGATCATAACAAACCCCAATGAGATGTTTTGCTTTTACAATGTTACTTAGTTACTCTAACTTCTGATTTTCATCATATGGGGCCAAATCAGACAATGTGCACTAAGCTGTGGTTAGATTTTGATGCTAACAAAGCATGGCTGTGTTAACTATTTGTGATGATTTGGGAGGCATGGTTTGCACAACAATAGTATGGTTAAAAGCGGGGTTACCCTGCACGCATAAACACAGCCAGTAAGTTGTCGTCTCCTCGGCAACCTGACTTTGATCAAGGCCAGATCTCTCAGCAGCCTCCAGAGCCCGAAAGCAGTGAGACAGCTCATAGGCTTGTCTTCAGCCCTACTGTTCTGAGACAACCTCTGAGACATTTTCTTTTGCTGTGTGCCAAGAAGCTGTTTGGTTTCAATCTTGATCCATAACCACACCGGACATTGTCAGATTTAGGGCTCATAATCTGCAGAGAGATCTGTTTGGGGCTTTGAAACCCTGCGGAGCTAATGGACTAACTGCCATTTCTAATCAACATAGGAATTGATTCCAAGCCTTTATGGGCAGCAACGGTCAAGATGGATGTCTGGTTTGACAGTCCAAGATATTAGCACAGTTAGCCGCATCACTTTCTAGAGGCGAGGAGCGAGGCTGGATGTGAAACAATGGAAACATTTTGGTTAAGTAGATGGCCGGGCTGTCATTTCTTCCCTTTTAGATTTAGTTTGATGGCTGAAGATTGATGATGGAAAATCAGATTAAATACTGCAATTTAGAGGAATGCTTCCATTACTTTGCCTTTAAACTGCAGAAGAGGTTGAGTGTATTCTTCCAAAATTGCAACATTTCCAAGAGTGTGTGACACAATCGCAATTAATCTGAGGTTTCGAGCAGTACTTCAAGATCGTTTTGCAAGCTTTCATAAGTAACTGTTATTTTTCAGCTGTCTGCATTTCAAATAAACACAACAATTTCGGTTGACAACCCCAGTCGGCACGCAATCACCGCCTATGATTGAGGTTGTCTAGCTCGAGCTCTTTTCATTCACCTTCTTGTGGCTCTTGAGGACCGAGGGAGTGACAAAGGCCTTCTCACACAGGTCGCACTTATACTTCTTGTGGCCGTCATGCACCACCTGGATGTGAACGTTGAGCGTGTCCTTCCTCTTGAAGGTGGCGTCGCACTGGTCGCACTTGAACGTCCTCTCACCTGTAGGGATAAGGATAAAGGTGCGGGAACATTTGTCAGAGCCATTTCCAGTCGTCTATTGTTGCGCCTCTAAACACACAGTCATCAAGCACAGCAAGAGGGGACCCAATTTCACCGGGGCAATTGTGCGGGTAGAAAACTACAAAGAGGGGTGTTTCATTGCGCCAGACAGCACCAAACAATGGTCTTTAGAACGGTCTGGTTCTGTTTTTTTTTCTTCTCTTTCTTCACTTTTTAACAGAAGTTGTCTTTTATTGTGTATCTGTAGCTGAGCACATCCCAGGGGAAACAGTAAAACAAATTGCTCGACCATATGTTTCGCCTGAACGTCAAATGGCTCTGCTTTATTTTTTTACAGTGCGAAAAAAACATGGCCTATTTTACTAATCATTCCACTGAAAAGCACTAAAACGCCAGACGCACAGACAGGCAGACGGACGGACCGACAGGACTCAGACTGCCTCAGCTGTCGCGAAGCCTGATGTTTTTCTTCACGCCTCGGCTCTCTGCTTCCATACAACAGCCTCTATTGTTGGAGAGTAGTTGTTTCCATTATATGGAGATCATTCAATTACCAGAGTAGTTTGGAGAGAGTGCATGTGTGTGTGTGCGTGTGTTTGGCGGGGCAAGTGGTTACATGCTCGAGCTCATTCTCCTATTACCAAGGCCGATGATGGTCAGCTCAATAAAATGGAACACCAGTGAAAGCAGAGGTCTGTTGTGTTTTTAATCAAATTGAAACGTTCACTTGATGATCATTAACATCAACGACATCCTTACGTAGAGATTTCATTATTACTTGAATCAGTCTGGTTTGAAACAGTTGCAGGATTTACTCTCACAGTTTTAAACTAGCAAGAAGTCCACAGCTGACACTGACCATCAATTAATGTGCCGTGCATGTTGCAGTGAATGTGAGAAACAACTTGATTTCACCTGACAATGCTATGACAGCTGTGCTTCATTTTCTCACTGTGGGCCAATCAATGCGCAGCCCTAACATTAACTCACCGAGACAGACTAGCATGTCTGTTCTCTCACCTACAGTGAAATTGCACACTTGAGCCTCCCGCCCCACATACTGTCTAGAACTTGATACATAATACAAGTCCGAGTATTAAATAGCCCGGCTCCTGAGACAGCAACAGGAAATGCCTTGAGCTTTACAATCTCTTTGTATCTGTCTCAATTTGAGGGCCAGCGCTGCATCCTGCCAAGGCTCGACTGCAGCTCCACTGTCCAGGGAGAGAGTTGCTGTCGAGCCACAGCACCCAGGGGCGACCAGACAGCCTGTACGCTTCCTGATGTCTCCTCAGTGAGACGTTTGACGAGGTTATGATGTTTGTGGTTAATGGAAAAATCCACAGGGGTGAGGTTTAGTTGAGGGCCAATGAAAATATAAGCCTATCAACTAAAGAACACATTGTTTCTGGTAACTCAACAGATCTTAAAATGATTACATATCTCAATGATTGGATAAATGATGATGATGTTGATGGTGACTGTTGGAATTTCCAAATATTAAGTATATATATATAATATCAAAATACTCATACTTACTATTGTGGATGAGTAGGTGACGCTGTAGAGAGAAGGGGGTGCGGAACAGGGCTTTGCACTCCTCACACTGGAAGGGTCTTTCCTCAGAGTGGGTCTGCAGAGAGAAACAGAGAAAGCCGAGCAGCATCAGCATGTTTATAATGTGTTATGGGGGTGGGTGGGGGGTCGCGGCCTGCCTCAGTGTGAATGCTGACGCTTCTTAAATTGATGTGAGGGGATCATGGCGAAGGCTCTGTGGCCGATTTGGTTTGTTGACTTGATGAAGACAAGCAGCTCGAGGGGCTTTAGGTTCAAAGTGCTTCTGTTTTTTCTGCTCCCCCATTCCCGTCCCCCACCTATCTGTCTGAGTGACACCTCAATCCCAAAAGTAAACATGGTGAACCTCAGGGGTGGAGCAGACCAGAGACCCCACAGATAACAGCCACCAACGAGACCCTGATTGATTACAGCCTTACTAATAATTCTAGCCTTTGAAGGGACCTGGAACTGCTTTTCAATTAACATCTCTTCTCAGCCCTCTCTTCTCAGATAGATATAATGCTATAAAGAGAATAATTAATACATTTGTGAAAGCCTAATTAGTAATTAACTCCAGAGGTTTGAATTACTACAGTGAATTACACCACATTTTCTTACCTTCTTGTGATTCTTGTAGACGTTGCGGTGTGCAAACTCTTTCCCACACAGCTTACATTTGTAGGGTTTGTCCTCGCTGTGGATGATCTTGTGAGCCGTCACCTGGTCCAGACGCTTAAATGAACGACTGCAGATCTCACAGGTATATGGTCGCTTCTCTGCGTAATGAATGATAAAGAGAGATGCATTCTGGTAAATATTTTCATTTCATTAAAGACAAAAGTAAAGAACTGGTGTTTTTAAGTGAATCATTATCTCACCTGAGTGTGTGATCATGTGGCGTTTGAGCTGATTGGTAGAGATGAACTTCTTGTCACATGCATGGCAGTCAAATATTTCATGTACCTAACAGGCATCAAAAGAGAGAGAAGTTTTGCTGTTGCTGATCATTTTTTAAAAACTCCAGCTTGAGTGTCCATAAAAGAACAATCACTGTGGATGCGATGGGCAACATGAGCTAAAGCATGTCCATTTTCATTAAACACAGACAAAAAAGCAATTAAAGTGATGAAAAGTTTCAATCCTTTTTTCTGCTTCAGAGCATAGCTCCGATAATTGCACATTCAATAGTTCCCTGGCGTACAGCTACAATAGCATATGCTAATGCAAAACAGCTCCTCTTGTCACAGCTGCTACTGCGAAAGCTTGTTCAGCTAAATGATGATAATGGCAGTTTTAAGCTGCTTTAGAGCTAACTTGTCATTATGGAAAGTTTGATTGCTCTTCTGCAAGAATAATACTTAATAGCCCAGTGTCTTTGATGGAAGCTATAAGAATACACCAGATTTTTTTTTCCTAGAAATGTGTCATAACAGGTTTTTTGTTTAAGCAGGACTCCATTCTGCTGAACATCTTCATTGAATGTCACTGGGATAAAAAGAAGCCATTTATCTAAATCTAATGTAATGCCGACCTAAATTTGAAGAATCAAATTCTGCATTTCAGACGACAATGAGGAGAATATTCAGGTTCAGGCAACAGTGAATATTCAAAGCGTCAGTCTGACAACATTTCTGCTGTCATGAGCCACATAATGGCAGAACTGGCACATAGACACACGAGAAGGCCTCACAGGAATATTACACATGCCTATTTTAAAATCCCCCAGTGATTTGAAACTAGAGAATACTGACTCATAGACAGGTGAAGTAGGTTAAATGATGCTCTGCGGAACTATGTCACAACTTCCAGGTGACTTTAAATGTTGAGCAGATTTCTTGATGATGAATGAGCTGATGGGGACAGATTAAAAGTCTCTTGATTCATTTAGATGATAGATGTCGACAAGAGAAAATGAAATTACACCAGCTGTGTCAGGTTAATGAATAACAACAAATAAGACAAATTATTGGTGACAACTTGCATAATAATAATAATCCATTCCCTAACATCATCAATACTGCTGCTCTGACCACAAGCAGAAAGCTGAAGGACAGCAATTTTGTGTGTTTATGAAGTCTTGAAGTGACTAATCCATAATAAAGAAAAAAAGTTATATTCGAAAATTAACATATTTCAACCTGTAACTAATTCCAACCTGAGCAGCTTCAGTTTGCACATATCAACGTACCACCTTTGACTTTTCCGCACCATGACATCAGCGCCGAAACACAGCAACAAAACATTTATTTACATGAAAACACTCTAAAATAGTACTTTAACAGCCCTGTTTAAATCTGTAATCCATCAATATGAGGAAGACTCCTGACGCCAAGGTTAAAACCTTATTGTCTGCCAACAGAGCCTCTTAAATTTCACAAGACCTGTGGGATGGGCTAGTGAAAAAGAAACCAAGTCTCTGCTCTGTGTCACCCAGAATAAATTTGTAACAACTTGATCATAAATACACCCTCACATGGAGAGAGAGAGAGAGAATAACCCGAACAAAGTGAACTCAGAGGCTCAGGAAGCAAGAGACAAATGTGAGATTAAGAGGTTAGACTAGGTTATAGCAACAGTGGGGTGTGACGGGTTTCCACTGTGCAGCGAGAAATGGCAAGAAAAAAAAAAAAAGAGAGAGACTTCACTGTAAAGATGGATCATGCAAAACTAGCTAAGCCGGGCTAAATCCTCTCAGATCTAATGCAAAGTATGTGGTTGTGATAATGCGAGCTGTGCGGCAGATGTTGTAGAGCCTCACCTTTCGATGTTCTTGTAGATTCAGAGAGGAGGAGCATTTTCTGTTGCATATGGTGCATGTGAGTTTCCTTCGTGCGCTCCCTGGAAAACAAAAGAACAGAAAATGACCAAAATAAACCTATTCAACTGATAACACGAGTGGGCTGAACACAAAGCAGACGCAACATTGTGTTATCAGTTGAAAAGCCTTCAATCACCACATTTTATTGAGAAGCGGAGCAACGATTTCATGACATCATCACGCGGCAACAGAAAAATGCCAAAGGTTTTACTGGACAATGAAATCTCCTTTTATTGTAGGCCCACAATTCCCACCCTTTTTCGAGATCTCGGGCACCCTCTCCTTATCCCCCATCTAAATCACATGACCCACATATGTCGAGTCTGATCCACTTCCCCCCTCGCCCACACACAAACACACACACACACACACACACACACACACACACACACCCCTTGTCCTGACCGCATTGGTAAAAACACAAAAGCCGGTATCTCAACTCCATCAGCCTCGGAGATGAACGTCTTAATCTTGGGTTGATACTTGATTCACGTGTAAGGCTGCGTAGATCCCCGCTGCCCTACATCCCATCATAAATAGCTATGAAAGTCCAATTATCTGAAAGACTGAGCCGCCCCAGAACACATAGGTCAGCAATTATGTAGCGCAAGTAATTAGAAATGTGCCTCAACATTGTAGAGACTTTTTAACTGATCGAGGTCAAGTACTGTTGCTGCAGTTTTCTTGAGTGCTGAGGCTGCTGATGGACAATTAACTTTCAGTATGATGTTTAGAAAAAAGGAAAAAATGCTAGGCGTGTGAATATGTGTGTGTCAGAGTGATAGACAAGAGACGTGCAGAAAATCACAGCGATACATACAGAGAGAAAGATAGAAAGACAGACGTGCCAACCTGTGTGAACATTTCCTTTGTGCTTCTTCAGAGCGTCCTTGCTCTTAAATCTTTTGCCACAGCTTTCTGCTTTACAGATAAACCTGGCGTCTCCTTTACAGGCCTCCTTATGTTGCTCAAAACTGTACATGCAGGATATGGAAGAAGAAGAAGAAGAAACAGGAGGAGAGAGATTTATGGATTACAGAGTAATACAGTTTTTTTGATGGTACAGCAGTGTGCCTTAGGAAACAAATACCACATGTCCATTGTACGGAAGGCTGCGTACAAGCTATGAATTTATGTAGGAAGATGTGTGTTACCTGGATTCTGAGCTGAATGAGTTGTGGCAGAGGGAGCACTGATGAGCTTTAGAATTGTCCGATGGATCCAGTGACTCAGAACAATGCAAAACACTGAGGAACAATTCAAAATAAAAACAAATTAGGCACCAAATAAAACTTTTTAAACAAACTATGATGACGCTATATCAACACAAAAGAGCCACTGTACGGGATAAATTCATCTGAAAACATGCACAATAGATCATCAAGTTATCATCTTTAAGATAACTATATTTTCCTTCTTACTAAGAATTTGATGAGAAGCTGCACTCATATTGTACAGTATGTGGCTCCTCATTATGAAGCTAAAGCCAACAGCCGGTAAGATTAGCTTAGCATTACTGCCACACACAGAGGAAAAACATTAGTGTGGCTCTGTCCAAAGTTAACAAAATCCACCTTCAAGCACTGCTGAATCTCAATAATACGTTAAATCTTGTTTGTTCAATCTGAATGGAAAAACAAAGTATAAAAATTATAGTTTGTGGTTTTACAGGGCTGTGATTGAGTAGGTCTATTTCATGGCACAGGACTGAGTCTCTGCTGGTTGCCTGGCAACCTCACAGTGACACAATGAAGGATTACAGGATGAAATGTTAATAACTGAACGTTTGAGGTGCTTGCAGGTGGATGTTGTTACCAGACAGAGCCATGCTATCTGTTTCCCCCTGTTTCCAGTCTTTATGCTAAGCTACGCTAACTCGCTGCTGACGGTCTATACTGAATGGACAGATGTGAGAGTGGCATCAATCTTCTCATCTTATTCTCAGCAATTAAGCCGATATAGTATTTGTTATATGTCAAACTATTCCTTTTTCTGCTAACCTTTTCTTTAATCTTATTTTGTATTATTTTGCAGGACCAGCAATACCCTCTGTTGTATTATAAGGAAAGCGACAAATACCCTTAAAAATGAACCTCTTCCTTCACACATACTCTGAATGAAATGTCTACTGAACTGATTAAATACTTTTTCACTTCAGACTTCTTAATGACCTGCAGATGCTGTGTTATTTGATAGAAGATGAACGTAAAACTACACTCCAACCAGCAAAGTGATAAAACAGTAAACCCACTGGCGCTGCAGAGCCTGTTTGATGGGGAACTTCTTGCCACAATTCCTGCATTTGAACTCCTTCTCCTCTGTGCTGGGCCTCTGGTGCAGACTCTGGAGGTGGGCAGCCAGGATCTCCTCACTGGGAAAACTGCTCTCACACAGCAAGCAGGGGTGGTCCTCCTTCTTTATTACTAGTTCTGTAGAGATGTGGCAACACACTCAATGAGCAGAGATCTGAGAGGGGAAATAGAACTTTTATGTGTATATATGATACACACAGGCTCAGAAAAAAAAAGCTTCTTCCCTGAGGCTGTGACGCTGCTGGACTCCACACCACCATGTCAATAGCGTCATTGCACTCATTACTGCACTGTTTACAGTACTTGAACATTTAATCACTATTCACATTTTGCACAGTGTGAACCCCTACACTGTTCAATTAATGTCACTGTACATGTAACCAGCACATGTACATATATTGTTTATAGCCAAATGTTCATATGCTGTTCATACTGTATATACAACCTATATTCTGTACAATTCTCCTCTGTATATGTATTTAAAATATTTATATAATATTTGTATATTGTAACTCTCAGCTGTCAATCTCTGTACATATTGTGAGATAAAGCATTACGTATGATGTGGCACTTACTTTCTTGCACTCATTTTTTAATAATACTGTATTTTTGCACGTCTGGTTACAACAGCATTTCATGGGCTTTGTACCCACACTCTGCACGATGATAATTTAGCCAAATCAAATCAAATCTAATGTCAATCATCTATGATTGCATTAACATGGGAAAGTAAATAAGGCAATATGATTCCACTGTACCCATTTCAACAAGATGTTTGGCCTCTTTACTATTTTCATCTTCATCTTTAATGATCTCCTCCTCTTCTTCCTCCTCTTCCTCCTCCATGTCACTGTCAAGGTAGCCTATCAGGAGCTCTGTGTCAGTCTCTATGTCATCCACAGCCAGGTAGAAGATGTTCTCACCATCCTAAGAAACAACAACAAGGTTATTATCAGGTAATCACACAATAAATACAATCCAATAGAGAGCTGGCAGAACTACACCTGATATATTTTGAGAGTAATGTGATGGCAAAGCAACCTTAGCCAATTGCTAAAAAACTGTTATAACCATTTATGGTAATGTGTAGTGAGTAACTATTGAGGGTCCCTGAAGGTTGAGCTCATTATGCCAAAACAGCTGTCTGTTAAGGCCTGATTGAGGCAACAGGTCAAAAGATCAAACCCTTAAAATTGTTTGAATTAACTTCACTGTCCTTAAAGGTCGTGCTAATAAAATCAAACCGTCATTTTGTTTTAACTATGGGATTCTAAATATACATAAATAATCATTAAGAAGAGGAAAGCACCACAATAAATGTCACTGTTGATGGAACACAGAGCTTTAACACACATGGATGACCTTTAAACGACCAATCACTTCGGGCATTGGTGTATTAATGGCAGGAACCTGGCCTTAAGACCTCAAATATTCATCTTCATTCCATCTCTATTTTTCTTCCAACATGAGAGAAATATTGGAGGTGAGATTTCACAGGAACACTATGCTGGGGTTATATGCACATGTGTGATTGCGTGTTTGTTGGCTTTTTCTTGTTATTCACAGGCATGGCTGCTTTTGTTGATGCATAATATGTCAACATAACTTTAAAAAAAATTATGTTCTTGGGATTTTTTTGGAAATAAAATATAGAGAATAGAGAATACACAGAGAATCATTTCAAATGGTTGCAATACCATGAGGGGGGAAAAACTAAGACTATCCTTCAACAAAATCCTGAGAGAAACTGCTAAATGCATTATAGCCTCTCTCATTTCAACCACTTCTCACCTCTATATAGAGAGACTTCTGGATCCGTCACAATACATTTGTGGATGCTAAACACAACGATATGAATACCAAGAACAGAAAGACATGTTTCTCTCCAGAATCCAGGTCCAATTTTATGTTCAATTTACATGATTGTTCTTAATAAAACAGTCAGAAAACAGACTGGCTGCGAGAGAGTTTAAGCCAAAGTGACGCAATAGCATTACTATTTTTTTTTTTTAAACAACTTTTTTTTGTTACAAAAAGTTCCCTCTTAAGTTCATCTAAAATGTTTGAAGATGTGTTACATTTTCCATTAGTATAGTCACCAAGTTTACACTCACACACATAACACTTACGTCATCTGTAAATCTGGACTCACATGATCATCAGAGAAGTCTTACAGAACAAATGCAATAAAATTCTGCTTTTCCTGACCAATGCTACTGTAAAAAACGATGAATTTCAGATATTGTTTTTAAAGTTTTTGGGGGCTGAAAAGAGTTTTTTTTCATCTGGTGAGCTTCCAATGACTCTGCCTATGTAGGTCAAAGGATATCTCTCTAGAGGTAATTTTACAGCCATATTTTTCCTGAAAGAAGAATACTGTCTATACTACTTTTAGGTAGGGATTCAATGTTCACCGAGAGGAAATATACCTGAATGGCTGCCAAGTTCTTCTGCTCTTGTGAAGGCGCCTGATGGACAAACCGCAGCCAGTTGGCATAACGTGGGTTACTGGCGTCCAGAATATACAGCACATCTCCCTTATTGCCACGGACCTGAGAAAAAAAACCCCAACAATAACTGCATGAGTTGTTAGAAGTGAACAATTGATTCTTCTTCTCTTGTTGCTGTGATGTTTTGTCAAATTACATCAAAGTACGGCAGTGCATATCAACACATAATCATGTGGACAGGCCTGGACCTCACAATGTGGCAGCTACAGATAACTACTTCACAGCATTTAATTCACTGGTTACCATCAATCATTTTCCTACAACATGAAATGACATCAATTTAAATCAGCCAGTATGGTTAATTAATCTCCAACATTGTTAAATGTTTTCTTTATCACAGAAAAACTGAGAACATACTTGGACAGACCTGCAAGCAGCTGTGTCTTTTTTTCACCAGCTGTCTTACAATAAAGAATGCTTTTGTGCCTGACTGCAATACAAGCTGCGAGGAGATTATTTACTGTTCTCTGTTAATTAACACCTTACATATTTAATATTGTTTTTACAAGTGCCAGCCTAGCCTTATGAGAATGCTTTATCAATTAAACAGTGACTTTTGAAAGACTACATCCAAACATTGGCTTGATTTAAAAGACAAAGTGTTCATTTATCCTTTATATGCACTTTAAAATCGAACCATGTGTGTATGCGTGTGTGTGTATGTGTGTGTGTGTGTGTAACAAAAGAGGCAGGATGTGTGTGCAATCACCTCCCACATCAGCCTGGTATCCGAGCTTTCATCCAGCTCACTAGGCAGCTTTTTCTCACCTGCAAAGGGGCCAAACTTTTCTCCCTTTAAGACAAACACAGGGATCACTTGTCAAACATGATACCATTGTAAAGCTCACTGGCAGCCAAAGTGAATTATATTAAAACATTATACACCTCAATGGATGTCCAAACCATGTTTTTAGCACAGTGGATAAATGTTGGATGGTTAGTAGTCACGCCTACTACTGCTTAATGTGACATATGAATACATCCCTCTTTTCCTTTTTTTCCCCAGCTTGTACAAATGCCAAACATCCAAGGGGCGTGTTCATGCTATGTTCTTCGTGAGGCGTTCATGTTCATCCTCAACCTGTACTACAAATTACAATTAAAATATCCTCCTGACAGTAAATGCATCCCCGACTGATCTCATTCATCCTCTGGAGCAGTTCACAGCTCCACATACTCCTCCTCTGTGTGTCTGACAGCAGTGGGGGTGGGAGGGGGGGGGGGAATTATCTGGTACTAGTTTTGTAAAATGGCGAACAAAGTTGAAATCTTTCACCTGAATGTCGCATTAATGTATATGTGGACACTGTGTTAGTCCGCGAGGCAGCTGCGCGAGCCCTCTTTTTTGCCGACATGACTACATTGTTTTGTAGTGAACGAGAGAAACAACTGTAGCTACGTGGCACTTCACGTCAGAGCAGCCTTGGGTTGAGACTGAGCCTTTGACAGCGACTACAAGGAACAAGGCGAAGACAAAAAAAACCAAAAAAAAACCCGCTTCTAACAACGCTGACATATCTTTACAAAGTAACAGAAAAAAAACCCTTCCCGCGTCTTCTCTAAATCGTTGACTTGGTTACCAAAGTTGCCCAGTCAAGAAACAACAAACCTTTTTCACTCGCCTCGCCGTGTAAAGACCGATTCCATCCTGGACCTTTGACGATTTCAGAGAAAATCTGTCTGGCACATACATACCCAACATTGTCATTACTCGGAAATACTTCCTTCAATGACTATCTGTTGGATATTCAATATGTCAGCGGGAGTGAATAAGCATTGTCAGTTTGAATTTGGAGCAGATAGTTTTCTTCGTGAAGCGGTCCAGGTTGAACTTCTGTTGCTCCTGCTGCAGGAAAGCAATGCTGCGTCCTGATTGGTCTAAAGTTTGTAACCAGAAGCTACCTTTACTGTCGTGCAACCCTCTAGCCTGAGATTCATTCAAGCCTGCCTGTGATGATGATGATGACTAACCAGCACTGTTTATAATACACTATCAGCACATGCATAAGATACAAGGTCTCCAAAACTTAACAAGAATCTTAAAAAATGTTATATGGGGTTTAAAAGACAGTTATTATTTAGTTTATACAGTGAGATATTTTATATTTTGTAAGCCCATGAATGGTAAAGATAGAAATGGATGCTACAGTCCAGGTTAAAAACGCTTCTCTTCTCCTGTGCTTATTATGATTGAGCTCTTTTTAAAGCACTTTACATTTTAATCTTTCATTTGCACTCTGTCCTTTTAATGATTTTTAAAGCTAATTTATTATTTTATGCTGCAATCTTATATTTAATGTTCAATTCTAGCATTTTATTTATGTCTCTCTATTTTTCTCTACTTTGTTTTTATTATGGGGGGTGGGGGGGGGTGGGGGGAGGGGTTAATTGTATGTTTTAATGTTTCTGTTTTATGTAAAGCACATTGAGTTGCCATTGTGTATGAAATGCGCTCTATAAATAAAACTGCCTTGCCTTGCCTTGCCTACAGTAATATAAAAATGAATAGTGTATTTTTTCTATAATTCTCATACATCCAATGAGGATAAATGTTGCTTAAATATATTTGTCGTTACTTAAATGTTGTTAAAGTGTAAATAATTGCGTTTTTAATTGGTGAAAATAACCCCGGAAGGTCTGGCGGGTCATAAATTCAATAAATTCTGTCACATGTTACATTTACCAGTTACACTGATACTACATGTATTACACATAGTTCAGGCATAACACTAACCACATTTTCTCGTTCGTCATCAACCTCAGAAATCTCAACATATTGTGATGTCTGTGTGTTTTGGCCTCAATTGATCTGCTCTACGATTCAGAAACCACACCGTACCAACAAACAACAGACTGGTGGTCCGATTGACCTTTTTCAGCTTCAAGCAGTCCACTCAGTAAGCCAAAAACCACAATTTACCAACAATCAAAGGCTGCTGGGAGAGATGGTTTTCTGGCCTGGAGCTGGCTGCTGAAAAAATATCTGAACCACACTTTCTGGGCTAAATAAGCCAATCAAGATTTATATGTAAAAGAATGGCCTAAATCAAGGAGTGGATGGTATATGATCACCTTCCATTTAATTCATTTTTTCAACTGTCACTGGAGCATCTCTAAATATTTTTTGAAAAACTCTATAAATAAAACGTATTACTATTATTAGTACAACTTACTAACTGAATTATTAGTTATAATTTGCTCAAGTGTTGTTTTTTTCATAAGAACTTAAAACAAACTCAGAGTAATAGGAGTAAATGTCACACATGTACCTTTCAGGACAGAGAGCATTGTTGAATGAAATCTTTATAACTTCAAGAAACTGTGAGAATGGAGTTCAAACTAGATTGTTTTGAAAGGGAAGACTTGAAATTTTTAAATAAAAGTGCATAAAGTAAAGCCAGATGACTCTTTTTTTTTTTCTTTAGCTGACAAACTGAATGTTCGGCAATAGATGTGGTTTCAACTCTACTGAAAAACAAAACTTATACGCTTGAGTGAAAATGCTGAAACTATCAGACCTCACATGATCTATAGAAATCATTTTCAAAGCGGGGTCCAGGGACTCAGAGGGGTCCTTGGGGGAGGGGGGGGGTTTCCAGGGGGTCCCCAGCAAAAAAAGAGGAATAATTTATTTTTACTATAATTCCATCCATAAGTAAAACAATAACAGAGTGTATGATGATGTTTTGATCATTGGTTTCTTACACTTTAAGTAATAAAACATCTCAAAGCAAGAATCTTATCCAAAGGGGGATTTTGGTCTAATTTATCTCAGTTTAGAGATTCTTGACATGAAAAATATGAGAACCACTCATCTATAGTGTATGTTTGTTGTTGTTTTTTTAATCTCTGCTCACCTTGATTTATTGACTTTCACCCTGCACAGAAAGATTAGCATCATTTCTAATCACTGAACACCTCTTCAGCAAACATCTTCCATCTTTAATCAGGATTGTGTCAGTGTTGTGTTGGTTTTGTTTACAGTGTTTATAGCTTGTGTTTATGCCAATGGCTTCCTGTTGTGATGTGGCTCTTTGCTGAACTGCACCATGATTGGTCCAGATGATCTGCGTTGGCTGACAATTACAGCAAAGACTGAATCATCGTGTACATGTTTACCTCAGAGTCAATGAGCTGGTGTGCTCTAGTGTCTTCATCAGAATTTCCCAATTGCTGTTTTTAAAGGGTTTACACTTCAAAACCGGGGTAAACATATCTTTCAAATGGGATTCTCCCTTCCCCCCTCCCCCCAGATCACTATTGTATATGAGATGGTGTCATCAGTGGCCTGGAGTCATGTTCCAGGTGTATTTCAGAGAAGTAAGCCATAGGAGAGGGTTACAGGCAGACTTATAGGGTGACAAGCCTGATCACTGCACTGAGAGGGCCTTTGTGTGTCACTGCCCCACCCATGTCTTCCTTGGTCCATTTCTGTCTCCCCTGACCTCTCTGTCAGTGCCTTGGCCTGTCGGGGCAGGACGATTAAATGTCATGACCCCTTTTTTCCTCTGTGCCCTCTGAGGACCCTCCAACCCATTAACTTTCACTCAGCTTTCACTAAGATCCCTAGGTTATCCAGACCAGCTCTGATCTCCAACACCTGCACAAAAGACACACAGAAACACACACAGGAGTCTTCTCCTAAACCAGGGAACCCATAGCAAGGGAAGATGATATTCCTGATTTGGCCATTGTAAGATCATGGAGAGTCTGTGCTGGTCTAAACAGATAGCTGAGGTTCCTTTGTGGTGTATGGGGGTTTAATCTCTTACCTCATGATTGAGACTTGGACAATCTGAACATGATCTGGTAGTTTGAGCTGGTTATCAATGCATGCTTTTCAGTGAACATAATCTAAGAAAGTCATTCATCTATTGTGTTATACAAAATATTTTTGAAGTTGAATAAGATCTAAAAAAAAAAACAACTAAAGAAAAACCCTGACATATATACAGAAACATGAATGGATACCATATTCTTTGTCACTTAAGAACACCTGAGATCTATAAAGAAAATTGCATGAAAATAATTGAATATCACCAGCTCTTTTATTATAAAGTCTGACTGGTAAACATCAAAAGCAGTGGTGAAATTTTTTTCACAAACTTATTTCATCACTTCTTACCAATATAAATGTATGTGTGAAAGAAGCTTTCCATGACTAGCCTTATAAAGCGCTGACAAACACATGGACAAACCAGTCCTACCAGACAATGATGCATTGAGGACTTAGAATTGATTTAATTATCTATTATTTATTTATTTTATCAAACAAAGACATTTAGATCATCAGTCCCTCCAGACCAAGACTCTGAACCTGAAAGTACCCAGCTATGGAACTGAGCCACTCAGTGGCTGGACTGCCAGTTGAGTCTCTGAGGGCCAAAAACTACAGAAACCACATTTAGGACATGGTGAAGGAAAGGATTGCATTGAAATAAATACTTTCAGAGTTTCTTTTTTTCTAAGTAAATATTTTCACTGGAAGAAAACCTCAGTTTGGCAAACATACAAATGGTTCCATACAAGATTTTCCAAATGGATATGTGCATTTTTCTGAAATCTCCCAAACCTGATACTGTAGATCGAGGGGCCAGACCACCTTTTGTTTCATGTTTCACAAACCCCCGCAGTCCCTCACCACAGCTCCCTATTTCAAGGCTGTCGCTGAATAGCCAGCAAACCATTTCCTGAAGCTCCGAGGTCACTGGATAAATGATGTTTTCATTTGACAACCCCAGGTCGCCACTAAAGGAGGGTCTTCAGAGGGAGCCTTTTGAAATTACTGTACTGATGAAGCATGAAAAATTACAGGCACTTAGAAGTGATTTCATGAACACAAGAGAGCAAGGGGACCACCCCTATGCAGCTCGGGTGAAAGGCAGCGCTGGCAGTTAGTACACAAACACACAAAGCTTTACGTGTACACATGCCTAATACATACACACTCATAGACACTCACAAACACACATACACACACACACACACACACACACACACACACACACACACACACATACAGAAATCTGAAGCTCAGATGTATACCACTACAATATTGTCATCCAAGGATCCTCAAATGCATATCATGTGTACAATATTGTTCATATCTGTGTAGGATAATAAAGCTGACCTTAGAGTTAAATGTAGAGCAGGAATGAATGAAAGTCATAATCAGGAGCCAGTCATTGTCTTTTTTCCACTGCTCGAGTTATCCTAATGGAGATCGGCTGAGACGGGCAATGCCCAAGGGCCACTGATCCCTCTCCACCCTTCCTGGGAATGGGCTCTTGGTCAGGATTGGTTTGGAAAAAAGCCTCCGATTTCTGCCTGGCCCTCTGCTAAATCAGAGCTATGTAGAGCTGGTTTGGACCTGAGCCTCAATAATGATCTATCCCCGGAGCCACTGAAGGGGAATCATTTTCATCACGGTCTACTCCTCTTTGCTTCCCAGGCGGGGCTCCCTGTCTGTGTGCGTGTGTGAGATTTCAGAGCGTCATAATTTCATTTCACACTGTTGACTTTGGAGTTTTCTAAGACACTGGTACTAGTGTGGGCCTGAATAATTTAATTTAACTACTCTCTTGTATAGTATAGTACCAACCCCATAGATGGCAGGAGCTCTTCATTCAGTACTGATTTTTTTACACACAGCAGTGTTTTCTCTGTCACAGGAGTAAAATTCAAAGCCCTCCCAGTGTGTGTCTATTTGCTGTCTGTCTCTATTTGGACTCTATTCGAGCCTCTGCTCCCTTTTCACAATGTCTATCCAAAAGTGTCACTCAGCTCTAAGTTGAGCAGCAAGTGCATTCAAACACACATACACAAAACAGGCTCACAAATGCCAACTCCTAAAGCCCCTCTTAAAGGGAGGGTGTAAAGGAGGTCCAACTTCTGCTACAAATCACAGCTGCTGCATATCTACGAAGCACATCTGTGACATTATTTTGAAACATCAGTTTCACCAAAAGCTTTTTTTCCCCTAGTGCCTGCCACATCTGCCTTCATAAAACTGGTTTTGTGAGAGAGTCATTTACTTCAAGGAAAAGTTTCTGCATTTTTTAGAAATACACTTTTTTTCTGTCTTTGCCGAGAGTTAGATAAGAAGATGGATATCACTCTCATATCTTGTATCTTTGTTCAATATCAAGGCTATAGCTCGAGACAGTAAGCTTAGTTTAGCTTAAATACTGGAAAATGTACAAAACAGCTAGTTTGTCTATGTCTGGAAGTTTTAAATAAATCTGCCTACCAGCACATCCAAAGCTCATTAATTAAACACAAAACTAAGTTTAGAAGCTGACAACATTAAACAACTGAAGTAAATCATGTTAATTAGTGGTGGTCAGGCTGCTGGTAGGCAGATATTTTTCACATTTGGATAGAGCCTTTATGCTAAACTGAGCTAATCTACTCTTAGCATATATACAGAGTGTAGCAACCCTAATTCTTCAAGTGATGGTTCCCAAAGGGGTAATAAAAGAATGCAAGAAAACAATCAAATACAAAATCACAATCAACAAATAAAACACATAAAATGGATAAAAGTAACACATGGTGTAAAAAAGTTAAGTAAAAGCCAAACAGTAGAAGTACATTTTTAGAGATGATTTAAAAGAGACCAGTGAATTTTTCTAGTCTAAGTTCCTCAGTTAAGTTTGTCCAAAGGGATGAAGCCCTAACAACAAAAGTCACACAAACAGTCACCCTTGGTCTTCACCCTCGGCCGGGCAATAGCTAACAGGGCCTTATCAGAGGATCTTGCGCTATGCGCTGGTGAGTAATGATTCAGAAGCCCAGCCAGGCAGCTTGGTGCCTTACCATTGAGGGTATAAAAAGTAAAGAGTAAAATCTTTAAATCAGTTCCAAAATGGACAGGCAGCCAGTGAAGGGAAGCTAAAATAGAGCAGATATGATCATGCTTTCGTTCTCTGGTTAAAAGCCTGGCGGCTACGTTTTGGACACCCTGAAGTCATGCAATGATGTTTTGGCCAAGGCATTTAAACAGTGCATTACAATAGTCCAGATGAGAAGTGATAAAACCACAAATCACTCTTTGAAATCAAAAATTAAAGAAACAAAAGATCTAATTCTAGAAATATCTCTTAAGTGGAAAAAAACTGTTTCTTGTCTAAAATAACTCCAAGGTTTTTAACAGTGGGCACCACATGCTGAGCTAGTGTGCCAAGAGCAGGCAGAACTTGACCTTAAGTGTGCTCAGGGCCTATAATAAGGATTTCTGTTTTGGAAGAATTGTGCTGAGAAAATTTTGTGACATCCAGTCCTTAACCGCGGCTAGGCAATTATGTAGGGAAGATAACTTAGCTGATTCAGATGGTTTGCATTACAAATATAGCTGAGTATCATCTGCATAGCAACAAAATGAAATAGCATACTGTGTGGCCCAAAGAGAAAGAGAAAACATAATGGTCCTAGAATGGAGCCCTGTGGAACCCCAAACCTAGACAATGCTTGAGAGGAGTCAACGCCATCAGCAGACACAACAAATTTTCTGCTATAAAAGTATGAAGCAAACCAGATAGGACAGAAAGATAGGACAAAGGTCCCTCTTATCTAGGTGGGTATTTCTACATGCAGTTGAAAGTCTATTAATTATTATAACTGGAATGTTAGCAGTACCCAATATGAGGCAGGGTGACCAAAATCAGGACTTTCCGGATGTCATACTGTAAAGGCCTTGCAGGAGTGTAGGGCCATTTCAATGTTTAGTTCATGTAACACTGAGTGGTTTGGGTGGAGACAATCCAATGTAAAAATTACTGATTGGTTAAAGAAATAACTAAAGCTATTCATGAATGGGATATCTATATTTCTACAATATCCATTTAACCAAATATGTAGCTGACATGAGGGACAGTGTACTGCAGGCTGTCTATGAGGTGCACAAATTATTGATTTTTCATGTCATTGGTTGCAGCCTTTCACAATGACCAAAGAGACACAGTTGTGTTCCTCAATCAGCTGCAGAGCAGTGGGTATAATGTCCTTTACGCAGACAACTGGATGGCAGAAAGTCTGGCCACTATGCACCATTACATGCTGGACCATAGACGTACCAACAACAAGCACCAAGGGTGGGCATGCCTGACCACCTGGGGGGCTGGACCTGGGCAGCAGCAGGTGAGGCGTGGTTCATAGCAGTGGAGGAGCCACCAACAAGCTATGGTGCAGAGCTGCAGGCAGAAGTTGAATAGTCACCCAGCTGGAGCTCCAAAGTTGAATCATTAAATGCCAGGTCAACAGCCTTTGCTTCAGCAGGATGCTAACATGGCGGTATACTCTCCTGCACTGTTGTGTGTAATTAACACCTGCTATGCTAATGACACTGTCGTCAACATAGTCAACAACAAGGCTTTCTTGATGAACTATAAGCCAAGGGAAAACAGGCTCTCATTTGTTAAGTGGGGCAGAGCAGGTAACCCCAGGTGCAGAGACAGTTGGCGAGACAGAGATATGTTAAGAATAAGGTATTTATTTTAAGACGAAGAAAAGGGAATGCAGGCTTGGGGAAGCTTGGAACGTTAACTGGGAACTTTGGTTTGGGGCTAGGGCTGGCAAAAAGAAGTTTTTAATACATTTCCATGAACAGTTGTTACTGTGGATCAGTTGATGAAGCCAGCATAATCTCTAAACAGCCCACAAAGACATTACTTTGCTGCTCCACTATCAAAATCTGCATCAATGCCTGTTATTTTTTCATAACCAATCCTTACAATGTCTTTGTTACTGCCTTACAGTGTACAAGGACATCTTGTCTCATTGGATGGAGTGAGGTGATCTCTAATTTCCACATGGATATTATTAACATTGTCCTTTCTTTCTCTAAGGTGTCTATAAAAGCTGTAATCTGGCTCTCAGGAATGTCTAACTTTAGCAGTTCTCTCTAACCTTCTCTGTCAGGGTCTGTAAGTGTCCAGTGCGGGGAAATTCATCCTCTAAGCGGTCCTTTCAGGCATCTATTTTATTGTCTCTATCGCCTAGAGGTATATTTTGTGAGGCCTCCATTTAATGATGGAGTGGATGCCACAACCTTAGACCATCACATTGAGTCTTTCTGCTCTCCTTGGATGTATGCTGGGAATGATGAGGTTAAGCTGTTACTGCAGCATCTCCGGCTGATGGAATAATAATAAATGGTCTTCAACTGATGGTTCACAAAGTGTTTATTTATGACCACCCACACCATACTGTAGCTGAATGACAACTATAAACACACCTTCAACATACCATAGGAGAGAATATTAATAATAATACTTTATTTCTATAGCACCTTTCAAAACCAGAGTTGCAAGGTGCTCCACAAAATTCAATACCATAGAGTATAAGAAAACACACAGAGAAAAAAAAGAACATCATACAGCAAAAATGTAATAAAAACACAATGAAAAGTCATTATATTACATTATGCCAGTCTGAACAGGTGGGTCTTTTAAAAGCTTTTTAAAATGAGGCACTGACTCAGCTGATCTGAGTTTGTTCCACAGCGTTGGAGCTAAAGCTGTAAAAGCAAGATCTCCTTTTGTTTTAAGTCTGGATCATGAATCTTTTAACAACATTTGATTTTATGATCTGAGTAGCCTCAGTGCAGAGTAAGGGGTTAAGAGTTCTGAAATGTAAAGTGGAGCCAGACCATGTAGGGATTCAAGCAGAACCAATAGAATCCTATATTGGATTTTGTAATGAATGGGGAGCCAGTGTAATTCGGCCAGGACTGGAGTGATGTCTTCCCTACATTGAGTATTTGTTAGAAGCCTTTCTGCTGCATTCTGCACCAGGCAAAAGCTGCATCGTTCAGGCATGCCATGAATTGCAGTAGTCTAGTCCTTGCATTGAATTTAAGAGGAAATGAAGGTGTGGATAAGACTTGGACTTGGACTTTGTAGATAGCAGGATGGAGTTGCTACTAGTTTAATATTTAAGTATTATTAACTGACTGAAAATAAATCACATCTATTCCTATCATGAAATATCACTTTTTAGCCCCTGTTAGCTTAATGACAACCCTAGCCCTCTAATAGAGTGCTATAGGTAAATATCTTTAACTTAACATGAAACATTTAAAGTCATTTTTCGATACATATGCACCACACAAATAACGCTGCATTTCTTTATATCGGCAAACAAACTCTATTGAGATAACTGCCCTTTTAACAGAACTGCCTTGAACAGAGCCGTCTTGCTAGCCTAAACACACTAGCATACAACTCTGCAATTTAAAAAAGCACCATAATATGACTAAACTTTAAACAACACATGAAACAAGATGACAAGAAACCTTGTGCTCTGACCAACCAGGTGCTAAACAAACGGAATAGTCTAGGTCTCAAATAAAAAGAATATGGTGCTGTTCTGGATAGCTTGTATATTACACACACACAAACACTTATTTGCTTTCTTTCTGAGAGTTTTATGAACACATTGATGCTATGATATTTGTAACTAGCCACTGTCCAAAGATTTTTTTTTTAAAGGTCCACATACCAGCTCCTCCAAAGTTCACTTGTTAAAATGTATTTAATTTTGCTTAATACAAAAACCAAAGAGTACCCAAAGTCACTATTAAACTCATCAAGAGTTTTACACATCTTGTTACACAAAGACAAAACATTTCAAATATAATATGTATTATATTTAATAAGCTTTAGAGGTCCTGAAGCTGATTTTGTTTCCTGTGGTCAGAGACAGGCTAGCTGCTTCCCCTTTTTCCTTCTTTGTCCTAAGCTAAGCTAACCAGCTGCTAGTCTTAGCTTCATATTTACTGTGCAAACAAGAGAGTGATATTGATCTTTTCTTGTTATGAAGAAAGCCAAAAAAAGCATATTTCCCCCGATGTCATAAGTATTCCTAAATCACTTCTTAACATCTCTGACCCTCTGAAACCAGACAAATCTGGCTTCGTTATACAGGAGATTTTATACATATACAAAATAAGTAGTGTATAAAACCCAACTTAGATGTTCTGACACTGTAATTCAACCACAGCATTTACAACTTTGGTATAATTGAGTTGTCATAAACAGCGTACATTTATTCCATTTGCCTAGGACGGTCTTAAATGACAGCTCAGCTTAAATTCAATATAGTGGCATGTCAAACTAACCCAACCAGGAATCAGAGCCAGGTCTTCCGTGCGCTGCTGTGATTACTCCACCACTTACCAGAGCACTACATGTCTGTCTCCTCTCCTTGCCCTGCTCCATGTACACACATATATACAAAACTCACACATCAAAGCCCTGCGCTCATTACCACGCAAAGGATAAACATAGACAGCCCTGCAGATGGTTAGCTCTCAGATAGAGGTTTCTCTGTGTACGTATGTTTGCATGTGTGTTTTTGAAGAGATTTTCTGAAGCGTGCTGCCAAAACTGAAGTGTCGGTACTTTCTGCTTTTTCCACCATGGACCTCTTGACTTGACCAGCGAGCTGAGCTGGAGATTCATGATTTCTTTAAAGGAGCCAAGGCCTTTCACGGCAGATCTTATTCACACGTGCAGGATAACATTTTGAGCAGAGCCGGCCAGCTTTATTAGTGGCAGTTTACAGGGATATCCATGACGCTTCCACAACCCTCTGGAAGCTTCTCCACATTACTCTAGGGCAACGGCAGGTTAATGGAAGCCAGGTGGAGCCTCCCTGCATTTCCTCTGACCAGGAGCACTTGATTGACAGTGAGTTGTGGCGATGGGGAACGTAGCTACCCAGAATCAGGGTCGTGATGGAAACATGGCAATTCACGAGCAACAGCTGCTTTTCTTGGCCACAACAGAGAGAACATTTCCATTCACCTGAGACTACTCTTAATTGGAACGTGTGGATATGCGCACTGATGTGTGTCTGGCTTTTCTCTTTGCTTATTTGTGGTTAACTGCGTCTAATAGTTAAACAATATTGCAAGTCACCCAATTCTCCCAAATTTGAAGCCTGCTTTTTTAAACTGTATTCACTTAAAAAAACAAGGACTCTAAATGGATTCATCCAGTAGGTTAACAGAAAGGTTGCTTTACAGATGGCTACCTGTTCAGTATCACTAATAGCTTCTTTTTTTTAATTTAATTTTAAAAAATCAAACATTTGCTATTTTGATCAGTGTATTATTCATTATTATAGAAAAGATGGTAAACATAGTGCAGTTATTTATTATTATTTACATAGATTATATTGTCACATCATGGTAAGTTATGTTTTATATGCCCTAATATGCCCAGACATCTGACTTATCACGACTCTTTTTCCTGATCAATAACATCCTGTGTAGCACTATTGAATTTCATTATTGAGGAAATCAGTCAGTTTACAAAGCAATAAACACCATATATAGAGTGACTGTCTTTACACAAAAGCAAAGATTACAAGGAGACCATTTGAAATAAATGGCATCCCAGAGCTATAAAAGACTTGTTTCATGTGTGAGGGCAGTAATGAGTAGATCTTTTTGTAGAAACATAAAAATATTAATGGCTCTCCAGCAGAGACAAAGAAATACACCCATTAGTATTCTAAGATTCATTGATTTATTACTGTACATCTAGGAGACTGATATGTTCAAGGATGCCAAAGAAGTCATATTTAGGAGCTTAAGTACCACTAGTGAGGACATCTAAGATCTTTAAAAGTCCTTCCAAAAAATAACTCATCCACAGATTCGGTCAGTTTTTCTTTTCCCACATCGTTTCTGGGATCAAGTTATCATTTTAAATTGTTACAAGTATGGCGTTCTGCTTTTTTTACCCTGATTCAGGCGTCTGAATCTATAAACACAATACGCAGTGCGCTCTTTCATCTTGGAGCCACGATTTTGATGTTAACTGCTTGGCAAAAGAACATGACACCCAGGGTGACACAGGGATTACTTGTTCTATATTTAGTGTTTATGTACATGAATATTGGCAGGACAACTCTGTACATGTGACACACACACACAGCGATACAGTGATAATAACACAGATCTCCAGCACAGAACACATTTACAAGATGGGCTCTAGAGCAAACACTGGCTGAGATACATAAGGGAATGTCTGAACTACGACAACTTCCTCATAAAACTGGAATTTCCTCGTAACAGTTATTATTGTCATCAATAAAAACAGACAATCGTAAAGAGAGACAAAAAGTATAAAATAATTTAAATTCCTTCTAAAACATGTAGTGAATATGCAGCAAGAGATCTATACAATGCGGGTAGCTACTGTATCTCCTCCGGTCAACAAGATTGGAAACTGAAAGGACAGACAAATAATGACAGACAAAAGCAAATGTCATGCAGCAACAAAGAAACATACAAGATGAAAGATGATCTTTGAAATTCTGCCTCCCCGGTGGCAACATGATGTCAAGACGACAAGCCTGGCAACAAAGCACCTCACGCTATGGGCCGCCCTGACGTGCCACGATGAAATGTAAACATAAATATACAGGTTGATATCTCTCTCTACAAACAGTTCAGTCACTGCCACAGGCCCATCAGCTGTGTGAGTAGTCAGTCTGTATACACTCCTTAGTAGAATATCACTTAGAGTTAAATAAACTTATTTAATATATATATTTATAATAGATTTATTCTTTGCAGAGTCATTTAGCAGTATTTCCTTGTTTTCACCAGTTTGCTCTGGTATTTCACTGAGTGACCACTGTGTCCCACCACATAAACGTCCAGCAGGTAGGTCTTGCCTGGCTCCAGACCTGTGATGGTTTCTGTAGTCACAGCTTTCTGCAGGTTTGGGCTGTGGAAGTACTTGCACAGGACCTTTTCTGACTTCCTGCGGGTCTCTGGCCCAGCGCACTTGTTGTGTTCCCGGCGTCGCATCTCCTCGCCGTAATTGTCGGCCACCTCTTTGCGATAAATGCAGTATTTGTTGCGGTCCTGTGTACCCAGCCAGGCCACAGTGGCGGAGGAGCATGTGCGCAGCTTGTCAAAGGCCTTGATGCGCGTATCCTCCGGAAGTGAAGGGAAAGGCTGCTTGCTGCTGGGTCGTGTGGTGGCTAGTATCTTCAATATGGAGGCCCCATTCCTGCTGCCACGCAAACGGATCAGGTACTTGGCTTTTGGCTTTCCCCGCAGCTGGAACTGCCGCACCCCCTCCACAATCTGGGAGAGCAGCAACTTGCCATCACGCCTCACCTGCACCTGCACGGCGTCCAGACATGTGTGGACAAACAGCGTGACCCTCTGGTGTGAAGACACTGGAGCGAAGCGTAGAAACTTGCTGCCCTTTCTCTTGATGAAAACATCCGATACTTTGCCGTCCTTCAGCTCCACTGTCTTCTGACGAGCTTCCTCTTTAGTGCGGGCGAAAGTCCCCACGTACGCCGTGCTGGTGTTGGTGGCAGAATTCACAGCAAAGACATCAAAGTAGTACTGTGTGTCTGGTTTCAGGTCTGACACAGTGAAAATATTTTTATTGCCAATACACACCTTCTGAATGTCCGACGCTCTGGGTTTGGCTGTGTATGCCCGTGAGATCTTATTACTTGTTAGGCCTCGGTCCTTGCCAAAACCGTTGTCAGAGGGAACAAAGCCAAAATGCGCAAAGTCAAACGGGCTAAAATCTCTACCAGGCTTTGGAGCCAACATGAAGGCGTCATCAGTGCTGATTTTAGCTTCGGCAGCACACATGCTCTTGAAATTGTGCTCCTTGTTGATCACAACACAATACTGAACAGGCTGGCCCATTAGAGAGCCCGTTGGTGTAGGCTTCCAGGCCAGGGTAACAGTGGTACGGCCCAGTGCGGTCACATCCATGCGAGGGTCGTAGGGCAGCTCCGGGTATGGCTGATCAGACTCCGGAGTTGTGGTGGCATACACCTTGAAGTTACTGTCTTTCTCTGTGGACAGTATTTCCAGCTGGTAGAGGCCAGAGGGCGTGCTGGTGGCCACATAGGACTCCACATCGTTGCCCTTGTAGGTGAAGAGCTCCGTCCCCTCGTCTACTGTCACCTGCTGTTTCTGTTGGTCCAGAGGTTCAGGCTCTCCTGGAAAATAAAAACAAATAGGAACAACGTGAACTCTTTGCTCAACACTGCATCCAATTTGATATTACAGAAACATGTTGACAGATCTTTAGTTATGCCCTTCACAATATTTTTCTTCTATTTCATTTTTGGCTTTGATGAAAAATCATTTCCAAATGTACAAGAAAATGTTTAATATGTTGATGCTGTGAAGTCATGATGAATCCCTGCAAGCCTCACGGACGATTAGCCCCTGACATGGCAGCCATGTTTTGACTCCAAACATCCCCAAACATCACAGGCCAGCATTCACTTGGCCTTTCCGAGGAAGCTGCGCTACAAAGAGGCGCCTTGTAGCTTCCACGTGAGAGAGACAGTCCAAGCTCTTAGACCGACTTGAGCAAGAAACCATAATATTATGTTTGTCAACCAGAGAGTGTGCTCAGCGGTGTACTAAAAATTAATGCTCAAAGATCTACTCCCACTAGAGACATTAAGCAAAAAGAGTTGCAAAGACAGAAAGAAACTGGCTGAACTATTGCTGCACCATTTTTTTGTGAAGTCAGATTTATACCCATGGCGCTGCGTGTGTTGGGTTCAAATGTGTCATTTTTTTTCTGATGAATTATTTTTCTCTTGATGTAAGGTAAATGTCTTCAATAGGGAAACTACTCAATAAATCATTTTGTTATATTTGATCTGACAAGAGCACAGACACACACATGCAGGTGCTCATGTATTGACATTCAAATATATGCTCACATCACACATCTATGCTCTAAAACCGCCGCTTTAGTCATCTGGCAAGATCTACTGTGCTGAAAGGACGCCCTCCAGATGGAGAAAGTTTTAATGTGAAGCAGAGACCATTAAAAAAAAGAAAGAAAGAAAGAAAGAAAGAAAGAAAGGGGAAGAGGAAGGAAGACAGACAGACAGACAAACAGAGCAGCAGGATTTACCTTAAGAAGACCAAGACAGCTTAAGTAAAGGGGTGTAATGCTTTGATTCAGTAGGTTGACAAGAGTAGAACCCTTCTCTAAAATTATAGACGTCAGCTTGGCCCGAGACAGACATCATAAGTGGTCAGACTAGACACTACGACTGTGACTTAATTAAAACCCACCAAAACACAAAGCCTAACATCACCCTGCAGGTTAATTGTGTGTGGGGGATAGTGATATTTCCACATAACGTGTCATTAACCTCTTCCACTGCTGCCTTATGTCAATTATACCTGATCCCTCTCCGCTGGCCTCTTCTGGCAGCTCTTGCAGAGTGAGTTTCCACTCCAGAGGAGCATCACAAGGTGTCACAGTCACAGACAGGGGTGTGTTGTCTTCTTCCACCACAAAGTAGTACCTGTGAATATAACAGATTAAAGGGGATTGATATGAGCCTCATCATTCATGATTCAACCTAGTTTGATGTGATCCTAAAAAAAGTGTTGTATAAATGCATAAACAGACAATTTGAAGCTGTTATGCTCAAGCAGGCAGTGATATTGTTCTGCTGACCTTGGTCTCTCTCGCTGTGAGCTGACAGACACTCAGTTACACGAACATGAGTTTCTCATCTATTATTTAGTTTTTGCATCAACAGCACAGATCATGTTACAATGCAAGGTCTAATGTTTTCTATCTATTTACAGTAAGTGGCCATCAACAAGTTTAATCTTTTCCTCAGTGACTGTTATTACAAACATAGACTCTCTTGAATTATTGAATTCATTCATTCACTGTTTGTCTGCAGAGCTCTTACCTTTTGGGTGTGTCCCTGAACAGGTAGCCACTGATCTCAGCTCCATCCGGTACGACTGAGGAATCATGGAACATGGACTTGTCTCTGATCTGCATCTGAAAAAGCCCTTCGTCTCTCGTGGGCAGCTTCTGGGCCAGTGCTCCCAGTCCCAACAGCACCAGCAGCACCACGCTCCAACCTTTACACTGCCTCATTCTGCAACACACAGAGAAATGACTCAGTTTTGTATGCAGGTTTATATAATTCCTGTGAAAAACGAGACAGCATTTATCTTTTATCAAAGAGCTATGTCTTAAAATTGAAATGAATAGTTTGGAATGTTAGATGAGAGGATCAATACTACTCCCACAAGTGTTAAATATAAAGCTACAACCAGGAGACTGTTAGCTAAGCATAGCATAAAGATTGTAAACATGAGGAAAAGGGGAACCCAGCTCTTTCATAAGGGTTTGAAAAATCTGCTAGCCAGCTGTGAAACACACTAATTAACACAAAATGGACAAAAAAACAAAGCATTAAAAAAAACGACATGATTAAACAAACGAGGTGTAACATGTCAATTATTGAGCTTCAAACTACTGGTATACGGATTATTTTCACCTTTGGACAGAGCCATCTGTTTCCTATTGCCTCCATTTTTAATACTAAACTAAGCTAATCTACTCCTAGCCTATAGACAACAACCAGTCTCACGTGAAAGCGAGTGAGAATACTTCTCAAAACACCTCACACAGTTTGTTGTTTTTACAGTTTTTACAGTTTTTTTTTTTTTTTTTTTTTAGTTTTGTGCAACTATTGGGATTTTTTGTTTCTTTTTTTTACCTGAAATTCTAAAAGAGACAAGCTAGCTCTCTCCCCCAGGTTTTGGTCTTTATGTTAAAACACGCCAAGCTAATCAACCACTGGCTATAGCTAGACTAATTTTAACCGGACATGAGAAATAAAAAATGTCTAAAAATTGCTTTAATGCCCATCAGCAACGAATATTAATGGGTCATATAAGTTACCATTTATCCAAAATGTCTATTTTTTGCCATGAAAGTTCTGAATAGCTCTTTATTTTCATTCTGGCACTGGCTAAAAATACAAAACTCTTCCTAATGAGTTAGATTTGGCATTGCCTAGTTTTGGCAACACAGTTACAGTGTTTTTAGTAGAGTTCTGCTTTACTCATTTTCAGCTACATGTTTTATTTCATATTAAAATGTATTTTCTTGCCTCCTTTTCCTTTTAGTTTTAGCCTTAATTAACATTTAAGATTAAACCTGGCTGGCAACACAGACACCATCTGTGGGTGAATCAATGAGTGAGAGACAAAAAAGTAAAGGTGGAATGAATGAGTAGCCCAGGCCATAGTGAAGAAGGAGGGTTTAGATTTAAACACAGATGCGTAAAGGAAAAGACATTGCTCTATGCTCCGGGGAACCACACTATTTCATAAACCACTTAATATAAATCTCTGAATCCATGTTGTTTAAGTTTTATTGATGCTAATATAAAAATGCGTGGTGCTGCAGTCCACAGATGGAGCTGAGGTGCGGCTGAGAGCCTCTCACGTATCCCCTGTCTATTGATTTTGTCCCATTGATTGCAGCTGATGGGAACGCCAAATCCCTAGTGATTTAATCAGTGTAATGATGGCAGATTAGCCAGATACTTTACTGCCATTTACTGCAAGGGAGATGGTGTCCTTTTAATGACCCCTCTCTCTCTCCCTTTCTGTGCTCACCCTCATGTCTCTCTTTGCCTTGATCACAGTTTTTTCATCAACAAGTAATCTCTTTCCCTTTTCACACTTGTTCATCCTTCCCTTCTATTTAATTCTATCCACTTCTCCTCCTTCATTACCGTCCTGAACAGATAAAGACAAGTAAAGCCAGAGTGGCTAGGCCTGGACGAAGAACCACTACACCACTACTATACAAACATGGCTTCATTTATGTATTATCGCCCTTAAAAAGCACAGGCAAGCAAAAAGTCCTTGACAGCTCCTGTCAGTGTCTCCGTCTCTGCTGTTGTCTGATCCCAACCTCCCGTCGTACCGCCAGACTTCAGAGAGCAAAACGAAAGCCGCCTAAGTGGTACTTTGAGGTTTGACTCACACAGAGAGTGGAGATCCTTATCGCCTCGGCTTGTCTCATTCCACTTCAGAAGCGTGTCAGTCGGAACAAAGACATGTCTATTAATACTCAAGACAGCTCTGAGGTGGTATGTACAGAGCTGTTCAGAGCTGTCTTTCATTCCAACATCCCCAAACACCACACAGACACAGCGAGGGCCCCGTCCCCAGCCGCTCTGTCCCCCATACTGATGTCATTACACATAATGTCTGCTATCACTCATACAGTAAGAGTTTTATCACCACTGTCATTAGCACATTTGATGTGTGCCTTCAGTGTGCCCCTCACATGTGACACCGCTGATTTAAACCCTATGACTGAACCTAACAGCATTTTCTCCCACATGCACAGAACCACTCTCAGTCTGTATTCACAATATACTGCAGAGCGATGATATCCGAATATTGGAGCAGTTGTGTTGGGTCACTGCGGTTGCATGGACCAGCGCAGAGTCAACATGGTGACACAGGCTGCGCTGGATCCGCTTTTACATGCGGGCCTGCGCCATTCTCATGCCACAGAGCTCCCTTACCAAAATAACACATCAAAAAAAAGCTGCATCTGGAACAAATAAAGCCTAATGTTTAATTAGAATGAGGGAGAATGTATGATTGCAATTTGAGGACGGATAATTTAAAGGCACGGTCACCCGCAATCGTGTCAACTTTGCTTTTGCTGTTGCTTTTTTATCTGTTTATTTATACATTTATAGTTTTTGTTTCACTTTAAGTGGGATTTGCACTCCATCTTGGGTGGAAAATGTCTTGTATATTCTAATTGGCAAGCTGTGGAGTCTAGAGAGCTGTGACATGAGATTAGGGACAAATGCAGTGCCATTTCTAAACAAGGAAATAGTAATGATCTTCTTTCCCATGGCTGCCTTTGGTACATCTACATTATCCATCTATGACAGGAAGAACACAAAAAAAGACCCTGCACCCTTTCTATCTTTCCGTTTCTGTGTGATCTGAGGAATGCCATCCCCTCATTTGAATTTCTACTATAACAGCTTTGACCCTGCTCTAATTTAAGGTCATTACAAGCAAAATGGGAAATCGTGTGCAAAGCCAAAACAAAATGTTCACACTGCATCTCCCAGATGGGCTCCATTTTTTTTCAATGACATCACTCGGCTGCAAAAATTACAATCATTCACAATCCACTGATGATTAGAGCAAAAAAATATCAATTACATGCAACAATTTCCATCCGCGCACCTGATCAACTGTACGAGTGTGAGTGTATTTCCAGCAGGAAAAAAACAATTATAAGCACGCTACTTCCATGTATGGAGGCATTTCTGAACACAAAGCAGAGCACATGCATGTACAGCCTCTGTGGTGTGTGTGTGTGTGTGTTTGCATGTATATATCCTCGATCATGTGCACGAGCACCAAACTGCCCCTGACCTCCCCTCTCTCCCCTCACTTTGTTTAACCGGTCTCCCTCCTTCCCTCCAGCTCCTTGTCAAGACGGATAAGCCTCCTGCCTGCTGCCACATGGAGCTCATTAACAGAACGGGAGGGAATAAAAGACAGTTTAATTTCAACACAAATAAAGAGACATTTCGGATTCCACCCAACAAGACGCCTGGCAGGGCTCGCAGGACCTGAAGCCTCTGTGTGTTTTCTTTAAGGAAGTCTGAAGGCAGATTTATGGTGGGTCCTCAGTAGCGAGCTCCATCACTGCTGTCACTTCAGGGCCAATGTGGGGATTGGAGTGAGTGGAGTGTGTGAGGGGGCTGAGAGGGGAGCCAAGGATGGAACCGCACAGGACCTGGACCTGTTCTATAGGCAGGCCAAACCAAAGCAGGTCTGGTACTTTTGGACAGCTTAAACAGCTCATTAATGAATTGGTAGAGACTGTGGTAAGGGCTCCGGTCCAAGACTGGAGATTTTTATCTGCTGTGTAAATGTGTGTCCATATATTAATGTGTATGTGTCTGACTGTGTGTGTGTGTGGGTGTGTGTGTCCAAACCATCACATTCCTCCACTCCGCTCTGTGTATAAGTCGAAATCATCATCACTCAGGACCTGTCTCCACGCCATCCACAACATCACTCACAGTTTGAGTTTCTTGAACTATCCGCATCATCAGAGACACGAAAGCTGGCACAATAGCATGATGGAAAAGGAGAGCCCAGTTTCCTCTCCTTCTCACCCTTCCCCTCCCTTCCTGCTTTTCTCTATAGTCCCATCTCCGAAGCTTGCATTTAGCACTGCATCCTGGAATGTCTCTATGAGGAGGGTCAGGTCGCAGGGCTGCTTTCTGTGCAAAAAAAAACGAGCCTTTCACATAGAATTTGAAGGGGGGGGACTGACTGATGTGCTGTTGCATTGTGGCTGCAGGGGTGATTATAGATTACAAGAGAAAATGCCCCATGGGAAAGTCACCCACCCACTGCCCATCATCCAGGGCACAGGCCCGCGTCGTGGGAAATGAGTCAATCATGATCCGTTATGTTGTGTTTGGGCAGAGAGGGGAGCAGTGAAAGCCTGTTCAGCAGCCAGTGCTTGTGTCCATCTGAGGGAGCATAATGAGGGGCTTTGCGAAATGAATGCGAACGGGGGAGACTGGGAGTGGGTGTGGATATGATGAATAATTTAACAAGGAAATAAAAACTTGTATGCTTAATCTTTCACCGGTGACTCTGGGATATGTGACATCCAGCGCGGACAAAAGGCAGCGTGGAGGAGACTGTATATACACCGACCGCAGCCTGCTGTCACTTCTCTAGACGCAAATGGTTACAGCAACACTGGCAGAATTCTTTCAGCCAGGAGTTTTCATATGCAAATCACGATTTAGTTACGGTATGCGACGCAGACCTTCCCATTTTAAGACTTTTTTTTTTTTTTTTTTTTTTTTTGTTCATGATTCATTCTCCTGAGAAAGTAGAAGGGAGGCAGTGTGGCGTCACCCCGCTACTAAATACAGTTATTCAAATCCCCGCTCCGAGTATGTCTCTCATTAAGCACCGACTGAGAGGAGGAAAAAACACACACATACACACACACACACACACACACACACACACACATCTCTCACATGGACCGGATGAGGAGAATCAACTCCACAACATGAGCTAAACTGTGATTAATCTGCCTTGATTCATTTGGATTAAAACAAATGAGGCGAGAGGGAGTCAATTATATCCCAATTCTCATTGATAGGGAAAAAACTAGTTCTCCATCAAGCGCAGTCCGGGGCTCTCACAGGTGCGTAAAAGCACCCATGGGTGACAAGGTGAAACCAACGTGAACCAAAATCGCACTCGAGTAAAAAAACAACAACTGTGCAGCATTTTCTTTTACACTTTGCAGCTAGAATTGCGCATGGATACCACACATAGCGCGGGGGCCATAAGAAATACTGAGCGTATTGATAAGTCGCCTTTATTGGGTGCTGTGTCACCCCTGGGAGCATGGGAACCTTTCGGCTGCACAAAAGCAAAAAGGATTTTCTTAAATTCACCCGTTTAACGGTTCTCGTCTGTGCCGTACTATATGCTGTGATATACAACCCGAACCAAAACAACCTTCAATTAAAAGAGCATGCGAGTTGAGGCTTGATTGAAATGTGTTTGAAACTTTTAACTTCCCGGAGTTGTAAACCGCAAAACCTCTTCCCCTCTCTCTGTCTCTCTGGCAGGCGTCTCAAAGGCACTTAACTCGGAGAGGCCGACTCTGAATTTATATGGAGCTTTTATGCGCACCAAAAAAGCTTAAGAAAAGTTCAAGAAAGAGAAGGAAGTTTTTTTTTCTTTTTTTCTTAGAGTCTGCAGTCAGATCTAGCTAATAATTAAAGAGGCTCTGGATCAGACGCACCACTTCACAGGCAAACTCATACCATAAAAAAATAGATAATTTATACAAGAGATAATCTTACCTTTTGGAATATGAAACGACGAAGTTATCTGAAGGATGCCGCTTCTTGTTCTCAAAACCACTTTGATATCACCAAGATTTTTTTAATTAAAAAAAAAAGTGTCTTATCGCTAAATAAGATGCGATTTAAAGGAAAAATCAAAACACAAGTCGTCCTCTGCAGTGTCCAGTAGTTCCCCTCAGTTTTTCACGCCTATTGTTGTTGCCTATCAATCGGATTAGGCGACTGCTCTGGTGCGTGTTTGCAGTTTTCTTGCGGATTTAACTGGTCTCTAGTGGGCAGGAGTGTGTGTGAGTGTGTGTGTGTGTGTGGGTGTGTGTGTGTGTGTGTGAGTGAGTGAGTGAGTGAGTGGGTATCCCGAGTGCTGGCAGTGCGTCCCTCCCCTGCCGCGCCGCTGCTATTGAAACCTCCACTGGATTGGAGGCAAACTGGTGCGAACTTCTTCTTTCCTGCGCTCCCTGTAGGAAGACACTGAACCAGCCCACTTCTTCAGCACACCACAGAGGGGGGAAAAAAAACAGGGACCAAGACTGGCCCTCAAATTCTATGCATAGACTGAAAGGGGGAGAAATCTGGCAGACACATCACCTGAATTCTCACATAAAGTCTGAATTTAAACTTTACATGAAATGCAGTTAGGATTTAGAGGAGACTATAAGGTGAGTATTGCTGCAAAGAAAGCGCTCGCATGTCACCAGAGCATAAATCTAACGTATTGCTTTCTTTGGAGCGGGGTTCCCCCTCATACTTTTTATTTCCTCGCTGTTTACTGTGATGCTCCCTGGAAATTATTACTTTGGGCAGTAGCACCCTGTAGAAGTCACGCAACCCTCGGGGCTACAGTGTGTAGGCAAGTTTTATCACGGGCCCTGACAGCTGGATGTGGAAAACACGATCATAATATGCAGAGCCACTTTGATGATGACAAGAAACGCGCAGAAATGTTTCGCAGAGCTGAATGTGGCGCAGTCAACACCAAGTTGCTGATCAACTGTGGAAATTCCCAGTGAGACAGTGAGTGCTGTTGTCTTGAAGCCCAGGGAGGCAAATATTTATCCAAGATAAGACCCATTGACTGAACTCTGTCTGGGGTCTGAATTGCCCCAAATTTATGGCTTGATGGGGGGTCCATGTCTAATCTAGATTTAGAGGATGCTGCCGTTTCCTGCTGCGTCCTCCCTAAAAGAACCGTGTTTCATATTACGTTGTGGCAAGATTTTCACTCATGACGGGGTCCAGGTTGCGTTCAGCTTCCTGCAAGATCATCTAAAGCATCTTCATCTGGGCTACAACCAAATGAAGATGAGTTTGCATGATGTGTTCGCAATGACACATGAAAAATTATCTTGTCAGCATTTGAAAAATGTGCCAATCACACTTTTTTGATAAACGATTAATGTTTAGAGACAGTTAGTAAATTAAGGAGGATAGAAAAAAATTGACCAATAAAAATGATATATTCCAAAAACATGTTGATGTTTCCACTAAAATGTATTTTAAAATAATTCTTCAAACCTGAGATTGGCCGTTCATTGTCAGTGATCGCCAAAGGTTAGCAGACTGTTGTACTGTGAGAAACTGGACAGCGTTGGTACAACAGCGTCATCTAGCGGCCGCTCAAGAACAGAGTGAATTATTCACTGAAAAGAAAAAAGGAAGATTTTGTCTTTATTTCTGTATTCAGCATTTACATAGAAAAGCGTAAAGGTCAAAAGAAGATAGGATATACAAAGAGAGAGACAAAGAGTCTTTAAACCTACACACTCTGTCGTTCATCACAAACATTTCCTATTCAGCATGATTTAGAGTGAACTTCAGATTAAACCACAGTCTGTGTCTTCATTTGTTTTAAATAGTTTGACAAAGGAGCACTGATATATTTACACATGTAACCTATACACACAGGTGTTTGCATGTGTTTGTGTGTGCGTGCGTGCATGTATGTGTGTGTATGTGTATGTCTTGAGGGGGTTGAGGGTTATTGATGCCTGGGTTCATGATTAGTGCCGCTGTGACTTTCACATCCTTGGGATTAAAATAGATGCCAAATTGAATCTGCTATTAGCCACACCACCAAGCTGTGAAAATGAATCCACTCTGGGGACATGTATACTCACAATAACCCAGACACACACACACACACACACACACACACACACGCATATACACTGACCCAGCTACATGCCAGAATCTTGAAAATGTATCCACACCAGGGACAGTTTAGTACAGATGGAGGGTGGAGGGGAATAAGGAGGTGGAAAACGCTCCTGTAACGCTAATCCTTCTGCACTGTTTCAACTCCACTGCAGAGACCAAAAGAATCTTATTTTAACAGATTTATAGAGGAAAAGTCACACAAAATGCACATTTTTGACCTTGAGGAAGTCAACTGAGCCGCACGTGTTCTTTTCTATAACACCCTGTTTCACATAGTTACACACTATACATTCACATCTGGTACTGTTGAACAGGTTCACTGAAGCTCCGGTGGACGCAGCTGCCTTGCTGTGGTGCATATTTAAATTTAAAGCAATATTTTTATTTCTTAAGAATGGGAACTATTCTAATAAAATCTAAACCTCAATTTGCATTCATTTTCATTGGAACTACTTTCTACTGAAGAAACAGTCTCCATGAGAACAGCGATTATCCAGATTAACTGAGGCATTGATTCTGGGAACAGATGTTATTGTTGAATTCATACATTTGTGTTGCTTTTTGCACCACAAAATAAATGTTACTCACCTCTTGGGTTTGAGGGCAACAGGAATGTGAGAGATCTCCAAAAATGGTCAAATGAAGCCAAAAATATACCATAATAATACCAACCCTTTATCTGAGTGAGACAACCCAGTTAACTACAGCAATGATTAATGGTTTGTTATCAGTGTGAAACATGGAGATTGTGGGCCTGACTTGTTTGCTTTTGGATATCAAGTCACCCATTGAACCAATTTTGTTTTCCATTCTGTTTGTTGAGCATTATCTTGTAACAATAGCTGATGGTGTTCCCTTCCATTTCCAGCTAATAATGCGTGAGATTGGTGATTGCTAATGAAAAACAGATCACCATCTCTGTAGTATTTTTGGTCTTGAAGATGTTTTCATGTTAGTCCAGAACAACAGTTGCATACTAAGTTTAGAAACCATGATGCACTGGCATTGGTGTGTTTGCTTTGGAGGGGGGGAGGCGAGTCTGTCACTGACTGTGGTCTCACCTAACTGATCTTCTTACATTTCCCCCAAAAGCTCAGGTAATTCATTAATGCAGGGAGGATCTTATTGGAGTGAAACGCAGTCATACAGTGTAATGCTGAGCAGAGCCTGGAAGGTATAATCTGCATCACTCACCTCATGTCCGTTTAATGCCGTCTGAAAGGCTTTTCGTCACAGCTGGAGGAAGAAGGAGGATGAGGTCTGCCTTTTAGCGGCCTGCCTACCTAATACTGAGTTCATCATTAACTCAGAAGAGCTAAGAGCCTTCTCCACTCTGTAAACATTTCTCCCCAACATTTTTTTCTCTGTTTTCTCTTCTTGAGGGGGGCAGGGAGGAGAAACATTGTGCGAACTCTAACCTATTGCTGAAGATGCTAGAATCTTGCCATCTTTTCTCATAGATACACTGGTCAAAATAAGCAGTTTGAACACTGGGTTACACTGAAAGCATCATCCCTAGTGAGGAAGAGTAGGAGGAGAGACAGAAGGTTACAGTTCAAGGGAAAGAATGAGGGAGGGGAGGACGGTGATGGGAAACTAAGCTTTGATAAGGACATCCTGTCCAAGTTTTACTCCAGCGTGTACCCACCTGGCCTTCAACAGATACCTCTGTCAACTAATACAACATGAACCTGTGAGTGGAGATAAGGCAGGCCTCCAGGGTTTGTTACTCGAAGCCATTTTCTTCTGTCTACTTGGGCATTTTTATTGTCTTGTTCAGTTTATGTGGTTTAAAGCCCCATTATGTTGCAGAGATAAACACAGATAAACATACAGGGCTTTTGGGTGATACCAGCGGTTCAGCATTTCTAAAATTAGCCTGTAACTCACTCATCCTCTCCTTTTCTTCAAAAGCTCTTCTGGCTCTCGATAGGGGGAGTAGAAGAAAAAAAAAGAAAGACTAAAAGCCACAATTGAAACCAGATGAAAGAGGACACCAGTGAAGAGCACATGTCGTGTCAGCGTCTAACTTCCTCTCATTATCCAATAAGAGAGCAGTGTGTCAGTGTCCAACTTCAACCTATTATCCAGTGCGGCAGCGGCATGTCAGCGGTGCCCAGGATACTCAGGGGACAGGAGACATAAACATTGGAGCAAAGTTTAGATTCAAAATCACACACGCCGAGGAAGATTCAAACAGGAATCTGTGCCGAGGCCTTTTTAGTGAAACTCTAGAGCACAGCAGCTCCAGGCGTGGTATGCCGATTGTAAACACTGCCGCGAGAAGGCAAGTGGAGGAGACACTGCTCTCCCCACTCTGCCTTTCTGTTTACAGGCAAGAGGAGGACAGACCTACAAAAGCATTACATCATGTGTAACATATTACACAGCTGATATTCACACATGCCTATTATCCAGAGATATGTAAACACATTTCTACATTACCTTAAAATCAGTTAATCTTATTATTTAATCATTCATTGTTGTAATAAGAGTGCTACAAAGATCAAAATACTCAACAGGCTGAGAATTTTTATACTGTAGCTCTATCGTGAGACAGTGAGGTGTGCTCTCCAATATAACAGCTGCACCCACAAAGCGTGCAGGGTTCATAGTGTACATGACAGTGTAACAAATGGCTCCGGCACATGCTTATCCACCTTGGACAGTTAGGAATATATTTATGCTTTGGCAGATGCAGCACAGCAATGCAATGTTAAACTCTGAGTTCTGCCACTTGTTTGACATACGCAGGTTTTGTAATCGGAGATGTGAATATGTAGACAAGATAAGTATATAAATAAAAGAGGAATCGATTTGATCTCATGGAAAACAAACACGTAGAAGGGGGGTGACGAGGATGCAGACAGTTTTGAAATGAAACTGGAAGAAGTTGTAAAGCTGTCATGCTTTTCAACTTGCTCAATACACAGATAGAAGAAGCAGATGAAGTTGGATGATTGCAGTACTTTTCACACGCGTTCATCTGAAAGAATATTTACTGTATGTTACAAGATGTCCATATTTGTCTTTTGATCACTAAGTGGTTACTAAAAGGAAAACAAATAAGGGACACAGGTACACATCCACTCCATTCAGTTATTTGAGGAAGAACTTCAAGTCTCTAGAATGTATTTTTCACTTATTGATGCTTCACTTGCAACTATAAGAAACACCAATATCAAGTTACACAAGTATGATGTGGAAACGTGAAGCCCTCAGTGCACAAACACTTAGAATGGACTGTTGATTAAAGTAAGAGGCATCTTGTGTCCAACAGATAAACATCTGAAATAAACTATTTTCTTAATCATAGATCCTGGGTAATTAGTAATGAGGAATAAGGTGTAATTTGTCATTTTAAGAGTTTTTAAACAGGTAATTCACTTTCTTTTATTGTGGAAAAACCATATCAGGCACATATGATTAGTCAAAGCAGAGTATTATAATGTGTCTTTAAACCTGTCTGGATGGGGATCTTGAAGTGATTGGCTTGAAGTGAGTGATTATAGATTATATAGATTGTTATTCTATTTATAATGATCTCTTTAGGTCTATTTCATTTATAGATCATTATTTTAATAATTATTATAAATAATTTAACTTTAAGGATTCATTTTAAACCAATACCACACATCACAACGACATAAAATGACACTTACATAAGCAAATATAGTAGAAACAAGCCAATATTGTTGACAGATTAGTATTATGTATGAATGTATAATATTTTTGTTGACTTATGCCATCTCTGACATGCATTACAATTTTGCAATTAGTCTGATGATTATCAAACACATAACAGAGTTCATATAAAGATGAATTAAATAGGATTTCTTCTCCTCAGATGTGAGAGAAAATCATTCCATATTCTTTCATGTTTTTCACCATTTTTTGGTTGTCTTTCATTACAATGTTCTGATTAATAAATCTAACCATATACATAATACATTTGCCTTCATTTGATTAAACATTGGTGTATATATCCACAGTAGGGTACTTTGGGATATACATAAATCATCAAACCTTCTTCCACATAACTCAGTGTCTTTTCAAATAAACTTTTCATTACTTTTGAATTTATGAAAGCAGAACCATAGACTCTCAATGCTCACCAGTACAAACTTATTGATCATTTTCCACAGATGCACATATAACACCAGTGATTGCTCAAGATTAACATATTTCCAGTGCAAAATATTCATAATAACATAGAGAAAATCTCCAAGTCCCCAAGAGAGTAAATGCTCCTTGCAAGTTTTGAGTTTCCATCTTTGAGTTTCCCCAATAATATGGTAAATAAAGAGAGGATCCCTTTATGACTTGACTATGTAAAGCCTGCGTTTCTCATTTCTCAACCACAGTTTCAAAGACCCGGGAATTTACTGCAATATTTTACGGCCCCTGCAAAGACAGAGAGCAAACTGGCAACGTATGTCAAATGTAAATCATGCATTTTGAAATTGGATATATTTGTAGCATACAGCTGTATTATAATTCAATGCTGTGACATCCATTTGCATCTTAATGTTCGACATAGTGATGCTGCAAAAAAGTTCCACAGTGTCTCCAGAGTTTGTCATGCAGAGAGAAAATGTTGCAATCATCATAGAGACTTGAGAAGCCCAGCGAGGTGCTCAGACTTTATTAGATTTGTTCTTTGGTTGTCAGGGGGAATTTGTACAAAAATACTCACTGTCTGTTGAGGAGGATTTTCAGTTGGTCCCAAAAGAGACTTTACAGGAAAAGACCATAAAATCCTTTCAGAGAATATTCCAGCAACAATATCACAGTCTACTGGAGCAGGCCAAGTTTATAGCTCTGATATGAAAAGTTGCAGATGAACGAATTTACCCAGCACACACTCACATACACACACACACACACACACACACACAGACGCGCACATACACACACGAACACACGCGGCTCTGGAGAAAAATTCAGGGATATGAAAATCTGGTTTACTGGACTGAAAAACATATAAATTAAATGCATTATAAAATGATGTTTCATTGACTTTAATATGGGCACATAAGAGTCAAAGTGGATTAAAAGATTCCAAGAAACTCAGTCCCTTGCTCCCAATTGTCATGTCTGTTAAGGCAATATCTGGGATTGGCTTTCAGATCAGTGATGCATTAGGAATGGAAACACTGCTCCCTCCTGGCCCTCGTCACACACTGCTGCTATTTCTGTGGGATCACTTAAAATGTCATATCTAGATCAACTTCAGAAGGATACATACATTACACTGTCCTGGTATATTAAAAAGAATTGGCTGCAGTTGCAAGGCAAACTTCATATATTTTAACCACCTCGTTATTAAACTAAATATAATAACCTCACCCTGGCACTCTGGTCCAATCACTGTATTGCACACTCTTGTTAATTTAATTAAATCAAAAATGTAATGGGATGGTTAAGTTAAATTTCCATGTGTCTGATCCTTGTGTAAAATATTTGATATCTGTAACAATGGAGGTAATGGAGGGGGCACTTTTTCATATATTCTTCCACTTTATTATATTTTGTCTTTATTACAGCTGGCATGTTTTATTATATACTGTATGAATATTTTTTTCAGTGTTCTATTTAACATATGCAGTCTTTTTGAGAGGTTATACCCACATCTGTTGGAAGGGAGGGTCTTTCCATTCAAGTGATTTTTGTGCTCTTTCATCATCCTGTCTATCAAAGCCATAAAGCTTGAAAGTACACAGGTTGCATCTCAAAGAACTGATGGTTACCTACAATTACATGGTGAAGGCTGAGCGATCTGCTTATTTCTCTATCTATCTTCCAGCAAGAAAAATCACAAAGTCCTGTTTGATACAATAAACAATATTGTGTCTCTATATCTTTTTTATAGATAAGGTTTTAAAAGTTAGGCCAAACGTTTCACCCTCACCTGGTCCACTCACTGAAACCCTCCTCAAGACCACTAGGTGTCCTACTAACCTCTTTGTTCTGTTTAGGTTTTTTAATTCATTGCACCCTGTTCAGTTGATATTGTTCTAAACTGCTATTAGGGTGTGTACCCTGCTATTTTAAGCAGGTTATTGTCCTGTTGTATTGACCTTGGTAGAAGAAACCAAACCTAGTTCCTGTGGTTGGTTTAATTTTTGAATTCATTTTAAAATGTTGCTCACTTATAGAGCCCTACAATACCAGTCTCCACATTATATTGTGGAACTTCTACACACTCACACCACAAGCTTAAGTCCTCTAACCAGGGTCTTCTAACTGTCCCCGGACACATTTTAAAACTTGGGGAGTGCATTATCATACCTCAGCTTTGGAATAGTCTCCCCATAAGTCTTTTGCCTTCTGCCTTTTTTCCCGAGTGTGTTCTACACTTTGTGATTGGTGTCTGTGAAGAGTTGCTATGCTTTCTTACTTACTCACTTTAGCTGTAAATAAGTTGTTAATGTTATGCTTGGCTTTTATACAGTGTCTGCAAATTGAGTTTGTCAGTAAATAAAACTATGTTTGCTTCATCATTTTTTAAATGCTAAAAGTGTTATAAAAAACTAGTGACAATCAGTGCCAAGAAGTTCATTATTTCCCTTAATTCAACAGTCAAATCATTCACACTGGTACAATAGTAACGTGTGGAAATACGTTAAAATTTTCATGATGTGATACAAAGACTGATAATTAGTTCATGTTCTTGATGAGTTAATTGAGTAATTCACTTCTTATCACCTCAAAGAATGAATATAATGAATGCAACTGTTCTCCGAGTACAGTGTCATGTTAGAGAGATGAATAATCTTACAAAAGCTGTAGAAGGTCTTGTTATGCTTTGAACGGCTGTAATCACGCCTTTGTCTATTACACACATGTATCTGTTTTTTCAATAGAAAGCAGCAGGTAGGGTTTAAAGTAATCATGACACACTTTCTACACAAATCTGTTTTACATGCTCACCTGACAAGGATTTCATTACACTAGTTTTAAGCAGACCCCTGTATAAACCTGTGCAAGATACCATCTGGACCAGCTGCCTTTCTCCATTCACCTTCTCCAAACCTCCTCTGAGCCCTCAATGGACAAACTGTCAAGCTGGGGTGCAGACATGTCAACAAAGCCAGATGAGGGTCAGTCGGGGGAAGGGGCTGTTTACTATATATCAGATTAGGCTTCTTTTGTAGAAAGAGATACTTTGCTCCAACTCTGCATGACACTGAAATAAACCTTAGATTTGACACATTTCAGTAATAATGGTTTTCACAGATGTTGGTTTTTAGATAGTTTAAGACTAATAAAGATTAATTCATAGAAGGTGATAGAACATGTAGTGCATGATTACTTACCTGCAGAGTCAGTAATCAGATCTTTAACTTCTATGATCCTATCTATCAATGCTCTACAGATATATAGACAACTTTTCCTTATTAAAGCAAAGGAAATATTTGTTCCAATTTACACTGTCAGTTGAGCTTGCATGACCTTATACAACATAATGATTGTGTTTATTTTCCATACTTAATATGGTTTTCCTCAGGGCATGATTTTGACTAATCCATTCATGATTGCTCTTTTGCAGAGGCATGCTGCTCCACACAATGCTGCCCAGTGCAACATAAGCCTGACCTGATGGGCACAGAGAACAGAGGTTTAAGTGCCTTGCTGAAGCACATTTAAACAGTGGTAATATTTTTGCAGAACATCAATTAGAAGCCTCTGTGAACAAGTCTTTTCAGAAATATATTTGTCATTAAACCCCTAAAACACTGGAGGGCAGTGATGACACTGCAGTAGGGAGAGCATTAAACGCCAGTTAGATTAGCTTGAGGTCAAACATGCAGTGAACTGTTTAAAAACCCATAATCATGATTGGTTGTGGGTCATGAATGCATTCATTTAAAGAAAAGAAAAAAAACAACAAAGAAACACGATCAATAGAAGAAAATGCATTCTGAATGCTTGCATGCACCACTCTTACCACTAAGTGGCAGTAACATGTAAAGTTTGCTGTTCAACCACCACTTTAGCTTAAATGAGGATGATGCAGTAGTGTCCAGTTAATAGAGTGGAGGTGTAAATCCTAAACATGCCAATGGATTCTAAAATTAAAGCAAGTCTGAATTAATCATCATCAATCATCTTGACAGAGGATACCTGACTCTTACGCTCTATTGTACGGCACAGAAGAAGCAAGGGAGCAGGAGAATGTGTCTTATGTGTCTTTGGTGGAAACAGTTCACTTTTCAAATGTAAAATCAGAACCTAATGGAGAAAATGGTAGATTTTTAAAAATGCATTTATCTATAAATAGAGTAACTATAGCCTCTTAATTATACCATTCATTTTGGTTGTCAGATAAAACAAATAGTAATATGTCAGAAACAATGATGATCCTGTGTGTATATTTCAATCTACATTATGATTATATAAATTGGTGCATTATTAGACCATGTTACAGTTTTCAGTGAATGTTGTGAATTTGGACAGCACTTAAAAACTAGGAGGAACTTGCAGAGAAATACAATTAATAAGCCATGAGCAAAAAAAACCCTATAATGTATTTTAGCTACTGATCAGCTCCAGTTAAGGAGAAATTATTGTTTTTTTTTTTGTTTTTTTTAAACACTTTAGAAATTATTGTTTTAATTCATATCAGTGCTCTTCCTACACCTGCTGACTTACCACAAGGCATCTGGAGCAAGGGACACCTGTCATTGTTGACCTCTGACCCCCAGCTGGAGCTCTGTTCTGGTGACACTTGAGACGCCCTTTAACAACGTATGGAAGACACGTGCAGATGCACAGACAAACAGGCACATATATAAACCCGCACAGAGGCAGACACACACACACCTAATTGCATTACCAGCAGTAATGCATGTACTGAAGGACAGGTGCTTCCATAGATTAAATCAGAAAACAAACTGCTGGTGTGCATATGAGGCGAGGCGGGTTTCCTCTTTTGTTTCTCCTTTCAACAGCGTTAAAGGTATCCCTATATGTCTGAGACCCATATTTCTGTCTGATATAATGGTGTGTGTGTGTGTGTGTGTGTGTGTGTGCGTGTTATTCATGTATTTGTGTGCAAATAAACGGCCTATGGAAAGCAGAAGGCTGGAGGCTGTTATCTGCTCATGCGAATGTTTGCTGTTACAACAGAGCTCTGGCTTCTGTGCAACCACCAAAGGAAATTTACTCTGGCATTAGGATAACGCCGTCTCTTTCCCTCACACACACACATACACACACACACACACACACACACACACACACACACACCCTTAAGCCTAGAGAGTAGACAGATGTGATGTGGACACAATCACTGGAGAGCACTCATGGGAATATTGAGAAGAGGAATAGTGACGAGAGCCACTAATCACTAAGACAAAGAAAACGGGATAAAGTTGATCAAAGATGATGAAAGCTGTTACTGTAAGGATTCATGCGAGCAGATGATTGATCTTTTGAGGTAACTAGCCATCCCGGAAGGTCACACACAGCCATGTTTGATGAAGGAGGATCACACCCTTCCAGACTTCTAATATGTGTAAAGCATGACAGATGTGCCCAGTTTTCCAGCCTCAGAGACACCAACCAACTAATCAGTCCTGCACGCCTCCTGCAGCGGGCCATAAAATGCAAATATGTGCCACTCTGATACCGACCTAGCGCTCGTTCAATCACACAGAATAACACTAAGCATAAATAGGAGGGCCCTTTTGATTGATTCAGAGGCAATAGTGGCAGCTTCATTCTGAAAGTGGGAATGATAGGTGTGGCCCGCTGTTGTGACAAGGACCAGTTTGGATAAGGGATAAGCTTATCCTAGCATCTACTCTTGGACTGTATGTCAAGCTGTTTGTAAGATTGTGATCTAATGTGAATGTAACATCGTTAGTGACACCTCTTCTGTGTGTGTGTCTGTGTGTTTGTGTGCTCGTATGTGTGTGAGTGACATGACTGTTTGCAGAGGCTTTATCAGTCAGCAACACAAAGAGCTATTCAGTACCCAGAGAGACACAACAAAGGGACAATTTACTGCAACAAAGACACCTCCATTCTGGAGGCCGTGCTGGGTGCAAATTTGAACAAAAACCCTCCCCATCAGCTGGCATCAAAACTGCAGACTGCAATGCAAAATTATAACCTCAGGTAGAACTATTGGTGATATTATGTCTAAAAGCCTTGCTAAACTGGGAGGTAAAAGTTGAAAGTAAAAGGGCAGATTCCAAAAAAAGACTGTACTTTAGAGTGATATCTAGCCTTGCGGATAGTTTTAGTTATACTTGCCAGATTTTGGACATATCAATAGACAAAGTACACATAAAAATTCAGCAATGCAGAGTCATCATTCCTGTTGCCAATGGTAATCAACAACCCACTGTCAACCAGGCTATTTCTGTTGTAAAAAGTAATTCCAAATAAATTTGTTCAGAATGATGTCTCTGGATTATGTGGAAGAACTGATTTCTTGAAAGAATTCACCTCCTTTGCATTGGACTGGAGGAAGAAAATTGAGAGCCATAAATCTCCAAACCTGCACTAATCAAACCAAACTATCAGCATGAAAAACATTTTTTCTTTTTGGTCATTTGGTTGAACCAATCTTATGGTATAGATTCTACATGTCTGATTCTATTATCAATGTTTTAATGTTATAGTTCTCACTGAGAACGTGGGACGATGGCACCTCTGCCCAATGATATCTTTGAAATGCGACCCCAATTTTGAGTGGCACACAGGAGGCATAATTCCTCTGTGCTGAGATAGGATTATAAGAGATGGCACCCCTCCCCATCAATCCCAGAATAGAGTCATCATCTTTGATGGATAGGCCTGTCAAACAAGATGAGCTGATCAATGCCTTCTGTCCAACCCTTCAAACATACATAGTGAGACATAGTCAGAGCCCTGAGTCAAACAGAGTAATCAAGCACACAAAAGGAAATGCAGATTACCTGTTGCTATGACGACTGCAGCTGCAGTGTGACAGCCTTCCACCCTGACAGGGACCTAAATAGAGCTAGCTTTACAAATAGTGAAATTTGATATTGCTTAGTGGGGCCAGGTGCTTCCTAATAACCAATAGTAGCAATGTAACTGGCAAGCAGGTTTAAATGAAGGGTGTACCTGCTTTATGTCAACTTCATATGATGCAGCCTCATGCGTATGCACTACTGATGTGTTCATTCAACATCAAAAGATGCGATATGCAGCAACTATGCCCAGGTTAGATTGATGTGACATTTTCTGTATGTGGCAAGGCAGCTGGGAATCTCTTCCCTAACACCACCCCCGCCTACACCCCACCCACCCCGGCTGACCCCCCTCCCCCAGCCCATCATCATCAGACCAGCAGCTGGCAGCCTGCCCCATTTAACTCCCTCCAGCACTTACTGGTCCAGGCTAATCATTGGTGCTCAGCACCAACCACACCTGCCCCCTCGCTGGTGGAACCGTCCCATCTGGGACCTTATGATGGGGAATCTCTGGGAGGAGTCTTCTTACTTCCTGAAGCAGCTCAAGGTGCAGGAAGAGAGGGCAAGAAGAGAGAAAAAGGGAAATCAAATCATCAATGATTTGATGAAAAATCTGCAATTGATTTGTTTCATATTGTACCATAACTGTGGGAATGTAATGTCGCCAAAACTTTTACACACCAAACATTCCAGGAAATGTGTTGTAGCAACAGTGAATAACAATGTAACAATGGTATCAATACTGTATGCAATCCAAAAGAGAAACTTTCCTGTCTAAACATTTGGCAGACCCCCCCAGGAGTTATAACAACAAACTTTATAACATTTAGTCTAAATTTAGGCTCTGAGATTTGGGTTAGGTTATGAAATTGCCAAAGGCTTTTGTAATCAGGTGCTTGTGGTTTTAAAAGCATTGTATAGGAGACAATGCAGGGCGGAAAGCTGTGTGTAGTTTGTGCTGAGATAAGCCATCATCATTAGCAGGGACCAGATGGTAGGTTGATCATGCACATTGCTTTACTACTTTGGTATCCTCATTAGAACCTATATTCACACATAGACTGTAATGATTTATTCAGCAAAAATCTTGAGAAAGAGAAATGACCATTGTCTGTTTATGCTATAAAACAAATAAGGCCTTGTGTTCACACCAAAGGTGCTGGACTGGAACAATATAGTCTGTGACTGCAGCTTTAACTAGGCCTTTTTGTACCAAGAACAAGAAACTAAAGTGTCACTAATTTACATCTCCACAATTCCCAGCCGATACTTGTTTTGTATCTTAAAGTGAATAATAGACATTTACTTTTCATGTGCTGGGGGAAAACACCCTGCAGCCTTCTGCTGTTTTATTCTTAAGCCCTCAAACACAAATGAACACAGTCAGATGGTGACATTCTCATGACTCTCTCTCTCTCTCTCTCTCTCTCTCTCTCTCACACACACACACACATACACACACAGTTTAGTCATCCACATTGAAATATTATTTGCAAATAACCACAAAGCTGGTGGTGGCCATTTATGAAGCAGATCATATGGTAGAGTTGCTTGTCAGCTCCGAGTTCAGCGCAGGGGATGAAGATTCATCTCCCCTGACAGGCGTTCACATACAAAACTATATTTAGCTTTTGGCGTCCGTGCGTAAAGTGACGCCGGCGCAGACGCACGCACAGTGGTTGTGGACTGAATACTGATCGGCACAAGATGAAGCTAACTGTGCCACCTTATGTGATTCTGGTCATGTTTAAGCCTTTAAAAAAAACATTTTAACGAGACATTTAAAATGCAGAGCCCTGAATTTCAGATCACCCTCATTATGTAACATGGATGTAGGACTTTGACGTCCCTTTGTGTGTATGTAGCTTCTGTTCAAGATGTACTAACCAATATTTCCTGCATTAGAATTAGACATACCAAGTCAAATTCAAAATAATATGGAATATATAACTTTATATCCAACTATATGAATGATACAATATAAATATGACTAAACTAGTATAGCCTATACTCATGACGGGGTCATCATTAGAGACTCATTACAAACCCCTACAGGAATATTAATGCGACTTTTTTTAAAATACAAGTTAGGCCCAAAGTGTCAGTCCTGTAGGTTTATTTCCGGTGCTTAGTGGAGGGTGTAGGCCTACTGCACTTTATGAATAATGAAAAAAATGACGTAAACAATGCGGTCCTCTTTGCAGCTCGTGCTCGACGCTCGAGGCGGGCGCACCGAGGCGTGATGCGGTCGTGACGTAGGTTCAGTCGGGGATCTTTAATCCTCTGCCGCAGCAGCACAGCCGGTAACCAGAGGAGGGGGTAGCACGGTCGGATAGGAATGGACCACACAGGCTAGGCTAGCCTACTACAAGGCCGAATCAGCTCGGTCTTTAGATATAGATGATAAAAGTCACCGAGTAAAACCGAGATCACGACTAGAACGAGCCGACTCTCTGCGTATAGGCCAGACCCCCTCCTCCTGTCTCTGCCGGCAGCCTATTCACAGACATTTGACTATTAAAGAAACCTCATTCAGAGACGCTGCTTGAAATAGATTCTCAATCCATCTGTTTCATTTCACAGTCGAATTCGGTGTCTTTTTTTTATTTGGTGCCGTGTGACGGATCCTATACGCTTCGCCCTGCCGGCTGCGCCCCGGTTCGCCCTTCAGCATCAGCAAAAACATGCAGGATGAGCCTGTGGGGGTGACAAGCACGCAATCCCCCCAGTCAACCGAGGAAAAGGACAGCAACAGCAGCACGGTCAGCAAACCGAACCATACCGGCGACAACCACGTCAGGAGCTCATTCACACCGGATTACAACACGACAGCTTTTCCCGATTTCGATCGAGGTCGTTTTCGCCCGACGCAGTCTATCTGTGACCTTCAGCACAGCCGAAAAATACATCAGCGGTTAAGTCAGCACACTGAGTTTAGCCCCGCCGAGTCGCCCCCACCCCAGGGACATTTCAGTCACCTGCCGCAGAGACAGCCCTTCTCCAAGCCCGGCCACAGCGCTCCTGCTGCTGCCTCCGCTGCTGACCCCTGCGGCTCTCCAGCGGAAGAGACTGAAGCCGATGCTGCGTCGCCATCGCCCACTTCCGTAAATCCAAACAAGATCCAAATGGACTCCCCCATCGCCCACCATATAAATAACGGCAATGGCAGCAGCAGCAGCAGCACCGGCAACATGTTGTCCGGAGGTCTCAGCGCCGCTTTCCCCAACCTCCCCACCCAGGAGATGCAGAGCGCCAGCGGGGGTTCGTCTTCACCTTCTCTCCCCGGGTTTGGCACCCCATGGTCCGTCCAGACCAGCTCATCGCCCCCTCCCGCACCCAACTCCATCAACTCCATCAACCCCATACACGCGAACGCCATTAACCAGATACCCAACACAGATTCAGACAACAGCTTCTACCCAGGTATCCCCTCCTCCATCAACCCGGCCTTCTTCCAGAGTTTTTCGCCGGTGTCAGCTAATCCGTGCGCCGGGATTAATGTGCAGGGCTTCAGCGGTCCTTTCTCGCCCCAGATAAACGTCCCTCAGCAGCCACAGAGTCGCAGGTCTCCGGTCAGCCCCCAGATGCATCCCCAGCAGGGCGCCTTCCTGCAGCAGAGGAACAACTACAACCAACATCAGGTGAGTTACAAGAGTACACATGCAGGTGACAACCAGTCCACATTCATCTTTTATCAATAGGCCTCAATCCTACTAGGACTCCATTCAATGTAGTAGCTGTCAAGGCCACCACTGTGATGTGCTTAGATTAGGGAGCATCTTGTGACATTGGAGAGATAAAGCATAACCCTAACAGATGTGTCTATGTTTATGTGTGTGTATACAATCTGCAGTCTTTGAAGCACAAAAAGTCTTTTTTTTCTCCCCTAAATAATGCATTTGTCATGTCCTCTGTAAAGGCTGAAGTCACTACTCATGAGGCAGAGGGAGGGGGGGGGGGTGAACACAGAGGGGAACAAGGTGGCATCACTGAATCTAGCTGTTGTTCTCTCCTGGAAGCTGGCAGTGGGATGCGGTCACATGGCACTGAACCATCCCTGTCTTGTGCTTCACTCAGTGGGAACACAAAGGCTCACAGGGTTTGGTGTCCTAAATGGATGCTTATTTAGGGGGAGGATGAAGACATCTAGTATCTTGCTGATGGTGGTGTGTGTATGTGTGTCTCTCTGTGTGTGTGTGTGTGTGTGTGTGTGTGTGTGTGTGTGTGTGTGCAAACAGTTAGTGAGCCCTGAGGAAACACCAGCAATAGCACAGGCTTACTAGAGGCTACAGATTATGCAGTAGTCTTGTGTTAGTGGCCTCCGGCTTCAGGTTTCTCATGTGACTTGCAACTTGTGTGTGTGTGTGTGTGTGTGTGTGTTTCAAGGGCTTCTGTTATGTTGCTGGGTCACTGACCTTTCACCAGTTTAGCTTTTATTACCAAGTACCAAATACAGCAAATATATTTTCATGAAACCACTAAAGACAACCAATCAACTTTGGATGTCACCATATCCAAAAAGTCCCATAGAGGTTAGGATCATCACACGACTAGAAGCAAAAACTTAAATATAATATAATGCTCAATATTACATAGTTTTTTGTTTTTAAATGGCCAATTTGTGCCAGAATAAAGCAGCTACTTCTCACATATTGCAATTGTTCTGTAGGCTTTTCTCCATTTCCCTGTCTGTTTATATATAATGAAGATTATTCTTAAGCCACCCCACTATAGATGTTTGCTTGTTGCAACATGTTGAGTGGAAACATAAAGATGGATTGTGCTCTGTGTGAGATTTTCACGTGAAAGCACGCAAGATTAAGCAATGTATGATATGTTTAAGAATGGATACAAGGTCCAGGTATAGGGAGAGAGAGTGTGTGTGTGTGTGTATGTGTGTGTAACTTACACTGGTGGTGTCGCCGTGCACGGGATACTTAGTATTAGTCTTAAAGCTCTAAATCTTCTTATCTACCCACCCATTACAGGAGCAGATCAAGCTGGGTTGTGGCTGACAGGGAGAAAAGGGAGGATAGAAAGACAAGAGTGGAAATATTGCGCTGGTATTAAAAAAATGCACAACATGTACAATTTCTTTTCTAAACTGTCTTCTGTGCTCTCTCTCTCCCCGATGGCGTGTGCAGCCCATGGTGAAACCGTCTCCCTGGGGAAGTCACCAGGGGAACGGCTGGGGCTCCGGGGGGATGTCTTGGGGTCGGGACCACCGCAGAGGGAGCGGCATGGGCGTACCTGGCTCGATCAGTCACGTCTCGCCCCTGAAGAAGCCTTTCTCCAGCAATGTCATCGCCCCTCCCAAGTTCCCTCGCTCCGGTGGATCACTGGGGCCTAAATCCTGGATAGAGGAGAACATGTTTCGCACAGACAGCAACAGCAACACCTTGTTGCCCCTGCAGGTATGTGTTTTGGGTCGTGCCCACATCTGCTAGTGTGTGTGTGTGTGTGTGTGTGTGTGTGTGTGTGTGTGGGTGGGTGGTTTTGTTTTTGTGTCACAGTGTGAGGATTATTGGATTTAATAGAGAGTAAGAACCAGTAACAGATGCATTAGATTTAGAGATTGGATAAAATGAATAATGGATGTGTGTGTGTGTGATAGAGTTTCAATTTAGAGCCATCAGAAACTAAAAAGGGATGAGTCTTGCTTTTATCAATGGAGTCATGATTAAGGTAAGAGAAACTGAGACTTGCTTAGCAGTGAGAAAATGTAAATTGCTTCTTTTTTTTTTTAAAGAGCCTGATTAGCATTTCAATCAGATGGGAGGAGTTTGAACTGATTTGCTTTACAGGTTTCTACTGAAGGTGTATCAAGGTAGGGGCTGGGCTCAGGAAAAGTCTTCAGAATTTCAGCGGACAGTTTCCACACGAAAAAAAGGAACCAGAAGTTAATCTGATTCTGTGTTATGTCCACTCAGTTGTTTAGTATCTCACACGAATGCCAGAGGCGAACAGGTCACAGAGGTTTATCACTAGTCATGTAATGGGTTGTATTCCCCATGACGTAACAGTAATTAGTGCCTCTTACTCTCCTCTGTCAAGCCTGCAGTTTTTTTTTCAATGATGTAAATCCACTTTTATTTGATGTTTGGCTTCAGTAACAAACCAGTAGTACTATCACATGTTTCATATTGGTCACAGAATTCAGATTTACCAACATTATACTGCATTAAATAGAGACTACTAGTACTTATAATGATGGTAGGTGCAAGGAAGTGTATTTTACTACTTTTATTATCATGCACTGGATTGAAGAGTTATATTTATATTTTATATGAGGCTAAATTCTTCCTGATAGTCAAGTGTCATTGTCTCTGTAGTTCCTATCAGTAGTAAAACAGTCAGTAACAGGCTGGTATAATATGAGTCTGTATAATATGAGGTGTTATAATAAGAGGGCTTCACAAACTGCACTCGTTGTCTTTTTGTGCACTGTACAGTTTTCATCCCCTCATAAAAGTGTACAAAAAAGTGACAAGAATGAATCAGCAAAGTGGATAATATATTACTTTGCTACATATACAGTCATATTCCTAACTCTTATTTTTTTTTTTTAAACCGCAATTTAATTCTAAGCGTAATGACTCCCTGTAGGAAAGGTATTAATCACAGTGACTCATCCAAAATCATGGTGTCATCAAATGGGATTACTGTTGCTATGAGCTCAAATTATTAGTGATATCAGTGCCAAGAAGTACAGCGCTTCCTATTCCAGGAAACAGGCCCGACTCCACGGATTGTTAATTTCCATAAACAGTGTCGGACCCGGAATTTTTCGGATTCCAAGTCCTTTTCCTTCCTTCCTTTCTGTTTAATGTTTGGCAGTCAGTGACACGTCTCCGCTGAGGTAAACACAGGGAGATAGAAGAGCATCACTTGTACTTTCAGTGAGAGTAGAAGGCTTTTAGTGAAGCCAGTGACTTTGATATTTCTTCATACTGTACAGTTGATTGTACCGTCACACTATTACATTGTATTTTAAAAGATAATATCCACCTGACACCATAAGTCAGCCATGTTTAACTCTTTTTGACCCATCAAGGAAAATTACTCATAGACTTATAGACTACTGGAAATCTCTTTTGGTTTAAAGGGTCACTTCACTCAAATTACAGCTCAATAAACATTCTCATTTGTCTCTAGTGGCTTCTATCAGTGGGTCTATCGTGGGTTGTGTTTTTCTGAGTTTTAAAGATACCAGCCTTTGAGATTTTTACTGCTACCTCATTTACAATGGAGGTGCTCACAGTACTTAAACATTAAATTTAAAAAAAAAGTAATATTGCAGAAATGGTGTTGCCATGACTGTGGATAATCCACACAGTTCTTTTCACTGTGCACCATTTTCATTGGAAGTACTTTCCACTGAAGAGGTAATCCAACGGTTCAGCACAAAGCCATTCCTATCTCTCTGGAAGGAGATGTTTCTGTTCATTTCACCTCAGTTTTATTAGTCTGGTTGCAGGAATCTCAAAGACGGGTTAGGGTATGAAAATAAAAGATGATCTGCACAGCTAAATATCCTCTAGAGATATATTATATTATATTGGCTGTTTTTCATATGTACGTTTATGAACATACTATTGAAAGATTGCATTTCTATCTCACTGGTTAGCAGTGGATGTAAAGATAATCTCAATATCTGGCAACATATTTAAGAGGATTGCATTATAAAAATCTTGAGATTGATCTGCTCACAATAAAATAATCATCTTTTTGATTTACTGGATTATCATCCTTGACTAGCAAACTCTTGGTTAAAGGAATATTTTTGCTATAATTCTATTCTACGTCATCCAACTCTTCATTCTCCCTTTTCTAAATTACCTTTACACACACTGTTGTACTAAACTACCACACTGGAAAGCAAAGGTAAGGCATATTTAACATCTTAAAACCCTTCACCTTTAAAGGATGAAGCATTGATCTTTAACCTGCCATTATGTTGGGTGTGGTAAGGTAGATCACCAGGATATTACTATATGAGTGTAGCCTGGTTGGTCATTAAGGAGAAGTATCTCTGGCCGGGTGATGAGCTCATAACCTCCATCTCAGCTCTCCGGCTAAATGCCACCCCTGGTTTTGGTTTCCATTCTGTCTATCTGGGAACAGGTCCAGAGATCTAGGAGGATCCGGTGTGTAGGCCGCTTGCAAACATACCTTCAGTCTCCTAAAGTGAATAAATACGGAAAGAATGTTAATCCAAACGTGAGCTACTCACACTCTTAAATGTCTTACATGTTAAGCCAAACACTCGTGCTTGAGAGGCTTTATTATTCATAAGCCAAACCATGAAAGTGTGTTAGAAACATGAGGAATAAGCATCTTGAAATCATGTTTGTTTTATCAGCTTTAATTCACACCTGTGTTTTTTTTTTTTTTTTTTTTTTTTGTTTATTTGTCTGTTTTTTTCAGGATCGCTCCAGAATGTACGAGAGTCTGAACATGCACTCCCTGGAGAGCTCCCTGATCGACATCATGCGAGCTGAGCAGGATCCCATGAAAGGTAGGACTGAATTCACCTTTCTGTCTATATTTAGGGTGGAGTTGAAGCAAGTGGATGGTTTTTAGAGAGGAAACCTTACAATCGTGCAAAATGACTCAACACAGAGAACTGACGGGCCCGTTTGCTCCCAGAGCTGTGTTGTTTTTCCTCACACCAGCTTATTTTGTCCCCGCTGAGAGCTTAATACTTCTGCCACCAGCTGCACATTTACATGACCTTCCAGCTCTGATCCTGTTGCTACTTAACCTGGGCAGCACATAGGCAGACTATATAGTGTAGGGTGAGAGAGGAGGACTTGTTCTGTGTTGTGAATATCTCTTAATTATTTACAGATGTGCATAACTTGGGGGGTTGGATTAAAAAATATAAAGTAGTCCTAGTAGTCCTTTTGAATTATTTCTTGCGGTTTGGCAGTAACAGGGAGAGAATGTAGTGTGACACTGACCCGGCCTCCTGGGCTCAGCTGCTGGACATCAGAGGAGCAGTGTCAAATAACTGCACAGTTCGTAACCCTCTTCTCTCTTACAGACGGCTGCTTGTAGCTCATTTACAACCTCACACGCCAGGCTACACTTTCACTTCATGTCATGACCCAGAAAGCCAAAAACAGCCATATACTGCATTTGTTTGCATATATATATATATATATATAGAGAGAGAGAGAGAGCACCAATTTGATCATCAGGACTCCAACAACCTGTGCCCTCCTTGTGTGGGTGAGTTTGTTGTATTTCCTGTAGGAGCAGATGGAGAGGACATGCGCCAGTGTGCAGAGCAGAGAGAAGGGGATCTAGACTAATTTTAGACCTGATCACACTTTCACACACTGTTTGTGACAGCCAAGAGAGGAGAAGAGGGGTCTGCCATTTATAGCATAGCCATGGCTAACACAGCACTGTATTCTGGCTAGCACCTCTAAAATACAGGACGCTTAACCAATATGGAATGATTATATTATGATTGATGAATCTGTTGGTTATTTTGTCAATGAATCCATTAGTTGTTTAGTCTATAATATGTTAGAAAATAGTGAAAAATGTCGAAGATGCCATGTAAAATATGTTGTAAAGATATTCCGTTTACTGTTAGAGAAGATTAAAGAAACCACAAAAGATTGATGGTTAAAGGAGCTGGATCAAGAGAATTTTGGCATATTAAAAAAGAAAAAAAGAAAAAGACTAAAAAACGATCAATAATGAAAATAGTTACCGATTCATTTTCTGTCAGTTCATTAAAAATCAAAAAAGTATTTGTTAGTGTGGCCATTAAAAAAAGTGGTGATTTTTTTTTAAAACCAGCCAATAAAGCTTGACCATTACTACTACAACATATAGCATTTTCTGTTGCCATGACGACGAAGGCTAACTTAACTTTAAAGCCCTCCTCCAGTGCATTTTTAAAATATTCCATCCACACTGTTTGCCAAATATTCTTCGATCAATAATTTAAGTTTGTGCTCAAAGTAAAAAAAACTGATGATGACGTATAATTATAGTAGCACGCTGCAGTCATACGCCATCCTCATTTTTAAAAATCCCTTTGTTTGAGTAAGCGCCACACAGGCTACTGATACAGTACCCACTCCTGTGTTTGTGGTGATGTTTGTTCACGTTATGACACTTTGTGTTTGCTGAGCTGTGGTTATCACGTTTAACTCTGATTGGCTCGGCTGTTTCAGAGCTACGACGGCGGTGATGTGACAGCTGAGAGAGCATTTATTAATGACCACACCTGCTGATGTATATTCACCTTCACTCAGCCCCCTCTGCACGTTGCACTGCTGCACATACATGAACCAAAATAGCAGGTGTGCATGGAGACGTCCACGCAGTCTTTGGCACCCAAGACATACCAGACTGCACTTGGAATTTATTATTCAGATTTCAACTGAGGGTGCAAAATATTAAAGTGAGGGTGCAATGCATGCTTTGGCACCCTTGTCAAACCAGGCCTGGCCTATAAAGAGGAACATTTAAGGACATTTACTATAAAATAAAGACAGATGCCATTGCTCATTGTCTATTACTGACATGTAACCTATACCATACAGATGGATGGATTACACTATAATATCACTACCATTATGACACATTGCCAGTGTGCTACAATGACTATCTGGTTGCTGTGATAATGTATTTCATCTGACAATTAATCACACCCCCATTCTCTGTTTGGGAAAGAACATTAACCATTAAACAGGAAGTATCACTGGCTGGAGTGGGGTTTTAAGGAAGTATAAACTGTTTATATTATAATACATTTTAATCCAAATCATGAGCTTTCTCTAACCTTAACCAGACCTTAACCACAGTGATTTGTAACAGTTTTGGAAAGCAGCATATTACACTCCTATGGATGGTTCTGGAATGCAGGTACCATTGACCTATGAGTTCTGGTCCCATCTGTCCTATAGAGGGCACTGAAAACACTCATATATGTCATTTTGAGAGTCATTAGAAATAAACCTGTTCTTTCAATTTAAGGATATGTTGACATCCACGTTTAAAGCCAATATCTACACTTTGAACAGTTCTTACATTAGTTCCATCCAGCGTCAGCATCAAATATGTCGTCTCACTTTTCTACAAACATCATCTTACCATCAGAATCATTTAAAAGAAGACGAAAGAGAAGAAAAGCGACATGAATGTGAAGGCCGCCATTGTAGCCTTTAAAGAGTTCCTTTCTCGCCACTGAACAGGAAGTGGAAAGACTCCCATCTAACGGTTTTACCAGTGCCTCATGTTTCAGTGTCTCATTCTTCTCATGTGACATGTGACAGAGCGGTTGTGACACATACACAATCAGCCGCTGTAGTTGGAGTGTGTGTGTGTGTGTGTGTGTGTCTGTGTGTGTGTGTGTGTGTGTCTGTGTGTGTGTGTGTGTGTGTGTGTGTGTGTGTTCGTTCCCATGTACACACATTGGCCTCACCCTGTCCTCTCCATCTGCTCTGTGTCTCATCCTTATTGGTGTGTGCGTGTGCTTACGACATATGTGTGTGTCTGTTTCTCATGTCAGGCCGTGTGGGATGCCCTAACCCCGGGGCTGACGGCCTACTCATGCTCAATGGTAATTATCTCTTAGCACCATCTTTCCTCCTGTGTGTGTGCAACTCTCATGATGCTTCTACTGTTACTCTTTTAGCCTCATTAGACACACTCACCAGACTCAGCAGTATAGAACGGGGTCACACTAGGTGATAAATCCATACAATGTATTTGCATAACACCCCCAACTGCCACTGATGACTTTCATGAGTTTAAACCAAATTTGCATAATCCAAAACCCCAATGTTTGCTTTGCGAAGGTGTTCACACCCCGACGAGCGTTTCCTTTGTCACACGAGGGCTTTGAACGCACCACAAACACTTAGTTCCATCCTCTCATTAAGATGTACATTTTCAGCACCACTCAGATTAATTGTAGCCCCCTCAGAGGCTTTATTTCACTTCACACGTGGACGCACCCGTGGCCCGTCGGTGTCAAAAATAAAATCGTGTTTTATAACAGTTTTAGCCTCACAGCACAGCACAGAAATCTAGGTCAGAGGGCATTTTTGCAAAACAAGTTACAAGCCTATGTTGTCGTTTTTTGAATGTTTCTGGTGTTCGCTGTTTCCTCCTGAGACCGAGCAATTGATTTTTTTTTTGTTTTTATTTGGGAGACAAGGAGACCGTTTTTCGCTCGTCTCTGGACAAACACGCTTCTGTGATGAGCCACGTTGTCCCTGACACAAGATCGTCCAGAGCTGTTCAATGATGGAACATATGAGGAGTTTATTTTTCCTGGTTTTCCAAATGGTTTCTATCACATTTAAAGGAGACATTTCTTAGGGTGAAATTAGGATTTCATAGCAGTGAAAATAACTTGATATTATGTTTATCGTGTTGTATTTATTGTACAAAAACATGACATTTAAAATCTTGTTCTTGGTCTCAGGAGGAAAAGTCAGTTTAGTTTATTTTTTCTTAAAGTGGCAGCTTATTTGATACTGACTGAATTGATATGTGTTTGAATACAGAGGTCATGAGATAACTGCAGCTTTAGGTCTTTAGAGGTTACAAATATCCTTTTTTTTTGAGAAATGTTTGCACAGCTGAAACTTTGCACTCTGTACTTCTCTACATGCAGCCAGGAGCTATGGGAGACGTCGAGGTAAAGTCAGCTTTCTACAGCACGTCTGTGTTCTTGTGGCTTATTCTCTTGTGGCATGCTTTACTTACTTGAACGGAGGCCAAACTGAGGCCTGAAGTCTGGATTTAGATTTGAAATAATTATCATTGGCGATTAAAAACATAACAAAACTGCTTCATTATTGTATTCCAGACAGACATGATGTCAAGGGTTTCAGGTTTGGTTTACCTGAACCAGTGTGGCAGTTGTGTCTCTGCTCAGCTATGTTGATAACAGCTTGGTTCCACACACAGCCTGCCTTTCCACACACGCTTTATCTGCCACCATACTCAAAGTGGAGCGCATACACATATACACACACACACATACACACACACATGATCGCGTGTCTCGGTCACAGACCCGCAAAAACTAAATTGTACATAATCCTCACTTTAAGCTGGCCCTGTGTCACACAACCACACAGGGTAAAACTGCAAAAACAGAAGCAGTCACATTATTTTATAGACTGCCTCTCCTTTGAATGTGACCCTGTGATAGCAGAGATGTAGAGCGCTATAAAGGAGAGGCAGGTTAATATGACTGTGTGTGTGTGTGTGTGTGTGTGTGTGTGTGGATACATGTTTGTGAGTGTTGCTACTTGTGAGTGTTTTATTCTGAATCCTTAACATTTGCTTTTGGTCTTACCTTCTGTTTTTTTTTCCCCCTCCATCAGGCCGCTCCTCCCTCTTCCCAATTGATGACAATCTCCTTGACGATGGCCACGGCAACCAGGGTGTCCCAGGAGTCCTCGGCTCCCCCAACTGTTACCCCCACCAAAACGGGGAACGCATCGAGCGCTTCTCCCGTAAGGTGTTTGTGGGAGGTTTGCCCCCCGACATAGACGAAGGTGAGAGGACAACCACGATGCACGATACTTCTGGACTTTGATCTCACTTTGTGTTTTTCTATTTTGACCCACTTTTTCTTTCTGTGTTCATCCATTGTTCCCCTCCCCTCCTCCCACAGATGAAATAACCTCAAGCTTCCGCCGCTTTGGTCACCTGGTGGTGGACTGGCCGCACAAAGCAGAGAGCAAATCCTACTTTCCACCTAAAGGTATTGACAAAGCCTCCATATTAAACACACATTTATGGCCTCTAAAACCAACAGTATTTGCATTGAGTTTGGATGGTGTGAAGCTATGATGCTAATAAATAAGGTGTCATTTTAATACTAATAAACCAAGATAGGAACATATGTCATCCAGTCATTGTTTCTGTGTGTTAAATGCAAACGCTGAGGTTCATCGTGTGTGTGTGTTTCCTAGGATACGCCTTCCTGCTGTTCCAGGAGGAGAGCTCAGTGCAGGCTCTGATTGAAGCCTGTATGGAGGAGGACGGGAAGCTCTACCTGTGTGTCTCCAGCCCCACCATCAAAGACAAACCTGTGAGTGCAGCAGCACCAGCTGGAGCTGAACAGACACTGTGTTTTACATCAATGGGGGTTATTTCACAGAGTAATGAGAGAGTGGATTTAATATTGAGTTTGATTCTGACTCCAGGTGCAAATTCGACCCTGGAACCTGAGCGACAGTGATTTTGTTATGGACGGATCTCAGCCTCTGGATCCCCGCAAAACCATCTTTGTGGGAGGCGTCCCTCGTCCCCTGAGAGCAAGTAATTACACCCAGTTTTTTGTCATATCCCTTTTTTCTGTTTGGGAAGTGTGTTACATTCTTTTTCAGCCTCTACAAACAGTAATACATTGAAACAGATGATGAGCTGAATGTTTGATGAGCGTGACATGAGCATCTGTCTGACAGCTTCTCACCCATTCTGTCTCACCTCCTATTTTATAACTTCCTCGCCTCGTCCCACACCTTTTCCTTATCCTTTCACTTATCTACATCAATTATTTTTTCCCTGCTTCCTTTCCACTCTGACTAGTTGAGTTGGCCATGATAATGGATCGCCTCTACGGTGGAGTCTGCTACGCAGGAATTGACACCGATCCGGAGCTCAAGTATCCCAAAGGGGCGGGGCGAGTGGCCTTCTCCAATCAGCAGAGTTACATCGCAGCCATCAGCGCAAGATTTGTCCAGCTGCAGCATGGAGACATTGACAAGCGGGTACAGTGTCCACTTCATTAACAATTCCCCAATTCTCTTGTTTTCATGTGTGTGACTCAGTCATCATTAGGACGTGTTATTCACACAGTTTAAGTGCAAGTGTGTGTGTGTGTGTGTGTGTGTGTGTGTGTGTGTGTGTGTGTGTGTGATCAGCATCACTACAGACAAGTGGGAGCTTGTTGCTATGGTGAACAAAAGCTTATTAGGGATGATTCATTCAGCTTCCTTCCCTCTTTGTTGCTATAAGCCTCAGCCCTTTATGAATATACACATTTTACTCTTTTACTTTATGTATTTATGCACTGTCCACGTCCTTCCAAATGTGTGTATGCAGGTGGAGGTGAAGCCCTACGTCCTGGATGATCAGCTGTGTGATGAGTGCCAGGGTGCACGCTGCGGAGGGAAATTTGCTCCCTTTTTCTGCGCTAATGTTACCTGTCTGCAGTACTACTGTGAGTTCTGCTGGGCCAACATCCACTCCCGCGCCGGACGAGAGTTTCACAAGCCCCTGGTAAAAGAGGGTGCCGACCGCCCGCGCCAGATTCACTTCCGCTGGAACTAGAGATGCGACCGCAGCCATGGTGACACAGTCAGGGGGAAGGGAAATGAAACGCTGGCTAACAGGAAAAAGAGCAATGCTCTGCCTCTCCTGCTCTCCTAAGCTATCAGTATATTCGAGTACGTAACACTATACAGTATATACTATATATATCTATATATCTTTTGTAGCAGCCAAACACCACAAGCCTCAGTTTTTCACCAAAACCCCCCTCACATCTCAGGCTCTGACAACTCTACAACTCTTTTGTGGTACTTTCATCTTTTCTAAGAGGAGATTTAAAAAGAGATTGATTTTTGTAGGTTTTTTTATTATTATTATTTTTGTATGTGAGATTCAAAGTAGATATGGGAATGTTTTTGCATGGGGGCAGCTCGTCTGTCTGTTTGTCTGCTGCTAGCCACCCCACAGTGCGTGCAGCGCACACTTGTTTCTGGGAAAACCTTGATTCTCTAATGTTGACGCCTGCCCCAGGTCATTAACCAAAGGTAGCAAAATGATAGGAAGCATACAATTGACACATTTCTGCCGCAAAGCAAACGGTTGTTTTTTAATGTTGCCATGGACTCTTTCTTCTTGTTAGAGAGTTTATAAAAAAGAAAGATGATAGGGTTATTTCTGCGCTCATAAACCCATAGATTGATACCTCAAAATACTAAAATCTGGTTTCTGCTAATTGTATTCAACATTTATACTTAATGAGCTATTTTAGAAGCTTTGCTGCTATATATACTTATATACGAGTAGATGTGTAGGTATTATATCTAATGCCATTTATAAACCAGAATCATGTAAAATTAAATGCAGTACGCACTCAAACACTTATGGCCCCCATTGCCATGGAAAGAGTTAACGTGCATGACAATAGGCTTAGCTACACAAATAGCATGCAGGATGGAAGTGAGGAAAAAAAAAACACTTTGCAAAAAAAAAAGAAGCAAAAAACAAACCACTGAAATCATGATTAAAGAGTCATAAATTCTATAGTGAGTAGCATGATGATACTACAGATGCCTAAGAGGGAAAAAAAATCAGATAAAGCTAAATACGTTAAAAAAAACCTATTTACACTTGCATGCATTGATGTTTATCTGTTGTTTGAGCCGTTTACATACTTAACGATACAAAAAAAAAGTGATATTGGTTCTACTGTAGATTTAGTGGACGCCATCGTTTTGTGACACGGTGGCTTGTATGGCAAAAAAAAAAAAAAGAAAAAAATACTACTAATAATCCTGTGGAGAAGCAGAGTGGTGTTCAGTGGTTTGTGTTTGTGTCGTCCCTATGCTGTGTGACTCCTTGTTAGTGTAGACTGAGGCTCTAGTTTAGTTACCAACACATTATGTAGAGGAGAATTCAACATCAAATGACTCTGCCTTCACCCTTCCTATCCCCTAACTTTGTATGGTTCTAAAGTTTAATCTGATACGGCATCGTCCTGGCAGACCAAACGCTAAAACAAAAGACTGGATAAGCTGGGAGAGACTTAGCTGGGAGTAGTTGCGTGCTTGCGTGCGTGTGCGTGCATGGAGTGTCCCAGGCTGAAGGTCATGTTATTTAAGCATCCTTTTTTGGAACACGTTCATTTTCACCGTGTGGCTTTCACAGCTCCAGGGCACAGTTACCACAAGATAAAGTAACTCCTCAGTAAAGCTTTTAATAGGACGACTGTCTTTTTTTGCCCGCGCTAAAGATGAAACTCTCCTCTCTTTGTATCGTTTGTCTTTGTTTTAATTTCGACCCTTGAAAACTGTTTAGGGACAATCTCTCTGTGAGTAAAAAAAAAAAAAAAAAGGACGGCGGCCCGGTCCCGTTCGTTCGGTACTGTACAAGTGTGTCGCTCTCGTGTCATCGTGGTTTGGTGTTCCATACCCTAGTGTGTGTGTATGTGTGTGTGTGTGTGTGTGTGTGTGTGCGTGTGTGCTCCTTGGTATTGGTGTTCAGGCGTCAAGTGTGTACTGTTACAAAAACCTTAATGGAACTGAGACTCTAAGTTAATTTAGTTATTCATATATCTATATATATATAACTATATATATAATTTAATTTGTTTATTTCACCGGCCCTTCAATATCCCTAATGTTTTTTATAATATATTATGCACTACTTTTCTATATACCCCTCCGCCCCCACTCTCCCCCCTCCCCCCCATATATTTTATTTCCAATTCACCCCCCCCCCCCCCCCTTTACTGTAAGTGATTTCAGTGCAGATGTGGACTCCCTGAAACCTCCACCTATTTATAATTCTACAGATGCTTTATTAAATTTTTATTTTTTCATGATTACTTATTTAAGATGATGTAGCGTGAAGCAGTGGTCTTAAGTTATCAATGTTCTGTAGAGCAGGAATCCAATATTTTCTAATATATTCTAATGTAGTCTTGGACGTTGCTAACCCTAAACCCCGGGAGTCAGGAATAGGGGGGGGCGTAACGCGACGGAAGTTAAAAGAACGGCGTGGTGGCTCCCCATCGGCCCCCCTAACCCCACACCCCACCACCACAAAGAACCCCCCACCCCCCCCCCCTGTGGCTTTTTTTAGTTCTCATGGTGTCCGATGCGAACATGTTTGAATATCGTCACCTGTAACACTTGACTCGTGCTGTTTTTTGTGAGGTTCTATTTTCTATGTTGAACACTGTTACTTTGTTCTGTACGTGTCTTTGTTTTTGTAAAAATCATATTTATTTCACTATTTTTGTAGACGAAAAAAAAAACGAAACTATTTGATTTTGATTGTATTTTTCTATTTAAATGCGATTATTATACAATTTATTCCCCTTTCCACCCCCCACCCCCTTCACCCCCTCAGCCCCCCACCCACCCCCTCCACACACACAGTGCTAATTATGTCCAAAAGCGAAGTTCTGTTCAAAGATAAAGAATCATGTCATCAGTAAACACATCAAAGGTTTTTTGATATACAGTTGAATTTGATTCTTATTTTCATACACATTTCACTTGAAGGAAGGAAACATGATGAAGGTTTTACTACTATATTGGAAGACACTTGAGATTCTCCCCTGTCGCATCGAGGCCGCAGCTGCCTGTCCTCGTAGATGCTCTGAAACTTGAATATAACACATTTTGAAAGGCTGACTAACCTCGAATCTGTGTTGTGACGTGCAATACTGTTTCTAATGTTTGTATAAAAGTAAGAATTACAGTGTAAACCTTTTTAATGCAGATTTATTTTTTTCATTGCATATTTTGCAGATTTCTGATCCACAGTGTCATTTTTTACTGTCAGAAAAAAGAAACCCCGTTTTTTCATTGCAACTATTTTTAAATCCAGATATCTTTGTACTGATGTAAATGATTGTAGTTATTTTGGATAGTGTTTTGCTAACAAAAGGAGAGACTTTTTCATGCATATTTCTATTTCATTTCATCTTGTTTTATCCCGCGTTTTTATTTCATTTAAATAGTAGCAGGATTCTTGGAATAATTTTTCATATTAAATGTCATTGGTATTATTTTGTATTTTTATGTGGAAATACACTATATATAATTTTAAGATGCTAATTGCTAGGATATTATTTTGAGTTGACTTATTTTAAAGCTAAATATTTGTAATTTGTTGTAAGTGACTAATTTCTAAATCAGAGTTTGTGTATACGTTCACACAAAAAGTGGTCTATGAGGTGTTTGGATTGTAATTATTACTGAATTGTTCTTTGGTATGCAAAATGAATATCATGTTTATTTTTATTTTTGTTGGTTTTGTATTTAAATGGGGTGTTGATTACAATCTTTTTTTTTTTTCTTTCACTTCCTGAATAAAGACCCATTCTGTTTGGACACAACATGGCTGCAGCATCATTTCAAATTAAAGTTTGTAATCAGAGACAATTAGATAATTAATATATATACATGCACTCATATATATATATATATATATATATACCCAAACACAGCTGGAAACAACACACTAACACAATATTAAGATTTCTGCAGCTACAGCTTATTATCCAGTGTTCTATTTGTTCAGTCAGTTACTTTTAAACCTACTAAATGTCCTAATATCATTTTTAATTCAATTCCTGTTTTCAGTTTCTCACTACAGCTGTCTCATAAATTCACTCCTCTGAAATGAAATGATAATTGATTTTTTTGCTCTATGCACCATTTAAAGTCGACCAAATCATTATTCAAATTATTTAATTAATAGTGAGATAGATGGACTTTTGTAGCATGAAGATTTGTATTTGTTTCATATGCATTTCCCCACATGCAGTAATAGGAAAAAAGGAGCTATAAGATAACAATGTAAGGTGTATAATGAAGCCTGATTTAGAAAACCTTCATACAATATTTCTGTTCTCTTAGCATTACACAGAGGACACATTCATGTTTATGAGTCATTTTTCCAGATGACTATTAACATGAGCAGCTGTCACTTTATTAGCCCTCACTTCCTGATGGGAATTATGACCCTCAGATACAACCAACAACAAACAACAAACATTGTTTTATAAATGACTTAAAAATAAAGAAACTAAACATATAACAACATATTAAGACGTGTTCCACCCCTCCACCTCCCTCCCCAGTAAGCAATGTTGAAAATAAAAGGATTATTTTGTGACGCCTGGATTAAATTATCGTTATCACTGACCACATTAAATAGCTTGTATTGTTCATATATCATCATGACGTTGATTATATATTTTGCATATGGTATCTTTAAAGATGACCTCAACCAAATCATATGTGACATGAAAATAATCCAAGCAGTCTCCTAGAGGTGCCATCTAGAGGTAAGTGTCATTAATACAACTGAGATCAACAGTAAGGTCAAAAAGGCACAAACCACTTCTGGCATTTATATGACTTGTCATAGAAAAACTGCTTTAATCTACAGCATCCAAGTTGTTGCCCCTTCATCCATGACTTAATGGAGCTGGTTCTGTGTGTACGTGCTGTTCTTGCCTGCATGATAGTTGTTTGCCTTGGGAAGTTTATGAGGCAGACAGAAGGGAGTGGATAAGGGGGTGAAGGAGGGAGGGTTAGAAGGAATGAGTCCAGACTGCTGCTGCTGCTGCTGCTGTTGTACTGCAAGACGCTGTCAGCAACGCAGCAGCTGAACTCTTCACACAGATGTCTGAGGGCACAGCAGGAGAATACGAATAACATGTTCACCGAGGACTTAAGTCATCAGAAAGACTGGAATCAGAGCAGATAGGACAAAGACACTCAACACTGAGAAACCTGGTCAGCTTTGGTGATGAACAGCTACCAACTGTGGGGTAAGGCTAATTACATACCTCTGTTTGTACTGTTTGCTGACTGCATATTGCATAACATGTCTCATTCAGAATATTAATTAAATGATGTACAAAACAGAGAGGCTGCTGTTATTAGGATTTCATGTTTTAATAAGAACACACTGAGCAAATACTTTGAATAACTTTGCAAATACCTGTCTGTGTGTGTCAGCGGCATTGCATTGACATGTGTGCATGATATGTAAATAGAGTCATTCAAATCCATATGTTCCCACTTTAGACGTGAGAAGTTAGATATTGGGGGATTCTTTATTTGTTGATTTTGAATTGTTTTGACAGGATGACCTGGAATCATAAACCATCTCAGGACTCATAGAGAGAGTTGGATCTGACATCAATTACAAAGACCCTGACCCTGAGGCTATATTATGAAGGCTGCCATTGCTGAAAGTGGACACAGACGTTTGCAGTGAAAGATAGCCAAAGTGAATTTCTTAGTTATGTCGGTAGAATCTGCCTCACTTCACCTGTTGCTATGAGAACTATGAGTTTTAAGTAGAGTTCCTAAACAGGACATAATTTCTTATATTAACATTAGCAACAAAAAGTAGTCAGAGTGTCAAAAGTGGCAATATTTTGGAGTTAATGCAACTTTAAAAAAAAAAAAAAAAAAAAAAGTGTGGCTTGCCAATTAATGAGCTGTGTGCATCTGTGTTGCACGCATTAACAGTAACTCCTCATGTACAAGCACGTGTGCCTGTGTGTGTAATAAAAGAACGCCATTCTCTTTAATGATAGCCATTTACTAATGTTGACATCATCGTTGCAGAGCGGAATGGGCGGGCGGGGTTTCTCTCTCGCAGGACCTCACACTGGCTCTGTGACCATTTCATTACCCCCAAATCAAAAACATGCTACACTAACAGCATGGAGGAATTGTGTGTGTGTGTGTGTGTGTGTGTATGTGTGTGTGTGTGTGTGTGTGTGTGTGTGTTTATGTGTAAGCAAACTCAGCTTGTTCATGTTGTGTGTGTGTGTGTGTGTGTGTGTGTGTGTGTGTGTGTGTGTGTGTGTGTGTGTGTGTGTGTGTGTGTATGTGTGTGTGTGTGTGTGTGTGTGTATGCGCAGGATGTGCTCTTCTTGTTTATAGTTCTTGTTTATCTCATCATGTTTATTGCCTGTCTGATAGTACACAAATAATTTGTCTTTGACAGATAAACCAAATGTGCTCTGGCAAGGCTTACAATAGAAATAAGACACACTTATTTTTAAAGACAGACAAGGGGACGACCCACATGTTCCTACGCCCCCGCCAATCAGAGTCAGCCAGCCAAGGCCAGATGCAAAATTCACATTCTCACACCCACATTGGCTAATATGCAAAGAACAAGCATGTAAATGAATCAAATCCACACATCTGGCTGCTAAACGTCTGTGCATTTGGTCAAATCCCTTTACATATGCATTTATAACATCTGTTTAATGTCCAGAATCTGAAAGGTTGCCAAAGTAGATTTAAGCTTATGTATGAGGTCATTCATTCATTCACCACAGCTGGATCATCATCAGTGTTATCGCTTTTGAATTCACTGTGATTTTTCTGACAGTGAAACAGAGCAATACGTGATGAGATTGTGTCTCTCTCGCTCTGTGTAATCTGCTGTATAATGTTTCTGACTCCTCAAGTGCCATTGCTTCATGATTACATTCCCTTGACAGAAATCGTGCTGGATGTTGTGTCATAAGTTGGGAATTTTAAGGGGGGGGAGACTTGGAACAGAGACAAAGGTTGCGTTTGAGGTCTCTTACATGAAGTTCTGTGATGGATGAGAACATCAGCATGTGAGACTGAGCCATCTGGCCTCATGCTGTGCTTGATCACAAATTAGAAAATTCTTTTGTTCTGTCTGCACTCATGACGACACCACTGTATGTGTTTTATAGCATTGTGAAACCTGATAACGCTTCTGGGCAGAACCTGTTTAAAAACCTTCCCTTTTTCTCTAAATATCTAATAAAACACAAAACTATTTTTGCTCTTCCTGTAAGGAAATGATGTCTTCCTTTATTTTACAGATTTGAAGATGTGGACGTTGATGGGAGTGGTCTGCCTGTGCCACTGTGTCTTTGGACAGTTGTTTGAAGCCAAGCTGAAAGGAGCGCCGCGTCTGATCTGCAGTGTCCCCGGGTCACCGGGCCTGCCTGGCAAGCCAGGTCCCAGCGGTCCCCCGGGAGCAGATGGGAATGTGGGTATCCCGGGAAGAGATGGCAGAGATGGCAGGAAGGGTGAAAAGGGAGAAAAGGGAGACACAGGTATAATATAAAACATAAACAGATACAGAATCAGTTTATATGTGCCAAAAGACACTACCAGTCTGTGCAAACATCAGGCGTGGAACAGTTTGCTTATCTGACAGCTGGCCTGAGTGGGAGAAGATGAAGGAGAAGATGATGACTTTCATAGAAGAACTCATTATCTTTAATAACATTATTATGAAATTAAGTGTCCGTTGTATAAAATAGCACACAGTACAGGCTTAAAGATAATTATAATAATACATCTAAATAAATAGGCCTCAGGTGTCCGACTACACCAAAAGAACATGATTATTATATCTGGTACAGAGCTGAGCGTTTATTATCACAGTAAACAGTAGAAGGCAACAAAAAGCTAGATTAAATCTACATCTGTGATTTCCTAATTTCTCAGGACAGAGACGGAACATAGCAACAATCATAACATCAGTCTCCTAGGACTCATTCTTTTATCAGAATAGGACATTACAGCTGAGCACTGAGGCAAACCAAAATGTGGCATCAGTAGCTTCAGTAGAAAATGACTGACACTGACTGACACTGGTATGCACTAAAACCTGCAGAGAGACATTTCTTCATTTAACCTTTATGCTTTTAACGGTAATACAGACACATCATCTGTCTTTACTCAGTGCAAGTATTACATACTCCATTTCTTTCTATCTGGCTGCTGCTGTATCATATTTATACTGCATGCTCATTGTTATTATTAGGAGAAACAGAGCTGGCTGAGCATAAGGATTAGAAAGTTTCAGCTGTGGGGGTTTGGGTGTGTGTGTGTGTGTGTGTGTGTGTGTGTGTGTGTGTGTGTTTGTGACTTCAGGTGTTGCATCACAGCCCTCCTACCAAATTGTGAGATGTTACACATATCTAAACTGTTCATTTCAAACAAAACAAACTCTGCTTATTCACAGATTGGTATAGAATTTCTTTGCATATTTTATTGAGAAGGTTTCCTGTGGGTGAAGCTTTCATAAGTTATAAAAATGAAAATATTTGAGAGACCCGCGTCTGTTAGTCTCATCCAACAGATCTGCTTTTCTGATATCGTCTACACAGTTTGTAATAAACCTGTCAGCGATGAATGAACGTCATGCACCTGTGTTTTCCATTCTGTGTGGGAACAGGAATTCAGACACACACCTTCACTCAAGTAGGAAGCTGCATATTCAGAATAGTTCACTATGCTTGCACAAACATACGGTGTGTGAGATTCACAGTGTTTCCTAGCTCCAGGGTGTTTACTGTGTGGATAGTCTAGTGGATTTGGATGAATCAAAATGTCAAGATGGCTGTGTTCCAATGGTGACTTAATATGTGACATTGGGTGGGGAGCTGTCTTTCCATTGCCTTCCTTAAATAAGTTCAGCAAGTACAGCATAGAGACTCATTCATATTCCAGGATGTTTTAGAAAATGTCATTTTTGTCAATAATTGTGCAGAAATGTTGATGCCAACATGATTTCTTGTTTCAGGGTTAAAGGGCAGGGTCGGGCCGACAGGTAAGATTGGGGGCCGAGGTGACCGTGGCCCTGCAGGGAAACAAGGCCCTAAAGGAGAGAATGGAGACGTGGGCCCACCTGGTCCTCCAGGACCTGATGGAGAGAAAGGGGACATGGGCAAACAAGGGACACAGGGAACTGCAGGAATCTGCAAATGTGGCAGCCTTCTGCCTAAATCTGCCTTCTCTGTGGGAATCACCAGCAGCTACCCCGCAGAGAAGACCCCCATCAAGTTCAACAAGGTCCTGTTTGATGAGGGCGGACATTACAACCCACAGACGGGCAAGTTCATCTGTGCGTACCCAGGCATTTATTTTTTCTCCTATGATATTACACTGGCCAACAAACACCTGGCGATTGGTCTGGTGCAGAATGGCCAGTTTCGCATCAAAACCTTCGACGCCAACACAGGGAACCATGACGTGGCATCTGGGTCCACTGTGATGTACCTGAACCCTGAGGATGAGGTGTGGATGGAAATCTTCTACAAAGACCAGAATGGTTTATTTGCTGATCCGGGCTGGGCTGACAGCTTGTTCTCTGGCTTCCTTATCTATGCTGACACAAACTATTTTGACACACTGGCAGAGGACTACGCATAGAACCTGGAATACACACACCCATAAATAAATAAAAACACAAACTGCTAGTCACTGTTGTTTCGATAGTTTTAGTCATTACACATATGGTATGTCAAACTATATTTATATGAAAATGTTTGTACTGCTTGTTATATTGCTACTATAGAGACCTATCTACTGATGTGAAAGAACAGGATTTGATTAAGCTTGAACGAATTTTTGATTTATTTGTTTTGGGTTGCAAATGGGAGTTGGATCAATATTAACTTAAATAAACACTGTTGACAGATGGAGCTTGGAGTTTTTATTATCATCAAGGAATATGAAACATGTGTGAGAGAAATATGTTGCACGCTTTAACATGAAGTCAATTCAGATCAGTGTTAAGTGTTGTTTTTGGCTGTGTCACATCAAGGGAGCAGCCCGGTGAAAGCTTTCTTGGTGATGCGCATATTACTACTTCCCGGACTCCGTAGCGGGTCAGCAGGGTCATTACGTCATTACGTTGCTTGATTGACAACCTGAAGGACGAATGAAAATCTAAAACAGCTGACACTGGATTACTTTCAAGGTAGGTGGAGAAGTAGTTTATCTCGTTACTAGGCAGCAGAAACGGCGCTAGTTTGGCATGTATCGAGAGAAAACAGTTCGCTTTAATAAATGAATTAGCCATAGTGCAAATGATACGCAAGCAGGAATACATACATTGTAGTACGTTACCGGTTTATAATACATTCAAAATCAACTGCGGCGATAGTCAGGCTGCTTTCTGCTCTTTGTTATTTCAAAGAGGAGTACAGTCGTCACCCTGGCTTCTTCAAGGTAGTTATTGCCTTCTTCTTTTCTACTTTAAACCACTTTAATGTAGCTATACGTCTCAGAAATGTCACTTTTTGTTTTAGCTTTGTAGCTAAGCTAACGGTAGCTGCCCTCTCTCTCTGTTGTAGTGATATCCGAGAAAAACTGCGCAATAAGCGGCGAGCTTTACAAGGCACGTTGGTAAAAAACAGAAATGAAGACGACGTCCAGGTAAAGTTATACATGAGTTATGTTTGTCCAGATAAACATGATGTATTGCTATTGTTACAGTAGCGTTAGCCTTGTTGTAGAGTCCATCCAGCAGAAACTAAACAGGACTCAACATGACCTGGAGGAGCGGCTCAGAGTCACAAACACAGATAGATGAGCTGCTAACACTTTAGTAAATGTAACTGTACTTGATAGGCTCTGGTTCCGTCTACCAAGTTGAGTGAGGGGAGACGACAACCCTTGAAGGTTGGTGTGTGTGTGTGTGTTTTGTAGCTGAGCCTGTAGGCTGTAGTTGCACGCATGTGTATGCTGCTGGCTGCTCAACACCAATTTCCCTCTCTCTTTCCTTCCCACTTAACTGCCAATGAGCCTTTTTAACAGCTTTAGCAGTGAGTGTGCAAACTATGAGTGTTGATGGGTACAGTTTGTTTTGACTGTATGGCTGTGTTGTACCAGGACCCTCAAAGCAGCGAGGAAGACCCAGGAGAGACTCTGAAACGCACATTAAGAGCCCAGAGACAGAGGCGGAAGAAAAGGGTAAATCTTCCTCTGGCACCCTCAGTCCTATTCCTGCCATTACATCGATAACTGTTTATTAACCACTGCTCTTTTTTTAACCTATATTAGCTGCTTGAACAGTCTACAACACAGGATGATGATGACGATGGTGATGTGGAGGAGATCTCCACCGTCCAGCACCACTCTGAAGATGAGGGATCAGCTGATAAGACAGCTGACTCAGTGGTTTCATCAAGACCTCCAACTGGTTCTCAGAGAGGTGGGCCTTCATTGTCCTAGCTAAACCTGCCTGTCACTCTTTGGAGTTTTGCTAACAGTGTATACAGTTCTATGGTTGGGTGTTGTTCAAAGTGTTTTATTGGTACTAATAACATTTTGTTTCAAATAAAGTGTAAAAATAATTACATTACATTATAATATACTGTAGCAGTCAGCTGGACACACTTTCTCATTCCCTTGAATGAGAAAGTGTGTCTAAACTTTTGACTGGAACTGTAAGTCCAGAAATATTTGATCAAAGAATGAGTCAACAAGATTTAGATGCTGACCAAGCACTCACTGCCAACAAATCAACATGTCTTCTAGAAACAATGATATTCGTTTGGAGTGTAATATGCCGCTTTACAAAACAATTACAACATCACTTACAAATCTTACAAATAATTATGTGTTATGTTGTGACAACAGTGGTTAAGGTCTGGTTATGTTTAGGCACAAAAAAACACTTGGATAGGGTGGGGATTGGAAAAGATCATGGTTTGGGTTAAAATGATCACTTGAAACGTGGTTAAACGTGGCAACTGTCATCATCATGGCAGCCGTAAACACTACATTGAAGTTGACACTCATGCTTGGAAATTGGCAGCAAACAATGGTTTCCTGCAGCTTTTGCCACTTTTTGCCATCTTATTATCTATCTATAAGGAAGTTACCTTATATCAGCATCGTCTGAACTGCGTCACTTCCCTAGAGCATCATTACTACAGCTTCTAGATGGTGTCTGTCATGCAAATGTATCTATAGCTTGTTTTTGGTTGCCGAATTTACGATCTATAGTGTCGTTTTTCTAGGGAGCTACAGAGACTATTTTTAATTTTACCAGTAAGCACTGAGGTTTGATACTCAGCTCTATACTTTTCTTGTTTTGTGATTGGTTTGTCCAGGTCACTCCTCAAGAATTCACACTTCCAGTTCTCAACAATTAGACAACTTTATGACACAGCGCCTGGAGGAGAAGCTGAGAGCGGCCAGGGTAAACACCTCACCTAAGTTGTTTTTTTTAAAGAAGAGCCTGAATGTTATCCTATTCCAAAATCCACTCACTTCTGATAAGTGTAATTGCAAATTCTGGATGAAAGTATCAAGCTGAAAAGCATTGATGTATAATGTATAGCCTCTGTGTTTCAGTCTAAAGGTGAAAGTCTCCAGCTACAGGAGGCCTCTCGAGAGCCACCCAGTCGCCTGCAGAGCCTCAGAGACAGAGACACTGTAACAAGGTTTGACAGAGAGGTGAGCAGCTACCTTAACCGTGGCGGTGTATGATCCCTCTAACCATGACTGTACCCATGTAATTTAATCCAGCAGGAGCAGTGGTTTAACTCTCACTATTTTACAGGGTGATTCAGACAGGGACGGCAGACATGATGTCCCTCTGACACTTAGCACCAGGGTCAAGTTCCGAGAATCAGCAAGACGAGTAAGGCCTGAAACAAGATAGTAAACCTTTTAGGTACAAATGATTTATATCGTTGTGTTTATTTATTTATTTATTTATTTATTCACTCATCGCAAACGCAGGCAGCAAAAGGCCAGCCGACTGCAGAGGAAGCCTACAATTTCTTTACATTCAGCTTTGAGCCAGATCCTGAGGATAAGACCGAGAAGACGAGCAAGAGAAAAAAAAAGCAGAGAAGGACAGCAGAGGAGGACAGAGATAAAGAAGAAGGAGAGGAAGTTGAACAGCAGGAAGATGCTGAAGTTGATGAAGATCACCAAGATGAAAATGAAGACCAGGTAAGACACTGATGTTGATATTGTAAGAAATGAGCTGAGAGAGTTTTTAAATAATTGTCTAAATATTGTTCCATGCGCCCCTTGTTGTCTGTCACACCTTAGGGTGAAGAAGCTCCTCTTGTGCAAGATAAGGAGGATTTATTTGTCATTGAACAATCATCTCAGGACTTCTTGCAAGTGAAGAAAGCGGAGTATTCTGGGTACCGAAAACTTTTTCAGAGAGAAAATGAACTCCTCTACACACCAAGCTTTCAAACAGGTATTCTATAATGAATGATTCACATCTTTCAAATACTGTAATATCTGCCACACTGTTCTCCAGGATGTCAACTATCTTTTAAATCATTTATATATCATTGTCACAGTCCCAACCTCCATTAAACTACCTGAAAACATGAAGCCCCGTTATCTGGAGGATGAGGGCCTGTACGTAGGAGAGAGGCCCCCTGTGTCTCTGACCAATGAGAACATTCTGGAGAACCGCATTTTGAAAATGGAGGAGGTAACGTCAGCCGAACAGCTCATCAGTATCACTAGTGCTCAGCTGTTAACCAGGCAGTCTTTAAAATATATCCTTTTAATTTATCAAGGGAAAAAAGTGGTTTGGAGATGACGGCAGGATCATGGCTCTGCCTGACCCCATAAAAGAATCATCCACAAGACCTCCTCTCTTTCACATGGAGGAGGACCTGGACCCCGCACTACACATTGTGCACAGGAAGGTCGGACACACACCCACTCTTTATTCCATCACTCCATTCATTCGCCATATCTAAAGCGTCTTGTGCATTCATACACTGAGAGCACTGTGGCTCCCTCATATTTGAATGTTTTCGATTCCCTTTGCCAAAAGAAAAGGGCAATTTGGCATTTGGTACAAAGGAACAGGGAAGGAGGGGTGTTTGTTATGAGGGCAGAGCCGGAGGCATTTGTGGTATCATCTCTACAGACAATTTAATATACATTAAAACTCCAACAGAGCACTGTGGGCATTAAAATAAGCAATGTGAAATTACTTTTAAAGAAGATCTGGAGCTCAAATAGAATATCTTTTATAAATATATATATATATATATATATCTACTAGAAATGAGACAGAATAGTTTCAATCATAAGTACAACATCTATAGAAAAGCCAGAATCATAGTCATCGATGTGTGCTATTTTGTGTGTGTGTGTGTGTATTCATTCATCTCAAATTTGGCAATAGTGTGACTGACTGTAGAGACAAAAGTATGACAAACATTTGAACTCTGAAACGCACCCAAAACAGTGTTCAGATGTGGTTCACAGGTTGGGAGTGTCTGTGGAAAGGAAGCGTTTTCCTGTTTTCTTTTTCATTCAGAAGAGAGACACAGCTGTCAAATGTGATCATGGAGAAAACAGAGTGTTCATTGTAGTTCAGTTGGGGTGTTTATCGCACATTGTATGTCATGCATGACTTTTTATTACAGCGCTCCCTGATGGGTGCTATCAATCTTACCAGCTATTTCATGCATCCTTTTAAGCTTTCACACACACACTTAGATTCACACAAGTGCTGAGTCATATTTCATAGGGATCATTATTCCTCCAGAACCTTGTGTGATGGATGATGTTATTCTATCCCCCAGGCACTCAAATCCAAATATGCAAATTTGTACATTGCTGGTGCAGCAGACCCTGAGGGAGACTACCAGCTTGATGTTGATGTCTCGGGACTTATCTTCTCTCATCACCCACTCTTCAGTCGCGAACACGTCCTGGGGGCCCGTCTGGCCCAGCTGTATGACAAGCACCTCACCAGGCAGCACAATAACCTCACAGGACACCTCACTGACAAGGTAAACTACACAACTATCACAATACTCATCCAAGTACTGAATCACTGTGTGTGAAGCCACAGTCCTGAATAAAATCTTTAATTCGTTTTATTATTCAAACAGGCCACATATGTATTTAATGTATTATGTGTTTCTTGTTTGCTACAGTTGAACGGATTGAGGAACGCACTGAGAAACATCCTTGAGATCCACGGCGGGCAGAGCCTCACTCAGGCCATGCACCAGCGGATATCTGAGTACAGTCTGGAAATTAGGTGAGTTTGGCAGGTTGTACCATGGGATACAATCTGCGCAATTACATGCATGATTGTAACCTTTACCCTACTGTACGTTCTTTCCCGTTCATGTCTTAGGAACACTCGGCAGCTGCGAGACAGCGAGCAGGAGAAAGACAGGACTCTTCTGAAGAATGTAGTTAAAGTATGGAAAGAGCTCAAGGCCCTGAGAGAGTTTCAGAAGTTCACCAACACTCCCTACAAGCTCTATCTCAGAAGGTAACCACTGAAGTCAAGCTCAAATGTTATTACTGTGATCTCTCACAGTTTGTTCTTGGATTGTAGAGTAGAACGTGTTCATTGTGTAGTTAGACAGTGTCCATGTCTGGTGCTGCTCCACAGAATGTTTAATCAAAGGACAGGATCATAATTTTTCAAGTCTGTCTTACATGAATAGTCTGGTTGTCATGTTTGGACTAAATCCACTCTCCTTGTTCCTTTTAAAAATGTATTCAAACTTTCAGGCTGATATGAGGGTTCAGTCAACTAAATTAGTCAAATAAAGTGTATGTGTTCCTCAGTTACAGTCTTTTCTTGTACAACATTCACATTTTTGTTACTATCCTTCCTCTGCAGCTCAACAGAGACACAATGTCCAGGGAAACAAAGATATCAGTTTATACTAAGACGACAGTAACTTTGATTGATAGCCACTTAATTTGAAGCCTCATTTAAGCTTCAGATAAACTTTGTTATAGATTTTCCTGACTTACACTGAAAGCACATTATGAACCAGATGAATAATTACCTATCTCAGAGTACACATGTATTGGCTTAACACAGACATAAAACCTTGTGAACCTACAAACACCTGCTGGATACTGTGTTTAGTCTTGGGTCATGATTGTTTTGTGTTGTTCCAGGGAAACTGTTGATCGTCTGACAGATGAGCGAGAATTTGAAGATGAAATCTTGGCAGAGGTTGTGGAGTTGGAGGCAGAGAGCGAGGAGGACTACCAGAAAAAGCTGTCTGAGTACAAGAAACAGCTGGAAGAGTGGAAGCTCTGGAGAGGGAAACAGGTGCTAGATCTTTACTAGATATTTGCAGCCCAGCTGACTCAGTTATTGTTAGTCTGTCAGTTCCATTAATATAATGCATATTACTGTACAAAAACAAATTGTGAATTAGCACCCACTAATTATCTTCTATTTTGTATTTCCCTTCCTTATGTGTACATACACGTATATCCTGTATATTGATAAGCACGTTGGATGTTCACCTTTTTCAGAAAGCCAAAAAGAAGAGGAGAAAAAAGAAGAAGAAAGGACAGTCACAGGATGAGACAGAAGAAGAGGAAGATACTCAGGAACTGAGTGAATCGGAGGGGCCCGTTGAAGAAGGCCCCCCAAAGCCGGAGCCTCCAGAGAAGCCAGACTTTGACTCAGTAGAGCAGCAGGTCAGAGAAAAAGCCTCCAGGATACGCAGGAAACCAGGAGAGCCCATCCTGATCCCTGAGCTGTCTGCATCTGGAAACATCACTGCCAGTGAACTTTGCCCCAGGTATGAGCAGAAACTCTGAGAAAGACTTGGTATGCCAGTAAGGACAGAGTGTTGAGTGTTTTTTGTAAACAAGTAAAAACTGTGTTGAAATTCAGCAAATAAGTGTCAAGAATATTTTGAATTAGCTTTGAGACTAGTGAAATGATCTCACCCACTGTCATATTTATTCACCTGTTTTGAAATCAGCAAGATAATAATATTTAATAGAACATAGAGGGACCTTTTTCATCACCTTCATTTACTCCTTGTTTTAGGGCTGAAGTAGCTAGAAGAGAAGATGTTACACGACGCTCTCTTTTCATCAAGATCTTATACAACGACAAAGAAGTTTCCCGAACGGACAGCCGACCCCTGAACACTGATTTCAGAGTGCACTTTGGCCAGATTTTCAACCTCAAGATAGTTAATTGTCCCCAAAGTATAAATTTGCAGGTAGAGTATAGAAACAATTAGTTTTCTGCCACAGTACGTTGTCTAATCCACACTTTTGCTTCATGGATGACTACGGTGGCTAAAAGTTCTTTTCTCACTATTTCTTGTGTGTGTTTGTCCACTTTGTATGGGTAGGTGTTTGAGGAGATTGGCTCATCATGCTCCCTCCTCGCACAAGTGTACATTCCAGTGCCAGAGCCCACAGTCTTGACAGGCAACGTCCCTCTTGAGGAATTTGAGTTCAGCAGCAACCAGAGAGTGATGTTCGACCATGAGGGCGTGGGAAGCGGTAAATGTCTTCTGCGTTTGATAGAAGCTCCGACCTGAAATGATGTAACATGCAAATTTGGTCCCACGCAATAATAATTTATATATTTCAGACTGAAATATATAAATGAACTGAAAATGTCAGTATTACTTCACTGTTATGCATAGCCCTATCATTTCACTTATGTCTGCCTCCACGTCCTTCATCGCCTCAGATGTGCCCCTGTCCTTTGAGGCTGATGGAAGTAACAAACAGACCCTGTTGACCTCTGGGAAGGTGTCATGCTGTGTTTCTTGGGGGATCGGGGAGGATGATGTACCCCTCGCCCCTCCTGTGTCTCAACAACCTGGCGGCATACACAGGTAGTATCTCTACTACTTCTACTACTATGAGGAACTAGTGGCAACAGGTGTGGTTTAGGTGTGACAAAAGAGAGAAGTTATCCCGTGATAGACAGATGGTTCATCCAATCGCCTGCCAAGTTTGGGTTTTTTTTTGGAAAGTCCCTGCCCTTTTCCAAATAGTTTCCAACGACGACTTCTCAGATGGTTCTGTGAAACAAACCATCTGGTGCCTCAGTTTAATATGTTTTTATCCCTAAATCTACAAAATCCTGCATGATTTACATCACTGTTGACCATCTTCCAAAGCATACCACAGATGTTTATATCCGTAAATTGTTATGCGGTTGAGAACTCTGGAAGTTTCTGGAAACATTTCTATGTTAATGCATTCAAGCAGTCACGGGAAACCGCAGAATTGTGACATATTTATATTTATATTCATATTTTTTCCCAACAATCATATTATGCATTTATCTGAAAGAATAAATAAGTTGAGTCTTATGTCATATAATAAGTTTCAGCCCATGGCTACAGCTGTCAACAATTTAAAAACATGTAGAGTTTATTTGGAACTAAGTTGTTAGTAATGAGTTGTGCATGCAGTCTGTGGTTTATGGGGTCAAACATGGCAAATTCAGTTATATTAATCACTTTTTGTCTCTGTGTCAGTCATCTTGATGCTGTCACCTATATCGGGGCATCTGGACTTTACGACATGAAAAAAATCGGGGAGTGGGCCACACAGTCACGACTGGACCCCAACGATCCAAAAAATGCTTCCATTATGCAGCTGCTCAAAGTGGGTACTGAAATATTTTGCATAACACCAAGAGGTTTCACAATCCAGGAGCCATGCAGTTTACAGTTTTATCTGTGTTTCTCACAGGTAGCCAGCAGTGGAGAGGTGACAGCTCCGGAGTATTTCCGTCTGGAGCAGCTGCAGGAAGAGTTTAACTTTGCGACCGATGAAGAGTTGGATAGGTCGAAAAGATTCCGCCTGCTCAGGCTGAGGAACCAGGAAGTTGCAGAGTTTCGGAATTACAAGAGTGTTCCAGCTCTGGAGAGAGAGGTCACTGATAAAGTGTTCCAGGTCAGCCGTTTGTATATTCACTGTCAATATAAGAGAATGATTCATTCTATATGAAGCAAATAGTTTTTCATCTCTTTGGTTTAAAAATTATTTTAGGAATACGAGAAGAGGCTGAAAGAAGGAGAGATAATTGACACCAAAGAACATCTGGATTCACACAGAGCCTTAGTAGCCAAATATCTTCAGAAGGTGTGTAGACGTAACTCATTTAAATCTTTTTTCACACCAATGTTAAACACCTGATAGCACAAAACTTATTATGCTTTCACATTTTCCTACAGATCCGAGAATCAGTCATCAACCGATTTCTTCTTGCCAAGCATCACTATCTTCTCTCTGACTTGGTGATAGAAGATGAGATACCGAGCATTGGGTAAACACACCTTCAGGCATTATTAACTGACTAAATAGTCTGTCTCACTTCAAACTCCCATCTGTCACAACTGACTTTCTTTGTCCTTGTGTTATGCATGTTATGTGTCACAGGACAAATGTTCCTTTCTTGCCAATTACTGCAATACTAATCCAAACATGTACAGTGAGCGCTGCTTTCTGTGTTGTAATTCATCATTTCTGTATATCTTACGCTTGAAATATTACAAAGAGTGCCTGAACTCCCCGTGCCAGTTGTAGAGGAAAGGTTAGATAACTTGGATTACCCTGCACTGTGGAACCGACATCCAAATCGACCAATCAGACAGAGAGACAGGGCCTTTATAAATCGCAGGTTAATGTAAGTATGTTTCTTGGCCTGCTGTCTGCTTCGGTCTATTTGATCTTACACTCAACACTGCATTCCCTTGGCTAGGTAACGTTCTCCCCTTGGAACCGTTCGAATCTGTGTTTTCACAACACGTGGACACGAAAATCAAATCTGAAATCAGAAATTAATTTCAGTCTTGGATGACATTTCTGAAGATGTTCACGTAGTAATGTACGTCAAGGCCAATTACACAGTATGGTGTCACTTAGCACATTATTCATTCATAATTCAAAGTGAATGTTAAAATCTTTCCCATTCCATTTTTCTGCTATTCGTCTGCTTTGCATGTATAACAGTGGTGCAGGTCCTGGGTATGTTTTAAGATTTTCTTTCTTTTTCTCCCGATCCCAATATCTCTGTTTCTCTTAGTAGTTTGAACCCTGAGTACCAGTACATTAGCAACCATAGACTTAGTTTAGTATTTAGTCCCAGGGTGTTATCTCAAAAATCAAGATGCATTATGTTGCTTTATTGCTATAAAATTGCATCAGTTTTACTAGAGTGTTACTAATTCTAAAAATGTGCTTCATACATATTTTGCAACAGATATTTGAAGCCAATTATCATGTATAATAGTAACTGTAACAATATTCTCACATATTCACATTGCTGAGGTACACTTTCCACACATTTGTATTGTAATTATGAAATTGCAAATACCTTGAGGGACTGAATACTATTCGTAAAGATCCCATCCAATCAATCAATACTACTTACTTGCGTCCAGTAGTGCTATGAGTGAACAATTGCAATCCCCTGTAGGTTGCTTACAAAATGATAACAGCTGTTTGTTGTGACTATCAGGATCCTGGGATTAAATCTTTTCAAGCTGGCCGAACCTAAGCGGCCACTGAAACCTCAGAGGAAAGAAAGAAAGAAGGTGACAGCTCAGAATCTCTGTGACGGAGACATTAGAGTGCTGATCAACATCATCCGGGCCTACAACATCCCCACCCGCAGGTCTCAGAGCAAGTGAGTGACTAGACTAGTTCAGAATACAAAAAACATCTCCTTTGCCCTCAGAAATATGATGATTTATCATGATTTCTAGACAGCAGACAGAATTTTTAACTTTGTTTCAATTGGTTATTATTTCAGTAAGGCAGGACCAGCATCTCAGACTGCCCTCCAGAGCAGTGATTGGCTCCTCAGTCAGGTACCATACACCCTCAACCTTACATAAGAGCAAACTCTTGAGTGGTATGGTATGATCTATATTATATGCTTGGTATCTGTGTGATGTAGGTACAAGTGAGACCCTTTGTGGAGATTTCCTTCCAGCGCACAGTACTTCAAACAACCACAGCCGATGGACCAAACCCCTGCTGGAACGAGGAGCTGCAGCTGCCATTCAGGTGAACAACTGTGTATTTTATGGCTTCACTTTTGTCTTTTATAGCATGACATAAATGTACTTGCATTTTTGAAGCAGCAGGAGATTGTAATGCCTGCGCTTGAGACAGCTTTAACGTGAAATATGGAATGAGAGTTAGCTTATGAAATAGCTCACAGGTGTTAGTAATAGCATCATAAAGACAACATTCAGGTGTTGGCACTTTTTGAAGTGTGCCGTTGGAAATAGCTCCAGGAAAAATCATTGAAATATGCTCCGAGCTCCTTTTATAATTCCTGATACAATCTAACAAACTGGCTGAAATGTTAAACTGTACTTCTTATCTTCAGTGCCCCAAATGGTGACTATAGCACTGCCAGCTTGCAGTCTGTCAAAGATGAAGTCTTCATCAACATTTTTGATGAAGTGGTTTATGAAGCTGGAGTGGTAAGTTTTATGCACCCGACTCCAAGTATTACTGTCAGCAGATGTTCCTCGGATCATTGGATGTGTTATTGTTTTAATTGAACACCTTCTGCTCCTCAGAATGACAAAGACAGAGGAAAGTCGACACATACCTGGGTGGAGAAGCACTGGTTGGGGTCTGTCAAGATTCCTTTCAGCACCATTTATTCTCAGTCCAGGGTGAGAGTCGTGTATTTGTTGTGTTCAGACGCTGTGGCCTCTTTAACAGAAAACTGCCTGAACCGCTCACTGATTTATTTATTTTGTATCTCACAGATCGATGGAACATTCAAGGTGAACACACCCGCAGTGCTGCTGGGGTACAGCAAGGAGCGGCTCCATGGAAATAATGGCGGTTATGATACGTTGAGAAGTCTGAGCGAGGGAGCATTTATCACCATGTTCATCACTATTGAACCTCAGCTGGTGCCTGGAGAGTCTATCAGGGAAAAGGTGATTTTTGTACAAGTGGAATCCTCAAGGCTAGATTCTGTCTGCTTTTTAGTGCCCTTCTGCATCACTGTCTGCTAGTTTATCTCACTTTATGTGTGTCCTTACATACGTTTTTAGTTTTATATTTTAATACTTTTGCTTATCAATTTATACGTTATATATTTTTTGGATGTCCATATTAGATTGTGTTCATAAAAGCTTCCATTGTCCCAGAACAAGGGAAAGTCGACAGGAGAGACAGAACAATATGGGTTAGGCCCAGTGGTGGACGATAGAAAGATATTACTGGTATATAATACTGTTATTAGAGGACTATTCAGGGAAACAAACCTGAAAGCTTTACTCACCCTGTAATGAAAAGGGACCCTTGTTTTGGAACAATCTGGTGGTCATGCTTTTAAAAGTGTGCATTAGTATATTCATTTCTCATGATTGTCATTCTTTTGTTTCACATATTTGCTTTTGCTCTGCTGCATGTACTAGATAAAGGAGGTGAAGGTAAATGCCAGTCAGAACACTTTTTATTGGCCTCATTTAATCATTCATGACCGCATCTTAATTCTTTTACATAGTGCTGACCTGTATTCTTCCGCAGTAACCTTTGACTTCTTACACAGTTTGACAGCCAAGAGGAGGAGCATTTACTACAGGCTGCAGAGAGATTCGAGAGAGATGTTGCACTGGGCTACCCGGACCGCCCCTGCATTTGCACCGTCATAGATCTCAATGGGAAGACGGTCTTCATCACGCGTTATATCCGGCCACTCAACCCGCCACAGGAGCTACTGGATGCCTTCCCCAATAACACCCAGGAGACCACGGTTAGTCTGATCAACACCCTGGCCTAAAGAGAACAAGAGAGGCTCCTCATCGTCTTCAGTCGTCATTGCTTGAGTTCCTGATTTGATTTACTGAATCAACACACTTTCTTTTTCTCCACACAGGCCCTGGTTGCCCGGTTTGTCTCACTCATCCCTTCTCTGCCCGACAGAGTTTCATTTTCTGGTGTCTGCGACCTGTGGAGCACCTGCGATGTGAGTGAACCCTTCCTGATATATTGTAAGAAGATGGAAATTCTGCACTGACCTTGTGCTTCATCCTCTTTTGTAGCAATTCCTCACCCTCCTGGCAGGTGATGAAGAGGAACACGCCGTACTGTTGTGCAACTACTTCCTATCGATGGGCAAGAAAGCCTGGCTTATCATCGGCACCGCTATACCAGAGGTGGGTGACATTTATTTTTAAAACCTGATGACGTTCCAAATTAGTATATGTTTCATTACAACACTAACTTTTTTGATCTATTTATTTAAAAGGGACCCACGGCGTATGTCTTGACCCATGAGCAGAGCCGCTACCTGATCTGGAATCCCAGCAGCGGTCAGCACTACAGCCAGTATGACAGCTTCTGTCCACTGCAAACAGTTGGATGCCTGGTCAATGCTGATAATGTAAGTGAGGAGAAGGAACTATATGACATCAAATCAACAGTTCACAGTGTGATTTTTCATTCTTCTTCTTGTTAGTTTGTAGCAGATCATTAGATTTTTCTTTTTTTAATTGTGATTGTGATTTGCCATTTAGTTGTGGTTCAACATTCAAGAGTACACCTTGCCAATGAGGATGAGTTTTGACATCACAAAAACCAACTTGTGGAAACCGTTTTTCTCCCGATCCTTCTCTCACCCGGGGTTGTCGAGTGTACAGGTGAGTGTTCAACCTTTCTGTGTAATCCTATTATGTATAGTAATAATGCTGTATCTAATATTCTACTCAATTCAATTATTTTTAGCCAGAGGAGCTGGTATATCGCCGCTCAGACAAAGCAGCTGCAACAGAGCTTCAGAGCAGGCAAGTTGTGGCAGCTGAAGTATTAATATCTAACAGTATCATTTTGATTTATTACACTGCAGTTACTAACTCTCATACTCATATACTTCACACTCTTCATAGGATTGAGAAGATCCTGAAGGAGAAGATCATGGAGTGGCGCCCTCGTCACCCAACCCGCTGGAACCGCTACTGCACCTCCACCCTGAAACAGTTCCTGCCCAAATTGGAACTGAGCGGGGGACGGGATGTGGCTGAAGGGCACCGCCATGAGTTGCAGAGCCTGCTGGGAGACAACAGGGTAGGTCTGAGAAGAGACTGAGCGAGGAAAAAATACATGAATGAGTCATTGTCTGATGTCATCAGTCTTCAAAAGAATAATCTCTCGAAAAATGTTGATCGACAGAAAGCACATGGTGTCACTTTCGTATGTTCCTGTCATAAATAACTGCTAATAGGCGTTTCTTTCTTTTTAGATTTCGGGATTCCCCCTGCATCTACCATTCTCTGAGATTCGGCCTATCATAGAGGCAGTGTACAGCACAGGAGTCCATAATGTTCAAGCATCAAATGTGGAGTTTGCCCTGGCTGTGTATGTGCACCCCTACCCAAATAATGTCCTGTCAGTGTGGGTGTACCTGGCCTCACTTGTCCGGACATAACATGACATTTTCCTACCACAGTGCTTTGCAGCGGTTGTGTATGTATATAAATGACCATCAGTAATTTAAATTGAAGACTTTATGTTTTTAGATTTGCTGTCACTATTGTATATCTCATCATGTATAGGAGGAGGATGCTCCATTGAGTATCAAATACAACAACCCTGAATTAAATCCCATCTTACTTTTCTTGACTGTCAAAGAATAGCTATTTTTGAGGTTATAGCTTGTGTTGCTGTTATTATGGATGGTTTTACAATGTTTTTTGTAATGTTTTGTCTACCTATGCTGGCGTACTTGGAGAACAGAAGCATTAAAATATACAGAAACACTTTTGAATGCAATGGAACACCTTTGGCAGACACTACAAAAATATTTATTTCAGTGCTGTTGTATGAGATTGACTTAGAGTGTGTATAATGTAATTAACTTAAAGCTCAGCAGACTGTGCTGCTGAAATGTTTTCTACAAATGTATTGAGACACTATGTCACTCTTTCTTAATTTTGTTTGCACAATAGAAAAGAAGACCAACAACAGAGCTTTTTAATCCCAAGATACTTTTATTGTTTAGCTTATGAATTGAACATTTCCAATTGAACTCCCCATGCAAGACTTTTGAACAAGCAAATAAATCCTACTGCAGAACAATTAAAGATGCAGTACAACCTACTGAAAATTGACCAGGTACTCGGTAGGTTTCTCCCAATCTGAAGGTAATTATTCTAAATCCCCTTTTAGCCAGACTAAAGTATGTTAGGTGTTACCAAAGCAATCCCTCTCATATGACCATTGGTCCATTGACCACGACATTGGAGTGCATAACAAAAATGAAAGCAACATTTTTTAGGTGACTGAATATTAGATACCACAAAATTGGACAAATTATTTCAGACTGCCACATCATGTACCAATTCCTATGTCTGTACATCCCATTCAGTTTAATGGTTGCTCTGCCAGTAATGACTGAATGGTAACAATCATGCCTGTGGGGGCCAGTACATCCTGTGTATAGAAAGACTACAATACTGCATGTAGATCATTCTGAACCTTAACCGTCAATAACATGACAGCTGTCCAAAACTGTCAGCGTCAATCTAAAGGGAGGCGTCCGTACAATTCTATTTCATTTTCCACCTCACTATCCAATAAACAAAAAGCTTGTAAAAGATGATAAAGTAAAATTTTATCAATTTGATGCTACCGTCAGGTCTACACTACGCTGATTATAAATGAGTCAGCTAAACACATCAGTGGGGGAAGCAGACTTATGTAAATCAGTATAGTTATAGTGAAAAAGTAACATGGTTTAACTACAGAAAACACTAAATACTTGGTGTTCATGTTTCTTTAGATTTTTACTTCTTCAAAATCAGAAAAGGAACCCAAATGTACATTTGCAGACACTTCAAATCCATCATTACCCCTTAATCTTTTCCTTTTCTAAAAGGATTACTTCCATTAAATACAGATGGAAATGGAAATAACAGGAGCAAAATTACAGTTTCATCCAGAAACATTTAAGTGACACAAAATACAGCAAATGGTATTTCCAGGATAAAGTGCAATAAAAGGAGACGTGACAATAGAGAGTGGTGCATGGTGGGATCACTCTCCAGAGCGACAGCAGGCCCTGAAGCCACACTGCAGGTTCTGACATCCACTGGCTGTGTCCGCATGAGGACCTGGAAAGAAACACCACCACACAGTGGTCATCTGTTGAACTGCATGCAACAGGAAAGTGCAAATCCACAAACTAAACAATTTAAAAAAAGAATTATGATACATTAGATAATGTCATTATTAGAAACTACCTTTAAATAAATCAGTAGACAGTAAAGGTATCACACTGGCTACTATAATGCCTACTTACCTTCCACCTCAGCAGCATCGGTTACTTACACTAGGACACATGCTATGTGGGTGGTTAGTAATGTTTGTTACAGTTGCCACTTATTGCAACATGTTTGCTCACAAATCATTTACATTCACCGTGACAAGTTATACATAATACTGTTTGCCAAATGCTCAGCTAGACAAGAGTGTGAGTATGTATAATTCTGTGTTTCAGAGAAAATAGGAGCCCCTTGTGTTTCCACATGTGAATGTTACCGTTGATGTTGTCGCAGTAATAGAAGTGCTCATCATTGAGGGAAGGACAGGCTGACACCAGCTCCTGCAGCCCCACCTCAGTGATGAACAGGCAGCCAGACAAGTTGAGATGCTCCAGGGCAGGAAGTCCTCCACGCTGAGAAAGAGCCCTGAAACACAGACACCAATGCTGATGACACCTCTTAATATGATGAAAGGTAAAACTACTGACTATGATGTATAACAAACAACATTGAAAAGGTAATAACTGTCTACATGAGAAAGGTTGCAGGGAGGAGTTTACCAAAGTAGGTGTTAGAGTGCTGGTATAAACAAGTTACATCATCCTGTGTATTCAGCTAGCACTGTAAATGACACTACTCACCACTTAATGTTTAGACATTTTATCAATGCAACCTGACAAAATGTTATCTTTCACCAGATAACGATTAAGATACTAACCTCTCAAATAAATCTAGGTTAATCAGGGAAATCATGCTGTTATAACTATAAAAGTAATGTTAGTTTAGTTAGTTAGAATCAAACCAATAAGTTATCTTTACCTTAAGCCCAAATCTGTGACTTGATAACATCCAGAGAGACTGAGAAGTCTCAAGGAGCGTTTTGCCTCTGTCTGGTCAGTCCTGTTTTGGCGCTCCCGACACTGCAGCCCCCCAAATGAGGAGCATTTAGTCCGAAATTCTGCAGTGTTGCTTCTGGTAGTGCCTGACTCACACTGAGGCCCATTAATAGTCCTGAGGGCCATGTCATTAGTGCAGCAGGTGGAGTGACCACAAAACATTTCCCCAGACATGGCATACTGCTGATGCAAAAAGGAGACGTTTGAGCCAGTCCTGTGCCCGCGCCTCCTACTCCTCCTGCAACAGCATGAGCTTCCCACAAGCTGTGTCCCTACAAAGCTTTCTGCTTCAGGAAGAGACAACCCGCTGCGGCGGGTCCATTCTGCAGCATCTTCAATATCAACAAGGTCTGAGGGGTCCAGAACCCACACTCGAGTGGGGGTGCCGGCAGCACCCCAACGGCCTGTCCCTTGCTTGAAAATGATGGCCTGGCGCTTCCGCCCTCTTGGGTGTAAGTTTCTCTCATCCATGAGTGTGATGGGTATTGGGGAACTTTTAAGAAGCTTGGCTCGTCGGTCTGAGCGTTTTTCAAAGCAAGTGGAAGAGGAAAGGTCACCCAGCCCAACAGACAGTTTCTTCAGGGTGTGATCCGTAATCTTCTCACACCCAGACAGATCCAGGTGCTCCAGAGAGAGACATGCTCCAAGAGATGACCAGCTGGAAGACAAAGGACAGCAAGAGCATAGTGATGAGTACTGAGTGAACCAGGATTGGCACAGAACTCAGCAACCTAATCGTAATCCACTTTGTGGACCCACTACATACATTTTGGATGTGCATAATCAGAAATAACTTTCCACTAGTCACTTTTACTAGTTACCTGTCAAATGCAGAATCTGTAACATCAGTCTGAGTCAGGTCCATATGAGTAATATTGGGGCAGAGACTGAGGATTTGGCGCACCTGAGAAGTGGACAAAAGTATAGTCAACATTCTTCTTCTTTCTTTTCTGATTACAGTGTTAAAACAGAAATTTTGCACTGCTTACCATTTTACTAGAGACTGTAGAACTGTACGCCAGAACAACGGACTTGACAGATGGACCCACAGCTGGCAGAAGGTTCTGGATGATCCCATTCAGCAGCCTCTTCTCCCGTTGAGCAGTGTTAATTGCCAGAGAGCCCTCTGTGTGGCCCGACACATCTAATATGAACAAGAGCAAAGATGACATAATTTACTCTGTCCGTCACTTTTAAAGTATATTAAACTAAAAACAAACACATTTAGTTTTCAAATCACACTATGCCTTTGTTATTTTATATCAACAAGATATTATTAACTCCATGGTCAAAAACACTCATATTAGAAATGTTAAAATCAGCCACCATGTTTTTTTTAACTCTGTGTTAATAAAGATTCATGTTTGTAGACTTTTTAGGTGCCTTATCCAGACATGATTTTCATTTCATTTTAGCTGCTTAAGCAGTGGTCATTGTGAATGTAAGAGCACAAGCTGGTGAATCAATCACTTTCCAAATGCAGGATGAATGGGTTTAAAACTAGCAATAGCACATTCCCAAATATACCTTTTATTCAGTTCTGTTTCCTCAAAATTGAACAGGCCTGGTGGGCCATCAGGCCAACAAGAACTCCCTACAGGCCAAAGATATATTTTTAAATGCCAAAAATAACAAGGTTGGCCAGCTATTCACATTTTAGTGTTAGCCTCAGCCACTACTGGAAAAAAAAAAGTGTGGCTGCTGAGTCTCCCCCGAGTTTTTGAGAAACTCAACAGCTGCTGCCACCTCCATCCCAAAGCAGTCCACTTAGGGGAAACACTGTAGCATGTTTATGATTGACCATGACATACTACAAGTACTACATAAACATTAGTTGTACACAGAAATACAGTTTTTGTCACTAAATTGTGTGCGCACATCACTGAAGACAAAACCTTACCAGACTCATCAACATCAGCATCCTCATCCCATTCCTGGTAGGCCCGGCCCTCATTCTGCCGACTCTTCACCCAATCGTCATCCGGCTCTTGGTTCAGATCCCCAGGTGGGCCATTATAATAATCACCTACATTAGAGACATAAACATTTAATTAGCACAATACAAAGCAGTTGTTCTATAAAAGAGATTCTCAGTTGTGAGCAAAGTTTCATTTTACTCTTCAGGGAAATGATCAGCTATCACTAGCCTACCTCTGGCCCAGTGCACAGGGTATAGGTGCCTCCAAAGAGAGCCGGTCTTAGCCAGCTCTGACCAAGAGGTGCACACTTGACTACAGCGACACAGATCTTCAGGGCTCAAATAATGGAAGAGCCTCAGCATGATTTCTGTAGGAAGCTGGGAGATGTGAGTTGAACAGTTTCCATTCTGTTCCAGTTCTGAGGAAAAAGACAAAAACAGCTTTGGTGGTTACTGACTCAAGTGCTCATAATTTGAAAAGCACCTCTTAAAAAGCTGTCCGCTGTCCAAAACAATCTACCCTTTCATTAAACTAATGACATAAGTGCTTAATTAAACATTGCATTTTCAGTTATACGTTTGTGTTGTTTATGTTTACAGCTTCCGTGTTTGGGTATGATTGAGAGTTGTACTTAAGGAGGTCAAGGTTAATCGGCTTGAGGTATTGCACTATGCCCCGTTTGTTTATGACCAATTATTGTGTTGACAATTCATTGAACAGTTTGTTCTGCTTCATGTAAAAGGCAACAATGGACAATACTCAGCTTTATGATAAAACTAAACTCTTGATAAGAGACAAACTGGGCATTTTCTTGGACACGAACTTCACTACTAAATCTCACAGTAGGATCCCCTCAGTGGCTTTTTAAATAAATCAAATGGTACAAGTCCAGCAAGTCTTAGGAAATACTGAGCTGCCAATGTTTTCATTTTTAATCAACTTTTTGCAGTTGTTTGTTTTGTTTATGAAATAAGAAAAACATTAGAAATGCCCATCATAATAAAAACAAGATTATGTTTATTTGAAGCCAAGTGTTTATTTAGACCGATCCCAGTTAAAGAGGAATTCTGGGATTTTTCAACCTATACTCTATTTTCCCATGATTTGGGGTTTAAGTGATTAATGAGGACAACAATTTTTGGAACTGGTTCAGTACTGAGGGAGATCGCTTCAGCCGGCAGTGGTGAAATGAATTGCAATGTAATACTCGGGCAATTGTGCCGATCAAAGCATGTACACTAAAATTGTCTTTTGACACTGACAGGCTCAGATTGTTAAGTGTCTGAAAATGAAAATAACTAAATAACTTGATCTTAATCTATATTTAACTCAACTTCACACAGTAGTGGTAATGAGCACTGGAGATGCTGCTCGACTAAAGGATAGCATGTAGACATAAACAGTGTTGACATTTGTGAATACATTCACTAACCATAATCTGTCTTCTCATGATCAGCATATTTAAAGGCTTTTTGCAGCTCCTCTGCCTGGCTCCACAACCGGAATCCTTTCAGCACCTCTGCGGCACAGTCCCATTGCTGTTGGCTGCAGTGTTGTGCTATCACCTGTTTCTTGATGTCCTTGAGCTCCTCGTAGGTGAAGTACTGCATAAGCATAGGCTGAAACACCTGCAACGCATCTCTTTAGTTTATAAAACAATCTGCAACAGTGCAATTCACTGGGGTATGAACAAATGAGTCTTCATGAACACAACTTTGTCTTCAAAATTCTTTGGGAAATCCTTCAGTTAAAAGACATCTATATTAAAAACAAAAAGACATGAACATCTTATACCTCTTCCTCTTCTTTCATGTGGGGCAAAAAGTCCTGTGTGAAAGCTTCCAGTCTCTCCTTCAGCTGCTGGGCATAGTTAAGCTGCTCATATTCACTCTGAGAAAAGAAAAAAAAAACACACACAACAATTATTAATTTATGGAAACATTTATGATGCCATCTGCAACATCTACCAGCTCAGTTTTTTTTTATCATAACTTAATGATAAAATGTGTTTTTTATACAGTAGCTAGATTAGTAGACAGGCAATAATAACTCACAACCATTTCTGACAACCTATTTTGAACAACCTCTTTATAAACTAAGGAAAATTCAAAATAAACTAGACTTTTTTTTTATCTCATAAAAGTATTATTTATCTCAGTAGAAACATCTTTCCCTAAGGACAGTGTCCAGGATCTTAATCCAAAGCAACAGAATGTTCTTCACTGTTTTACAAACTGACTGGGGCAAGGAGCGGAAGTTAAGATTTACACAATTGCATCATTCTGGAAAGCCCAGTTTTGGTGTGCCCATGGCTTCAGAGAGAACAATGACTCTTGTCTCTTGTTAAGCAGATCACAAAAACAATCCTGCCTTGATTATATAAATCATTCCATTCCTTTCTGTGTCTGGTCATTTTCCCAGGAAACAAAATCTCAGGTTGTACAGTTGTGACTCATGATGAAAACTGATGTTGCAAAATGTCAAATGGCTTATATATGACATTTAAAAGAGATAAGTTATAATTGTATCATGTTTAGAATCAGCATCTATTCATGGAAAATAACATGTCTGATGTTTATGGTTTCTGTACTGATTTTTGTGTGGCTAACACAACAACAGTTATAATAATAACAGTTATCCTAATGACATGGTGTTACCACACCACTGGTCATCGAGGACCAGCTGAGCTCTGCATAACTAATGTATGACTTCCCTATAAGTACAGCCTAGCATTTCTTTGCCTGTGCCATCTTAACTGTTGTTAAAAAAATAGAGTAAGAGCCACAGCATGACAGTAAATTATTATTTTAAACACCTATGAATATTTACCTTAACGTTGTGCAGCCCCTTTTCAAAGAGGGACAGCATCTCCGAGAGCTTGTTGTCAGAGTGCACATTGTACACAGTGCAGCAGCGCTGTTGCAACAGACCAATAATGTACTCATTCTCAATTTGTTCATGCATCTTAAACTCCTTGAAGGTGGCGCACAGTGACTGAAGAAATGAGCGGAAATCATTGTTGTTGGAGAAGTTGGTTTTAGACAGCTGTGAAAAACAAAGAGAAACTTTGAATCATGTGCTACCAAATATAGCAATGTTATCATACTGAAATCCATGTGAAAAGTAACATTAGGGTCAAAATAGTTGTACGTGACCCAACACAACAGCTGCCTCATCATGACACAGGGTTGACACAGGGTTGAAACAGTGTAACTCAGCTTACGTGAGTGTATAACCGTTAGCTTGTGACACAAAATGGACTTATCTGACACGTACCGTTAGCCCTAATTAGCATTATTTCCACAGACAGTCTGAAACTGCTCTAATGTTATTCCCAGTTTGTCGTGTGGGGAGGCATTAGAAACGGAGTGGTGATACTTAAATCTTGTTGCATAACAAGCTATCTTGCAAGTAAGTTAAGCTAGCTAAACCAGTTAGCAAGCCTTGGCTGGGCGGAGGACTGACCAACCAAATACGTGCTTCAAAGTGCTGACAAAGTACATGGTTCAATGTAAAGCTAACATTCAAAACCACGGAGCTAACACACGACCCCAATGTAGCCTCGAGACAAACATCCGATAGTCAACACTGGGTGCTGTATGTGGAGCAAGTTAGCTAGCGTGCTAGCTGGCGTTCTCTCGTCATTTGGGCAAAAGCCGTCAGGTATTTCTTTATAAAACTCTAAAATGATGACCGACATTAAATCATACACACCTTCTCGCAATATAGGCCCACTAACTGTTTCATTCGCCAGTGTGGGCCAGTAAAAACATCCACCTCGTCAGGAAAGGGAGCCATCTTCACACACTGAACCTCGGTGCGTCATCTGCGCAGCGATACAATCACACAGGAAGGCGTGCGCCCAGTGACTACAAATGACGTAGCATCACACGGGCCAACAACGCTCAGTGATCAGTGTTTAAATAAACGTTTTCATATGTTTTACTGTAACTCCAGTGAATATCCTTTCTCAGATCAGCAGGTGTGATTTTAGAGGCTATTGAATACGTTTTGAAAACTGGGAATAAAAGTTACGTAATAGTTTTTGTGAGGATGAATATAAAAATAGCCTACTGAAATGTTTTTCCCACAACAAAAAGTTAAATTATCTAGTTAAAATCCTGCTGGACAATAAATGTATCCAACTTCACTGTAAAGTCCATTCTCAGTGTTTGTGCACTGAAGGGTTCAAGTTTCTACATCACGCTTGTATAAGTTGACTACTGGACCAGGGTTGTCTCCAAACTATTTGTCATGTCAAAACTCCTGCTCTTAGGTCCCCCTCCTTAAAATCTGACTTTCAATGAACACAAAACTCTGCACATGCATCATGCTGTACAGTAAAGCTCAAATATAAAAAAAACAAAAAAACATGTTTGAGTGGAGGGGGACATTACATGTTTAATAGGTTAAGTGCAAAATCTAGACATATTAATCTAGATCTAAAATATTCCAATATATATATATAAATATAAAATAAATATAAATATTCTAAACACTCCTCACATCTTTGCAATATTTGTATCCTATTTACAGTCCATAGAATAGTCATACCTTGTCTCCTAGGTTGTTGTATTGTTATTCTGTGTCTGTGACAAGTAGTAGGCTACATTGAGAGCCTATAAAGATGATTCTCATTCTGATACTTTTTTGCTGTATTATATATACTGTATTTACAGTATCTATTATTATTGTGATTGTGAAATCTAGGTGTTGTCTTGGATTCAGAAATGTTACCACACATTTCCAAAGTCAAATCCATCTTGTCTCAGTCAGATGCTGAAAAACTGGATCATGCATTCAGCTCCCGCTCATCTAAAACGTTGCAGCCAGAGTTGTCACTGTGGCATGAAAAACTGAAAATATTACTCCTAAACAGACTTGACTTTAAAATGCGGCTTTCTGTTTACAGATCACTTAATGGTCCAGCTCAAATCCATCTCTGACTTACTCACTATCCCTCCAGAACCTCCAGACCACCAGACACTGTTCTCCTAAATGCACATTGATCAGTAGTAATCTGATCAAGGTGCATTCAGTCATTATGGGCCCACTCTGATGATATGAGATTTACAACAATTGTGTTATCTCATAAAAGCAAGCTTAAGACCCACCTGTTCTCTCAGGCCTATGGCTAGCTGTCTCTTTCTGTCTGACTCTCTCTCTCTCTCTCTCTCTCTCTCTCTCTTCCTGTCTTTGGGTGTGTGTGAATGGGTGTGTTGCACAGGCATAGACTATGACTGGGTATGTTTGTGTGGGCAGGCAGGGGATGAATTATTTTTTTTATGCATATACTGTATGCATTTAAAGATGTATAAATCATTTAATTTAGCTTTTTTCTTATTCATATATGTTGTGCATTGAGATTACTCTATATGAAATGGGCTATACAAATACATTATTTATCTTTGATTGGATACAAAAAGTGCTATATTTGTGAAACCTATGCTAAAGTTATGTTATAATTTAGCAAAATGCTCCTCATTTTATCGTATGCAGACAGCAGAGCCCTCCTGTTATTTACCACTTAAATAGGCCATTTCATTTTTTATCATACACTTTATTCTCTTAAAACGATTTTTTTCCCCCTTTAATGTATTATTATCGTATTCTTGAAACTGACTTGTTTTCCCCTCAGCGTGGCCCTAATACTCCATCGTACAAGTTAAGTAAAATCAGGACATTTCAAAGTTTATAGGCGAAATAGTACCATACGGCTTCTGGTTGCTATGGAAAACGTCCACAGCAACAGCCTTTTTGGGGGTGGAGACTAGCGCCGCCAAACACTGCGAAAGATGACGGACGGCTGTATGAACCAATGCACTGTCGCCAAATATGACAGCGACCAATAAGAATGCAGGGAATTGTGGCTGGCGTTAGATAGAGGGCGCAAGGGTAGCAGCAGACACTAGACCCTCTGTGAGACAGCACCGCAAAAGACTAGCTAATGGTAAGCCAAGTATCGGCTAAATGACCGTGTTTACATGCTGTTATATAAAGAGTAAGATTAATTACATGATTAATGGGTAAATAATGTATCTATGTTGTCCTACTGTAGTCTAGCTACAATGTAACGGTAACATTAGCTGTCTTGCTATCGTCTGTGTTGTGTCTCAGCATCTCAGCCCGTCTAGGAGCAGCTCCTTTTTCTGTCTGGCAGCAACCCCTTGATGGAGCTGACGTTACTGTATGTTCACGGGATCACACACAGTCCAAATAATTGAAATGAACAGTGTGTTAAATTACGTTTTTTGCAATCTCTTAAATAGTTGTTATCAACGCCTGATGATCTCGACCATAGCTTTACAGCGTGTTTCTTTCGTCTGTCTGCAGAACCAGCATGAGGTGGCAGTCAATCCGCTAACATGGAAAAGTACGAAAAGGTGAAGAAAATAGGGGAAGGTTCATTTGGAAAAGCCATCCTTGTGAAATCCAAACAGGATGGGCACCAATACGTCATCAAGGAGATTGGCATATCTGGAGTAAGCACCCTGATGATAATATTCCACAATTTCAGTGTTGATATAAACTCCTCTTTACTACCTCGTTCTTCCACATGATCTGTCCCTCTCACTTTGACAGATGTCAAGTAAAGAGAGGCAGGAATCTCGGAAAGAAGTTGCTGTTCTTGCCAACATGAGTCATCCCAACATTGTGCAGTATAAAGAATCTTTTGAAGGTATATATGATGCAAGATCTCACCCGTAACCTCAAAGAATCACACAGGTCATCTGCTAAAATGATATCCTGATGGAGACACGCGTTGACATGCATGTTCATTATGCTGTTTAAAAAAATCTTTTCAGAGGGGGGATGCCTGTATATTGTGATGGATTACTGTGAGGGTGGAGACCTCTTCAAGACGATCAACTCTCAGAAAGGAGTACTGTTCTCAGAAGAGCAAGTAAGCTACTAACTCATAATGACAATCAATATTTAGTATAAGTCTGATGCCTGTTAATCTTTACATGTTGATAGCATTGATCATACAACACTTGCTATTCTACTTTGCTGTACCCTTATTTTGAATGTATTTAGAGTATTTATTCAAATTATTTTTATTTTATATGTCATTTCCTTAGTCCTATGAATTGTACATACAAATGATATGTATAGTGCAAGTTGATACTATTAAGTGTGGCTTGACATTCACTTGCTTTTCTTAGATCCTGGATTGGTTTGTGCAGATTTGCCTTGCACTAAAGCACGTCCATGACAGAAAAATCCTCCACAGAGACATCAAATCACAGGTATTGCTTCATGCACCACATGATCTTGCCTCAGTGGTAATTTTTATTTGTATTTTATTGCCTCATGATAATGACATTACATGTCCTTTTGATGTCTGCATAGAACATATTTTTGACCAAAGATGGGACTGTACAGCTTGGGGACTTTGGAATCGCAAGGGTGCTGAACAGGTGTGTAAAAATCTTTAGATCTCTACAAAGCCAAGATTTAAATGGAAATGGTAAAGCATAATACATTCTGCTCTTCTCATTTCCAGCACTGTAGAACTGGCAAGAACATGCATAGGAACGCCATATTACCTTTCACCAGAGATCTGTGAAAATAAACCATACAACAACAAAAGGTACTGACTTGATGCTCTTGAACAACACGTTGTGTTTGTCTTATTTGTGGTCTAAGTGAGCATTTAATAGTTATCCGGTGGAAAAGTTCTCTCCCCACTGAGCTGACTGTGAGCCATGCAGGATTAGGTGGTGGCTTCTAGGAGATGCCAAGGTATCATGTCTCCTCTTTATTGAGTGAACCTGCATGTGTTTATCTACAACAGGAAGCTGCTGTAGTATTGATTTCCTCTTTAACTATTTTAAGTATGCATGTAACCTAATCCACTTTAGTTGATTTAATGAACTAAATTAAGCAGAATCTCAGAGATACCATGGTAAATAAATGTAGGATTTTATTGCTCAATTACTGATATATAGTCTGATATATTGTGTTATAAAATGCATTGGAGCGTCAATAAACTAAAACCTCTCAATTGCAATGTTCAATTTATAGCAATAAAATCTGTTTTTTTTCTCCAGCTTGCAAGTGACTGTTGATACTTGTATTGAATAAATGTAAACCTACCCTCTGAACTGATCCCAGCCTATGTATTTGTATGCTCTCTCCTCTGACTTTCCCTACTTTCCCTCCCTCTGCAGTGATATTTGGGCCTTAGGCTGTGTCCTTTATGAAATGTGCACTCTTAAGCATGCAGTAAGTATTCTGTGTGTTTGAAGTGTTTACTAATTCATGAAAATTTAATGTATCTTACACAGCATTGCAATGCTTTCTCGCATATTGATTTTAGATGTTTTCCTTGTATAGCTAGTGGCTGACAAACAATTATGGGTCACCTTCCCTCTCTTTTTCTGCAGTGGTTGTAACCGTGTCCTAAATGTGTTTCCTCTCAGTTTGAGGCTGGCAATATGAAGAACCTAGTTCTGAAGATCATCCGTGGCTCATACCCTCCAGTGTCTGTTCACTACTCCCAAGACCTGCGTTTTCTCTTGGCACAGCTGTTTAAGCGCAATCCCAGAGAGAGACCGTCAGTCAGCAGCGTACTGGACAAACCCTTCCTCTCCTGTAGGATACAGAGGTTCCTCTCGCCACAGGTGGAGAGCACAGTTAGTTGTCTTAGTCACAGTCTGAATTTACATCAAGCAGACTTTGTTCATTTACAAAACATTTATTCTCTACTCATTGCAGATCATTGCTCAGGAATTTCGCCATGCTTTTATTCACAAGCAGCCTAAAGTGGGTGTGGTGCAGGGTTCACCAGGTAAGCAAAGTCTGAGTTTGAAATATGTGTAGGTGACTTAACACTTATGTGTAATTATGACATATGTGCTTTTGAGTTTTTTCATACATTTTATACATTGGCAATTAAAATTCATATTATCACACCTAAAAAATGACACGGAAAAATGCAAGCATGTTGAAACATTAACAAATACAATTTCTGAATGTTTTGACAGAGAGCTTTGCATCAAATTGCTTGTTTTTACTCTGCTGTTGATTCAGTTTATTTGATGATGTATCATTATAATTTTATCATAAGGCTTAGAGGCAAAGAAATGATCAGACACTGAAGTTGTTTCAAAATGAACCACTGTTGGTAGTTTTACATGTTAACTTTATTACTGAGCTCACAATCAGTGTCCTATGAGGATTCCTGCGTGATTTAGCAAATCTAGCATTGATAGACAGATATTTATATTTGCATTACATACATGGAAATTGAATTGAAACACTGGAACAGAAAATATGACTCGTACACTCTTTCTCTTGTCGCAGCCAGTAAAATATTATTCATGTTGTTTTTGTTGCCTAGTGTGCACAGATCAGAGGTCTGATTTGACAATATCTTGTATAACGCTTCTTTTATTGCTTGATGATATGTTGGACTGCACCCATGTGGTTCAGAGGTTGAAACACCATTTTGTGCATTCCTCCTCCTCCAATCTGCTTTGCTATAATTTGATCTTTTACTTACTTTGGAAAATTCTGGTCACCACCCAACTAATTGGGTTGCTTCTAAAAGTAACAATGAGTGGAACACTTGCAAACAGCATATTCGGTTTTTCTAAAAAATATATATGATGTAAAACTCTAAAAATGTTACTTACTAGTAATTTATTAAAAGTACTTTGTTGTAAACTAAAATATCATATAATATTCTAAATGGTGAAATGAGTGATTTAGTGAACAATGCTTTGGTCTGATTATGATCACTCCTTAATTGATGTATTTTTTTTATATATCTATTACGTAGATTTAATTTGTTTTTGTTTTTTTTAAAGTGAGTTGTCTTTTTATATACTACCACGAGGAGTCACCAAATCAGAATTTTTAAAATCATAGACATGGATGACAGTTATCTTATATAACATAATGTCTTTCCGAATGAATCAGACTATATGGCCTGAGTACAGTTACAAAATCAGGTCAAAATCATCAATATTTGATTGGATTTTGTTAAAGTGGCTGTGGCATAACAAACATGACATCTTTATTAAGCTGTAGAGAGATTTGAAGCTGTAGATGACTGCTGCTGGCCTCCACCCACACATCCCTAACCTGCGTGGTTAGATCAGGAGGTGGACAATGAGGGAGAAATGAATAAATTACAACACATTCTTTCTTTTTCCTTTTCCCCCTTGTGTGACCAGCCAAGCGTCCTGCCCCTGGCTCCATACCACTCGCTCCTGCCCAGAAGATAACAAAACCAGCCACCAAATATGGAGTGCCTTTAACTGTGAGGAAGGTGTCAGATGCAGCCAAAAAGCCCGCAGAGAGGAAACCAGCCATCAAACATAAACCGGTTAGTAGTAGGCTGTTGCTGAGTCACCTGTTTTTCAGTCTGGGTGCCACAGAGCTCTATTTGATGATGAGCTCCTTGTCTGGTATGTCATAGGCCTCTCCCATCTGTGTGTGTGTGTGTGTGTGTGTGTGTGTGTGTGTGTGTGTGTGTGTGTGTGTGCGTGTGTCTGTGTGTTTGCGTGTGTGTGCTTTTACATCATAATTTGTTGGCAACCTCTGAACCCCAGTGTCATATGTTGCTCAGGCCCCTCTCCCAGCAGCCCCCCAGAGAAGAGTGAGTCAAGTGGAGGAAGAGAGGAAAAAAAAAGAGGTACAGCTGAGAGCCCCCACATGACTTCTATTTACAATTAGATCTCCCTACCTTTTTTCTCTTCCCATTTTACTCACACATGAAGGTCCCTTTTCTACCAGCATTTTTACTTTTCCTCCCGCTCATTTTTGATTCTATCGTCACCCGCCTTCCAATCCCGGGCCATTTGGATTGTTCTGCCTGATTTTTTTTTTTTTTTTTATCTTTCTCTTTTTGACCAGCCTTTTCCTTCGTGGCCTACCTGCAACGTGACAGAGCAGTCCTCCTGCCTCTTGCCTCAAAGCGGGTTTTTATTAAGATGTCTTATTTTTATTGAGATGTTTTTTTCCCTTATGCTGCAGGATGGCATCAGGAAGAAAAGGATGGAGCTGATTGAGAAAGAAAGGAAACAGAGAGAGCAGGTGAGCACATTGTTTAAATACCTCTGTATGGTTTGGGATGATTTTTTTATATACTTTCTTTGGTTTTCTGTATCTCCTTTTATAGATGTTCCTGTTGAAAGCAGAGCAAATGAAGAGATATGAAAAAGAAAAGGTGGGTGGTGAATCTGCACATAGCTATTATTCTCACTATACATCATCTAAGACTCAATTAAATTATGAGCCTCTTCTTCCAGATTAATCGAATAAACCAAGCCAGAGAGCAAGGCTGGAAGCATGTCTTGAGCTCTAGTGGAGGTAGTAGCCCAGAGAGAAAGGTACTGAATGTATTTGTCATGCAATTTTACATTTTAAGTATTTCCACATTTTATGATTGGCATTGTTAGAACAAAACAGTACCTCCTTCAGCTCCTCCTTCTGGCTCACAACAAATATTTGTCCTCCAAATTCAGTGTTTTGTAGGTGGAAAGAGGGGTGCAGGTGCTGGCCCTTGTCCTGTCTCAAGCTCCATTCATGGTCCCTCTTCAGCCCTGGTCCCAAGCAAAAGCCCATATGAACACTACCATGCTGCTCTTGACCAAATGTCTAAACCACACTCTAAAGATGTCAGCAGGGAGGGACCCTCAGCAGGAGGAGACAGTTACATGCGGTAAGCCTGGATTTCTTCTTTGTTTGGCTATTTTCTGTGTATTGAAATAATTGTTTTAATGCTGTTTCCTCTGCGCTAAGTGTACCGGCTGCTGCTGGCCCAGTGCTGCCCAATGGCCCTTCTCGGCTCCTTAACTCTGATGCAATCAAGAGAGAGCTACAGAGGCTGCAGCACGTTTCCAAACAAGCCCACATCAGTAGGTCAGTCAGCCAGCCTCGCTTTAATCAGTAAAACAACTCCACATCCTTGATCTGAGTATTCATTAGCATATTCTGTGTTTTTATTTTTTAGGCAGCGTAGTCACATGGGTGGTGAACGGGCCTATCAAGTCGAGGAGTTTTTACAGCGTAAGAGAGAAGCCATGCTCAACAAAGTGCGTGCTGAGGGACAGCTGGTACGTAGTGAGACTTACACTGGGTTTCTAAGGTTAGATTGTTGAGTTGACCCTGTTGAGAAATAGTGAACCTTTTTTCCATTGTAGCAATCTTGACACCTTGCAGACTGGGTATGGTTTAGTATGAACAGAGATGAAAAGTGACACTGATGTATCTCTTTCAAATATTATAATTCTTAAAGCTCCATTAAGCAACATTTCTAACATTAAGACTGAATCTAATGGCCCTGTGTGTTATGAAAGGGCTACTCTTACTGTCAAATCCACCAGGAACCAGTTCATAGCATCAAGGCACTGTTATTTTAGTTTTAGAGTTTTTTGTCCTCATTTTGGTAAAAATAGTCTAAAATCTGGACTCTAGGGTGCTACAGCACTCCAGAAGAAGCTATCAGACAAAGCCTTAACATACTATCATCTTAAAATGTTGTCATACTTAATTAATCCTCTATTGTTAAAGCCTGATTTTAATGATAAATTCCCTAAAAAAAACTTTAACGAGGGAAATAATAGAAAAAATCAGGAACAGCAACCGAAGATGTATCCCTGTTGTGTGTACAGAACAGACCAAGAAAGCAAAGTCACACAAATACAGCATTGACAAACAGGAAGACATAGATTCAATTATAGATGGACTGATAACATACGGTATATGAAGAATCTAATTTGGAGGACGTTGGGCATTTAAGAAGTGAGCCACGTGACCTCCATCACCATGGAGACCTGGCAAGAGGACAGACCACACATACACGCAGGGAAACTCGCATCTCATCTTTCACATACACACAGATGAAGGAGAGACAAGAAGCCACACACACACACACACAAGGGAAAGTGTGGAAAAAAGCTAACAGACACAGCCTGAGGAACCAGAAGCAAATCCTCTGGAAACTAATGGCTGTTTTCATCTTGCTACAGTAGATAGTTCAATTTGTTCACTAGCAAGTTGCTAGTCCTCAGCAGGTTTATTGTGTGGTTTGTTTAAAAAAACTGCCTTCTGGAAACAGCATTGGTAAGATGGGGAAAAAAGGACCATACAGCAGTGTCTAAAACTATCCTAAACTAGGCTAAAAAGCTCCACAGTACTGCAGACTTGGGTCATAACGCTCTGTAGGTTTGTCACTATGAGTGGCCTATTTTTCTTTACATGTGGTTATTTGATTCAGTGTTAATATTAAAAAATAGTTTATTTAATGTCAAGTAATAAAACATGCTGATCAGTGAAGCTCTAAATATCTCCTGGCCCCACCTCGTGACTGTTGTGGCAGTTAGATGTACGGGGGTGGCGTCCTTCTAAAGTGTCCTTAAATTGAACGGTAAACAGGGTACTCGGCAAAACTTGACAGCAGTCTATGGAAGCCGGACTGGTACGATTCGGTGCAGGAGACCCAACAAAGCCAACAAAGAGGAGGAGGTAGGAGCCCAGGCCCTGAACGCCCAGCCTCACACTCCACCCCACTCATAGCACGTCTCGGCTTGGCATCGTCTTACTTCATTTGTCTGCACAGAGCTCCCCGTGACGCACACCCCATAATTCAACCCAGCAGCTCGAAACCCCACTCCTTGCACAATGTTTGGTGTCCCACTGTCCAATGTGAGCTGTTCCACCATTTATTTGCCCTCCCAGTAACGGCTGTTAATATTCACAACAATAAATCCCATAGTATTTTTTTATTGTTTACAGTGTATTTTGTCCCATTTTGAATAACCATGCCATCCTGTTTTTGAGTTGTGTAATAAAGCTTTTTTTTGCTTTGAATGAAATACATAAATGTATACTTTATGTCCTAATGTGTTATTTTTATTCTGGCTGAATGGCTGATTTTATCATGTACAGGTGCTAACATCATTATATGTCCTAAGTAAAATGTTTTTTTTTGGTATGCTAATATTTTTCTATAATTTAGGTCGCAAATATCAAAGCTGTACCCTGCTCTGTGTGGAGGCGTGTTCATCATACCGTCTTTTTAACATTTCTGTATTTGTTCTCAGGAGTACTTGGCAAGACTGAGGCAGATCCGCTTGCAGAACTTCAATGAGCGTCAGCAGATCAAAGCCCGACTCAGAGGAGAGAAGGTAGTGTCTTCAAACTCGTAGAATCTGAGCGCAGCCTGCATGAAAGTGTTTTCATCTCCTGGCTATTGTCGATGTCTGTTTCAGTATGACAGTGATGGCTCTGACAGCCAGGAGTCCAGCGAGGAGGCGGAACTCAGGAGGAAGAAGATAGAGGCATTAAAAGTGAGTCTACCTCTTTTAAGGTACACGTTTGGAATACTAACATTACTCCAAACATTGGTACAAGGATGAAAATGAAAAGAGGCGACATGTATTCTTGGTTGGTTTGTTGGGATTGAAGTCTTCGAAGTGAGCTCTGCAATGCTGCAATCAATCCTACAATTATCTGGCAACCACTGTAGAGAAAATAAAACGGCTGCAGACAAAGTGTGAGACAGGAATAAAAATGGCCAGAAATTAGATTACATTACAGAGAGGGTCACCTTTTTGTAAGCAAAATACTCATTCTTCTTTGTTTTGTGTGTATTAATGCACCTGTCAGGCCCAAGCAAATGCGCGTGCTGCTGTACTGAAAGAGCAGCTGGAGAAGAAGAGGAGAGAAGCACAGGACAGAGAAAAGAGAGCTTGGGAGGATCATGTAAGTATTTTCATCCTGTGTTTCTCCCTAAAATTCCTTAGTCAATACAATCACTTGTCCTTACTGGTGCATTAGTTGAAGTATAGTCTAATCTTGCGTATTGTGTATTGTCAAAGCTTGCAGCTCGGGGGGTGAAGGTTGGCATAGCAGCAGGAAACATAGCAGTGGCGGCAGCAGCAGCAGTAGCAGTATCAACTACCTCTGACAGTCCTCTTCCACAGCCCAGTCCCTCTCAGCCAGACCCAGCTGCCAAAGCTCCGGCCCTGCCTGTACCTGAACCCTCCACCCCTGCTATATCCATGACTGCTGCCCTGAAGAATGTTGGAGCAGTCAGTATACATGCCACATCCTATATCACAGTGTCGTTTTAGAATGCATCCCTTACCTATATTTTCAATTTGCATTTGACAGATTTCTTCACTAAAAGAGAACTTGCCAGAGCCAGAGACTGCTGTCGGCATCCAGGTCAGTTTATGAGTTTATCATCAAATCAAAGCAAGGATTCTCAATCTTCCCCGATTCAATATTAAGAAGATAACACTACTTAATGCTCTTTGTGTGTCAGTGTGAGAAAAAGCAGATTCTGCGCAGACTTAACCAGAACCTAAAAGCCCAGAGTCCAGTGGAGGAGGCGGAGGAGATATATCCACCCACTGCAGAACCAAGTCCTGCTCCCCAGCAGACCCAGTCTGACACAGAGAAACGACCTTCTTCCAACGGAGACCGGAAGAAGTGGGATGCAGCAGAACTGCCTGTACTTCCTGTGGCACAGCAAACACTAGAGGAAACTTGTGCGACCATAACTAGTGAGTTGATGTCTTATGTGAGGGTTGATTTAATAGAGTATATGAGTATATCAATATTTTTTGCTGTACACTGACAAAGTGTATTAGCTGCTACAGTGGTCTCCAAAGTGCGTTTTTTATTTGTGTTTTTTGGTTAAAATTATGAGAACTATAGCTTACCTTTTTATATAATGTCAGTCAGACATTAGTGCTTCTGTTTAAATAGTCTTATATGAAAGGTTTCGCATGATGTTTTGTCTCCAGCCATCTCAGTGTCTCCAGAAGAAAGGCCGTCATCTGGTGGAGACAGGAAGAAGTGGGAGGCAGGAGTTCCTCTTGTCCTCTCTGAGGCCCAACAAACTCTAGAGGACACATGCATTAGGACCATTGGTAAGTTACCTTCCCCTTGAGAGAGAACACGTGATAGTTTTATGTGCCCGTTGTGGATTCATTTAAGCCCCATTTTCTCTCATTCTCTCTCTGACTCAGAGCAAACAGTGGGTGAAGTTATACAGATGGGCGTGCTACAGGTCGAAGCTCCGAGGAAGGCGTGGGGAATCAATCCAGACTCTCAGGTACTGAGAGTACTTCAGGAGGCAGAAGTTCAGCCTCTCACCCAGCAGCTGGAGAATGTCAGCATCTGTGAGGAGGAGTTTTCCAGCCCTGGTTAGTCATGTTTTTACTATCCAACCGAAGCTAAGTACAAGCAGTACTCAACAGTACAAACAATTCAAACCTCAAAGCATTATTCAGCTATTTTTAACCTGGATTTTGAGTTTGTTGCACTGTGTGTGTCACTCCTCTCTGCTTTTGGCGGAAGACAGTGTTTTTGTCCGAGGCAAACTCTAGGCGACCACATAAAGGAAGGGGAAATGTTTGGGATTAAAGAGTACACAGTCAATTATGCTCAAAAGTTCACAGAATCAAAAAGGTCATGTACAAATAAAGAAATATACATAATGAATCACTGAATTTTTGTTGATAAAGTTTTGATGTGTCTGTCAAATTGTTTGTCACTGTTTCTTCGGTGAAATATGCTGCTTTCCAGCATCTAATCTTACTAGGTATGACTAAGTGGTAACTCTTGAAAACACTGTTTGTCTCCTAAGCTTAGATGGCCAAGTGTTGTATGAAGTAGAACAGAGCTGGTGGTTTTAAAATGAAATTGGTACTGTATGTATAGAGTTAATTGCTACCTTTTGTTAATTGGTTAAATGTGTACTACTTGTGTGCTGTTTTTAGAGAATGCATGAATGATTGTACTAGCAGTATATTCACTTACCGAGGACCCTATGTTTTCCCCAGATAAGCCTGACCAGACGCTGACAGCTGAGGTGGTGAGGATGCCTGAAGAACTGCCCTCTCAGCCCAGGCCGTCGACTGTGTTTCAGAGTCCAGAGGTTCAGAAGGAGAGTGCAGTTACGACGGACGCCTCAGTTCAGCAAATGTCAGTGGTCAGTGCAGATGAAAGAGTGACACTGCCAACCAACCTTACTGAGACTCAGGGTTAGTATGTCCCTCAACCTCATATTGATATTTTAACTCCTCATTTCAAGAGTATCTACAACACAGTGCAACCTATGGTATCAATTCTTTCAGATCCAGCAGACATGGAGTCAGTGGTTTTGGAAGACAACCTTAAACAGGCTTCCCGTCCACCAACTGGTGTGCAGCAGGCATGGGAGAAGGAAGCCCAACCGCCAATGTGACTATTCATATTCATATTTATAAGCCATTTATATTAGGAAAGACAATTTCCTTTCACATAAAAAGGTGTTACTAATTCTGTTTCTTTCAAAAAATGATCTTACTACTTGACTTGATGAGGTAGAACTTTTTTTTCACGGCTCCAACTAAAGCATAAAATGTTTTTTTCAACAGTTTCTTTAATGCTGAAGTTTATGTCACTTACAGGCCACCAGGGGGCATCACAAGACCAGCAGGCACCAAGGAGGTTGAGAAGAGTGCAGAGAAACCAACAGAATCATCTGGTGAGAATAATGTTTAGTCACTCAAAGCCACTTTATTTTTCAGTGCGATTATTCTATTAGTGAAATACGTTCTTCCCTCACTCTCCCAGGAGTAGCACAGTGCGAGGAGCCCCTGTTTATGAAATTGTGTTCCCCGGCCCACCGACGCGCTGCTGCCCTTGCCATTCTATCAGCCCAGTCCTCCATGGATGAATCATCCTCCTCTCTGGCCTCTCGTTCCCGCTCCGTCTCACCTCTGCGCTCCAAACACCACAACGCCCTCCTCATTGGTCTCTCCACGGGCATGTTTGACGCCAACAATCCTAAGGTGATTACTGGCTGAAGAGGAATAAAAGACAACTTAGAATTTATGACTGGAAGTGACATAGAATAATAAGGAAAGGTCTTATTTTAAACTATAATTACTTAAAGGATCACATGAACATGTGGGATTCATGACATTATTAAATGATACAGCTATCAGGGGAACGGCTGGTGCAGGAGTTGAGGAAACTCACTTGTTCTTGCACCCGGTGTAATGTAGAGGCTCATGTGGTATTTTTAGGTAGGATTTCAGTCTCCTTTATTAATGAGGGAGTCTGGAAAGGAGCCAGAGCCATTAATCACATAGTCTCAACCTGCAGTGGGTCTGATAGGACAGAAAGAGCATCCATCAACCTATATCTTTCATAACCTTCATCAAGGACATTGAGAATTCAGAACTGAGCTCAACATTTTTCATATACTCACAAAGAGCTAAGTAGACCGTGAATGTTGTGGGTGCTTTTGGTTGTTCCTCGCTGATTCCCCACATTTCTTATGTGCCATAATACCAGAGGCAGTTTAATTAGCCTCTCCTTCACCCATATGAGTTTATCCTCAATTATTCTAAGTCACATCATTTTCTGTTTAGTTTCAACAGTGATTCTAATCAAGACTTACCATCCTATGCCCATCTTAACATTCACATAACTGTGTTTATGTTGTACTGTCAGATGCTGCGGACATGCTCTCTTCCAGACCTCAGTCGTATCTTCAGCTCTCAGCAGGACTCTGCTGTGACTGCGGAGGCTAACGTCGCCCCGGACAACAACCTGGAAATAGAGGACCTGGATGAGGCAGCTAAAGATGACGACCAGTCAGAGGCCGAGGAGTAAGACCGACACACTCACAGATGAAATCTCAAAGGCTGTCGTGTGTTTACTGTGTTTGTAATTGCAGGGTTTCATGGTAAAATATAAATAACATGAGCTCATTTGCACAGCCCTAAGAGAGACCTTTAATAGAGACTGATATTTTGCCTTACCCTCATTCTGTCAACCTGTCAGTGACACAACACAGGCTTTGATTTTGCAAAAGAGTTGCTGTCATACTGTGTGTGCTAAGAATATGCCCTGTTTCCTAGTGCATATGAGGATGAAGACCTCCGGGACATCAGAGCCTCCATGGAGAGATTGCTGCAAGAAGAGGGCGACTTAATGAGGAGCCCTCCAGAGGTCGGAGCTGGAGACTTTAATGGGAACCCTCCAGAGGGCGAAGATCAAGAGCTTTTCAACAGGATCGCAGCTGAGATCGAGCAGGAAAACAATCAGATGGCTGTGGACGATGACGACGAGGACGAAGACGAGGAGGAGGAAGAGGGCGAGGAGGAGGAGGAGGAGGATGATGAGGATGAGGAATGCTCTAATGGGAGTCCTGGTGATGAGGAAGCGGGGGAGTTGCTTAGCAATGGTGTGGGAGAAGAGAACCACAGTAATAACAGCCAGCTCAATGAAGAGTGGCATTCAGGTAAGAGGCGGTTTAAATGATTATGATGCAGTTAATATGATTTATTTTAATGCATGGAGAAGAAAGCTTGCAAACACCTTGAGCTTGTAAAAAAAACATGTTTGATTAATATTTCATGACAGGTGATTTCATTACTTTTGCAAACTCACACTCAAATGCAACAGTAGTATATATATATTATGAGAGCTGTAATCCTGCCTCAATCTAGATGGCAGTGGAGAAGAACAGGTGGGAGAGGCCGAGCATCATGACAGCATCTTCAGTCGCCTGGAAGAGCTTCGCTTCAACCTGGAGCAGCAGATGGGCTTTGAGAAGTTTATTGAGGCCTACAATAAAATTAAGGTGTGAAATATTGTTTTTTGAATCTGTCTGAGTGTTGAGGTGGTGCGTGCAACCTCACAGTTAAGTGTTTGTTTTTGTGGGTGTTTCAGGCTATACATGAAGATGAGGATGAGAATATTGACCTGGGCTCCAGCTTGGTCTTGAGCATTTTGGGAACTGAGCACCAGCATCTCTATCCAAACATCCTTCATCTAGTGATGGCAGATGGCGCATACCAAGAAGGTTAGTGACAGTACTCTGATGTTGATTTTATCTTTTTTTTTTATCTCCTGTCTATTTTGTCTCAAATCACACCATCACAGCCACCTCCTCCGCCTCCTTTTTTATTTTATTTAACTCACTTTTCCCCCCAGCACTCCATCCTCCTGAGTTTTGAGGTCACTTGTGAAAACCGCCAACATACAGTACATATGCATCTCTTTTTTTAATTGTCGTGGTCAGAAACTGTGCTGAGTTGTCCCCGTTAGCAACAGTGTCGAATTGTCCTGAGCAATTTTCCCACAGCACAGAACTGGGCAAGAGCAAGAGTGTTTAATCTGATCTCTGATATCTTATCCTCTTTCCTCATGTCACTGTGGCTTTACCAAGTAGTGAAAGGAACGAAGTAGATGTGAAATAAACTCTTAACACTGTCTGACTGTTTCGTCTTGCTCTGTCAGACCAGTGCCACAGCAGATACAAAAAGTATTGGGTTGTCCCCAGTTGAAGGATTGCAGAACTTAAATGTCAAATATCTCCCTCGAGGACCTATCTCAAAATGTGTAAAAGATGTATCTCACGTTCCATCATACAGCAAGAGCACTGGGGTACATATTGAAATATTTTTGAGGCATAAACAAATTATCCATCACGTAAACAAAATCTGGTGTAATTTCAGTGTAAACAGACCACATTGTAAGAGGGCTTGATTTTGACTTTTAGGTCAGTTCTGATGCTCTTGTTTCCCATTAAAAGCTGGGTTACAAGTACTAATCCCATCTATGTTTAGGCATAAGTGCTGTGACTGTTTTATCAAACCTAAAGTATAGTTTTAAGGATGAAATGGTCAAATTTAGGTAGAGATTTGGAATGACAGTCCACTTCAACTACAATGAGATTAAACAATGTGCATTTTGCGTATTCCTGATGTTTTGAGGTCATCTGTCTCTGTTTATAAGGATACATGGTCCAAACAATGAGCTCTGCCTCTGTAATTGCTTAGTCTCAACATGATTCTCTCTCTTTTTCTCGTAGATAATGATGAATAATGTTTCGTGCAGTGGAGCTGCTGGCAGCTATGACAATCTGCTAGCTATCTGATGTCTTCCCATGACGCACATCATCGGCAGAAGGATCTATGCATGAAGTGTCGCAGCCATGCATCTAACAGTGTTTCAGGCACACTTGCATGATGAATAGCTAGTACACTTGAGGCTGCTTTCCATACTTTGACTATCAGCACCTGACACTGTTTCCATGCCGGTGTTCATTCAAAAGTGCATTACCAAGTATGTGTTCTTATTGAAAAAAAAAAAAAAGAAAAAAGTTTAACTTCAAAGTTCTGTTCAACGTTCATGTCAGTGTCTGTAAATGATTGAAAACACGTGTTGTCTCGCTAATTAATAGCATATAAACCCTGTTGTGGTTCACTTAAAACTCCACAGTGGCATTTGATTTTCAGTGGGAAAAGATCTGGTCCTCTCAGGTGCTCTCTTTCTAACTGTCACACCCTCAAACACAGCTTCAGTAGATAAACCAGGTCACCCCAAAAACAAATGTACCACGAGTACTCCTAACCGGTCGAACCTCCTTTTTTCTTACAACTCTTTACACCAAACAGGAAGTGAAATATTATCTAAAACATTTTCCACATTTCTTACTGTTACAGTTAATCCAAAGGGAAGATTTTTGTGAGGCTGCTTTACGTTGCCAAGATACTGTAGCAAGACTGTGGCATTAGAGTGGTGGGTGGGATGCAGTGGGCCAGGTCAGGCTTGTGTTCAATGCAGAGAGTTGCAATTATGATGTAAGCAATGGTACAGATAAGTTAACAATAAGTCATGTTTGATAATAAAATGAAAATTGTAAATCTTTATATGAATAAACACCTTTTTTTTTTTAAACAACCTGAGCATGTATTTTTTTCCATTTCTTTCAACCTTGACTATTATTGATTTATAGTTTAAAGCTTATAATGAAAAGTGATTCGAAAGGTTTAAAAGAAACTCAGTCTTGTTTTTCACAGGTCACTACAGTGCGCTGCCACAGACTATTTTCATCCACAGCCCTTCAATAGACCACTCGCACTTCTGTCAGCTAGCAAGATTTATTAGTAGCCACAATCCCGGAGGAATAATATAACAAGATCCTCCAGTGTTCTAACACCATGTCTGATTTAGTGCAGCAGGAGAAGTGGATGTGTTGAGCATGATCAAGTAATTGACTGTAGTATCCCTCCAATAACCATGCACAAACAAATCTGATCATGTAATATTGCAACCATGACTTTAGTGCTGCAGTAATCATTTACCTCTATTCTGCATTAGTCCAGAGCTGTCATCGCTCCACTGAAATCATTAAGTCAATTTGAAATTGATTTTCCATACATGTGTGGGAATGTATGACCAAATAACCATCACGCTCCTACATATTCACTTCTCCTGCCGCACTAGCCAAATGTATTCAGCTCATTTTTGTGAGTTGTAGTCACAGTTGAGCACTGTAGTCTGTAGTTTTCATTGTAAAGTAATGATATGAAACTGTAGATCTTCATAATTAAATTTTTTAGATATTAAAACTGGCAGTGGACGTAATGAGGAGCAGACATTAGTGTGGAGGTTAGAACAGAAATGGGTGCAGTAATCTGTAGGTCTCTATGGGGTTCTGTGCTCAGAACAACCAATTTCAGTCTTGTCAACTAGCTTTGATGGATGACGCTGACTGATTTCAGACACCAACCATGGCATAAATATGCCAAATTGAAATGAATGCAAATGCATTTTTGTCATCTTGGCTAAAATTATGCCATTATTTAATTCAACCGTAAAGGTCTGGTGTGCCTTTTCAAGCTGAGGTTGCACATTGTGAGCCAAATAGAATATGCAAATGCAAAGTTAATTTCACACTTCACTTTTTTTTTATTGACTTATTTATTCATTTTATTTATATAGCGCCAAAGCACTACAAAAGTTATCTAAAGGCACTTTTCACACAGAGCAGGTCTAGAGTGTACTCATTAATTTAATTTAAAGGGACCCATGGGCAAGCACTTGCATGTTTCAGGTTTATGTATTAGATTACATTGTAAATCAATGTAAAATAAGTTTAACTTTTTTATTAAAAATTTAGGTGGTAATTACATGGAAATTTATTTGATTTTGCCATGAACAAACACATTTGGGATCTGCCTCAGCACTTAAGGTTGCTGTGCACAACAGAAATTCATTCAATATTTATATTGCAGGGTGGCGTTATGTTTGTTTGTTGTTTCATTTCTAATTTAGTAATTCTGTTTTATGTCCTACTATGTGACTTGTATTATGCATGGGTGGTCGTTTTATCTCACTTGTGCATTTGCATTTCACTTGTTAAGAGGAATATGCAGTACTTGAAGGTAGGCAACTGTCTGTACAAATACTGAGATAAGAACATGAGGGAGTTCTGACTAAATGCATGTGGATTTCTTTGAAGTGTTTAATGAGGAAAGAACATTATAGGCTCAGTTTGGAGTCACAGTATGGCGCCATTGTTGGTTTTGTTCATGTCTGTTTCATTACAACGTCAATTTTTTTCCCTTTGAGTTTGGCTGACTGGTAGACTTGTTTTTGAAGTTGCAGTATACTGTAAATAAAGGCGAGCTCAATTACATACATAGAATGCATCAGATCTATTCACAGCTTTGTGCATGAGTTCTGTTAAATTTGACTACTGCGCTAAAATTAAGCTGTGAGGACATCAAGACAGATCAGAATATGACCTGTAGGCTACAGCCTCCTACTTTTTCCACCCAGTTTCTCTGGTTGACATCATACTTGAGATGAAAATAAATTAAACTCTCTTCCATAAAGCCTGCATGTGTTTGGCCTGATCCTAGCTCTCAGAGGAAAAATCACCCCACAGAGAAATATGCACACTCAACCATTAACAGGCAGCATTCATTGACATTCAACTTGGGTCCTTAATCTAATTTGAAAGCAGGTTGCCTCAGGCTGAGTTGGTACATTTAAAAGCCTTCTCAGAGTTATACAAATGGGGATCACTGGATGTGAGCATCCTGATCTTAATATTAGTGTAATTTCAAACAAGCAATCGTTTCTTTTTTTTATTATTCAGTACTGTCTATTTGTTATTTTGAACAATGCTACACATGCACTTTTTTAAGGTCTATTTACAGTAATGAACTGTACAAGAGAGGGTAATATTTCTGTCAAGGTTCATGCCTTCATGGAAATAGGGACATATGTCTTGTCATGTCCTCTCCTGCTTTCCTCGTCCCCATTTATAGGCAGTAACACAGCTGTCACCTCCATCATATACGAGTGTACGTGTGTGTGTGTGTGTCTGTGTCTGTGTGCAGCGATCTTGTTTTTGCCCTCAGGTGCTGCCATTCTGAGAGATTATTGCCTTTCAAAGTCTACAAATCATTCCTGGTGCCTTTCTGAATAACATTAAATATTAAATCTGCTGAAGCCTTCTCCACAGAACAACACTGAATGTGTACAGAGTGTCAGTGTGTGATAGTACATAGGGGTCAAGCAGAAAAAGAGGGCAGGGGCCATTGTTTCAGCAGAGGTGGAGAGGCGGAGCGCTGCCTCCTCACAGTGTGGAAATATGACCTGAGGGCTCCTGCTAGCCCCCATGGGATCACATGTGACAGAAGAGCGCCACCTCCATATAAATCTCTTTCTTTATTGCTCTTTTCTTCCTCTCCTTCATCTCTGCCTCTTGCTCAATATGCAGTGTCCTCCGGAGGAGATAAAAATAAATCACGTTTATTGTCTAGCTTTGTGTCATTCGTTTTCCTCTCCCTCAAGTAGTTTTGTAGTTGTGCCTTTGCTGCAAAGGTTATAAAGACTCTAAGGTCTATTTCAAATGTTTATTTTCTCCACAATAAGTAGCATTGCTTGTGGATAGGTGCTCATTCATTCTTTCTCACTCTCTCTCTCTCTCTCTCTCCCCCTCTCTCTCTGTCTCTCTGTCTGGGCCATTTTATATCTGTTTTTATATCAGGCAGTGACAAATCCACCCATTTACTTTTGCCTTAAGAATGGATAGAGAATAGTATAATCCAAAGCAGGGTTTAGTTTTTATTTATAATAGGACACGTTTACAGTTAAATCACACTGAACCAGATAAGGCTGGTTGTAAATGTATAAAACATAAAACTAATTTATAACCACTATCAACTCTTCTAAAGCAGGCCTAGAACTCAAACTACTACATCATTGACTTTTGCACTAGTTTGATACAGTGCCCTGAACTAATTGCAGTACAGGCTAATGTGGGTGAAGAAAAAGTGAGTGGTGTCTTAAATCTGTTTGTTTTCACTAGAAAATGCTGGAAAACGTCACCACCAGATGTCCCTATTCACTCCCCGGTACTTGTTGAGCTGATTTATATTGCAAAATGAGGATTAAAGTGTTTTTTAAAGCGTAGGACGCTAATTGATACTTACTCTATGCCCATGTGAAATGCGTCAGCACTTCTCTTTATAGTATTTGAGGTTTTTGAAAACCGCAACACAACAGAGCCTCCTTCTTGAGGTGTAATACACAAATACAATATTGTGGTGATAATTTGAGTTGATGCCATTCACTGGAGTACCATGAGAATTGGCCCTAAGTCAAAACCCTCCATGGGGATAGCCATATAAGCCAGTAAAAACCAAGTTATTTTCCACTCCGACCGGGAAAAGATGCTGCTCTTTGACACATCATTACACGATTCAGTTCACGCCCTTTTGACAACACTAGACGCAGACTTCAGGTGCGCCTCGGAAATCCAACAGTGTGTGTCATCAGTAGGCATACTGTCTGGCTTTCGAGCGCTTTTATGTAGGTAATATTATAAATAAATGGCCATAATTATATTGTGTAATTGTTTCTAGTAGTACGTTTTCACCATAATTATATAATGACAGACGAAAATCCTGCAATGCAGTGCCCGGACATGTCGACTTCTTATTGTTTTGATTTCTCTGCTTAACAATTGTGTTATTTATTTAATATTGTATGGTATCAGTTATTAATATTGTCTAAAACTATGTATTTGCAGAAGTTCCAGCTCAAGTCATTTGTTAGTTGATTCATGTGTACTTTTTGCACTGTGTAAAAACTCCTTTCCCGACTGCCCTTGAAGCCCACGCACTCCCTCCCCCTCTCCGCTTGTTTCCAGCAGCAGTTCCGCAGAACAGAATAACTAGCATGGCGCTCGGTGCAGTCCCGTTCCCTCGCCGGTGTCCTTTTCATGTTAGGTTTCCCTGAGCCTCTGACATAGGTATGTTTTTACTATACGTTATACGCTTTTTAGTGAAAGTCTACCCAGTTACAACAACTGTATTTGTCTCCTGAATACTCTAGAGAAGTGCTTAGTAGATTTCTAGGTAGCTCGCTAACTAGTTAGTAACGTTAGCAAGGAGGCAAGAATTGGGAGATACGGGGCAACAAGAGGAGGAGTCCTGTTTTGGAAGAGGTAAGCTGGACTGTATTTAGTGGGAGAAGGCTTTTGAAGTTTGAAATAGAATACTTTCTGTCTGGGAAGTTATGAGAATAATTTTGTCAAGTTTGGACGCTGTAAAAAAACTTCTGAACGTTAGTCGGTTAAAAGCTGGCAGCGTTAAAAGTAACATAACCCGCTCGCTGGCGACTGATCCCTGCTAGCAAATGTACTTTATTTTACACATTGGGGAGTTTAAATGTGTTGCGTGTACGTGCAAACACAACCGCGCCGACTAATGTGATAAAAAGTCACAGAAGTAACAGTACACGTTTTTCATGCCGCGTTACGTAATATTGACATTTTTTTCTGGTGTAAGTCTACGCTGTTACAAGCCTCAACCATAGTGAGTACTATTGGGGAGTCCTGTGGTGTCAGCAGAAGACATATTAAGTCAGGCTGGTTTATTTGAATCATTCTTAAATTAGAGCAAGTTGACTACATTCTTTGTAAAGCCCTCAGCCGTGTTTTCGCTCTTGAAAGACAAATCACAGTCTTTCACTCCTGCTCCATTGCTGTAGCTTGGCTTTTTTTGTTTTCTCTCGCTGCTGAACCTGCAAAAAGTTGAGATCCACGGATATAGATAGGATAGCAGTTTACAAGTGTTGTTATCGGCTGTCGATTAAATCAGATTATCTTTGCCATTAATCTCTCGTTCGTTATTCCAGTGACAGACAATAAGGTTATTAGTTTGGTGTTTTACCAGTGTAGTCAGCTTATCACTCAGCTTCAATATTAAATAGTAGCTATTTATGTTATAACATAAAATATATGTGGCAGCTGAACTGTAACATTTTCCCCTGCTCAACAGATGAAGCAACAGTACAAAGCTTCTGCCATATGTGATGTCTGTTGCATGCATACCATGACCTATTTCCTTTGTGCACAGTTGAGTAATTTACATGTCTTGACCCTCTTTTCTAGCTGATGCCATGGCCATAGCCGAGGCATGGGAGTGACGTGACAGCGCTGGTCCTGCATCCAAAAAAAACACCTTACCAGCATCATGTTTTTTCTGCTGAACTAGAGGCAGAACGCACAGAGAATGGACGAATCAGTATTGTTGGATTTGCTTGAGTGCCCTGTTTGTCTGGAGCGGCTGGATGCCTCGGCGAAGGTTCTTCCCTGTCAGCACACCTTCTGCCGTCGATGCCTCCAAGGCATCCTAGGCTCTCGCGGAGAGCTGCGATGCCCTGAGTGCCGGACGTTGGTGGAGTGTGCTGTGGATGAGCTCCCCAGCAACATCCTCCTTGTGCGCCTGCTGGATGGGATCAAGCAAAGGCCTCGAAGGGCTGGTCCTGGGGCAGGAGTCTGCACAAATGGTACGTCTGGAGCAGTGGCCCGAGCGCACAGCAGTGGTACCAGGGACCAGGGTACACCAGGAGCACAACCCCAGCGAGCTCAGGCCAAGAGCACCCTTGTCCGGGTTAGTATACTCACTGTGACTGAGCATGGATCAGTGAGCATGAATCTGTGTTTCCCATTGTTGGTCAAGCTGAAACAAAACAGTGAAAATCTGTGTGGATTAAAAGCAGCATGTTGCATTACTGGCTCTCTAATCTTTGCTGCGGATTAACTGTTATCATGGTGATCCAAAAGCCAGCCAGTTGACTAACAGCCCAACATTGCTAATGGCAGTGAATGAGAGCAGTTAATAGTAGAGCCAGCAAATAATTCTGCGCTCTCTGTGCCGAGTGCAGCTGGACTTTTCCCGTAAGGAGGTTTCTCAGTTCTTTCATAATTGCTGACATTGTCATATGCCAAAGTCTTTCTTGCACTTTGAGATCCCTGCCACGGTGCTGCTTGTCAGCGTACTTTAGAAATGCAGAGTGGGACTGCAGGGTGATTGTTTTATCTGCAGTACTGAAAGGAATTGGAAAGTGTTCGTAGAATCATTGTTTCAGCAGAATAATTCAACAGAGAGAGAGAAAGAGAGAGAGAGAGAGAGAGATGAGCCTTTAAAAACAATGGAATATAAAAAAACACTTTAGTGTATCCTTTATATAAGCCCATGGAAACACAGGTTGATAGTGATACAGCAGTATTTTTGTTCCTTTATGGTTACATGGAATTTTTATTTACATTCCTCTGTGGGAAAGTCAATCCCCAGACCTCTTTTTGGAAGACCTTATTGGACATATTATGTTTTATGACTGGTTGACTTTGACACTTATTGATATCTGGGTTAACTGTTTTCTCCAGCCTGTTGTATACACACTAACTGCTGTTCTTTATAAGTCATAAAACCCCAAATCACAATTGCGTGTGAATGTGCCACTTTCTCCAAGCTGCCCAGACTAATTGGCAGGGAATTAAAATATTTCGTTCAAATACACTAAAATATTCAAAATATGTTAAGCTACATTTAAAAAAAAAAAAAAAACCTGTCATCTCTTAACATCACAGTGGATAGGATAGTTTTAGGATTATTGCAGGTAAAAAATCTGAGAGCGAAAAATATGGAAGACCCGTGGGCCCCATTTTCTGGTCTCCATGAAGGGAGGACAGGGTACATGAAAAGATGTCAAGGTCCTGCGCAGAATTATTGGAATGCCAAGGCGCTGATAATGTATCTGCCGAGCCATGCAGGTATGAAGATCAGAGACCTCGCTGTAAATCGCTACTGGTGGACCCGCCTCATTTGCCATAGTATCACTTCAGAAGATTTGTGCTCATTTCCAAAGATGTTTGCGCATCACGGAATCCCCCACCACCCCACCTGATTCCAAAAAGCCTGTTAGGTGGAGATAAAGAGGTAGACACTTGAAACTAGCGCAGGGTTTCATCTCTCTTATGTTTTTGAGATTGACAGTCAATTATCATCCCTCAGTATGGGCAAGGTAGTTTGCCCCCACATACACTCTATATGAAATGTGTGTGTGTGTGTGTGTGTATAATTCAAAGGCTTCTTTTCCTTGTATTGCTACTATTTTTGTAGAAAGTCATGTTAGAAACTAATGGTGTCTTTCGAGTCTTTTCTGCCACCCTAAGGCATCCCGCTAATGACAGAGAACAAGAAAAGACACGGTCTTGCAGGTGTAACATTTTCAGAACATAAAAGGCAGAGATCAAAGCTCTTGCTGATGGCCCAGCCTGATCCCTGGCCGGCGCTCCACGGGGACCGAACGCTTGACTGCCCCTGGGTGACACCCTCACTCCCACTTCTTTATTGTCGCCGTTGTCTGTCCCCCACTTCGATTTTTGGAGTATCTCAAGGTTTGAACTAGTTCCTCTGGTGCTGTGCCCCCCCACCCTCTCTTCCCCCTCTCCTCCTGTTCAAGCAAAGCTCCACCTCTACTTCTTATATGGCAGGAGAATGACTGGGAGGGGAGTGCGGTGGGGATTGCCTGACAGATGCACAACAGGGTTTTGTCTAGGGTCCCCCTCTGATCTTACAGAGTGACCGACACATGGAGTGGCCAAGAGAGATTGTGTGTGTGTGTGTGTGTGTATGGCTACCAGTAACAGAAGCTGATGAGTGTTAAGTGAAGGTGTCAAGACCAAAAGGGACAAATGTTTAGCGAGGTAACCTTGCTCAGTCAGCTTTACGCCCCTCCTCTTACCATCTCCGGGGTTGCAGCAGTTGTTTGACTCTCTGCCCTGGCATTTTTCTTTTGATGGCAGAGAATGAAAAGGACTCGTCTTGAATGTCGAGCTGCGGTTGTCTGGCCCTTCACAGTCAGGTTGATGACTCACCTCCATGGTGCTCTGTTACATGGATGTTTTTTCTTCTTCGTCCTCTCGCCCTTATTGACTCATATAACACAGTATTTTGTTCACACAGATTGAGAGCAGACAGATCAGTGATATTTCTGCGTGAGAGAGTAAAGCCGTTGGAGCTGTCTGGAAGTCAAAGGTCAGGGTTCACGGAGTCATGGTAGTCAGGGGTCGGAGCCAACAAGGGGAGAGGGGAGATGAATTAGAGAGAGATTTCCGTGGATGTCTTCAGTTATCATCCTCTGGAGAGTTGAGCCTGTACTCCCACAGACTTCAAATACAGCTGCTTATGTGATTGTTTCTCCCTTCTTCATAAAAGCATTAGTGTTCATTTTTAATGTCGATGTGCATTAGCCACTGTTTAGATTACAGATTACATTCAGTGCCTTAATATGTAATATAATTATTTTGTAATGAGGCCTTAATTTACAATTATAACTTCAGCTAACTACCTATTGATTGCAAACGTGTTGGTATGTATCTGCTTAGGTTTTTCTGTCTCTTAGTGTCTGTTTAGGTAATGGGAAATGAGAAACTATTCTCTGCTAAGCTCTTGGGGATATAATTAGGTCATTGTCTCTTCTTGGGTAATGAGAGTTTTTTTTACAAGGAAAGTTTTCTTTTTCTTTTTATAGGCCTCTTGCATGTGATAGCCCCTTCCTTGTGTCATTATTTCTCATTATCTTCAAGTCCTCTGAATTGATTCTCGGCAAACAGGAAGCCAAACACGGCCTTTTAATTTGCTATTATTTGCTCCTGATTGATCTTACTTGTCTTGAACAAAATGTTTTTTGTTCCCAGTTATTTTTATAGTAAAGTCGCAGCGTGTTTCGTCCTATCACTTTGTAGTGGATTTATTTCTTCACACAAAAAGAATGTTGTTTATGGTTTCCTTATGTAGAGGTATCTCATTAAAATTCCTGTGCGCCTCCCTCGTCTGAGGTCGATGAGTCACGCTGGCCCTCTTTGATGACATCATATTGTTGTTAAAGCTTTTCCTCTTGGCCGGCTGGCTGACCTCTGCCTGTGTGACAGAACCCCGTTATTACACCCTCACACTGCCCACATACTGGCAAACACATACTTACTGCTTTCCACTGGGAATTTTTTTAAGAGGGCTTTGGTCTATTCATTCCTGCTCTCTCAACACGCTCACACTTTTCTTTCGCCTCCTCTGTATTTCCCACGGAGGGCCACAAGTAGCCACGACCTTTCTGGACAGTGCTCGTCAGGGATTTTGGAGCCACCTGTAATTTTCCCTTATGAGACACAGACACAGGCTGTGTTTTTCTCCTATATTTCTGCCATGTACCTCCTCCCTCCCTGCTGTCTAAATCCAGGCTGGAGCCTGTTAAAGGTCTAATGAGATTAGAGTTTATTAGACAGTGAGTCGGCACAGCTCCCCGTTCTCCCCTTGCTGCTGACTGCTGACTCTCATTCTGAGGAAACAAAACACTTGTTATTTACTGCAGCTTATGCGCCTCTGTCTGTGGTTGCCACTATGTATTTCACACACTTATGTAATACGCCTAAAGTTTGTTTCTTGTTGACAAGTGTGTTTTTTTTAGTGCCAGATTTGTAAATTACATTTAAAATGCATGGCATAGATTGTGTTAAAAGTATCTATAAAGCAGAAAATGGACAGAATTTTCACACTATATCCATTTCCCATACAGCTCATTCTATTCAGGCTTATGGTTAAGTGGCATCTATCCCATCATGCATTGGGCAAGAGAAGGGGTATCTAGACGGGTTGGCACTGTATCGTGCTGCTAACATACATAGATCATCACTTTAACACCTATTTGCAATTCTCACATCTCTACCATCCCAGCCATGTTTTGGAAAACATGCAGTGGATGAGTAAGAGGTGGATCACGCTGTGGGAAATTACTGTCCTCCATGTATGGGTTTATATAATTCCCAAGGAGAAGCTCAAAGGACTAAATCATGTGATTTTTTTATTTTTTTTTAGGTGCAGCCATGGTTGCCTCCTCATTGTAGGGTGACACTGCTCTCTTGGTGAAGGGTGTGTTTGCGTCTTTGTCTTTTTTGTCTTTCAAGATTTTCTAGCCCAAACACAAAGAGAAAAGACTTGACTTGTTTTGTTCCCTCTCCTTTTAACCTCTTTTCCCCAGACAGAGGGAGAGGAGGATGTTATACGTTAGTGTGTGTGTGTGTGTCCCCGAGGAATGCCATGAGAAGTTGCAGGTCACTGTTTTTCCTCAAAACATCGGGCTTGTCTTGTCTCGTCCCACTTGCCAGCTCACATTCACCCTCAGTAAACCTCCTTTAAGCATCAACATGTATTTATGTGTATTTTCTGTCTGTTCTTTTCTGTAAGACATGCTGTTATTTGGCTCACAGGTAAATGTGGTGATTTGAAAGGATATTAGAGGTCTGTGTCTGTCATATGCATAAATGAAGCCTGTGGTTGTGATAATCATTCATGCAGTGACATGCTTCTGCACCTGAAAGCCCCCAGGCTACACTCTAGAGGTTGTATCTGGTTGCAAGACATCTTTTCATATTAATACAAAGTACAGACCACCTGACCATCATTTTTAGGACAGTTTGAACTGTCTAGCTCCCTTTTTTGAACCGGTGATTACATTTAGCTTCATTGTGTAGGGTTTGGTAACAAAGGTGGGTGAATGTTTGTTGTCATTTCCAGGGGTTTTAACACTCTGGGTGGTCCACGAACCAAAAAAATCCCATATTTGCCAATGCCCTACACCCCCTCTCCTCTTGCTTCTTCCGTCCATGTCTCAACTCCTGCCAAGTCTGTCAGCATAACAATAGTAAGGGAAGCAGCCATGACCTTCCTTACCACAGTCCTATCACACCTGTTGGGGCCAACAAAAGCCTTTTTTTAGCGCTCGTTTAACGTGTGTGGTCCACTGGACAAGGTTCCTTGAGAAAAATGCTTTGTTGACTTATCAACAATTTGTTTCCCACTTTGGCATTCATGTAATCGTATAATAATGTAATTTATACCAGTAATTTTAGTAATTTTACGTCAAATAGCGTCCTAGTGTTGGTTTTGTGCCCTGACACCAAATAGTTGCACAAATATTTTCAGTGGAAATGATTCTTATGACTGTTTTGTCAGATGTCTCCTATTGTGTCCTTCCCCTATTCCCAAGGTGCCCCTAATACCTGCCTGGCCTTAACAGAGCAGTTTGACCCCTCACCCTGTGTTGTGATTGGTGGGCCAGGATTGGTCATCCATGGGCCGTTTGACTGCTGGCATGTTAAGTGTTTAGTTCCCATCCCTAAGGCAGAATCGTGATTTGCTGGGAGTTCTCGTTTTCAATTGTTTGACCTCTGACCCCGAAGCTATTACTGGCTCTTGATGCATCTTCAAGCAGCAGCGACTACCTCTGGCTCACCTTTGCTGCTGCATGAGAGATGTGTGGTCCCAGACCTCCTTGTGAGATGGAGGAAAAGAGCGAGTTTATCAAATATTCAAAGTTTTCTTCAGATTTCAGGACTTTCTTGTGTAAGCTGCATGTGTTTGCTGTTCTGTTACGTGTTGAAAAGTTTCCTGTTTTTCTTTTGAGGCCCAAAGGTGCAGTTAATCTGCATTTGTCCTCTGAATGACATCTTCGTTCCAGCTGTGAGAAGGCAGTGGGGTATCTAGTACTAAGTCCAGAGGATGAAGTGCTGCACTCCATCCTTCAAAGTGACTGGATTATTTAGTATATGTTCCCTAATAAGAAAGGTATGACTGTTACTGTCCAGCCACATGTGATACATCACAATATTTTCAGCAGCAGGCAAAACAGCAGTCATTATCAGTAGAGACTTGAAAACACTGCTCCTTAAAGTGTATGTTTTTTTTAGTTGAGGTTGTCTGTCCAGAGCGATTTGGAGGTGAACAAAGTGCAACTGAAGTGAGGTGAGAGACTAAGATTCTTAGTCGAAATATATTTTATGTACATATGTCTTCATTCCAATCCTAGAAGGGTCTCTTTTCAAATACAGTTTGGGAATGATCAGAAATAATCAGTAATTCATTTTGGAAGAAAGTGACACAACATCTTGAAAAGCAGGCAGCAATCCTGTGTTTCTCAGTTACTCCTCATGTGTGGGGTCTCTCTGGCTGACAGTGTTTGATTAATTATTGATGTTGACTTGAATAGGGAAGGTACTGACAAAGACTCGGGGTTGAGGGGAGACATTCAGTGATAATATGCTTTCTGCACACACATCTCACCACAAGAACTGACTAGAGAATAACATCACCTTAACTGTTCAGATTAGAGCTAAATGTACTTTGAGCTGAGTTGTTTTACACAAACATGCAGCAAGCCCTCTGTGACTTTGGCCCAAGGAAGCCAGGGCAATGTTTGTTTTAATGAGTCACAGACTGATCTTAGATCAGGAGGACCCAGTACACAGTGCACACCCACAAAAACACAGGTGTGTAGCCAGTACACAAACAGACCCATGACAAAACTATCTTGAAATGTCAATGCATGTTTGAGCCAACTAGCTTGTATTTCTATTGACAGGAAGGTGTAATCTCATGCTGATAATATCAGGGAGAGGCTCATTAGCTCCTATGTTAATGGACATCCTGATTTGTTTTAGAGGCACCAGCATCTGTTTCTCCTTTCTTTCCTGTTCTTAATGGTATTATTGTGGGCTGAGGAGCACAGTAACCACAGCAACCTGGGATTTTTGTAATGTGAGTATTTGCCAGCTGAATCGTCTGCTTGTCAAATGTCTCTGGTCTTAGTCATGACCAGTTACCTCTGGTGACTTGTGACTCATCACCAGAATAGACATGAAATTAATAGATTCCTTTCAAATAATCATTCACTGAAAATATAATTAAGCCTCAGAAATTCTGAGAAGTTTAATAGTGTAATCTTTTGCAGAAGAACAGGAATCTAGTGAGTGCCCCACACTCTGAGTTCCTCTGATTTTCTCCTTGACGCTCTCACTCCACTATGCGATGCCTCACTTAGCATTCAGTGGAGTTAAAGAAAAGCTAGCAGCTACATGTTACATCTGGGTTGAGTCGAGGGTGGAATGGACAAACACACTCACACTTTCTTAAGAAAGTGAAAAATGGTTAGTACTGTGCAGCTTCTTGAATCTGAGAACAGATGCAGTGTTTGTCCCTTGGCCCTTAGCCAGCACTGTGTCAATATCCTGGCTTTGTTTGTCCACTGTTGAGGCGTAGAAATACCAGCCAATGCAAGCAAATGATCTTCACTTGCCCACTGGTCTGACACGCAACACTGGACAATTGAGAGATAAGCAGGCATATGAGAAACAGTCAGACACTTAATAAAGATAACTGGGAGACAACATGGTAGTAGTGGCTATAAGAGGCTTTGTTTGAGGTTCACCAGCCTACAGAGTCTCGTCCAGTTCCTTGTCAAATTTCACCTCGACTTCCAACACTGCGTAAATCGAAGTCAGCCTAAGCAGAGCAGGTGGCTCGCACTGAATGACTAAGAGGAACAAAAGGCCACAGACACTGCACGCTTTCACCAGCACAGTGGAGAGTAATGTGAGGAAATGCTTAGTATTCAGCTCATATTGACCGGTACTCAATACACAGATACTGTGACATTTGTGAACCAATCCCTCTGTAGCTTGGATACAAGCTAACTTCTTATGAGCAGCATGTCTTAGTGCTAATCCAGCAAATTAATATCTGACAAACCAAGGTAGTTACCAGCTGAGTGCAGACTGACATAATACTTCTTACCCAAAAATGTTATTGAGTAGTGAGGTGTTTACCCACTTGTTTTCACTGGTTGTACAAAAAAAGAGTGTTACAAATAAATATATGTCCTCTATCATGCTCATACATTTAGCATTTGTTGGACTGGTTTCTTGATGCTTAAAAACTATTTGGAATGTATATCAAATGATAGTAGTCATTGGTTCATCAGCTGTTTTCATGCGTCTTCAGCCTGCTTAATTTTCTTTCCAGTCTTTTGATCTCAAACTGTTCCTCTGCCCTGCTCTTTCTAGCTTGTATCTTGCTTCCTTGCTCGCTCTGTCCACTCTGAAATACAAGCGGGTGAGAGCAATTGTTAAGTCCAGTGTATGAACTGGCACAGAGTTAAAGAGTTCTGTTCAAGCAGACTGGATGATCCCCAGGCCACCCAGAACCAGCCTTCGCCATCATGTGAGGCCAGCCAGGTAAAGAAACCAGCACATGCACATTGGGCTGCACAAAGGGATCATGTGCCAGTTCATGTTTGAGGGGGTTTTGTGTAATTGCATTTTCACAGTAGAGCCTACGCATACACTGAGCTTCATGAAAACCGTATGTGTGACAGCTCTACAGTGTGTGCGAACGCTCTCCCATAAATCCATACTCCCTTCCTGCTAAAATGCTTTCTTTCTGATGACTAATCTCTAGCTTACTTAGTGCAGTTGGCACAGAATTGTCTTGATTATATATCCATGTGTTGAATGTTTTTATAGACCCCACCACCAACTCCACCTATCTCTTCAGGCAGAAATCTCAGTGTACTTCCTGGTTTTACACATGGCAGCCTTACGGGTCCTGTACCTTGACTGGCTTTGATCATAATCTAGCACCCAGATTCCCATGAGCCCCCCGGGCTATGGCTCAAGGTCAGGAACTGGCAGTAAAACTGTAAATTGCTGAGGTCAGTGAGTGGTTTAGTAACTGGCACTCGGGGAGTAGAAGACATTATCTCCCTCGGTATAGAAGTATTAGACTAACTGAGAGATGCTGTCAGTGACCTTAGAAACGCATGAACATGAGGAGGAACAGGAGGAGAGTTTCGAGGGCTTTCGGAAACTTCCTGTCCTTCTCGCATGTGAGCTGGGCTTCCATCTGGTCTCCAGACTCCTCTGGGTGTTTTTCGATGCCTGTAGACTAATGTGGAACCTCATTTGCTAATATGTAGTGAGGGGAAACAAACAAGCACAGTTGTCATACAGTAAAGCCCTCAGAAAGCTTGAATGGATTATTGCCTCTGTCTGCAGTCAAGTAGATAAATGGTTCCCACAACACTGAGGCTGAACATTGCTTAGATTTTATGGGTTTGGATCTCTGTTAGTTGCTTTTGTTTATGGAAATCTTCAGAAAGAAGCAAAACAGCAGTAACTCAAAAACAAACTGTATTTTTTTAAGATTCAGATCGTGTTCAGTTTAGGCTTGCTGCTTTAGTTGGTGTAACACGATGGTCAGGCATTTGTTTTTTTATAGGGGAAATAAAAGTGATTTAGTTAATTGCCAATGTATAAATGTATCATTCATTTATTTATCAAATAAAATATTAAGCTTGTTATCTTAGTCGGATGATGGATGCTACAATTCTAAACTGAAGGTGTCTGCTCTGTGGCGGTCCACAGCGGCAGTAGATTTGTCCTCCCTCCTGCTCTCAGTTGTAAACACGTGTAACTGTTAGGGAGTAGCTGCTCTCATGTCTCCCCGGTTCTCAGTGCTTGTTTTTGGCAGAAACTCTCCCGCTCTCTACCTGCTCAGCCTTCTCTTGGCGTGTGTCTCGACGACTGGTTTCTAAGCATCGTCGTCTGGCTCGCCCCCGTGTCTGCTGGGAAAATTTACTCACCACGGCATCCCAAGTTCAGCCCAACAATTGCACTGAATTAAGAATGTAGCCTTCTCATTAAATTCAAAGAAGCGTTGGTGCACTGAGTGTACAAAATACATGCAAGCTTGTCAGGCAGAAGTTAATCCTGACTTAATAACCAAATGGAAATGCCAGTTGTTGTGTTAATCCAATGAAATTAGTATCTGACAAATTACAGTAATTTATCACATTGATGCACAAATCCTGTAAATCTGATAATGCCATACAACAATTATAATTTCATTGATTTACAGTATTTCTCACCGTGGTTACTACAGGATGATTACTGGAATAGTTGGGTATGCAATGCTTATGTTGAACGCTCACAGTTGGATTAAACACTTTCGATTTTTGAGCATAATGACTTTGCTTGGGCACATTAAAAAAATGCTGTACCTAATTCACCACTGCCCCGGGCCCCCATCTCAGGACTGGACGCTGGCTCGATTCTGAATGACACTCTTTCATAAGATTCACTGCGCTGTCAAGAGACCCATAAATAGCCCCAAAAGTGCTGCTGTGAGGAGTTTCCATAGAAACCAGAGAATGAAAGTTTTTCTTTTGTCTCAAACTGAGAGAAAGACAACAGCTCAAGATGAGTAAACTGTCATGAGGTTCTGGTGTGACAAGAGCTGCTCGTCTGAAAGTCCCGGTGTGACAGCTCGATTTGAATGCCCATGAGTAAAAGAGAGGCTTGTTTATAGTATAATTTCCTTTATGTTAATTCAATAGTACTCTTGGTGATACTCATGTTTATGCTTTTTGGACAGGACACTTTCAAAAATTTGAGATCCAAGCAAGTAGAACAGAAAGTTCAGCTCATTCACATAACATACCCATTTTCAGTGCATTGAGGTAACTTTTAACACAATCATTATATGGATAAAACCTTTTAACAAGATGAAAACTCACTCCCAACAATACAAATAGTTACACAGGTTCAGCCTCTGCCTTCAACCACCCTGACTATCGCTGCTTTTCGTCTGTAGCCCAGTTCCCACATTTTACACCAATAACTCCTCAGGTTTTTAGGCAGAGCGGGGAGTGGGTGGAAGACAGCTGTATAGCGGTCATTAAAAAAGCCATTAGGAATCAATTTAAACTAATGCAGTGCTAATGGAAGCAAGATGGCCCCTGCACTCTGAATTCCTCACTTCCCACCATGTGTCACTTTTTTTCTTTTCTTCTGCCACAGTGTTGGTTGCAAGATCTTCAGTAAACAGTGACCCAGTAATGAACAACAAATGTCCTGTGACCACCTGGTCGGCGTGGCAGATGCCGCTCACGGTCCCTCTGGTCAAAACGTCTGACACATCTTGGCCTCGTAATGTTTGTAGAAGTGCAAACCTGATAGACTAAACCCGCCCTCGCACATACTGTTTTGGCAGCAGTACCCTCTCCTCACTCTGCAACACCCCCCACCCCCCACCCCACCCCACCCCACCCGCAGAGCTCCTGGAGGTGTCCATATGGGTGTGTAGTCATGTCTGGCACTTAGACGTAGGGGGTAAAGGTTTCTGTCTACTGTGGTTGCACACAACTCTTGAACTGCTGACGGAGCAAAAGTTACATGTAACCTTAAGGTATCACAGCTGTATTATACAAGTGTAAAAAAGCTGTTTTCATTTTATGTGTGATGCATTTCAGGCTCATAATGGTTGTGTGATTTTGTTGACAGGACGCCTAATTCGTTGTTGTTAAACCGTCTCTCGCAAACATTACTGTCTAAAGGCAAGCTGTTAGCTTAATTATCCCCATCTGACCTAGCCTTACCTCCGTGGCGCTACATACATGCAGGGCCTGTGCTTTTTGTGCCGGTCCTGCTCACTGGTTGTTGATATTTGGCTTTGCTGTAGAGCAGAACACTTTGGTAATTCAGTTATAATCCAGTACTGTGGAAGAGAACACTTTAACAGCCAAATCCCCTTAGCACACAGGTCTAATTGCATTATCTGCTATACAGGAGTAATTGCACACACCAGCTGATGCTCTGCACATTGAGCCTAATCTTTTCTTTTCCTCTCTCTCTCTCTCTCTCTCTCGCTCTCTCTCTCTCTCGCTCTCTCGTTCGTCTGCTTGTCTGTCTGTCTCTTCACACACATGGCTAAGTTAGCATTGTTAGCCCTCTCTCCTAGCGCAACTATGAAAATTTCACTCTAGATCTTATGTTTTATCAATTTCCAACAAAGCACCCTAACACTGAAGGCTATTGGTGGACAAAATTTCCTATTTTAGCACTGCAGTGGTAAATAAAAGAGTAAAATTGATACCCAAGGCAAAACAAAAAAAACTTTATAGTCCCTCCAACTATTAACAACTCTTAAATGTAGTGACAGAGGGATGTGAAATCAGTTGCCTGGTGTAGCCCACTTCATTAACCCTTTGTTAGCGCAGCTGATACAGGATATAGCACATTAAATGGTGAAAACAACCCATTGAACTGGTTTTGTACTTCACTGATCAGCATATTCACCACTGTGTCAAGCAGCCTGCGAACCAAAATAAATCAAATCATGTATCTTATTTCATAGTGAAGGTACAGTCGCCAGTTTGAGAAGGCTGGGCTGCTGTTATCGGTACTATGTGAAGAAGAAGTAGTAAAGGTACAGTCTAAGAATTTGGTCTTTTTGATGTCGTTTTGTTCATATAATTTGCTTATTGTAAAAAAAAAAAAAAAAAAAAGTTATAATCAGGCCTCGAAATGAAGAACCACAAGCGTCTTGTGCCCCACAGACTGCTTATTAGTTACATGGGGTCTAAGTGGAGTGTTGCAGCTGTGTGTAATCATGTACCTTTAAATCTTGAAAGAAGCTAGTAGTCATTAGATGTTGCCTGCAGATTCTCATTAGAGTAGCAAAAAAGTCTGATACAGCAACCCAACAGTGGCTTATGCTGCTGTATAATTGCTTCCATAAACTTTCACCGCAGATGTTGAGAACAATTGGAGAGGTGGAGTGAGAAAAAAATTTGAGTCGCCCCTCCTTTGTCGGATGTTGACGTCTTCTCTTGTGACTTTCTGGTGTTTCTGGGCCGCGAATTTCGAGACGGAACTTCCCACATTTCTTTGTCAGTGATTCATGCAGAGATGTACCCTGATGCAGTCTTCCTCCCCCTGGGGACGGGTTAAAAGCAATAAAAGCAAGGAGGATGTGTATGTCTGAATGTGTGACTGTGTGCTGAGAAGAGGATTTTTTTATAGCATCTCTGTGGTGGCAAGTGTTCATCTCTCTTCTGTTCGTTTCTTGTTAGAAGCACAGTCCCAACTGTTTTCTGTTTTCCAGAGGGGACGTTTGGGCAGGAGTGAGGAGTGCGCAGCTCTATGCGGGTCCACTGCAGACACAACAGCACTGTCTCCATGGATGCAAACCGGATATTAACCCCCACCCCCTCAGTATTCCTCTGTCTTACACACCGACTCCACCTCTTACATTCAGAGGCCCCTACAGTCAGTCTCTCTTCTTCTCACCATGTTAAGCCGAGTGAAACATGGAAATGTAACTCTGCTGACAAGCCCTCTTTTTATGAGGCCAGGACAAGGGAGATCAAGAACCAGCTGAGAAGTAGTGTGGAAACAAAACTTACTACCTCTGTCAGGTGTGAGCGTGCTCTGTGTTGACCAATACTGAATTCCCATCAGAGAAACACCTCTCTTTCATTCGGTTGAAATCGGCAGGGAAATGTGGACTTTCCCGTAAGTCTCACCTGGCCAATCTAGTTAACAGAAAGGACACATTGTTCTAGTACAGTGTTACATGTTGGACTTTATTTACCAACATCTTTTTATGAGTGCAGTCGCTTTTACCATGTGCAAGAGCAATTATGTAAGAGTGCTGACTTTGGACACTGTGCTATTGCTGAAGGTTTTTTTAAGTCTTGCCCTCTGTGTACAAACAAGCACTTACAAACTCCACAGTTTCAAGGGGACAAGCATTTCATACTTACCATGTAATTAGATCCCATTGGTTTTGTGTAGCGTGAACCTGTTCTGTCATTTGAAACAAAAATGGCAGAGCTTCCACTTTTCATTTGCATTTTCATCACGAAACTCCCTGCCAGGCCTGGGTGGGCTCAAAAGCCCGTTTTTTTTTCTCCCCCCTGAAAGGAGGCCCAGTTCCAGTGCAGTGTGCAGGGGAGGGGGGGGGCTGCAGTACCCCTCCTCCTGCTGCTCTCTCCCCACAGGCTGGACCAGCAGAGCCAGAGACTGATTGGCTCTGTTCTTCAGGCTGTGTGATTCTCTGCAGCAGGGTAATGTCACCCTGGCTCACCATCACGGCTCATTCTGTACTTTTATTCTCCTCTGAGCCTTTAAACGGTTCATTAGCCTTTAACAAGACTGCAGAGCCATTTCCAAACTCTGCTTTAACCCATCTCTCTCTGGCTAACTTTCTCACCCCGTCAGTATCTGCATGAGCCCCAGCACTTTTTTCTTATCTCTGTCTATATTCTTCGTCGACTCTGCAGTTGTCGAGTCGCAGTCGGTTTGTAGTGCTTGTGATTCTGATCACTGCTGAGGATGTCTAACAGCAAGTGGGATAAATGGTGGGGGGTTGGTTTGAACTGAAGCCTTCCTCATGGACACCCACCCTGAATGGAGAACATTGATGATTCTCTATCCTGCTAACCCCCCCCCACCCCACGCACACACACACAGACACACACAAACACACACTCCCCCGCTCCCTGTTCCTCTTTCCCTGGATTGTCATTCCCTGAATGGGCCTTTCAGGACTCTGGGCTAGCAGGCTGAGATACAAAACCTTCCTCTGCAAGATAAAGGGACAGAGCCCTGGGCCTTCTGAAGGCGTTAGTCGGCTAGTCACAACCAGCCGGGCTCATCCTACTTAAACTTTGAGCACAGCACATAGACCGAGTCACTGTCAGGACACGTACTGTCTCTGTAGAAACACACTCATACACTTCTGATGTATGTGTCTTTGTGTTTCCTGTGTTACAAAACAAACTAAATTCCCTCAGTGCATGCTTTCTAGTTAATTCAGGAGTGACGAGGCGCACTGTGAACACTGTTTTGAATTTTGATGGATTTAAAAAAAAAAAAAATGTTTACATGGACTGTTGTCAAGCTTGTTACAGTGCCTCTCTGGGCCTTCACTTGAATATTTTCAATCCCTGTTCTCTGCTGTAGTACCTTTCTGAAAAGTGCACTTTCGATTAGTGGTTAATTTTTCATGAATCCCACAGCTTTGAACGAAGCCTGTGTCCCAATTTGACACCATATACTAAAACTAACTTTACAAAGAGAAAGCATAATGTTTTGTGTTGCACTTTTTAAAAGCTGCTAGTAACTCTTTCATTTCTGTTCTACACCGGAAAATCAAGACCATAGAAAGCATTCCAGCATTGCTATGTATACTTAATTTTGTGAATCCAGCATCATTACTGGCTATAATTAGAATCGGTACAGTCTTTTCTTATTGTCATCCCTCTTTCTCACATCTCAAATTGTCAATCTCTTTCCAGGGCATACCCCAGCTCCCGTGTGCCAAGGCGCTCTACAACTACGACGGCAAGGAACCAGGAGACCTCAAGTTCAGCAAGGGCGACATCATCATCCTGCGCCGACAAGTGGACGAGAACTGGTACCACGGTGAGATGGGCGGAGTCCATGGCTTCTTCCCCACCAACTTCGTCCAGGTTATCAAGCCGCTGCCACAACCGCCACCTCAGTGCAAAGCCCTCTATGACTTTGAGCTGAAAGACAAGGAGGCAGACAAGGACTGCCTGCCCTTCTCTAAGGTGAGACTGCGACACCCACAGCTCTGCCACGCGGTCATTGCTGTAAAACACAAATACGTCTCATTACAGTGACGCACTGTCTACCAAGCGTTCATTTTCTCAAGTTATGCGTGTGTTAAAATGTAAGGGTTTAGATTCTGAGCCAGGCCTCTTGATGAACAACTGTAATTAGTCTGGATAGAGGGAACGCCATACAGAGTGAGGCATGGCTTAACTACAGTTATGAAGTGGGTCTATCTGCCCAGCTGTTTGGATCACACTTAGATGCTTTTGTACTCTGTCATCAGATGTTTATGTGCTGTATGACCAAAACAGAAACAAGCTTACTAAATAGTTTTCCATGCAGAAAGGCCATGCCTCAGACGCCAGTGTTTTTTACTCTTGGGCATGTTGTCTTTAATAAAACATTGTCCCTTCCTCATTATTTCTGTTTAGTGTTTGTTCCTCAAGGAGGAGCACTCTGAGTTAGCAGCATCCTTAATTGAGTTCTCTCTCATGCAGCGCCACTCTCTGTCTTTATATTTCAGGACGATATCCTGACTGTGATCCGCCGAGTGGATGAAAACTGGGCAGAGGGAATGCTGGGAGATAAAATTGGAATTTTTCCCATCTCATACGTCGAGGTAAGAAAACAAACTAGATTCTCTGCTTTCAAAATGTTGCAGATCATTAGTGGATCGAAGGCCTCGTGGAGATCAGCAGAGCGCCAAGATGCTTTGAACACATCTTGCAAAATGTGTACAATACATTGCTTCCTTTTTTGAAATGCTTATATGTTTCATTGAAGCACTAAACATGTCTTTGAAGATTTAGACAGTGTCTCCCTCTGTGAGCTTCACAGGTATCACTTAAAAGCTTATGGGATAATCCAGACAGAATGAAGTAAATCTTTGTCCTTTTAAAGATAATTTCTTTCTTCTTTTTTTTACTTAAAAATTGTGAGTGGCACTGTGCACTCCATTATTATAAAAATCATAAACAAGCAGAAACAATATCATGTTGCAGAACTTAGTTAGCACAATGGAAAAATCTCAGAATAGTTTTTCACTTGAAAACATTCTTGAATAAAGTAGGGGGTAGGAGCATTGCTTTCTTTCCTCATTTTCTTTATTCCCTTTTACATGTATTCTATCCAGGAGCAATAAATATTCATATTTTTGTACACCGAGAGAGTGTTTTACATTAACAGAATATTTCTAAGGCTATCCTTTGTTGTGATATTACACAGCAGGAAACACTGTAGCAGAATAGAAAATGTTGTTCTCTGACTAGATGGTAAGCAGTCGTGTTCAGGTTTCATAAACACATGAAGCACCATCACAAACATATAGAGCAGCCTATAAAAAGTTTCTAGGTTTCCTAGGTCATAGTTTTGTCTTTGTCTGAGGAGCCTCTGTTGCCTTTTCTAGTTATTTATATATAGTAATAGACAAGTGCTGTTAAAGGTGGTCTTAAATGTAATGAGGTTTTTCACCTGATATTTAGTTTTTAATCCTATATGACTGTCTTAATGTGCTGACATGTCAGGGATGAACCTGCACAGGCTCTCCTCTGGATTGGAGTCAAACGCTTAGCTTTTATGTCCTAAGTAGAGGGAGCTGCTTGGGGGTGATGTGTGACAGCGAGTGAGAGCACCCTGTGATTAACTGAAATCTGTTTAATGTTCCTCCTTTGATTTTTACTTAGAGTCACACATGATGGTGCCTGAAAGGGTCACAAAGCCTACACTCTCATAACCTACTTCAGAGTAATGTGTCCCGTGTGAAGACCTGATGGGTCATTCTGCTGCTCACCATCTCTACAGACGAGATACAGATAGATAAAGATGCAGAGTGACAGTTTTCATCATCACTTTAATAGTCTCAGTTCCATCACTCCTTCCCCTCTATCTGTTATTTCACCCTTTACTACTCTCTCCATTGCCCCCTGCCCCTTTTCTCTCTCTCTCCTAGTTCAACTTGGCAGCTCGTCAGCTTATAGAGTTGGACAAGCCGTCAGACTCCAGCGGAGACTCTGGCGAGGGGGCCTCCTCAGGGCCCCAGAGCAATGGTGCCCAGCGGGCAGGGGAGAAGAAGAACAGCAAGAAGCGACATTCCTTCACCTCTCTCACCATGTCCCACAAACCCGTGCTAGCTCCTCCTCCCCAGCGGCACTCCATGGAGATTAGCGGCCCGGTCCTCATCAGCTCCAGCAACCCCACAGCGGCTGCTAGAATCGGGGAGATCAGTGGGGGGCTTTCCTGCAGCGCACCTTCACAGGTAAGATACTCCACAGGGAGGAAGGGAGGAAATTAAGGAGAGCACCTGCTGCATTAGAGGTCACCTCTAGATATGCTGACTATCAGAAAGTTCATTTATAAAAGCGTAAAACATGACAAATAAGCACCATTTAGCCATTTAAAATATGTGTCCTTTTTCACACTTTACCACTGGGCCACATTCATATGTTCTCACTATGATGCTCATTCACTGTTTAGTGAGGCATTCTTCAATCCAGCATACTGGACGAGATGACTCTGTCAACCATCTGACTTGTCAGTATCCTGTTCAGTGGTGTTTAATTGCATAACTGGAAAAAAGAACAATGTAACACACAAATCATGGAAAACACAAAGTCCAGCTTCAGATCCTTTTGTTTTCACAAGATGTTTGTTGCTCTTCAAAGGCTCCGCTCTCCTTCTGTCAGCAATTAGGCCGACTTCCCTTTTCCCCATCATACCAAACAGGCCATTGCTCCATCCAAGCGTTTGAAATCATGGATGCGTGACTCCACTCTCCGCAAAAACGACTCCAGCTTAGCCCTCAAGGTTTCCACACCAACCCCCGACATGACAGCAGCTCACAGCTGCTTTATAGTTGCCAGCCGCTGGAGACTGAAACCTTTGACTTGATGCTAGACAGTCAGAGGACTGTCAGAGGTACATACAGATAGACAGGACAAGTGTTATTTGTCTTTGTCTGAGTAAATTAAAAATGGACAAAGAATAATCGTAAACTGTGTATGAAATTACATAATCAGTTGAAGGTGATCTTTTCAGGTTGGCATGTTGTTAAAAATCGACTAAATTGGCTATTTACTTGTCTGAACAGTATAAAGACAGTAGAACAAGTGGTTTGACAATATTTTGACAGTTCAGCTTGTTGCTAACTCTGCTTTTGCATTATTATTTTACTTTTTGTTCATTTGTTTCTCATGAAGGTGCCTTCTGTGCTGTCTGGCTATGCTCCAAAACTCCCTATTAAGCTCAATCATTAATGTTTCCTCTTACAGTCTACATGATAATGTGTTTCTTTTCTGAGTAGGAGACGGGGAGAGAGAGTGTGTGTGTGTATGTTAAACTTGATCCTTAGTAGCCTCTGTCTTTTTAAAAACCTTTTCATGTGGATATGATTTATATTTCATCAAAGACCTCCTGGCATGCGGAAGGTGTATTCATGTTTTTAATGACTTCAGACTTCATCTTTTCCCACCAATCATTATCAGGATACTTTTTTAGAATAAACGAAACTTATATTCACACCTGTAAAGTGATCCTCCCTGCTGAAAACAATATGTTTGATTTACAGATCACTGTTTAATAAAAACACAATACAAAGACTCTCCAGGCACTGCATGCACAGGCTCTTTGCTTTTCTCTTTGCCCCCTCCTCCTTTCACCTCTACTCATCTTCTCTCCTTCCAACACTCAGACAAAAAGACAACAAAGGTAAGCCCCAGTTGCCTAGGGGGCTGAGTAGTCTGTCTTGGAAATGAACACGCCTCCCATCCATCAATGTACAAGACAAGATGAGGAAGAATTGTCAGACAAAAGAAAAAGGTCTGCAGATGATGAAGAAAATAATTTCTCTCTTTTCCTGCCGCATACTTGTCCTGTACTGTTATTTATAACGGTGTATACAACGTAGGTGTATACAGACATGTCACTAACAGTGTCACCTTTGAGCACACTGTTATATTCTGCTTTCCTTTGGCTCACCACATTGAACAATAGATAAGGCAGCAGTGAAGACAGTCTGAGGTCGGTCTGCTTTCTGAACAGTTCACCTTAAGAGGCGGCTCCTGTCTGGAGCAGTCATGCATGGAGAGAGACCACAGGCTACAGGGAGATATTGTGTGTCCAACAGTGTAGCCTTGTTACCAGGACACCACCATGACTCACGTGGATGACTGGTCGTGGAAGCCACCTCTCTTTACTTGCCCAATGAAATGTGCTGCCATACAGTCACCTGATTTTAGTTTGCCAATCGGATTGTTAGATGACCATTGTGGTCATGGCTAAGTCACCTGGATACAAAGCCACATGTGTGCGTCACTGTTCAGTCAGAGTCATTTTCACACAAAGTGACAGGAGAGTGGAGTAGTGTTTTTAAAATGAAACGGTGGTGTGTTGTTGCTCTAAAATACTAAAGGTCATCAGACTTCCCATATGATCATGAATGATGTTTACCTCAGCACATTTCATATTGCTCATGTATGAGTAGAGCTTGTCCGCTAAACTGGATTCATCAGGGTTTATTTGACAGTCCACATTTCCCCTTTTTGTTGACAGGTACACATTTGCACAACTGGACTAATCGTGACCCCTCCCCCGAGTAGTCCTGTTACTACAGCAACGGTCTTCACATTTCCCTCGGAGACGAGCTACACGCCCATCCCTGTGGTAGGTGGAATCTTCTACAGGTCTAAATCTCACAAACCCATTGGTCAAAACAACAAATAAACAGTGAAGATTTGCCTCAGTAGTGGATTTAAGTTAGCATGTTGCTTTATCTGGAATACTAAACAGATTACACAGCCCAATTCAAACCATGTGGCTTGTTACTGTGGCTTGAGCCAAAGACAATACAATTGTATTTCCAAAGTAAGTTTTTCAACAGTTGAGACAGTTCTTACACTCATGTATTTGGTAGTATTGTTAGCATTCATTTCATACACTTTTGTGTGATCAATGCAACACTTTGTTGCATAATAACACTGCTAAAATCATATAAAAGCACACTACTTTATACCCTGCATGAAAACTGTGAATAAAGGCTTGAATGAACTAATGCACTCAATGATGTTACCTTAACTGCTACCAAGTAACATGGTCACTTCAGGCGGTTTAGATAAGAAGTTGTTAAACTGTTAATTTGGCCTCTATTTCAAATAAGATACAGTAGCTTTATTGTTCCACACGTTACTAACGAAAAACCAATAAAACTACCTTGTAATCTTTGAAGTGTACCTGTTAATATGTTCCCAGTTAATGCTGAGGGGGGGGAAATAAATACAACCACAAAAAAAAAGTCAAGAAATCCCTTCAGTCTACACAAAACAGCACGCACACTTCCTGTCTGTCTATGTGTATGCTCTGGCATGTGGAGTTTCTGAATGAGCAGGAATGTGTACACAAAAGGTTGAGCTCTCCGCTTCACTTGGGAACTCTACATGATGTTTTTGTACAGATGATTTCTCTAGCCTGCAGGCAACCTAATTATCTCAGCTCAAGCGTCAGCGGCGGTCTGAAACGCACATCGACACTCACACGTACACATAGGCCTATACGCATACCGCAGGGGCTGTCTGAGTGCCACTCTCCTCCCCCGTTGTGTCATGGAAGCTATTACTCTGCTGCTCAATGCCGGCAATGTCAAGCTAGGGAATACTTGTCTTGCTTATAGGTGGAGGAGTTGACTTCATCATTTTTTTTTTTAAAGAAAAGTTTTATGTTGATATAGAAGGTTTGTGTCTTATTTGTAATCCTGCACTGTGAAATAACAGGAGAAACAACCTAGAAGCTCACAAAAGATACAAAGAAAATGTTGGAAAAAAAAGAAGTATGTTGGGATCATTAACCTCATGTCAAAAGCTCGGGTCGCTTTTGACATTACAGACGTTCCACAAGGCAAAAAAAAAACAAGTGAGTCAAGATGAATCCACTCATGGTTTTTTTGAAGGTTCTTCTGAAGTATGTCTCACAGACATGTTTTTCATTGCATATGGTCCCAATTAAATACTGCAATGGATTTAACATCTAGTAATGTGGTCTCCTAGCAACAAACAAACAAGCAGAAGAGGAGATTCTCAGTTGAGAGGGGGGAAGTCGGGGACAAGACCGTAGTATCTGCCAAGCCCTGACTCTCTTCCCTGGTGTCGACGAAACCGAAGGGAATAACCCAGATGACAGATGATCTCTCATTCTCTTTCCCTCTTTGTTGCTCGTAAACAAACCAGTTTCTCCTCTTACGCAACATATACTCTGTTATTTGGTTTTTTCTTTTTGAGGCTCACATTACTTGTTGTTGTCTTTTTGCTCCATACTGAGAGGAAGTAAATGATGAAATTGTTGTAAACTTCTAATTAGATTTTTTGAATCTTTCCAGCTACTGATATGATTTCATCTTTTTTCTCTTTTTTTCCTTCTTTTTTTTTTTTTACAGGATGCTCTCCCACCACCCCCTCCTCCTCCCCCGCAGTCCTCTGTCTGCGGAGCAGCGTATTCATTGGCCGCCGGACAGAGACCCTCCCCCAGCATAAGCGACCAAAGTGGGAGACAAAGACCCACAGTGTGAGTTATAAAAACAGTCCCACACAAAAATATGCAGTCTTCTTAAATGTGCAGTGAAATGTCAGAAGCGGTTTGCGCACCGACGGCCGAGGGCTTTAAACGCACATGCTCAGTTCAGAGGGGAAGCCCTCGCCTGTCTGTGACCCCCACCCCCCACACACACACCCCCCTGCCTCAGCTGTCAGTGCGAGTCTGCAAAGTGTGAGCTTGTGCACAGGTGAGGGGGTTAAAACCTGTGGCTCACAGTCCCCAGGGTCCCATTGGAGATCCTCTCTGTCACCCTTGACTTTTGACCCCCCCCCTTCACCCCTCACCCCTCATTACTCCTTCAAGACACCACACACCTGATAAGAATTAGATTCACCCATGCCTGCGCTCCCCACCGTCATCTGTGTCAGCTTGTGCATGCACGTCAGACTCTGAGGCATTTATGTGCCCTCCCCCTCCCCCTTCCTTACAACATTAAAATCAGACTGAAAACATCCCAGCTGAGACTCCTCTATCTCCTTGGCTGCCATTCCAGGCCTGTTCTTCCTCTGCTGTAGAGAGATGACCCTGCAAATTGTTTTGTCCCTCCAGTGCTGATTTTCTCTGGGTCAGAGGGCACAGTCTCTGCTGGAGGGTCTCAGAGGAGATGATGACAGATGTACAGCTAGGCAGCGGGAGAAATCCAGAACAAACGGCACGCCGCACAAAATGTCAAAACAAATACTGCTTTTATTTTCATGAGATTGGGGGGGGGGCGGGAAAAGCATCTGCATGTTTATGAAATGATTCATCTTTGTTTACTGTTTGTTGTGGATCCAGCTATGTGGCGATGTTCCCATATACTCCCCGTAAGGAGGATGAGCTGGAGCTGAGGAAGGGAGAGATGTTTCTGGTGCTGGAACGTTGTCAGGATGGCTGGTTCAAGGGCACCTCCATGCACACCGGCAAGATTGGAGTCTTCCCTGGGAACTACATGAGTCCAGTCAGCAGGTCAGTCATTTATTATTGTCAACATACGCTCAATCACACATTCACAGGATTGGTTGTTTTTATGATTCCCAGACAATGTTTGAGACTTTGATGATCCTCCGACTTTTCCTCTAGTGCCACCATGAGGTTGACCTTTTTAGTTATTTATTGAAATATCTCAACGACATTTGAATAGATTGCTGTGAGGTTTGGTACACACACCCACTGTACCCAGAGGGAGAATTGTAATAAACTGGATCTCTGACTTCATCTAGTGAGATCATCTGGTCAAATTTTCATGTTGTCCAGTACATGTGCCAAACTCATGACATTCCCTCAGTCTCTGCTATGCGCAGTTGTAAACAGCAAATGTTTGTTTTTGTATGCTAACATTTGCAATACAAAACATCATACCTGCTAAACATCAAGATGCTAGCATGATCATTGGAAGAATTTTAGCATTTAGTTTGAGTAAAACCCCACAGAGCCTCCAGTATGGCTGTGGACTTTTTTTTAAAGCATTAAATACATTTTATGAGCTATAAAATGAGTTCTGGTGCTGTAATGTTTTCCTCTTGCATAACACTGCTATGTCTCACCCTGCCCAACGTCCTCTGCCCTCAGGACAGTGTCAGGAAGCACGCAGGCCAAAGTGCCCTTGAGTCTGTGCACTCAGGCTGGCAGGGGGGTCACAATCGTCAGCCCCTCTTCTGCTCCACTCGGGGCCATTGTTGCAGGGCCCGACTTCAACAAACCCCTCGCAGTGTGCTCCGGCTCTGTATCTGCCAGCTCCCAACCTGCAGCTGTGGTCACAGCAGCTCAAACGGCTACGGGCCAGCAGCCAAAAGTCCCACTGCACGTCAGCTCACAGATGACTGTGAACCAGGCCCGCAATGCAGTCAGGACAGGTAAGTTCACTGAGAGGACAGCAGTAACTAGAGGTATGAAAAGGGTTTATAATGTCTAATATTATTTATATTTCATTTACAGCTGCATGTCACAGTCAGGACCGGCCCACAGCAGCAGTGACACCCATCCAGTCTGCCACACCGGTGACCTATCTCCCACACCTTGCAGTGTGCCCACAGCCCCCCTCTTGTCCCGCCCAAGGCTGTACCCGGGGTGGAGTGGCAATGGGCTGTGCCGCTGCATCCCTGACCCCACCCAATGTCAGCGCAGCATCCCTGGAGGGTGACGCTTTGAGACCAGTACCTGTCCTCACTGTGCCTCTCGGTGCTGGAAACAGCTCTGCTCTGAATCCCGTCACTAACAACGCAGCTCTCGCCTGCAGATTGGACGTCAAGGTTGGAAATGTCAAAAATAATATCAGAGCTTCTGTGAATACAATTCGATTTTGTTTCCATTCAACCTTTGCTTTTGCAGTTGTATAATCATGTTTGCACGTTTTATCACGGTGGGGAATGTGTCTGTATTTTTCTCGCATATTTTAACAGCTTTTGCTAGATTATTGAAATGCCTCACGGTGGTTGCCTTGAGAAGTTGCCGCAGTTCTCTAACATAAAGTTCTGCTGTCTTGTTGCTGCAGAGAGAAAAGAAAAGTCTTCTCAAGCTTCTGTCCTCCAATAAGAAGAAGTCTCGTCCTTCACCCCCCTCCTCTCCCACCCTTGAGGCAGAACAGGCTGCTGCTGCTGGAGAGGCGCTACAAGGTGCCGTGGGGCCCGACACCTCCCCTCCCTCTGGCTCTGTCAACTGCGTGGAGCCCGAACCTTCTAACGCTGTTGCCTCTGCCTCGTCATCCTCCTCCTCAGCCTCAGACTCCTCCCATCGTAAGAGCACTCCACTTGACGGATGCGCTCCTATCGCTCCTCCTCCTCGTCAGCCGTGCTCCTCTCTTTTATCTCAGCAACATGACGCACGGCCCATCATATGTGAGAGGTAAATTGATGTAAATCGGCAGTTCCACAGCATTGTTTGTTATCGTCTTGCTTATCTGCCTTTTACACAGAAAGTGTAACACTATATTACACGCATTCTGACTTATCAGCTGTCATTGTTGCAGCGTGTATCACTCACTGACTTTGCCTCTGGCTGTCCTCCCTAGGTACAGGGTGGTGGTATCATATCCTCCCCAGAGCGAGGCTGAGCTGGAACTCAAGGAGGGCGACATTGTGTTTGTTCACAGGAAGAGGGAAGACGGCTGGTTCAAAGGCACGCTGCAGAGGAACGGCAGGACCGGACTGTTCCCCGGCAGCTTTGTAGACAGCATTTAACACATACACACACACACACACACACACACACACACACAGCAGAGCGATCACAACCACCACCATGACCCAGCTGACTGCTGCTAGCCACCGTACAAACCAAACACATCAGCACAAATGGCAAGGTTGCTGGGGACAGATGGACGTTTCTCAGAGCCGGCTGCAGCTCTTGTAACTGAAAAAAGAACAGTGGCACATGAGAGAGAGAGAGAGAGAGAGAGAGAGAGAAGAACAGGACATGTCAGTGAAAGCACAGTGGACAGAGTTAGACGAGAGCACACGACTCATGAACTTTTCCTTTTTTGTTGGTTATTTATATCTTTGTAACAATTCAACTGTTAAATGTGTGCCTTGTACTGTTCCTCACTTTATTGTACATACGGACACAAAGATGATTAGTCCTAAAACAACCAGTATGAACTGTTGATATAGATATGTTACACATTTTTAACTTATTTCATAGATTGGCCTTTTTTTTTTTTTTTTGTAGTGCAGCACATTAATGGGTTAAGCTGGCACACGCCTTATGCCATATTCTACCACATCAAATATACTTTTTTACCTTAGACTGCTGATTTTTCTCTTTTTTTCATCATTTCAAACTGTCAGCAGATAAGAGAAGGTAAATCAGATTCAGCAGGGCAGAACAAATTAGCAGTGTCATCATCACTTGTGCTGTATAGTAGGAAAAAAGGACACTTACCCCCCCTCCCCCCAGCTCCGAAGGCATTACCTTAAACCTGAGAGATCTGCCGTATTGCACATGTGAAAGTTGCACATCGCTGAATATTCCTGCGGGGTCGCTCACAGGCCTCCGGATTGTTTTCTCCCGGCACGGCTGAGGCTGAAGTGCGAAGGACTCGTTACCCGCGGCGATCAAATATTTGCATGTGATTAGCAAAGCCATGGGTGAGAGACGAAGTGGCGATAGATGTGTTGCACGATTGTTTGGTTCTGCCTTCTTTTCTTTTTTTTAATACATGAAAGAAAAAAAAAACACTCCAGAATAGACATTGCAGTCAAATATTGCTTACTTTGTACCTTCTTTGTATTTACTGACCAAGAGTAGCTGCTCTCCTACCCCCCCCCCCCCCCCCTCATCGGCAACAGCCAATCCCAGACGTAGCTCTACATCACAAGAGCGACATAACATTTCAGTATCGGCATTGCAACAGGTTCTTTTTTCAGTGTATATTTATGTTTGTTACAAATTCCACAGAGGCTGAGACCTGCTGCTCTTAAAGAGTCTGTCATATAAACTTAACGCAGTAAGGCACACAGGATACAGTCACCCTTTCAAACAGGTTCTCAACTTTTCTATATTATTAAAACTCATTCCTAATGTGACTCGTGGCAATAAAACACAGCTAGCTAAAACACAGAATGTAACTTATCATCATGTCACTCCATGGGAAGAGGCGTGTGGTGTAATTCTGTGAAATCTCAAAAAGTTTTTTTTTTCTTTAAATAGAAATCAATCACTTTGACCCCCTTGATTTTTCCTTATTTTTGTGGTTGGGTTTTTTTTTTTTGTTGTACATTACGTCTATACAAAGTTTTTAATGTAAAGTGTTGTATTGACTTGAATTACTGTAAGATGTCTTTGTGATTGGAGGGGATTCGGGGGGTTGTTTTTGGTGCTTGTTGAACATAAAAAAAGACTGAGCAGTTTTACAATGAGAATGAAAAGTAGTCAAATCAAATATGTCAATACACAACTCCTCTTTTCCTTATGTGTTCAAAAAAATACACTTGGGTAAAGAAATGAAATTCTACAGAGTAAAGGTAATATGAGGTAACATTTTAGACTGCCCCCTCCTGCCTTGGTGGACCCTATAACAGTTAATGTAATGTGACTTGTATATCTGAACTTAAACAAGTCCCATGATGTCTGAAGGGGGGGTATTTAAACACTTAATCACTTAAATCGTGCCAAATTTGATATTTGGCTCAGATAATGAATTTACTGACTGAATTGGACCCAGAGTTTCAAGTTGTTTTTTTCTATATTGTGTTTTGTTGTTAATTGAGGGGGACCACTGTGTAACTGACTGCTGGAATATGTTGTAGATTGTTTGAAAATTTGAAGAGCGTGTTGGAAAAAAAAAATGATGGTACAAATCACTGTTAGGGCCTTTTTTTTTTGTTTGTTTTTTCTGAATTGGTACTTATGTAGAACTAACCTGATGTTGCATCGTTGTCTTGGCAATCACCACACCAACCTCAGGCTCTAAGCTGAAATCTTCCTCTTGAGTGTCTTTTCATTTCACTGGTAAGCCTTTAATACACACATCGAACTTACTACAACACACACACTTTATCATGACATATGCACTATCATAACGACTCTAATCATACTGACTTCATGCATATGCTGCACAGTTTCAGACTCAAAAAACATGAAGCATTTCTTTCGGTAGTTAATTGAATTTCATGTATCGGAACACATGGCGATTTAAGCTCGCTTGATTTTAACTTAACAGATGCCAAGGTGACTTACTTGATTTTTTTTTATTTTTATTTTGTAGTTAGTCTGTATGTCTGAAAATGGTGAAACTGAAATCAATCTATTTGGCACAAGTGTATTATGTGAAAAATATTCTGAAGTATTTGAGGGAATAGCACATTTTGTAAAAGTCTCTATAACAAATAAAAGCTAATGGTTTCCATAATTTCCTCAGGCGAAGTCATTGTTTCATGACAGTAATGTAATGTTCTCTTTCCCCTTGTTTTTTTTTTTCTTCTTCTTTTTGCAGCCTGGCCAGAGCTATCTAACCAGAATTATCATGAAAACACAGACTGCTGCTGACAGCCCCTTCTTCCCTATTCTCCCCTATCACTGGACTTGAATGGCATTAGTATCTAATTCAGGGTCTGAGTCTGACAGAAAGTATACACACATATGATTAACACAGCAGAGAGACAGTTGTTCCTGATTGAATGTATTTGGGGTACAGCACAGCACAGTACATGTGGTCATTAGTGTCTCTAGGATTAAACACATCTTGCTGTAGAGGAGCTGCTTCTCTTCTCTTGTGACTTGCAGTGGAGTGTTGCAAAAGGAGGTGAGCCTTCCCAGTGTGTTCGACTGGGAAGCACTGACAGGAACTGACAAGCACCCACAGAGGTCATTGTGCTGCACATGGCTCCCTGCAGAGGATGGGTTACCATGGAAATGAGTTCTTCCAATTTATGAGCACAAGACTATACTGGGCAGGAATAATAAAAATTAGACATTGCAGGCGAGAATAACAGGGTCCAAGCATCCCGACACACAATTTGCACCTGCAGCTTTGATCCTCCTGTCCATATGTCCAAGTGTCCTTGGGTAAGACACTGAACTTCAAATTGATCCACATGATCAAACACCACATGTCATCATAATGCGCTGCCATCACTATATACGTGTAGTTGAGTCAAACTGTAAAGCACTTTTGAAAGAAGCTGTATTTAAAGAAATCCATTTACTATTGTCCTGTTCTAGCGAATATGCTACATAGTAAGAAAGCACAAACTGCCATTATACCACTGCAGGTCCTGAATTCACATAGCATCTGGCGTGCAGGCTAGACTAGTATACATTGATTTAAAAGAACACTATGCTGCATGAAGACCGTCAGGCGAGGAGGAGTAGGGTGGAAAACCCAACAAAAGAAAATGAGGCAAAGAACGTGTTTTATCCAGCATTTGGCCTTTTAAACAATGCCTTTTATTCATTATGCTCTTAAGATGCCTTCTACTGCAGGACTAACACTCAGTATGAATGTCTTAAGCTTTGAGGCAATAAAATGTGCAAGGCCACGAGAAAATGGAGGCTCTTAACACTTATAGTTGTCAGTGAATAGTGTTTGTTGAACTGCAGTGACCTCAAATTTGTGAACTCGTGATTTCAATGAAATGAAATGTCCTTCCTGGGTGAGAAAAATCTGTAAAATGACACTGTTTGCTTGACTCTGACTAAAATTTTTAACTGCTTAGTCTAAAGGAAATAATGCGTCTGTGTAGAGCGTTTTACAGTAAAAGATACAACTGCTCTACATGTCCAAAAGGATGCAGAATTAAACCAACCTAAAACCTTCATGAAAGAATGCTGTACTACATGAGCACTCTGAGACAAACAGTAGCATAAACACATTATGCTTTTTAGTCTCAGGAGGATTTCTTCATATGAATAAGGTCACAGATGTAAATACATGTTGAGATCCTATGCTATTTCCTAGTGATATCTTTCATTATGCTGCCATTTCATCCAAATACCACAGTTTTATACTTAAAAGTCAAAGTGGATATGCAAATAAGATAATCCTGTTGCACCACTTATTACGCCTCTCAGATGCTGTCTCACCATGTATTTTGCCACAAAAACAGGATTAATTCAGAATGACCATAACAGTCCTAACTGGCATGTCCAGGGTTTCAACTCGCAGTAGATTTTCCTTCCAGATGACAACCAACTACTTGACACCCTGAGCTAAATCCCAGGACAATTACTTGTGTGCAGTGAACACAGGGCAGCAGGAGGCCACAACATGAAAAGAACTGGAGGAAGTGATTAGTATCAGCTCTTGACCGACAAAGTGTAAAATATCCTTCATATGCACATGATGTTTGGTGTCATTTTGAGGAAGTAAAATCAGGAGGAATTCATAATATAAATGAGAAAACAGATGTATACACATGTTGAGAATAATACCAGAGATGTTTTTGCTCTCTGATCAGTTTCACACATAAAAAGACAAGATTGAAATACAAATGAGATACTCATATTGCACTATTTAAATAACTGTGGCTCTCAGAAGTATCGCCACCATGTATTTTGCTACAAAACAATATGAAGGTCAAGTGTCTTTTGGCACTGCACGCACCACACTAGCTCTTTGATGTATCTACCCGCCTCAGCCAAGTTAGCCTGGTTATCTGTCTTCATGTAGAGTATCTGCTGTCACGGTGACAAACAAGAGACCTGAGCTGGACCATCCTCCCATAACATTGACCAACGCTATGGGCCCTAATTTAACTGTGTAAGCGTAACAATAAGTGCAAAGTAGTAAGTTTTAGGTGCTTGGACTTCTAATAATAATACAAATCTGACCAAAAACAATAAGATTGGATCCATAATTAGTGTTTTTTCATTTCCTTTGTTCATTTCCATTTGTTTCACATTCTTTAGCCAATTGTGAGAAACAAATACTGCTAGGTTTGATGCATGAATATGGCCGTCTTTGAGTTGTACATAGGTTAATAGGAATGTAGAAGGTGGAGGACTTGACTGAGTTTCATGTGTTTACATATAGGAGAAGTTATGTGTACAAAGTGCATGTGAAATATTCATAGCTGCCATTTAAAGTTCAGGAATTGAGTCTTAAGGTCAAGAATTTGGTGATAATGTTTAAGCTCGGGGTGGGTCAGGCATTTCAAGTCACTTAGAGGAATGTCAGGGACATTTCATATCTCATATTGATCAAGGAAATACTTTCACCAAACATGCTAGTGGGTTAATTGTTAATTTTTTTATCCATAACAGTTTAAATAAGGTGAATTCCTTGCAGGACCTACAATGAATAGGTCATCTCTTTCATAGATTGTTCTAAAACAGAGCAAATATGTCAGTGTTGTCACAATAGTCCAGGTACATTTGTACAGGAAGGTGCAGGCTACAAATACAAAGCTTCAGGACTTTCAAACAATGAAAACAGAAAGTAAAATATATGCACACATCACCAGGAAAACATCAAGGATTGACCTCTGACCTAAGCCTAAATACTGAATACTGAAAATGCATTGAAATGTTAAACTTCTCTAAAATGGACTAGGGTTAATATTATATGTGTGTACATGCAGGGACATGATCACAGATCTATGTCTGAGTGTGTATACGGGTCTGTTGGCAAGCATCATTAGATCACTAGGGTGTGAAAGTGGGGAATAATATCTTGGTGCTCTGGAGGTGATGTGAATATAAATGAAGCCTCTCTTCTCTCTCTCTCTCTCTGTAACAAACATAGTTAATATTAATGAACATTGCAGTAAAGAGTAATAACATTTGGAGCAAATGACGCTGTTGGTTGTTGTATTTTTCTGCTGCAGCACAGGAGCAGATTGTTAATGTGATCTGACCTCAGCAGCTGAACCCTGCAGCGTGTCTCGCTCCGGTGGACGGTCCAGGTGTGGGCCAAGGTCACTCTCAACATTACTTCGCAATTGTACACCGGTGCCAGCTTTGTTTTCTTCATGAGATGTAGTGTATGTCCATAGGGAGCAGTGACATACCATGCAAAGTGCAGTTTAGGGCCATCTGGTCAACGTGCACTAGTATGAATACAAATCTAAAGAACAAAACAAAACATTGTAGAGAACTGTATTTGAATTATTCCTTTGAGATAAATATCCCAGAAAATATTTGCCATCCTATCAGGGGTGGCTAAGCCCACAGCACCCAAAACCAGGGCCAATGTACTAGTAGTGGTAGTACTAGTAGTAGTACTAGTAGTAGTACTAGTAGTAGTACTAGTAGTGACTTATTTTGGTAGATCAAAAGGAAAACAAAAAACATTACATTTATATAATATATGTATTTTTCTTTGGGCTTACTTTGCCCTATTTAGTAACTGGCAGGGAGGCTGACAGGAAACGGAGTGGGGGGGGGGGGGGGGGGGGGGGGGGTTGTGACCTGCAGCATAGGTCCCTGGGCAGATTCAAACCAGGGGTGCTGCAATTATGTGTCATGTGCTCTAACCACTCAACTACCAAGGCGCTCCACATTTATGTAATATTTGATATTAGTTATTACATTTTTAATTGCATTTCAATCAGTAACACTGCTTCAATGAAATGTCTTCAGAAGTTTCACTTTTAATCACAATTTTTATGAACTCGCTCAGATTCAGTCAGCGCTTGTTGAAGAAGAAAAATTGAATTAACCTGATTTTTAAAACATTAAATAGATTTATATAAATAGATTGGGGCGTTTTAGAATACATTCGATGCTGCAGCCCCAAAAGCCCCCCCCCCCCCCAACTCCACCCCTGGCTCCGCCCCTGGCTCCTATATTTAAGATACATTCATATCATGATCATAATTAACTACAGTAAGATCACAATGTGGCACTACAAACACATCTAACAGAAATAACATAAAGACATTACTTTGTACTGACTCTCATGACCTTTGCAGTTCCTGTCATTTGTTAATTAGTTTTTTTTAAAAGACAGTTTGACAAGGCATTAATAATAAAATCACAGCTGTAACTATAATTGTAATGATGGCGACTCCATTTAGATAAATATTAACATGTATTAGCTCAGCTTTCACAAACAAGACACAAACATTAACCACTAATTGAAAATGACTTTAGATAGAATTGAAACACAGCATAAATGAGTCATGCATGTTATTATGAATGGCAGGCTGATAAACTATTACTGTTTAAATATTCTGTATACTCGGCACTGATAAGATCCACTTTTGATTACAGATGTGTAGTACATGTAAAAGCATGTAAAAGTGCTTTACAAAGATAAGACAGGATTCAGAGTAGAACAATAAGACTATGTGTAAGGACTATGGGAACAACTCTAATAAATGCTCTGTTACTAGAGGTTTGAGAGCTGCCATTACATCTTACACAAGAGAAACTATCAGCAGTGTATAGCAGTGGTTTATAATCTCACCACTGAGGTTTTAAGTGAATGCTGCTAGTTTACTAAGTTTAATGATAGATTACAGGTTAGACTGCAGAAAGAGTTAAACTACAGTCCATCATGTTAATTATGTTAATTTAAAGACAATTTAATAGATTTTTGAGAATATATTCAGATGATTCAAGAAAATCCTGCTTACAGGCATGTGGGAATTGGTTTATACTGCATACACCAGAATTGAATGTTAATATATATCTCAGACTGACTGTTAACGTGTCAATATTTTCAGCAGAAATCACTGCAATCATTTCTGGCCTTCAGCGGGTAGGACACGTACAGCCATTAAAAACAGTTATTTGCTCAGATTCGTCAGCAGCTGTCAGAGGTTCATCATCAGAGGAGATCTTATGATAGAAATACTCATTATGCTTTATAAGATTACAGAGGACGGGTAGCTACAGAAGAACGGTTTTGTTGGGCCCCTGCTCATGTAGGTGTTAAAGGTAATGAACAGGAAGATCATATGGAAAAAAAGGGCTCTTAAAGTATATAAGGAGTGATAAAAGTAGCTTATGCAGGGGAGTGATAAAATCATTAATTAGAACAGCCATAATTAAAGCCTAGTGGAAGGAAGGGGATACAGATAATAAAGGGAGACACTATTATAATATAGAGTTGAGCTCATGCTAAACAGTTTAAAGGAGGATATCATAACCGCAGAGAGGAGGTAATCATTATATGATTAAGGTTCGGGGGTGCAGGTTTTCATTCCACGTTATAGGCTACTTAATGGGAAAAAAGTCGATTAAAGTTGTGTCAGTGGTGTAACACTGTGGAATATGTACACCACATTATCATACACTGTAATAAACATAATTCAGAGAGGGAGACATTAAGAAATATAGTATATGAGACAGGTCAGGAATGGAGTTTTAAATTAGTGCTGAGCAAGGGGAATCAGAGGGTGGGTGATGGGTTTTATACCACAGGCAGGATTAGGAAATAGTCTAGAGTGAGATTTGTTTGTTTGTTTGTTTGTTTGCTTTTCTATAAACCAATATAATGAATATAATGAATCTACAAATTCCAATACAGTAGGTGGCGTTTTGCAACCCGCCAATAAACACAAAGGAAGAAGCAGAAGAGGAAAAAAAGAAGGAGACGGCGCCATCTATCGACCGATGCTGAGTAACGCAACAACACTGAGAAAAAACATGGCGCCGTCGATGAACACCTACTCCTCTCATATTCGGTGCTTTTCCAGTCAATAAACTCACTTACCGAGAAGCAGGACAATAGAAAATAAGGTAAGTAACAGTTGGCTGTAGAAACTTTATTATACAACTGTTATGTAGCTCGGAAACTGTTTATATATCACTAGACAACAATGTGACCCTGAAGTAACAGCAGCTAATATAGCGAATATTAGCTTGACCTGACTGAGACTGATTCATAGACTTCATTAAAAAATAAGAGTTATTATCAGTCAGCAGGGGTTAAAGTTCTCAGGCACCATGCCTGATTTCAGGCATTGAGCTATTTTAAACTCATATAATTATTAATTCAATTCATTTTACATATTTCCTCATGGACAACTTTTCAGGCTCACAAATCTTGTCTAGCTTTAATCCTTGAGTCAGAGTTTGTTGTTTAAAGTCAATAATGCTGAAGTTTTACTAACTGTACGCACCAAGCTGTTATTAAAGAGTTTATACAGACTTCGTGGTGACTTTTTATGTCTTTAAAAAAAAAAAAAAATAGTATTTTCATTTTATGGTATTTTTCATGCTATGTCTTTGGTGTTATAGTTTATATTGAGGCCTATATTGTCAATTTACATACATTATATTTCGTTGGGGAGTCATTTTGTACTGTATAGTATGATGAAACATGTTATAATACACCTCTGGATGTAGTGTTGTGTTGATGTGCACTCTCTCCTGCAAGCTCATGTCCAGGCTGGCGGTGGTGTGTGGGGGGTCCAGAGGCATCGGGAAGGCTGTGTCCCGCCTGCTGGCAGAGAGGGGCTGCAGGCTGGCCGTCCTCTCCAGGAATGAAGATGCTGCCCAAGCCACCGTGTCCTCTCTGCACGGAGGTACACTGCTGCACTGTGTGTATATGCACAGATGGTTACATACACACCAGCGTACATTTTCTGCACATCTACATGTATGTTTTTGAAGGCAAGATGCAGACCTAATGCAGTGAATCTCAGTCTTTCTCTCTCACTTTCTAGTCAGTTTGCTTTCCTTGCACTTTTTTTGCTTTCTAATGTTTTTGTTTCTTCAATGCGAGCTCCATGAAATTTAAGCAGTTGCTCAGTTACAGAGGACGTCACATTGTTTTCCCACTGAGTTGATTTCTATACAAAAATTATTTTCTTTCAGAAGCCTGACAAAATGAAATAAATGTTGACATTTTGAATTCATACACTACAAAAAGCAAATCTTATGCTGGAAGTCTGCCTCCAGTTTCCTGCCTGCCTCACACACTGAAATTCAAAAACACAGAGGCTTATCTTTTGCTTTTATGTTGTACAATAAAACCTACAGCGCCTGCAGCTATTACAAACAGATTGCAGTCATATAACCATCCTTTGCATCTTCCCTCCAGCTGACCATGTGGCTTTCAGCTGTGATGTTTCCAAAGAGCAGGAGGTGCAGAAAACCTTTGAAAGGATCCAGAAGACCTGTGGAAACATCTCTTATCTTGTGAACGCAGCTGGCATCAACAGGTGAACAGGCACGTGAGCGGACTCCTCTGCTGAAGCCCTGCTCTATCTGCTAAAGGACATATGTGCATATTTATGATGGATATAATGTTTTTTTTTAAAGAAGAATCTTTAGCAGACCTGTATTACTGTGTGTCTCTGTTTGTTCAGGGATGCTTTATTACTGAGGACTAAGCCGGAGGACATGGTGACTCTGCTTCACACCAACTTGCTGGGCACCATGCTGACCTGCAGAGCGGCACTGCGCAGCATGCTGAATACCCAAGGAGCCGCCATTGTTAATATTGGTATTCACTGTTTCAACAATAGCCATGAATAGTGGTGTGTTTTCAATTTGGTCACAAGGTGGCAGTGTGTATCTCATTAGAGTCACTTCATTTTTCTTGTGAGTATTTTTTGCATATTTCAGGCTAGTTTCTACAAATCCCTTACTGCCAATCTGCTTTTTATATAAATCATACATTTTTAATGAGGGGTGATCATTTTGTTATCAACTTAAGATAATGCACTTAAAATCAGAGAAAACTCTAACACCCAAGAATGAAGGACAGTTGCTAATTGAAGTTGTCAGCATTGAATTTATATAATGTCTAAGAAAGGGTACTGTAAATAGATTTGATTATGAATTGAATAGATTATTATACTGACATAAATTAAAACCGGTGGCTGACTTGAGGGTGGTAACACACCTCAGAGTGTTTTTAGCTGTAATGTAAATTATAAGATTGTAAGTGACTTGTTATAAATGGGTTCAAGCACTTTTATGGTCCTTTAAGTATAATGACTTCAAATACAATGGAAACTGCCTAGTTACAGTGATCAACCGCTTGGGACAGAATCATTCCTATACAAATGATGTATAAATCATTTGCTTATAGTGATCACATAGTCTGCATTCAGTGATAATTTGGGGTCTCTTCATTCATGACAACATTTGGAAAAAAATGTAATCTACGGTAATTCTATTTTCATTTTACTTTTACTGTACATGTTCTTAACAACTGTGACACCATTATTACCTTGCAGGTAACCCATCTGCTTCTGTCTGGCTACCTGAAGCTGCTGCATGCACATTGAAATCATGATGAGAAAAAGAAAGTCTCTTTTTCTCTCAATGAATCACGTTGTCTCCTTGAAGCTTGTGACAAAGTAACAAAAATGAGCCAATGAAATGCTGCAGTGAAACAGCTGCACTGTATTTAAGTAAATAGCAAAGCTGTCTGTCTCATTACTTTATATTCATTTTATAAACATTTAAATGCCAGTTAGATGGTTATCTGCATGAGAAATACACAACAAGGAAAAAGATTGGTTATAATAATCATCCATTTATAGTGATCAATTTGACCAGGACAGATGTGATCACTACAAACAGTTTCCACTGTTGTGGTTTCCCACCAGGGCTGTTTTTTTGGAAACATTTCTGTCATACAAAGTGTTCTTAATGGATGTCTGTTTTCTGTTTGTAGGCTCTGTTGTGGGCCTGAAAGGGAATGCTGGCCAATCTGTCTACAGTGCAAGTAAAGCTGGTTTGGAGGGCTTCACACGCTCCTTAGCTAAAGAAGTCGCTTCACGCAACATCAAGGTCAACCTGCTGGCTCCAGGTACATCACTGCTCTGCCTTTCCCTCTCTGTCCTGTCAGCATCATATTTGTCTGTTTTTAACACATCCCTGCCCTCTGTCTCCCGTCCAGGTTTCATTCGCACTGACATGACTGCAGGGCTGAAGGAGGAGGACAGGGTGCGCGCCATCCCGTTGGGGAGATTTGGCGAGCCGGAGGAGGTAGCACAGGCTGTCCTCTTCCTTTTGGAGTCTTCCTACATCACAGGACAGGTGCTGGTGGTGGATGGAGGGCTACAGCTGGTCATGTAGAGAACGAAGCTTGAAACTACTCGAAATAATGCCAGAGTGAATGTCTCAATCTGCCTTTTCCAGATGCTTGACGTTACTCATGACCGAGATAAAAAACACTTTGCACTTAAAAAGTCTTTGTGGCTGAAGCTGAATGTTACTCTGTGGACACCAGGTGGAAACATGAAATTCAGAATCATATCTGTTGAGCCATAAAAGTGCAAGATGCAGTTTTTATGATCTGTATCAGCTGGTTTATCCTCCAAATTCTTTCTGCAAACCTTAAGAGCAACCAGAATCTTTGTACAAGCTGTTACTTTTTGAAATAGACACACAAACCCACATCTTACACAGGATCTCTGTCCTGCTGTTCTCTGACTTTCTGCTGAGTCACCCCGTCCAGCCGCAGTAGGCGGGGCCTGATGTGTGTGTGTGACAGTGGGTCATGACTAACGCTGCTGACTCCAGTGTGTCTGGCCCAGTCCAGACCTCCGTGACCTGAGCTCCTAAATTTGATCAGTAGATTTAACGCTGTTGGTCTTTTTCCATGACTGTAACGCGGCCGCCACCGATCACAGCGCTCATGTTTTGTTTCCCCCCCGACCTCCCCAGGGAGACCCCCCTCGCAGCCGGCACATGTTGCCCCCTCCACCAGCGGCCCCCCCTGAGCCCACCTCTGGAGGGGCCTGTCGAGGGGGGCCAGGCATGTCGAGCTGCAGCTGGAGGAAATTAGAGGTAGTGGTGGGGAGGTGGGGAGGGGGAGGGGGGTATTTTTAGTTCTGGGAATGTTTTGAGTGTCTGGTTACAGCTCTGGTCCTGTACTGTGGATGGATGGGGTTGGAGGTTGGCTGTCATGCTCAGTGAAAATGCTGTGTTGCTTGTTACTCCTCCAGTTCCCCCCTAAAACAAACCGTTTTATTCGCATTTGTATCCTAAATGTTTGATTTTTGGATTAAAGGACTGGATGATATTATACTCCAATTAACATTCTGAGCAAATGATTATTTATTTATCTTTTCAAATGATACATTTCCATTGTGACTGATGTTGTGTTCTTTGGCCTTGTGGTATTGTTTTAGGAGGAGCCTGCCAGTCTATAAAAACATCTCACGCTGTCTCTGAAGAGTTTGATTTTTATTAACTTTCATAACCTAAAATAATATCAGGAGAACAATCCATATACAGGCATTGATTGGCATAGAAATGCGCAGTAACAGTAACAATCAGCTTATGCAAGCTCTGGACAGACACAGAAAAAGATGTCCACTTTGTATAGTATTACAGAGGTGACAAAAATAGTAGATATAAATATATCTTGCTTTTCGCTGTCCATCGGCTTAAAGTGTTTGCTACCCCTGAATACCAGAAAAAAAGTTGTGTTTTTATACATCCTGGTAAAGATTGTTTGGCATTGTACAAGTGTCCAAAACTAACATGCAAAGAAATTGTGTTTGCATTAAGCCTAAAAGTGATTTAAGGCAGTAAATATATTTATAAAACTTCATGATACAGAAAAGAGAGTTTTATCAGTGAACGCTTGACAAAAAAAAACAAAAAAAGGTTGCTGATATAAGTTATGTCAGGATTGATGGGAAAGTAAATAGTCTTTTTTTTTAATACAAAAATAAACTGGACAATCTGTGACGTGTGTGACAAATACACTGAAACCTTTCACAGCACCCTCTCTTGAGTGACAACATTTCAATTCACACACCTCTAAAATAAACCATCAAAGAAAGAGAAAAACAAAAATCACCAAAATGACGTGCCGTCACCAAAGTTTGTCACATATCCCATTTTTCAACATCGTCTTCACCGCTGCCACGATCACTTCTTCACATCCCCCTCTATCACATATTCACATACCACATTAAAGTTGACACCCCGTCACAAAAACCTGCTTTTTCCGTTACTGTCTCATTCTGCATCTGTTGGATTCGACCTTTCTAAATTTCTGCTGCGCTCACAAACACATCTCGCTAATGTGTAAACATCCTTTTCCCCTTTTGCCAAAAAAACCCCACTAAACATAGTGTTTGTAAGGCCCGGCCTTGTCCAATATCTGTAATATGCTAATCTATGACAACACCAAGACTGTGTGATACTCTAATTACTATCAGATACTGGAGAAATCAGTATTGTGCTACACAAGCCAACACATGATGAAAGTTTGTGTTCTGCGTTCCCTCCTTCATCAAAGCTACGATGCTTTGAGTCATTCAGTCTCTTAAAGTCGCCTTTTCCCCGTCTACACACAGTTGGTGTTGAGTGCTACTTCTAGATGCAGTATTAGTCTGTGTATTGCAAATGGCACCACTTGAACATGCATATTAATTCTATGTTTCATTTTCAACTTAACTTTTATCTTTACATACAGGAGAGGCACTTAAACAGGAAACCGTACAGTTCATGAAATGTGTGCGAGCATATTTATGAACAGTCTTTTTCTCGTGGTAAACACTTCAATCACTTTCCAGGTCCAGTTTGATAAAAAATGAAGCAAACTCGATGGATTCTGTAATATCATGGGTTGTGTGATACTATAAAAACATGAAAACACCACCTCTCTCTCTGCCCACCGGCCCTTTAGTTCTGTATCTGCAGAGTCCCTCAGGTGGACCAAGTTATGTTCTGCCCCCTCCTCGCCGTCATAAAGTATCTGTTTCAGGAGCGCTGGGAGTAAGGGCAGTTTTAGAGGGTCGTTTCTGTAGGTGAGGTGGTAATCCTCGCACCTCCTTGCAGCCTCTACAGGTCGTCGCTCTCCACCAGGCCGCCGGGCGGCAGCGGGCTGGAGTCAGGGAAGAAAGCCGCCTTCACATCCAGACCTCTCTCTGTCAGTGCAGCGTAGCGGCTGGTGGAAGGGCGCACCTTCTTGGGCTTGGGGAGGTTAGGCTGCTGCCACTGAGCTGAGGATGGAGCACAAAGGGAGAGAATGGTTAAAATAAAAGAAGGAAGTAAAACACACAAAGAAACCCTTCATTCAACGAGCAGTGTGTATGTTTTAGAGTGTGAACTTACCGTGGACATCGAGGCGTGCGGTGCTGGATACGATGCCGGCGTCATTCTTGGCTGACACGGTGTACCAGCCGGCATCTTCTTTCATGGCTGGCTGGATGATCATGCAAAGGTAGCCACAGTTGTCCTGGTGCATGCTGGGAAAGAAGATTAACACAAATTTAGAGGAAGATCTAAATATTCTGTGGGCTGAAACAAAACCAGTGTTCTATTTGATGATTAGGTTTTGTTTGTTATATTCACCTGACTCTGTCGGTGTTATGAGTGAATGACTCGTTCTCCCTTTTCCAGAAGATTTGTGGGTAGGGGACCCCTGTGACACGACACTCCAGTCTCACGGGATGACCCTCCGCCACGCTTGTGTTCTGCAGCTTCTCAACAAACGAGGGAGCCTTGTGCATCTCTTTGGCTGTGGAGAGAGAGAGGGAGAGAGAGAGAGAGAGAGGGAGGGAGGGAGAGTGTGTTACTGTGGCTCTTGATTCTGGCTCCAAATCATGTCAACATTGTCTTGGCTGTACCCCTGTGTCAAATTCCTAACGCTTCTCAATGTTTCTGTTTACCTGCAACAATGAGTTCCAGGTTAAAGGAGTTCTGGCCGGCTCGGTTGCTGGCGATGCAGGTGTAGATTCCTGCGTCACGGCTTGTCACGGGCTCGATGACCAATGAGTGCACGCCGTTTTCCCGCACCAGCATCTTGTGAGCTGAGTCGGGGCGGATGATCTGTCCGTTCAGCTGCCAGATGAGGTCAGGAGTGGGCAAGCCGCTCACCTACAGGTGGTAAAAAAACATTCAAATTCACTGAATGTAAGAAGTCTTATCCGTGAGCATATGGGGAGCGTTGCTTTTGAGTTTGTCCGGTCGCTGCTTGTTTTTGTTGGAGAAAAGGAGTATATTAGCTGCATGTGTTCTGTGAGGGGCAGTGTGTGTTTATTGGGAGTATGAAAACAGCAGTGTTTAGTTAATCTGTCTGTGCTGTGTTTGTCTGGAGGAGCCTGGTCGCCTGCACGCTTTGTCATGGCAATAAACTGCCCTGCCAAAAAAGCTCCAGTTGCTCTTTTCACAGAAAATCAACACCTGCTCCACCCTGCCCACCTAGGAAACCATGCCACTGTGCATATGTGTATGTGTGTTACAAGTATGGACACACATCATAAAGAAGTAGAGAGTAGACGAAGCAGTGATAAGTAATTTTGGAAGTGGCCCAAGGCACTTTATGCACTTGGGACATTTTAAGCGTGGAAAGTTTAGAAACCTACAAACGATCTGGAAATAAATATTTGCTATAAATATCTTTGACATTAAGGGCTCAGAAGGAATGGAGACTGGGTTTATTTTGAACGAGCATAAAAAGACAGCCTTTTTATAGTGAGTTAATTGTGGGCCTGTTTTCTTTTATTACATATAACTGTTTCAAAGAGTTCTTAAGTGCTGAAGGCTGAGAGGAGGCGAGGTGAAGACGGAGAGGATGAAGAAACGAGAAGGAGAGGCGGGAGAGGTGAGTATGTATCTGTGTGTGTGTGTGTGTGGGGGAGGAAATAATTGCAGAAAACCTGATCCCACTTAATCCCCAGAAATGTGACACCTCTGTATTCTCCCTGTCTGCTGTGAGCCATTCATAACCTGAGGAAGTGATGAAACATCTCATCTCCTAGCTCGTTTTTATTCCCCTAAAGAAACTGGAATGCACAGGAAGGGAAACGTTTCTTTGGCAGCGCTGACACGGAGCCTCCCTGAAAGCAATACAGACGCTGAATTAAAGGGCGGATTTGAAATGGGTTTCTCTATTACTATGATTAACATATTCTCTTTGGTGCGGGCATTTTTCTTCTCCAGTCTTGTCTTGGTTATTTTAAAAACATTTCACTTTCTTTCCTTTATCAAAGGATGGATGAGTTCACCTGCAGCGTATTAGCACAACAGGTTAAATCACAGCAGGAGTTTGGTTGTTGGCTAAATTATCCCATTAAACTAAATCTACTGTATGTAAAGAGGCAGAGGGTTGGAATAAAAATGGCAGATTTGACATAAGTCCACAAACGGCTTTAAAACTGCGGTCATATAAAAAAAGATCTTCTTCGCATTAAAGTTCATAGCATGACATGCCATACCAAACCAAAACACAGTGTTTAATTTGTTCTTTTTGGCTTTTAAGTCTTAAAAATGTCCTTTAGTATGCATGACTGTCTCAATAAATATGTTGTGAGAGCAAACACTCCAATAGAAGCTGCATTGTGATGAATATAAACTCGATTTTTCTTGTTAAACTGATTTTTGGATAGATTATCAAAGTTGAAGACAGTGAACTCCAGCACAAGATAAAAAAACCTTATGAGAGCTCCTTTTCTTTCTTAATGATTCAAAATGTTTAATGAGTAAATAACAGATGGTTTATATGGAAGCCACCTTTTTTACTACAGTATACACCCATGTTGGCTCAGGTCACACTCTCAGGTATCAGAGATGTGTATTTACCTTGCAGTCCATCCGGCACAGACGGCCCTCCTGCACGATGAGGTCGCCGGGCGCCTGCAGGAAGTGAGGGCGGAAGTGACGCTCTTGGATGTTATCGTTCTCATCACCGCTGTCTCTAGACCTGGACCTGGGCCTGATGCACATAGGGAGACATGCAGTATTTGACATTAAAAATCAACTCTATTTTTTTTAGAAGCATTTTTTTTTAAGTGGAAACTTGTCTGAATTTGTTTAAAGTGAAATTCCCTTTGGAGCGTGAACATGTACAGTAGGCTTGTTTGGAACATTCCTGAAACGCATGCAATACTCCTTTAAAATATAAAAACTCTTTATCCAATCTGTTTTCCGCATTCATCCTTCCTTTTGTATTTCCATTTTTCAAAGACATTAACGTCTGGCCTTCTTAGCCTTTATTTCCTGCTCTGGCGTCCCTCCATGTGCTTTTTCTTGATCTATGAGAGTCTCCCCTCAGCCTCATGTTGCAGGTCAGGACCCCAAGGTGTTCCTGTGATTCTGCTCTACAACAACAATGACATCAACACCATGCCTGTATGTCAGCCAGGGTGAGAAAGAAAGTGAGTGGGAGATACTGATTGTGATCTCCAACTCTCTTCTCACTCAAAACATCTCTCAGCTCTTATCTAATCAGGGAGTGTTCATCTAGATTTCAGGTGAGGTGTTTTTTTTTCCTATGTGCTTTGAGAGGCGTCTGCCATCTGAGTGTCTGTGATCTTCTGTGCATTATTCAATATCTGGGCTTGGTTGAATGCGTACTGTATATATACAAGGTCATTAGAGCAATGAAAAACAGAGCAGAGCAAACAGGTGTTCCCTCTCATTAACACAGAGCATTTCTCTCCTGAAAAGACAGTTCAACAAAAGGGGGAAACTATGATTCAGCTCACAACAAACATTGGTGTAAATTGCAGCTTCTTGGAACATTTTACGTCAGAATAACACACTTGTAAATCTGCGCCCAAATGAGAGCGAGCACAGAAGTCGTACAGATGGCGAGCAGCCTGCAACACATGTGCCAGCCAGCAGCTCCAGCCTGTGAATAAAATATCACAAAGGAGATTTTGTCTCTTTTTCTCCTGTCATATCAGTGAAGCCTCACCTGCGCATGTGTCCAGGTGTGGAGCGCTGGCTGCGACCCCGCTGGTTCACCGCCTGGACCATCATCCTGCCGGTGCAGCTCACCCTGCCCTGTGAAGAGGAAAGAGAGAGACACACAGAGAGAGAGAAGGAGCTTATGAGGTGTTGACACTCTGCCGCACCACAAGCAGTAGTCAGACTGTGACGAGGAAATAAAACGTGAGTGTTAGAACCGGACAGGCTGTTAGAAAGCCTGTAGAACATGAACTTTTGACCCTCATGAGAGCTTTAGTGATTTCCTCTCTCATTCAACGCCCTCTTCCTCTTTAGGCTGGAGACCATTATCTTGATACTCATTATTCTCAGGCTAATGAGGGCTGACATCTGCTACAAGCAGCCAAGCAGGCATCTGTATGCATTGTTTTTTAGGAAAAGGTTCACGGAATCTTTTCATGTTGTTGTTTCCAGTACATCCATCACCGCTCACCTCAGGGTTGCCTGCCATGATGGTGTAGTTGCCATCGTCATCCAACGAGGCTGCAGCTGTGTGCAGAGAGCAGGTTCCATCAGGGTCACGGCTGATCCTGTAGTGCTCGCTCCTCTTGGAGATCTGCTTGCCATCTTTAAACCAGTACACCTGTGACACACATGATAAAAAAGAACAGATAAAAATGTCAATGTCTTTAATATGTTTTAATCCGATACTTCAAATCTTTTTTTTGCCTCTATCTTTCTGCTTTTCTTTCTGTCATCACTTGTCTTGAGGCCTGTCATCACCGTGTCATTAATGTGGACAGCCAGGCAGCCAGCCCAGACCAGGGTGAGTTCTTATCACCATGCAGGGTATATGTACAATATCTGCACCCTCCATGATCAACATGACATATCAGCAGCTCACAGGCAAGGAGGCCAAGCCATCATGAATGCCTGAAAATAGCTAAATATGTATCTTCAACTAATAATCAGCACATCACCTTCACAATGTTTAATCAATCAGGGTGATGATTGATCAGTAACACGTCAAAACTCCCACCTTTGGTTTGGGGTCTCCGTTAACCTTGCAGGAGAAGGTGACGGGCATGCCCTCAAAGACTTTGAAGTGTTTGAGCTTCTGGTTGAAGGAGGGTGCCACCCCCCGGCCGGCAGAGTCCTCGTCATGCTGTACGTCGTCGTCCGACTCCTCCACCGGAGAGCGCTCCAGACGGAATTCAATCTCACTGATGAGGCGCTGCTCAAAGCTGGACACCTTGTACTCCTAAATGGCAGAGACAGAAAAAGAGAAAGATTTAGGGAGGCAGAAAAACTAAATTTACTTACAGTAGTGAGAGTGGTTTGTGTGATCACGTGGCAAAGGCAAGCGCATGTAAAAGCGTGCAGTGTCTCACACACTCATCAACCTGTCTCCATTGTCACCCAAACTACCAACTTTCTCTCAGTTTCCTAATTCTCTCTCTACCCAGATGAGCCCCTCCCTCCCGTCCTGCCCACCATCTCCATCAATCACTCATCAGTGGAGCTTTGCTGAGGCAGAGGGGAACATCTGCAGAGTGGCACGGTCTGTTGACGCATCACAAACATAATGACAGGCCTCAGGCGCAGCTGCAGAGCCAGCACTTATCCTCTTAAACTGACTCTGCTGCTCATAACGGCAGGAATTGAAGAAATGGCCTGTCCTGCTCTAGTAAGGTATTATCCTACAGTAGAAGTGAGGTAAGTACAGCGTGAAAAGTTACAAAGAAATGTTTATTTCGCACTGTTGAAAACGAATGAAGATAAAGTCAGTTGCTACTTGGATTTCAAATGCATTGTAGCAGTAACGTTGCAGCATGCGTTGCGTGACGGTAACAGATTAAGAAGTAAGCACAATAAGAGTAAAAACAAACGTGTTTGTGTTGGAATCAGGCCTGGACATGCTTCAGTACCTGAATCAATTCATACCACATATACTGAACAACAACAAACAGTAATAGCTACAGAGGTCATTATCACACATGCTCAATTTGTGTCTTATCATCTGTCACATACCAGACACACCTGCCTGTGAATGGACTGAACTGTGAACCACAGTGGAACCACAGTGACTACAAAACTAATGCTACATTGGTGCCTTTTGTTTTCCACTTGTTCTATTATCAGCTAATTTTCCCACAGCCGGATCCTGTTCTGTTCAAAGTGAACACGTCCAAAGCTTTTAGCGTGACTTTGTGTGCACAGTAACACACAGGGAGTGTCACACAGAGTGAATGAAAAACCAGAGAGTGACAGAGCGGAGAGGAACAACAGTTTCATTAACCTTTTGAGGGAAAGATTCTCTATCTGATGAGTAGTCTGCCTGTTGAGAGAAAATAAGAGGTTTTATGTGCATGTGCTGAGTGTGTTTCGGTGTGTACTAACTTACCTGCTCCCGAAGGAAAGACACAGTCTCAAACAACATCACACATCCTACACATCTGTCTCATGATGCATTTACAGAAACATTTCCAGAGTCATGCAGTGCTGCAGTGCCCCAAACAATCCTCCTCATGCCAAAAGGCAACATCACACTGGTGTTAACTTGATTTTATCTGTCAGTGTGGATGAAACTTGTGCTCTAGTGAAGTTTATTATATCTGCACCATGACTTTACTGAACCAATCAGAGTGTGCTTCCTGTTAAAGGAGGACATGTAATTCAGAGCCAATTTAGCATCTGTAAGCCTTCCATTTAATCCTTTGAGTGACTGAAAATAAGCAGGGTAAAGGAGCAACTTTAAAAAAACAAAACTGACAGGCAATCTTCACTACTGTGATGAATTTGTGGACCCAATTTTAAATGATGACTTTTTTTAAATTATAAATACAATGTTAACAAATACATCCTTATATGGGAGGAAATGACCCCTGATGCAGGAAGAATATAAATAAAAATCTAGTTCATGTATGAATAAACAACACAAACAGTGTGTGGAAGAGCATTTCCACAGAACTTTTTGGTGGCTTGCAGTCAGACAAACAGCTCCACAAGCCTTTGAACAGTGTCACTGCATGTTTGCAACAACACTGGCTTATGCTGGGTTTGCATAAACAGAGCTTTTTATGGAGGGCTCCGGAGGATTTAACAATGTTTATACTCTGCTTTCATAACTCGCCTTCAGCAGTGTTTACAGGGACTGTGAGTGGGGGGTGCACTCTGTTAAGGAAAGCCAGTGGTCATAAGACAGATGTGACACCAGGGAAGTATCGGTGGACAAAACATAGAAAGACGCTTGTGCTGTACACATACAACAGTGGGATTTGTTCTTGTAAAAAAAAAAAAAAAAAAAAAAAAAAAAAAGTGTAGACATGTTGGTCAAACATTTCCATGCCTGTGTGATTTCAGGTGAATATATGGATCCTTGAAAAAAGAACCACCGTACCTGTGTGACCTGTGGCTCCTCCTCTGTGTCCTGTGTGTTTAAGACTGTGGCAGCGTTGTCAGCACCCAGCAGTCTGCGAGCCATCTTCTCCTCATAGGTTAACCTCTGGAAGCAGGGATTAATGGGGGTCAGCGCATGTTAGTGTGTGAGTTGCACAACACACACTTAATACACACAATCAACTAGCTACTGTATGTTGTGTTAATCAGGGATGAAGAAAACATTATGGATGAAACAGAAGCTTGTTTAAATACACTTTCATGGGTAGAACACTTGTATGACTTGTTGGGACGCTTGTTAATCTGTGTTAATGATGCTGCCTGAAAACACACAGATGTTTCAGTAATTTAATAAGGCTCGAAAACACACACACACACACACACACACACACCTGTTGACCATTGCTTATGCGCTCCTCTTTAAAGCGCAGTTTTCTCTCCAAGTCCTGGATGACAGCATCCTTGGATCCCTGGATGTCTGAGTCAGAGGCCAAGCGAGGCGTCTTGGTGACCGAGGACTTTCTCGGGAACGCTTTCCTGGAAAGACACAAAACAGAAACATTTGTCAACATCAGAGCGGTGGCTCACCACCCCGTGACACGCACACATTATCTCAACATGTCACAGCTCCTCTTTCCTTTTTAGCTCCTATCTTTGCTCCCTCTCTGACTCTCTCACATCCACCCTTATCTGGATTTGTCCAGCTATAGCATTCCACAATGTGTCTTCTTATCTCTCCCAACTCCAGCAGGAATGCCAGGGTGAGAAGGGGAGTGAGTGAGGGGCTGATGAAAAATTACTGGCAAAGAGTTGAAGGTGGAATGTCCTTGATGCAAAAAAAAAAAAAAAGAAGCAATTTCTCCCTACAGGTCAGCCATCAGAGGACGATTTTCAATGTAACCTGAGCTCAATATTACAGAGCCCAACATCATATAAGCTGGACTCTGTGAAGTGATAGATCATGACAGAGAACCTACACCCTTGAACATACACGCAACTATAATACAGAAATCTGAGTGTTTATTTGATTTTGACACACCTTTCACTCTGAGGCCCTTGTGTATATTTTCTTACCATATGGGGGCTAAAGCTCCTGCACCTTGAGCTCACTTTTGTCTCTATGTGTGTGGGTTTATCTGTGTTTAAAAAGGGCTCTTTAGTTAGAGTTTTCCTGTAAACACGCTGAATAAAAATGTAAACATGTCATCTTCCATCTAGCTTCAGATATCCTGCCTCCAACTGCCAGCAGGTCTATCGCCAGAGACATGCTGTCCCGGGATTTGATGCTGTGTATAAAGAACTTTACGTAACTTGACAGACACTGTAAAGAAAGATCTATCTGTTAATGTGTGTGTAATGGTTACTCACACAGTCCCGTTGCCTTTAGGGAGGCCCAGGGCATTAACTGTAGGACTGCCGGGTGAGGAAGGCGTGGCGGGCAACACTGAGGACAGGAAGCTGGAGGCTGGAGACGGAGGGACGGAGGAGAACGGCGACGACATATCTGAGAGGGCTGGAGACATGGGCATGGGTGGAGGGGGTGGAGGTGGTGGAGGAGGGAAGTCTTGGGCGGAGCCTGATGGAGAGGGCAGGTTACTGGAGCTCAGGAAGGGCGGTGGCGGAGGCGGGAAAGAAGGAGAGCTCGGGGAATCCAGGCTGCCGGCCTTGGTGAAAGGGGGCATGGTGACCCTGGTGAAGGGCTTGTGTGAGGTGGGAGGAGACATGGGGGAGGACAGGCTGGACCCTGAGGAGCCTGAGGACTGGGTGACGAAACCAGCCCCGCCGGGACTCTGAGCAGCGATGAACTGCTTGGGCCGGGCGTAGTTGAAGGTGCTGGCCTGCATGGTTGCGTTGCTCTCCAACTCCTGGAAGGAGGGAGGAGGGGGGAGAGGTGGAGTTGATGGAGCTGGTGGAGGCACTTCCTGAGGTGGTTGTGGGTCTGGTGGCGGGACTTCCTGGCCTTGCTGCTCCTGCTGCTCTTGCTGCCAGTTGGCTGCTTCCTGCTGCTCCAAAAGAATCTGGTCCTGCAGCTGCTTCAGCTGAGTGGCGTTCCTGTGAAGAAGAGACATACTCATCAGTGACACAATCTCAAACTGAAGTCATCTTATATTTTCTTATTTCCATTCTTTATGAGGGGAAAGGGGGATGGGGGTGGGTGGTGGGGGGGGTCTGTAATAAAGTAACAGAGTTGTTACAAAATGTTACACAAGAATGTGGCTGTTTTCAATTTATGCATGACACTATGGCCTGGTCCCTATCCAACTGTAGTCAGAACACAACTGGCAGAAATGTTGGATGCCAGATGTGAGAATAATCAATGTGTGTGTTAAAATGTCAATCAAAGTGTTGGAGGGAGGCCGCCCAGTCAGGAATAAAAGAGAATGAGTTGTGAAGATGTTAATTATTAAAGATATGAAGAGGTTTGAGGATGACATCAGCACGCGGCCGTCAGTCAAAGGGGAGGGTTTTGAGCAGGAGTTGAAGTGAACTGTTCTGTTTTTCCCTCAGTCTGACAGTGATAGCTTGTCAGGCCTGAGGTTCAGGGAATGTAGTGGTATGTACTGGTGTGTGTGTGTGTGTGTGTGTGTTTGTGTGTGTGTGCGTGCGCTCTGGGAAGGAAACCACTGCACCAGCAGCACAGACTGATAGGTTATCAGCCTTTAGCCTTTAACAAAGACTTGTTAAAAAGCCAGCCTGTTGACAATACATCAATGGTAAAGGACTCATGAGATAAAGTGGAAAACTGCTCCGTTCCTGTTGTTTAAACTGTGCAGCCATTCACCCGGATGTGTTGCGACTGGTCTGGTGCAGAGACAAAGCTCAAATATGATGTTTTTCTATCTGTGAAATGGGAAAACCACGCAGTAAAGGCGTGGCCACTGCTGTTTGAATGGCATTGTGAAGAAAGAAAAACAAAAATGTGATGTTGCTCTGTCATTTTGCCAGGGATGGGTCCTGGTAATGAAGGATTGTGTTTTTTCACAGAGGTGTGGTTGTCCAGTCTCTCCCCCAGCGTGGCTGATTCACTGCATTGTCACGTCATCGTGGGAGGGAGAGAGTTTAGAAATTTTGTAATGTCATCAAACCCAAAAATCTACCGCTTCTCTTTTCTGAAACAAACTTTATGTGAACCGGGAAAGTTTTAAAAGAAGACTAACCGAAAAACCACGAGACAGAGGTGAACTCTTAGAATCTCTCAAGGATCAGGAGGAGGACGTGGGTCTTAGGGAAAGGTTGAAGTTATAAACCTTCAGAGTATAGAGCTATGTGTATCTGAGACGGATGAGTTCTTCATAGGCAGCCTGTTCAGAATATACTGTACATCCCAGCGGTGCATGTTGTCAGGAGTCCACCAGGACTGAGTTCACGTGCCCAAATCTTTTCCAGATGTCGAATAATCAGCGGAGTCTTTTCGACTATTTTTCATCAGTGAGAATGCAGGAAAGAACTCCCTTCGGCCTCTCCCGGTATACATTTGCAAACTCAAACAACACAAGTGAATATTTGACTAAACTGACAGTTGTAGCATAGTGTAACAAAACCTCCACTCAGGCCAACAGCAACATGACTGATTAGTCTGTCCTAGGCAGTTATTTTGGTCATATGCTCCCCTCCAGAGGAGACTTCACATGCCCAAATAAATAGTCATTAATTCAAAATTGCATCCATTGCGATCATTCCAGCTCTTCAAGACCTGGTGCTCTCCTTACAGGATTCACCGACCACAAGAGAGCCACATGAGCTACGATCTATTCTGTGTATACGTTTTTCTTTACATTCCCCAAGGGTCTCCTCTTCGGGCCTCGACCAAAAGAGTGCTTTTACAGGAATAGTTTGGCAGCTCCTGAGGCTTGCAAGCGCTCCGCAGCGGTTTGATTCCTTTTTTGGCTGTGTTCTCAGAGCGTCAGGCAGAAGCACCCTGCCCGTCGGCTCCAGCAGAGAGGAAACACACTTCATTTCCTCACCGCCTCATCCCTCTCTCCCCAGCACACCGCTTTACTGCCTCGGTGTGAAAGACCTCGAAGACCTTGACAAGAGTTTACCTTTATGACACCTTCCTACTGTATATAGAGTATTGTATTTTAGAGGTTAATTGTACAAGTGAGTTTCCCCCCCCTCTCTCTTCTCTTTTGTTTCCCTGAGTGTGTATGAAGGCAGAGTGGATGTTATCCAGCTGTAACTGACATCACCTCTTTGCCTTAAAAGGTGTTCTTTACTTTCTATATAAAGCAACTACTGTTAAACAAGCACCTTCATTGATTACAAAACCAAACTGTTGTGCAGGCGTCTAATAACGTACTCCCTCTCTTTAAGTATGGTCAGGAAATCCTGATGTGGAAAGTCAAGTTACACAACTAAGTCATCCATCCACATTAAAATGCACTGACATGACACTGGACTTCCATCTAAATACCATTCAGCATAATACATTTCTAATTTTGTCTAATTTAGATTTGACATTTGGCACGCATCTTATTTTGATGGTGCATGAAAAGGTCAGTTGGTGTTATTTGCAGCTGCATGAGTAGTTTACAGCCCACTTAAGGATTTACATCAAGCAATGGATGGAGTATTATGCAGACTCTGTGACCCCGCAGCAGCGCAGCCTCCGGTTCTGATTGCTCAGACCAGTCTGACCACAAAGTACACGTCAAGGCCGCTGTACGAGGCCTGCCTGAACATCCTGGCTGTCTCCATCTGCATCTGCACTCTAAAACAGCACGACCCCTGCTAAAACCAGACTTGTGCCTTGTGTAAATGATTAGAAAAAAAGGTATCTTGAGAAGCAGAGCAGGCCTCCATCACTCCCTCTTTCTTTGTCTCTGCTGTGGCGGAGCGGGGCTGAATTAGGAGGGAAGTGTTCCTCTGTCGCCATGCCAACAGCCCAGTGTTTTGCTGTTCTGGTCTGAGCCAACTGGCCCACAGAGCGCCTTGCTTCGGTGAGAGAAAATGCTCCAGCTCCTCTGTCTGTCATTCCAGCTGTAACACTGCATTACTCTTAAGTCTCTCCCTTTCATTGCCTCTCTTTTCTGCCCCAAGTTTTGGTGGTATAAATAGGCAAAGCAGTTAAGTGTTATGTCTTCCCATTTTCAATCTTGAAAAAGACTTTCCTTGGGCTGGATCCTGTCTGTAAATTCTTGAGTTGAGGGGGGGAAAGAAAGGAAGGGTAGAAAAGTCAAAGAGGAATCTAGTCTGGAGTAACTTCTCCAGACTCTCCAGTTCCAGCATAGAAAAGCTTAACTGAAAGTGTGTTTTACAGCTCCCACGATGTATCAGTCAGAACCAGCTAAACACTGTGACATGCCAGACACAGCAGGTCTTTACCAGCAGCATCTTGCTTTAATAAATGAAGAGTTCAACGTCTTAAATAGCGGTGTTTACTCAGCGCTGCTTGTTTGTGCTTCCTGAGCAATAACGACCCGGAGTGCGTGAGAAACTTGTCCGCGGCTTCACCGAATGTATAAGAACAAGCTGGGAGCCACCGGCAGGTTAATCTGCCGCCGATCTCGTTAGGTCCGCAGCTGGCTGAAAAGACGGAACCGCTTTATTAAGGCTCGGCCAGCTGATGACAGGAAGCGTGTCAGGGAGAACAGGAAGTTGTTGAGTGTACATAGCCAGTAATGAGGGTTTCCTTCTGTAAACAACAACATGAGGGAAACTGAGGCCATGCTGCCTCATTTAAAAGGTGTTTATAAACAGAAAAAAAAGATTAGAGCATTGAAAAAGCACATTTTAGCATGTGCAGCAAGTGGAAGAAGGAAAGGTTTTAGTGGGTGTTCTGGCTACTCTCAGGCTATAGGCACATTGTGTGTTTGCATTACACCTCTCTGTATCTGTTCCTGCAAACACCTGTGGCTTATTAACAGCATGACCTTCCCATTTGTAAATGATTTATATCCAAATAATCAAATTGAGCACTAGTATCACACCTACAATACAAACACACACTGTTTGGAAACCATGCCTGAGAGATTATTACACACACAGCTGTTGACCTAAATTGTGACTTGATGACAGTAGAAATTCACCAATAAATCAGCACGGCTCTAGGGGAAAACACTGTTTTCACTTGTTTATCCCTCTAAGAAGTACACACCTAGCTATCTAGTCACGTATTACCTATCTGTTTTGTTGCGCCTACACACAAACACACCTGGTTCACGGTTTCCTCACTTGTGTACACTGGCGAGCATTGCATCACCTCTACAGTGCGTCAACCTGAACTTGTCTGATGCCCCCGAGCAAGAACAGAGCATCAGTCTGACACAGCTGAATGAGCTGATGATGGACTGTCAGACTGTGAGTAAGCAGTATGCAGAAGCTGTCTGTTTGAACTACTGGACAAGTTGCTTCTGACTTACAGAATGCATTAGAAGTAATCATTTATGACTGGAAATGTGTCAGGTTATGGATTTCTTTAGAAGTTACCTCATACCTGCAGAAAGTAACATGAAACTGTGTTATTGTAGCGTAGTGTATTTACTTTGCTGGATAAAAAGTTGAACTTTTGGATAGAGCCACAAGGATTAGTCAATAAACAAGTTTTAATCAATTGTTTCTGTGATCTTTCAGGCAAAAATGGCCAAGTATTATCAGATTTCAGCCTCTCCAATCAGAGCATTTTCTGTTATACTCTGTTTTTTACCAAATGATATCTTTCAGTTTTAGACCATTGATCAGACAGAACAAGCAACCTCAAGATGTCACCTTGGACTCTGGGAAACTGTGATGGACTTTTTTTTCACAATTTTTCTGATTCATTGAAAAAGTTATTTTCAGCCCTACTTTTGAACTACAGTATAAAGTTACACGTAGAGGCCATATATAATCATTCTGAATGTAAATGTAGGAATTAAAGTACATACACAAACACACAGTTTAAGCATAACAATGTTCAAATGTAAAATCCTCCTGTGCTCTCTTCTCTTCATCTCTCTCTCTCTAACTAACTCTAACTCTCACACATCACTCTCCTGACTCCCTCCACCTCCTCATGTCTGCCTCCTTCTACTTTCACATGGAGAAAGCAGACCAGCGAAGGAGTCACTCCAAGTTTCCAAAACCATTTGAACATAATCTCATAGGCTGTCTGACCTCTAAAAACCAAACTGCTGCTGCTAGTGGGGATTCAATATGTCACACTTACAAAAAAGCGTTTTATTCCTTGTCTGCAGCCTCCATTCATTCACATCCTCCCTGTCAGCTGACATGTTCTCTCTCTCTCTCTCTCTCTCTCTCTCTCTCTCTCAGCCTTTGTTCTACTAGTATCCTTAACGTATTTTCAACCCCTCTCCTCCCCGGGTACCCCCCTTCTCCACCCCCACCCCCCCCACCCCCTTCCCTTCAACCCCCCTTGTTCTCTTTGGCTCTAATTGCACACACACCACATAAAACAGAACCAGACTGTTTTCCTTTCCCCCCTCTCTTTAAAACGTAGCACAGAGCGTTTTTCTTATTCCAGCCACGCCAACAGTTCACGGCTGCTCCGATCACCCACTTTCTCCCTGCCCCACTTTTCTTTCTTTCTTTTTCTTTCTTCTACTACTATTCTTTTCCCTTTTGCTCTCTATCTGAGCTCGTATTTCATATCCAAGTGTAGGTGAAGAGGGCCCTCCACAATCAGCGAGCCCCTACTTTTCTCTATATACCTCCATCCCTCATCTCCCCTCTCCTCCGCCTTTCCCTCTTTCTGTCCAGTGAGACAGGCAGTGTTTTTTTTTCTTTCTTTCTTCTTTCTCTATAGCAGGAATGCTGAAGACATTCTTCTCTGGATTGGAGTGGGAAAGACATCGGCATCAAATGGGATTAGCAGCAGGAGTGGAGGGAGAGGAGGAGGAGGAGGAAGAGCCAGAGAGAGAGAGAGACAGAGAGAGAGAAAGAGAGGCACAAAGTGGCTCAGAAGGAATCAGTCAGTGAAGAGTTACAGCCGAGCAAGACACAAGCTTTCGCACCTAACAGACTCTATTGTGTTAACTAATCCATCTGACTCCAGCAAGAAGCTCTGCAAACAAATGAACCTCGCCGCATAAACACAGTGGGTCTGCATCACAGACACAACACAGGAAAGAAAGACGTCAGACTTATCCTTGTCATAGTCACTTTTCTCTTCTCTTTATCTTCTCTTTCTCTGAACTTGCTACCTTTCTAGAGTTTTCGGCAAATGAATGAGTATCTCTCTCAGCCTCTGGGTACTCTCAGACAACCACACAGCAATAATGAGAACATATGATTTAAACATTAACACGCAGAACTGCTAAAACGTTCAAATGTAGAGGAAAAAAAAGAATCATTAGGTTGCTTCAATCGCTCTTATTCACGATCAGAAATATTTAAGTTAATGACAAAGTGATTCACTTTCAGCTTTTATGATTTTTTTTTAATTCTAAAAAAGTAATAATAATAATAAAGAGCCTGAAAAGTTTTTTCTCTACGAGAGTTCAAAGACTAAAAGTCAAAGTGAAGCATCCTTCAGTTAATCTTTTATCAGTTTTCTCAGTTCTGCTGAAGTTTGCTGAATTTGAATGAGTTGTCAGTTGAGAAGAAACAAGCAGGAATAGTTTTACCTTCAGTGTTGTGGTCTTGGTGTGTGGCACCTCTGATATTTCCCTGCAGGAGAGCGAACTACGTTGCAGTGTTTGCCCTGCCAGGTGTGAGGAGCATATATAGAGAGCGCTGAGCAGCCAGACAGTGACAGACCCAGTCACTCCCTCTCCCTCTCCCTCTCTCTTTCTCTCTCTCTCCCTCTGTATGAGTCAGTCTGTCTCTGAGCTCCTCCTCTTTCACAATAAGAGCTTACAGTCTGCCCAAGACCAAGCCCTTTCAGGATAAAAGCACAGCCATATACTGTGAGCAAAAAAACAGTTTGAAGAATGAACGACACACCTATCTAATTGCTTTTAATTTGTCCTTTTGTGCAGATATGCCCGAACACAGATAGAGATATTGTTTTGATACTGACTCAAATAGCTGGATCAGGTATCATGGCAATGGGCCGATCTGATATTAATCAATCAGTACCATTATTTTGATAAATTCAGTTGATTTACATCTAATTATTTATTACATTTTGTTTTACAATGTTAGGAGATGTTGTCTTACACATACTAGAAAGATCTCAGTCTTATTAATTTAATTTCCCAGTCTAATATTACAGCTTATTTATTGTACATCAGTGTTGGATTGGTACTCTGTATTGGCCGATAGCCAGAGTCCAGGTATCAGTATCAGGACTGAGAAAGTCGGATCGGCGCGGCCCTACTTTTGTGCTCAAATTTATATTGTTTCTTGACTGGCTGAGGACTAGACAGGCATGATGATTGAGGAGAAAGAATCAAAGACAGATTTGAGACATTTATCATCTGAACAGTTCTCAAAGTTTCAGGTGACACAGGTGAGATTTGTCCATTGTAAGGTAACATTTGAAAAGACGCCCTGCCTGGAAATAAAATCCACATTCTGCGCCTTCTTTGTGGACTCACAGAAACATTATCTTCCCTTCACACGTTGACAGAGCGCAGTAACTATTATCTACACGCCGAGCACACAGAACACAGAGGATAATAGTTTTATGTAATACGAGGACCTCTGGAACAATTTGAGTAACGGACACAAAGTTCCAGTGCCGCTGTGTAGTGCTGTGTGTAGGCAAACAACTCTCATCACCACCGCACAAAAATGGTTTCATTCACTGAAACATCTAACCAACTATTCAGTTTGTCAATACAGGAATTTTTCTCCTTCATTTTTGTAGGATGAAACAAAGCCTTTTTGGGGGGATTTATCATTTCTATTTTTGTGTGTCATGCCTCTATTTTTAGTGTGTGTTTTTCAAGCGGTTGATGATTCACAGTGTGTTGAAGGAAGGTGGGAGGCTGCATGGAAGTGGTCCAGTGGGCTTTTGTGTGGATTTATAACTGTGTGCATAATTCTGGGTGTGTCTTTGGGAAAGGTCAAAGAGCGAAGGGGGTCCTCTTCACTGTCAAGATGTGATTGTCAGTGAGTCAACTCATAAAAACTTTGCGTTGGCTCACTGATGCTTCCAGGCGAGTCAGAGTGAATCTCCTCTGCACTCAAAGTCGGGTTTTGGCGACATGAGTGACTACACTGTCATGAAAGTCTAGTGTGTATACATTACACTGTTGGGTCTCACACACCCTCTAATTAGCGTCCGCAAGTGGAAGTTGTGGGAGTGTGTCTAAAGGAAGATACTGTCTATACCACACAGCCAGACGCACACAAACACACCACTCGTAGTCGGGGGTTAGGATCTAATCAGGGGTTGATTGACCTCATCCGGAAACAATGTGATTCCCTGAGTGTGTATGGTAATGTGTATTTATCTGTGTGTTTCTCAGTGTTTAACATACCAAGGTGTTCTTTCCTGGGAAACACAGTCTGCTTTCTGTGAGGGGATCACTGAGGCCCGTTAGTTTCCATGCTGTCAACTCCTAAACATACACCCTGCCTGCCTGGTTCTCTCGCTCCCCTTCTCATAGCTCCCTTTCACTCTGCTCACCCCTCTTTCCTCCGGCCCCCTTCTTCGTGTTATGAAGGTCAGCCCCAACAACTCTCTTCCTTATTTGGAAAGTTTCTCCATTCCATGCAGGTCACTCTAGCCCAACCAACCAATCCGGTGGTTAGTTGGTCTGGTGTCTCAGCCAATCCTGTGTCTCCCATGTCCTTTTAAGGACTGCCCATCTCTGACTCTCTGGAGGTTGATGTGAAATTATCTGCTTTCCTGCTCTCTTGTGTCTCCAGTGACTTCATTTAGTTTTTTGTTCTGTTGCACAATCCCCCCCACCTCCCCCTGATGACAACTAACTTTCTCATTCTGTGCCTTTTTTCCATTAACATCCTAATCAAAACCTCTTTGGCCCTGCCTTCACTGAAACATAGGTATCCATTAGGGAACTGATCCACGGTCAGTCTCACTTCCATATTTTAAATTAGACATTTGATGACGGTGAACCGCAACCAAAGATCTCAGTGCAGCCAGTGCCATATGTGGTGCTTAAACATGCATGTTTCCTGCTTTCTATAAAACCACGAGCAACACCTCGACAAGAAAGTGATTGTTAATACTTCATTAGAGAGTTCATGACTTGCACCTCGTAAACACAAACACACTGCTGAGAGGAAGCTCTGAGTCACAGCACAGATATGCAACAAATCCTGGCAGCCAGAGCTTCTTGCTCAGCAATGCAACACGGAAAGAATATCCATAGAACCTGATTTAAAGTGTTCTAATTTCATGCAACAAGTCAGAAGAACCATATTGAAAGTCTTAATTAAAAAAAGATAAAGGGACATATAGCAGCAACCAATCACCTGTTGATGCTACCTCTTTAGAAGTTGTATATATGTGTGTGACAGTGGGAGACTGATGAGGACTGTTGGCAGTGAGTAGTTTGTTGCCTTTAGTTTGCATGCTGTTCCCCTGACAACAACCTCAGTGGGGTTAAAGAGGTTTGGAGCTACTGCAGAAATCATTTAATCTCAGTGGTATGGCAATTATGTCAGCAGACGGGGATTGAGAGGTATAAAGTCAAGCTGCATGCAATACAGGCTACATTAAAGTGGATTAGGCCATTCCTCCTCTTTATCGTTGCACTGTGTAAGTATGCAGAGCCTGCTGGAAACATTAAGGTCTGTTGGTGTCACTTACACACAGTCGGACTGTTGTTCTAAGCTCCTGCGTGTGTAGGATCTCACAAGCTGTGTGTGTCGGAGTCGGGCAATAATTCAACATGAATGTATGTCATGATGATTTGATCGTATCATGTTATCGTTTCACAACATGTTGTTCAAATTTATGATTCCAAGCAAGTTGTAGTGAGATGACTTTGATCTGATCTAATACATAACAGTGGAGAACTGTTACTTGCACTGAACAGCATATTGATTATTTTATATATGATTTTACATTTATCAGACTAACTGATTAGTCAATCAAAAAATGGTTTCAATTTTTAAAACAAATACTGTTTTCACTTTCACTTTTCTATGCCATACATCATAGTAAACTGAATATCTTTACATTATGAACTGTTGGTCAGATGAAACATGAGCATGATGAGCATGATGAGTTCTAAGAAATTATAATGTATATGTTTTCACTTTTTCTGACATTTTATAGACAAAACAAATCAAGTAAATGATGGAAAGAATAATAGATGAAAATAATCATTAGTTGCAGCTCTATTCGTCATACTGCGATACATGCTCTAGTGTTTGTGTGTGTGTACTGCATGTTAGATCATGCTATTTTCTGATAATACTTCTGGATATGACAAAACCTCTGATCTACAGCAATAGAAATCTAATTGTCTGCAGTGTAATTCCCTTATTGTTCAAATCTGTCCTCCTCCTCTCCTTTCCTCACAGACCTAGTTCTGTTTCAGCTGCGCTTCAAATATCTCCAAAACTCTCCATAATGAAACACAGAAACTGCTCACTGTATTCAATCAGTCCTTCGTCTGTTTAAATTCACAAACATAATTAATTTTTTCACTCTCTGCTTCCAACCTGCATTTACCAGTCAGTGATTGCTGTTATTACAGCATCTCTTTAACAACTCGACAGCAAAGAACATGAATCATTTTTGCAAAAACATCATCGTAGTGAGAAAAGTCGAGGCTCTGTTAAATGCTGACGTGGGCCTGTTTTTCATCATCGGTAATCTCAGCATACAGAGTAAAAAAGAACATAGAAAAAAGGCAGCTCGCACATAAAAAGCCGTTTGTGGAGTGAAATCCGTGCAAGAGAACAATTTCAACTGTCAAAGTTGATTCCTGGTCTTATGAAAGAGAGATTAAACCGGGGAGTGATTCGAGGATAATTGTTGCCTCTGCTACTTGTGCTTTGTGTATGACGCCCACCCAGACATTATCCCAACCTATAATATGATGTTTTGCCCCTATTATCTCGGTCGATATCGTGGTGGTCACACCTTAGCGTGTTGCTCTGGCTCGTTGCTTTTGACTGTCTCGTCCTTTGTCTTGTAATCTTGTTTGTGGTTTTTCACAGTAAGTCTTAATGGCTCACTGCATTTTATGTTGACTTAACCTACAATCTGCAGGTATAAAAGGTGTCTTAACAACATAAGAAGTCAACAGCACATTATTTCTACTGTACAAAAATCTGGACTTCAAAAATGTTGAACTATTGAACGTGTCTCTCCTCCAGGTAGTATGGGTGTGTCATAATGCCAAAACAGTCTTGTGAAATGTCACACTAGGCAAGCATAAACCTTTATCAATATAGGAAGGCTGACACTGTACACCAGCAGCCTGGACACCTAATCCATCAACACCCACTCACAAACATGTGCATGCATGTGCGTGACTGTGCACACACACACACACATACACATACACAGATTTACAAGCTCCAGGTGTTATTAGTCCATTATGATGTGAGTTTACAGACGGTCACGTGTGCACAGTTAAACCCTGAAGAGCCCTGAACAGAGTTGTTGAATCAGGAAAGACTATAATTCTCCCCAACAAGGCAGTGACCTTATATTGGGATGAAAACTTTCATCAAGCTGATTGATGGCTTGTCACATATTATCCTTTCATAGCCTTACAGTAGCTTTATTTAGACGGTTCTTCAGGGACTCCACAGTATATCAACACCAGCTCGCACAATCAAATAAGCTCCGATCCCACAATCATTTTTAGTTGCCTTACATATCACATCTGCTTAAAGCAATATGTCAGTTTAGCAAAACATTTTTTTCTTACGTATGCTTAATTCCCAAAGCACTTTATGAAAGGGCAACCAAAAACAGCAGCTGAACATTTGTGTCACTTGTTAATTTTATCCTGCGTACAGTAGTCTGAAAATAACACATCCATCAAATCACCAACTAAAGCAAGTAACCCAAATATTATATATTTCAATCAATTTCAAAAATGCTGAATTCCAGACAACAAGATAGTGCTGCCAATTCGCCATCTATCTATTTTCTACCATGTGGTAAAGGGCTCTGCTTTCTTTCTAGACCTAGCGGTGAGTTCAGATCCAACCGGCCAATCTGAGCCTCTCCCTTGAGAATTTCCTTTGATTCTTATCCTGACGTCTGGCATCAACGCTGGCCATCAAACCCAAATACCTACCAACCCTAACCCCTCTTCCTTTGGCGCAGAAAAACAGCAGGTCTGTTTTCACAGCTCAGGTCTCTCGCAGTACCTCCTGCCTGCCAAGTCACACAGCTACTTCCTCCATCTCATCAGCTCAGTGTTATTGAAGCAAAAATCATCCCTGAAACAGGCTTCCACTATGTTATTCCTATGATTTAGACCCATTTATTCAAGATTTGTGAACACGAACACATTTCTCCAACAGCTATAAACACTGGTGTTGGGATTGTGATGCAGCTGTCCATTTCTAAGTAAAACTGGGTGCTGTGAAAATCCAGAATGATTTTTGGGGATATCCTCATATGAGTAACATTTACTTGGGCGTAGAAGCTTAACTGTGCAGAGAAATAAATAATAAATTCTGGGCCCACAAGTTAACTGCTCACACTGTACAGATCCCCACTGTCTTTATGTAAATGCTGTGAAACAACAAGGCCTTATTTTTTAAAGTACAAGACATTAGGGTCATAGTTTCCATGCTGTCTATTTAATTTACGCCAATTCAACAATTGGATGGATTGGAAGAGAGTCTTGTGCTTATTAAAAAGAAGTCCTGTAAAACAGAAAACAAGCACTTAAAGTAACCAACAAAGATCATTTTCAAAGGCTGCAGGCTTCGCTGTACTCCGTTGATGTTTCGCAGCAGCGTGTGTCTCACAGAGAAACAATATATCACTCTGCATGCGACTTGCCACATAACAAACGGGATACGATGAACTCCACCATGAGCTCGGGAGCTTTAGTTTAAGAGTGGTCAACCTCTGTCGTTACACGTTACCTGAGGAAGCATAGCGCAGTTTGGCTGAAACATGAATTTTGGTTAATGGCATTGCTGTTTTACTGTGTAATTACAGAATTTAAAAAAGGGAGAGGGCAGGAGAGCGGCGGTTTACACGTTCTAATTGCTTCACAGTTGGGAGCTGATTGTTTTTAGCGGTGTGTTCATGTTGTTATTGTGGAAAAACTCTGAGAGAAGCAGCTTTATTATCCCCCTGCTATTTAGAGCGAGAAATGATCCCAACACCTCTCATTTATTGAGCTATTGCACATACAAGTCTGATCTGAAGATGGATTTCATGTTTGTTTGAGAAATATACACGCTATAATTCATTATATTTGTGTACACCACATGGACAGTGTATTTATCGAAGATTGTGCTCATGCTTTGTAACAAAGTCTAATGGTATGTTTATCTCTAATGCCATGTGTGAGATCTGAAATGTGAATTTTGTATCAAAAGTACAAATAAATAGCAAAATAAAATATTGAGGACTTTTCTCTCTCTCTAGCAATCTATAAAAACTGGATAAAGCTTTGAAGCTCAGTAACCAGATCAGATCTTTTGCTCCATCCAATATATGCAAAATTTACACCAACAAACAAACATATTTAATGTAATTTGTATAATATCCACTGATACCTCTCGGTTATTGTTTCTGATTTATCAAAACCTACAGTGTAACTATGTCAAGTTGTTTGGGTGGTGTGTGAAAGGGTAATGAATTTGATGCAACATATGCTTTCATATCATTTCTGCTCTTGATTCTGTGTTTGTAACCATTACAGCTATAGCTCAGATAGAAAAGGCTACATGTGGCGCCACTTAAATCACACCCCAAGCATCCCCCTCATAGCCAAATATTTACCTGTAATTTTCTGCCTCCTCCTCTATATTCTCAGCTCTGGAAGCACAGAATTAACAAGTCATAACAATTACGTCAGCAGATATGCAACAACACCCATGAGCAGGAGTCAAATCCAGTATACATGCAGTGCCATTGGACTGTGCAACACAAGAGCTTCGCTGTACTGTAGGCAATCTTAAATCTACATGCAGCCTGTCACATCACAGCAACACTGGTACCCACTGTTGATATGATGTACGTTGATACATACTCTGAAAGTCATATTGTAATATTAAAAAAAACTATTTAAAAAATCGATGGGGAAAAAACAATAGTGTGAAAAACACACTTAATGATCTTGTTTATGATCATTTATGATCACCGTAACCCCATCCCCTATTTATTTCTTGTCACCCCTCTATTGTATGCTATTTTATAAAGGCAAAAATACCTAAATGCATCACCAAATGAAATAAACTCCATGCACAAGAAACTCTAAAATAAAATGGACCACTGAAAACAAAGTCATTCAACTCTCCTCCAATAACAATGACATCCTACCTGGTCCCTAAAGAGTTCACAGAAAGGTGCTCAGGAAAAAAAACACACACAATGCCTCTCTCCTGGTCTGGCCATGCAGGCCGAGGTCAAACCGAAACAATGGGAGCCATCCAGCAAAAGCCAAACAGATCTGTTTACAGCCACAGATAGACAGACAGACGGCAGTTGGCAGACTCGCCCTGGCACACATGATGCCACTCTGACACCGACATAAAGGCAGGGGAATGCTTTTGTTATAAAAAAAGGCCTGGGATTCCCCCTTTAACCCTTTCACAACACTATCATTTCCAGCAGACCTCAGGCAGTCCTCCCAGTCTGTCTGCCTCCCAACAGCCCCCCCCGCCCCTCCAGTGTCTAGCCTGCCCCCGGGGCACAGACACACTGGGACACGACAGGTACTCACAGCTTTGGTTTAGGCTTGGTAGGTAGAGGAGGACCTTCCTTCGCAGGAGATGGAGACAGCTTTTCTGGGGTTGAAGGTGAGTCTGGTGCCGCAGGGGCCGGACTTTGGACATCTGTCATGGGGTCATAATGGGGCAGAGGTGCAGGAGCAGGTGGGGGTGGTGGTATGGTCTCTTTAGGCAGGGTTGAAAATGAAGGAGGATGTGGGGGTTGGCCATTCTGTACAGACCCTTTCTCCTTATCCTCCACCTCTGAGCCCAAGTGTACAGGAGGCAGGGCTGACACACTGGGCCAGATCTCCAGCTCCTTGATATGAAAAGCCTCAGTGTTGGGCTGAGGCAGCATCTTGGGTGGCAGCTCCAGGAGGCTGATCTCTGTGGGTGGGGGAGGAGGAGGGGGGAAGGCTGCCGCATCTTCAAACCCGGAGCTATCACCAGACATGCCGTTACTGGATGAGTCCTCAGCTGCTGAGGGGAACAAACAATAGGAAAGTGGAAAAATTTGGGTATGAATGTTTAGTTTTTTTTCTCGCCATCAGTAGAAGATTATACACATACACACAAGGCTGCACCACAGCTGATCTGATCTGAAGCAGCAGCTGGATCCAGTCAGGCTGATGCAATTCCTGTTTATTCAGCCTTTCCTTTAACTGTGCGATGAGTCCGTTACTGTATATACACAGCTCTGTCAGCGAGAATACACACAGAAATATTTGTGTCCTGCTGTACTCACATAGAGCTTCTCATAAACTCACTCCTCTCACTCTTTATTCTATACAGGCTACACAACAATAAACAGGAAAAAAGATGGTCATCTTGTTGAGACACATTTTCAACATAAAACCACAGAAACTCCAGGAGATGCATGACTATCAAAGGTCAGTGTAAGGACCACGCATTGATTCAATTACTCTGAAAAGAAGACTATGAAAGAAAAATATGCATTTAACTTTTTTTTGGATTTTTAAAATGATACTGTACATTTTACTACAATAAACAGTTTGTCCCCTAAATCATCATGAGCAATGCAACATAAAATTGACTTCATATTCAGTCTCACCTTCATCACATATCAAACCATAAATGTGAATGTAACTGTTGCACACAGATCTTTGACTTTTGGATAAATTCTGCTTCACATAAATTTTAACTTCATCAGACAATATGTTCTTTATTTAGGTTAGTACCAAACATCAACAGACCATCTCTCTTTCTACATCAGGAAGAGTAACTTGTGCTGGGCATCATGACTATTTCACTGTAATCTAATTTGAAAGATAAAAAAAAAATCAATCATAGAAAATAAGGATTTCACCTCACTACTCCAGAAGTGTCTTCTAGTGAGCCTTTGTTTAGAGGTATTCACAAACTCAATCTCAATCTCAAACATGACACACACACACAAGACTAATAAAATTGTGTAAAAGTACACAATCCAAGATTTTTACATAGATTCCCTTTGCTCAACACTGATCCCAATTCCCTTCCTGCTGAATTCACTACAACACTTGTGCTCTTATTATTATAACTGAGATGCTCATCCAAAATAAAACATAAATATTTACATTGGTCAGCATGTGACAGCACAACAGAACCAAGCTTAAAAGTAACAGCACTTCTAGCAACTGATTGCTGCCTGAAATGAACTAACTAACTAACTAACTAACTAACTGACTAACTAACTAACTAACTAACTTTGATACTCATTTCATGCTGCTGTATATAGAGCATCATTAAGACCTTAAACTGTAAAGAAGCAACAATGTACAGTCTGGGACATCATCAATAGATTTCCTAAAGGCTCCAGATGCTACCTTGTAACAACATGCATCTCTTTCTGACTGTGGACGTACCTGCAGTGACGGAGAGTTTGGCTGTGCTGTTAATGGAGCCGTATGGGTTGGAGGCAGTGCAGCAGAACAGACCTCCATCCTCGGGAAAGGCCTCAGCAATAACCAGAGTGCAGATTTCCTCTAAGAAAAAAACAAAACACCATCAACACATATTCAATTATCAAACCGTTGAAGATGGTAAACAACAGAGTCGGTACAGGCGTGTAATGGAGGGGCATGTTGACACTTGATTTGCTTGGAATGAGACTCGACAGAAACATTAGATGGACACTAGTGCAGTAGTGCCGGTGGTGGATATGTCATGTAGATTGGTGACTCACTATCCACAGTCAGACACACAGAGAGCAGCAGACAAACAAGAATGGATGTAACTAATCATGGGTAACAGACACACACATATACATACACAAAAACACACAAATGCCGCAGATGTTCAGGGATGTCTGAGTGACTCAATAACACCTGAGTCACATAGGTTGGAAATGTCTGACGTAAATGAACGTGTGTGTCATAGTTTATCTAGGACTTTGTGTGTGTGTTTTTGCGTTTGGATTTGTGGGAGGTGCGGTTTCTCAGACTTCACCAGGGACTGTCTGAGGTAGATATGATAATGAGTGTCCTTTGAGACACAGACTTAATAACTTGTGATCTACTGTAGTCATAACCAAGTGAAAGGCTACCGCTGTTAATGAAGCCATAAAATTCCAGACATAGTTAATAACCCATTACAATGTTTAACCACTTATTGCGGTTGGGAACATGAGAGTGGTGTTGTAATTGACTAAGTCATACGATGACAGACCTGGGAGGAATTGAAGTGACCTACCTGGCTCAGCTGCAGATCGAGGCTCTGATTGACAGTAGAGAAGAAAAACAGAAATACTTAGATTATTGTCAATTTGGTGCTAAAAATATCAAAACAAAAATTATTCATATACAATGAGTTTAAAGACAGCTGAGAAGAATGCCTCACTTTTCTGGAGAATACGGAAATCTGGGGAGTCCATAATCTCCTCTCCCTGGCGGTACCACCTGACCTGTAGAGGAGGACTTCCTCGGACCCTGCACTCCAAAACAACCACCTGGCCCTCAGATGCCTGGGCATCCTGCAACAGCTGCACAGAGGAGGGACAAACAAGACAAAGAGGGGTAAAACAGTAAAAGAGAGGCAATGAAAAAAAGGTGTGAGGGAGCGAAGAATGACAGAGAAATGAGAAGAGTGTAAAAACTGTTAATGAAAAGCATAGATCTACTTCAGAGGAGACCGATGTACACATTGTCACACAACTTCATTTGAAGATATAAGCAGCCAGGTGAACATTATTTGCTGGTTTTAGGTCTTTTTGATGATGCTGTCCACTGAAGAATGAACTTGAAAATTAATTTCCCTCCATTCACTCCCCTGTTAGGCTATATGGTATGGCTTGTCTTCAGATCAATCTCAGAATCATTTTTGTTTGGGTTTCCTCTGGCTTACAGTATATGATTCTGTAAAATCTCCAATAATATGTTGGTATAAATTCCTCCAAGCACCTGATATCCACTGACATTTTGTTGGATCTATTGGGTCCATCAGCTGTGGCCATTATATTATCAAAAATTATATATATATATTTGAGTTTGATTTGTCCATTCTGGGCTACTGTAGAAACATGGTGGTAAAACACGGTTGCCTCTGTGGAAGAGGACTCACTTCCTGTGTAGATATGAAGGGCTCATTCTTCTGCTGAATGTAACAAAGTCACACCAATTCTTATTCTTAGTTGATTTTACACTAATCTTAATCTAAAAGTAATGTTTTCAAAATGTTTATATTTTATATTCTCATGTAATTAAACTAATCTATACATAGCTGAAAATGGTGCTTTTGAGGCATTGCTATTGCTGTACAGAGGACCCACCCCATACAGGTCTTCTCAACTTCCAAATCTTTCTCATCATCATTCTTACAAACTTGCAGTTTAACCCCTGTGACTCACAGGTAACTTTATAGTGTAGGTGAACTAAAAAAACATCCGTAGGGGCTGATGGAGAATCCACCATGAGTGCTGTGTTGTCACTTCTGCTGACGGATATATCCATCAACAAGAAGCACTAAGTGTGGATACATGTGTTGTGAGCCGGAGCCTTTCTCTTTCTTCCTCTGCGTGACTGTGTGTGTCTTTGGCATTGGTATGTTTTGGGAAGACCGAGGGTAGACTGTACATCATGAGTCTGACAGTTTATGTACGTGTGTGTGTGTGTGTGTGTGTTGTATGGGTGACATCACAGTGCTGACTAGAGGCGAACATCCTCTCAAAGAGATGATTAAAGCCTGCAGCAGTTTGTAAAGGAGGTGGGTAGGGGTGAAGAAAAACAAATGTCTTTTTGTAATGAAGGGGAAAATGATTTAGGGTCTGACTGTCTGGATGAGAGTGAAAGAGACCTGACCCTTGTGGGTTTGGCAGGACTGTTTGAAGCTCTGCCTCGGCCCGTCTCAGTCCCGCCATTACAAGACCCACAGCCTGAGGGAGAGGGAGTCGGGGGCTGTTGGTGGAGTGTTGAACAGTCTGAGTTGGAAAAGGGCGTTCTTTAGCTGGAAGAGGAGCTCTCATCAAAGCCTGTGTTTTATCTGACCCCCACTGCCGAAAGCCACAGCACTGCACACTGCTATTACAGAAAAGCAAAGACTCTAAGTGCATGTGTTTTAAGGTTCTGTGTATATACTGTATGTATCTGGAGCTGTTGTCATGGTTTGGGCAAGGTCTCTTATAGTTACAATTACGGGAAATCTCAAAAGTACAGTGGACAACATATTTTAGACAATAGCATGCTTCTAACTTCGTGGCAACTATTTGGTCCTTACTGTTTCATGTTAATACCTCTGTGAACACAGGAATATCCATTAAGAAACAGTTTTACAAGACTGGTATGAAAGAACTGGTCTGCACAGAGCTCTGACAGTAACCCCATCCAACACCTTTGGGAGGAACTGGATCAAATCTGGGATCTGGGGTCTGGGAAATGGGATAAAATCTCTATGGAAAGACTTCTCAGAAGAGTGGAGGCTGTAATAGCAGCTATTAGTGCCCATGGTTTGGAATGACATGTTCAACAGTTTGTGGTTAATGTTTGAATGTCAGCTTACTTTTTTATGACTGCTCCTATGCAGACTTACCTTGGTGAATATAGGAGGACCTGACACATCAGCAGCATACAGTGACGACACTGGGCTCTGCATCTAGAAGACAACACAAACTTACTTCCTGAAAAATTAATTTAGAAAGGTTTCTGCTTGTGTCACTGAACAGAGTTTCGACCATGTGCCTAAACTAATGTGGCCCTACTTCACTTTGTGCTTCCGGTGGCTTACCCGCTGCGGAGGCTGAGACAGGGACTGGACCAGTGTGGAGCGATGAGGAAGGACATCGGTGGTTTTGGGTGATGATGAGCGTATTGTCAGGGACATCGAAGTGGTCTTCTTCTGCACTCTAAAATAAGCAAAGCATAAATCAGAACACAAACGGAAATAGTTTGTAGTGAAAAAAGCCTGAATTTTACAATCCTATATACTTTATAAATACTCATACTTGAATCAAAGAAAATTGGCTCCACAGCAATTAAGATGATATCAGTGTTCTTGGCTTCAATGTGTAAACAGAAAGTGAATCAGGAAGTGGTCCAGATGGAGGCAGATATATACATACTGATAATAATCAAAAACATTTAGAGGACTGCACATCACTCAGAGAAGGCAATGTTACATCCTCAAAGTGCAAGGGAATTAGCACTAACACTATACTATTAAATTTAATGGCAATCAATGCAATAGCTCCACTCAGAACCATGAATGTCAACCTGATATATGATTTCGTCATAGAGAAAAGGTCAGTAGATTGTTAAAATCAAAGGTTTTCATCCTCTTCACACCATAAATGTTTTGCAATGACACATTTCTTTTCTGCAATCCATCCAGTAGACCAACATTTCCATTCCTTGAGTCATGCTGCTAGAATGGCTATAAATGAAAAACATTTTCAAAAATGTCCTCTTTTGCAATGTTTCTGGCTTTTCACAATGAATGCATCCACATTCACATGTGAATCATCTGCTCTTCCGCCCATGGCATAACTTCACACCAAATGAACCAGTAAACAAGTATTTGAGATATTTTGCTAAGTAACACATAAACAAACGGAACCGAAAACAAAATCTCCTTGACAGAGGTTGAGTTTGTGAATAGATAAGAGAGAGGGGCAAAGAAATACAACACAATAAAATATCTGTTGGACTCAAGATAATTGGGTGTATAAAGACCAGTGCCAACAGAAACATTTTCAAAGCAGTTTCAATGAAAGAAGAGAGTGAAAGTGGCCAGGGGGTTAAAAGTTTAACATTTGAAATAAGTACAAGGGACAACCCTGACAGGGGTATTTTTTTACCATATTAACCCTCTTCACCTCATTATTTAGATGGCGGCCTGTGCGCTGGGTCAGAGTTATGGCTCTTTAAGGGCCTTTTAAGGGCCTAGTTAATTTGCAGCAGGCAGCAGACCTGATTAGCAGCTGCAGGACTCAGTTAACCTGCTCAGGGGTTCAAGGTTCATTGGGTCATGGGGTCACACCAGGGCATGCAGAAACACACTTACTGAGGCATGGTTCCTGATCTGGACTTTGATGCACTTTCCCCTTCTGAGTCTGATGATGAAGCTCCTGCAATGTGACAAAAACAAAAACAGTTATCCCCGTATCCAAAAAGCAACATTCATTTTGTCCTGTAATGCATTGCAGCAGACTAGCAACCATGGAAGCCCACACTTGAAAATAGTCAACTTTATTGCTGACCTTCAATGTAAACCTCAGCGGAGGTATTGTCTGCTCCGAGACTGTTGGAGGCCACGCAGGTGTAGCGTCCTGTGTCGTCCTCAAAGGCTTCAGCAATCACCAGTGTGTGCAGGTCATCATCCCTACAGATCTGTATGTCAGGAGAGCTGAGCAGCTCACGGCCTTCGCAAAACCACCTGGTGGAGGGGGTGGATCACAACTTCAGTTACTTTCACATGCTAGTAACATTACATTACATACATAGTTAGTGCAAAGAGGCTTACATAAGGTTGCAATATAATAGAAACAGCAACTGCAAAAGTGCCAAAGTCCACCTCAAAACAGGGACTGTAGATTTTGACCCCCATCATTTACACTGTAAGTGCATTTGGAAGAGATCTTCTAATGGTTTGATTACAGGGAACAAAACCTATTCAAGAGACTTGAAAAACTATAAACCTATCCTTTAGGAGACACCAAAATTACCCATACATAGCCTGTAAATCATTCAAACTAGTGCTGTGCTCCACATAACTGGTGCTAACGCTGTAGTAAACTGTACTATCATGAGTGATAAACACAGCTAGCGTTAACCAGAGCAAAAAAACTGCTGTTTAAATTTATATAAAAATAAAACCTTATAAAGACACATTATATTATTATGTTTCCTAGTCTACATACATACATTTTAATCAACTATTACCTGATCAAGGTGGATTGATTTTTTAAACTGTCTTGGGTGTACAATTATGCATTCAAATCGCTGACATAATATGGTAAATCAGAGATGATCAGTCATATAATTTCACCAGTCTTGTGGATTTTTTGTCCAAGGATAGAAATGAATCATCCAGTGAAAGCAAAAAGTTACATTACACACCACAGGCGATATGAATTATTACTGAAATGTATGTCCCTATTCAATAAAATCTTATCTGACAAGCAAGGCCCATTACTCTACTTGACAAATACTTGAGCTTAAATATACCTTTGCCAAATATGATGGAGGCTAATCTAACTTACATTAAGAACTACTCACACACACCCTGTGGGCATGTCTGAGTTTATCTGCCAAATGTCAGCCACCCTGAGGCAGCAACAAGACGTGGTGTTACGGGAAGCAGATACACCCTTCCCCTCCTTCCAATCAGAGGCCTGTGTGTCTGGGCAGGCGCCTGGGCCATATACTCCCTCCCTGGGGTCTGCTGACATGGACTTTGTTCCATGATCTGGGACCCAGGAGGGATGAGAGACTCTACAATCCAACCAGCTTTATCTGTCTCATCTCTCTTTACAGGGTTATGATTAAAGCTGATCTCCCAGCACCATGTTACCACATCAAATACTGGATCAAACAACAGGGGTCACATTCTCAATCTCCTACAGATATACACGTAAGCACTGACCTCAAACGTCAAAGTTTTGTGTAAGTTTGTGGCTTTTAAATTACATTATGACACATTCATTCAAGACACTCACTCGCCACACACTGTACAGCCTTTCAACACCCTTTTGGGCGTTTACTGTATGTCTTGTTCACCTCTTGACCTCTGCATTGACAGGAGGAGTCAATTCAATTTTATTTACCACAGCAGAAGTTATCTCAGGGCACTTTTCACACAGAGCAGGTCTAGACTGTACTCTTTAATTTACAGAGACCAAGCAATCCCCGGCATTCCATGACTAAGCACTTGAAGACAGCAGTAAGAAAAAGGGGCAGGAATTCCCAAAATGCCAGAAGGAACAGCTGTTCTGTCTGTCCAAAGCCCTGACCTGAGGATATTCTAACTATCTTGGAGAGTTGTATAAAAATTCCCAACATCCTGCTGAGTAGCCGTTACTCGATTTCATACACTCTGGTGTGTCAGTCAAACAGCGGGCACCTCCTGTTCCAGAAAGCAATCCATCAGCCAAAATATTCAGACAACACTTCATACTCCAGGATTTACACCTGACAGAGTGGGTGTGAGAGCGGAGAATGAGACAGAGAAAGCGAGAGAATGAATGGAAAGTACAGGAACAGGAGGTGAATGAGTATGAGTCAAGTCGGGTCAGACAGGAAAAATTATACGCTCTGTCATTGTTGAGACGGATCACACTGAGCAATTCATCAGTGGCAGTGACAGGTGGAGCTCTGTAGAACCTTGTCACCCTGTTTTTGCTTGCTCTGCCACTGTTTTAACACCAAGCCCCCTCTACAATAGACTCCTCTGGGCAGTTCCTCTGTCTTATCACTCGATGAAGTGAAACAACGGAAAACTTGGCTGGCTTCATCACACAGACAGACGCCGGTGAGTTAAATGATAGGAAACAGATCGTGGCTTGAGACTAATAAATAGCTGTTCGGGGCACGAGCAGGGAGACCTTATCCACTGGAGTGTCAGTTGTCGAGGCCATGAGTCATCCGCCACGCTTCAAACATCCTCACCAGATAGCTGTGCATCAAACACATGATCCAGACAGAGAAAGGCTGGGATAAGAAAGAGATCCTGTATAGCATGACTTTGGTATATGACAAAGTACAAAACTGACAGCAGCTGGCAACTGAGAGTAGGAAGTTGATTGTTTGAGTAAACCAATATGTACGTGTGGTTTTGAAATCCATTTTTCCGGATTATAACCAGGCGGAGAAAAGGGAAAGTAACTCCTTTGGTTGACTGCCATGTCTGATGGGAATTTGTATGAGAAACTCAGGTTTCTTTTGTTGGTTAAACCTCACGACTTTATTTTAAGTCACTCAGTGTATTAATCAAAATTGTTCACTATGGATCTCGCAGCCATATGCTCTGTGTTTGATGTGGACCACACAATACAAATCACCTTCAATATAGGGAAATGATTTTGGACATTTTTTGAGCACTGTTAAATTAAACACATACAGGAAAGGGTTTGAAGAAACACATGACATCATTGAACTAATGACTGGTTATTGTGATGGGGGATGTTAGGGCTGTGTGTTTTTTGTGTATGTGTGTAACTACAATGAACAGAGGCGGACAAACAGAGGAGGAGATATGTTTTCCACATGGTGGAAATGGTGGTCTGAATGTGTTGATATCCCAATAAAAGAAACAACAGCAGTTTAATGCAGCAACATATGTGAACTAAAATGCGAGAGTAAAGTTGTAATTCAAGCATTCGTCAGTGGTCTTGTGAGTTGGGGTTTTTTGTTCAAACATTTTCGGTAGTTTTCCACTCTGGATATGGCTAAAACGTTTACCAGGCTCTTCTTGCTGCACGTAAAACACAGCCGATCCGCTTGGTGGGAGAAAAGGAATGGAAATGTAAATTTGTTTGGGCACACAATTTGACAAGACAGAAAAAGGGCACAGGACCCAGCTCATGCTCCTCTGGGGCTTGACTGAGCATAAGCAAAGAAGCATAAACCATTTCCAACAAGCACAACAATAAAACCCCTTATTAATCAACCTTAATGATCTACCATTATGCATAATTACTGCGTAAACTCATTTAGAGAGAGACTGTAATGTTTATTTAATCCCCTTTCCATTTCTGTGGAATGTGCTGAACATTGTGCGAGGCCTTTAACAGCATGGTGTGTTTTACCCAGAGGGGGAGTGGGGACTTTGGTGAGTCACATACAGCCTAGCAGGCAAAAAAGGAACTCAACCATCAATAGTCTCGTTTTTTTTTTTTAAGGGAAGCTGGGTGTGTTAGAATAGCAGTCACTCATTACTCTGAGAAAACCGAGCAAAGGTAGAAACTCTTGGCAGAATAATGCTTTACCACCCATTTCCTCTTAACACAATGCTATTATAAAACACAGCTATTCAACACATGCATACCAAATAGAGGAGAGAAAATTGCCTTCATGAGTAACGCCTCACCTCTTCATTCATCTCCCACCCACGAGGCACCCGCCCAGCCAAGATGGTGATTAAACATCCCACCATCACCATCGATCCTGTCACCAGCTCTCTCAATAATGATAGCATGTGAGAAAGGAATTATACACAACTCATTTTAGACAATTGGGGCCAGATGATGCCTCATATCAAGGGGAAGATGGTCTTGTTCTCATGGTGATCCCTCTGCTAACCTATTCAAATTTAGATGAAGAGAGCATTCCACAGTGGAGGCCAAACCAGAGCCTGCTGCCCTGGCCTCCACAGTGCGTGCTAAGGGCCACACTCTCCTCATCTGACCCTGTTGTTATTTGCTGCTGTTGATGGAAAATTTTTTGAAGCAAGGCTCAGTTTCACCACAAACCCAAACGAGCGGAGGCCAAAGCGGAGGGAAGAGAAAAAGAAATAAGGAAGATTCAATCCCAGAGAGACCTTGACAGGATGTAGGAGTGACAAGCTTGCATAAACACACCCACCCACCATGTCATTCAACAATCAATATAGGATGTAGGGCACGGATAAAGTAGATATATATACTCCCTGAGACCTGTTTCGTCTCCAAGTTTTCTCTCTTGTGTGCAGTTTCTAGGCAACGGACCACAGAAGTCAACAACAGTGCAACTGGACAAGAAGAGCGGCATCTAGGCTGTCTTTATCTCTAATTACAAACTACAATAGAGGTCAACTGAGACTGTCCAAACTCTATAGCTAGCAACCTTAGTTTTATTATCCACGACAGTGAAATCTCCTAATTCATGCAAACACAAAATGGAAAGCAGCTTAGGTTTCCTCTTTCCCACACATGCTGGCTGACTGACTGACTGACTGACTGCTATGAATGGAGCTCTATATGGCTCAGTAAAATCATAACCTCACTATAGCTGCAAAATATATATCCCCACCACAGCCCTCCTTATTATACAGTAAGAGTTTTCCATAATACCACATAATGCCTAATTTACCTGCCCACTAGGTATGTAATGGTACCAATTTGAAAGGAGGTATAGGAAGCTAATAAGGCTGAAATATACAGCAGATCATTCCTATCATTTAAGTGAGAGTAACTTAACATACTACAAAGTCTATGCAAATTCACACATTCCTACCCTCTTTAACACACAACACAGAGAAAACATGCAATTTATGTAATAATATTAAAGCTGCACTAATCCGTTTTTAAAAAGTAAATAAACAATGGTTCAAAGTCACTGAGCCCATAAGTAATGAAAGTGTGTGTGTAATGTTAGCTTGTAGTGACGCATGAATCACACATGAATCTTCAGTTCCCCTCAGCTCGATACAGCATTTTAACATCTTGCAGCTCATTGTTTTAAGTGAAACTGTTCTGATACACCCACTGTACACTACCTGCTCTAACAGCTGACAGACAATGTTAGCAACTAGCTGGTGAACATAGTGGAGCATTTAGTTAGTTATATTTCTAATGAGTAGGTGAAGACCAAAACAGAGCTATAGAGGTACAGTGAATACTGGACTTACATTCATCTGGTAGCCAGAAATACAACTCTTAATTCATTCTAATGTTAATGTCTGCTGGGTGTGTAAAAAGGCCACTATTTGCTAACACATTCGCCTTATCAACATTAGAAGGCCAAAATATGCCACTCCTTTGAGGGTAATGTTCTGCCCTCAAGTGGACATAAATGCAGTTAGTGCTGCTTTAATATAGTGGTGTAATTTTATATTGCTTAGCAAATATTAGCAGAGGTCGTTTGTACCAGATTGTAGTTCATTATTTAGTAGGGGTCAGATACATAAATAGAGTTTAAGGCTGGAAGGAAGTGTTTTTGTATTTTGAGCATTTAGGGGAAAAATCATTCTAAATAGGTTGTTGTTAACTGTTCTCAGAAGTCATTTATATCTAAGATTATGATCTAAATAAAGCTTCAGTAGATGTCTATTGATTTAAGTACTGTCATCTGGATTGGCAAAGAAATATTGGCACTCCAAAGTTTGTGTTTTTCTATGCGCCTTAAGTTCATGCAAACACAAATGCCCTAAATAAAGATGATAAATGCAGGAATCCATCTTAATAAAGCAGCAGAAGCAATCTGACGATGGAGCCCTGCTAACGGGGGTGGGATCTGGGGTCAGAGTTCACTGGAATATTCTGGACAGTAGACAGCTGCAGATGACAGTTGGAGCTCTGACCGGAAGCAGTGAACAGGATTTTTCTCCCAGGAATTTCAACCAAAGGGGAGGGTAGCTACATTTACAAGGTCTCCTTCATGTTGTCTAACAACAGACATTGTCCAGTGATGCAGTACAGCAGACGTCAGCATTAGTGTGCCAAGCAGGCATAGGGTTCAGACTGAATCATCATGGGCATTAATATAAAATGTCAAATACTCAGACTATGATTTTTTGGATTTTATTAGTAGTTACTATATATACTACTACTGTACGCAGTTCTTGCAGTTTAAATCAACAAACCTAACCGTGTCAGTACAGGAATTTGTTACTTCTTGGGAACCATTTCTGGTATAAATGTTGGCCTTGTTGGGACCAGAAGTCCTCGTGGGGACCGAAACCCAGTCCTAATGAGGCAAAACATCATTTCTTAAAGTTTGGTTTAGGCTGTCCACAATGAAAGGCAGTCAGTGCAATGTCCTAATAGGCAAACCTGCACAAACTTGTGTGTTTCTGTGCATGTGTGTGTGTGAAAGAGAGAGATACAGGGATACAAGTGAAATAATGACAGACATGGGCAGCAGCTGAGCTACAAATGCAATCACCTCGGCACTCTTGGGGATGCCCCCACATGCCCCAACACACGCACACTCACACACACACACACACACACACACACACACACACACACACACACACACACACACACACTCACACTCACACTCACACTCACAGTATAATTGGAGGGCCCAGAGAAATCAACAGATTTAAAAGAGATGAAAGGCAAACATCTTATATTCTATTCATACACTAGGTTCACTCATTCATTCAAAGAGAAATTACACATGCACATTCAGTGTATCAGCTGTTGTTCCATAGAGACACACTATATTTTTCCTCAGTAAAAATAAAAGTTATCTATGCTCTATTAATAAATCCCAGAACAGGTTCAATGAGATGTTAACCACATTATCCTATTCTCATTCAAAATGAGTGAGACCTCGGTCTGATAATCTCCCCTGAAACAATCTGGTCTAGACTGTGTAGATCAAATAAGAGATTCACCACATAATCTTTTACCTGAGTATACCACCAAATATCATCACAAAACAAGATGGTTATTGAGTTTACCTGAGCCGGCGTCCTGCTCCCAGTTAGAACAATCAATGTCAATAATGAGTTCCTAGATCTTAAGTTGCACAGAGAGGATCTCCTGCTGACAGCATGACACACACTGAGCCACTGACACTCTCACACCAGGACTGCCACACTGAGTCACACAGTCAGACATACACAATGCTTGGACTGAGCACAGGGTTGAGAGGGAGGGAGCAGCCCAGAGCTGCCAAATTCCACACGAGATGGAGGGGCAAAAAAATATGTTAAAGACAAATTAACGACAAAAACTGTTTCAGCGCAGCCCACACTGAACTCATTCATATAATTCCAGTGGTTGGGACAATGGTCTCCATGTTTATCACTTCCTGACAACATTGATAAAGCTTACCAGGACTAGTCAGACCCACCAAACTCTCTCATGGTTAGACCCAGGTAAACCTCCTCAGATGTGACCCATTTTGTTTGAAAAGCAGATCAGTCATGTAATTTTCTGGTTGTTTCTTTGTGAAATCTGTCTCTCAAACAAAAAACAAAACTTGTGATTTGTCTGCCTTTTCTGCCTCTATACATGCCCGGGCCACAGTCTGCTGAACATCAAAAGCACCACAGCAAACCCTGAACTCGGGCCAAAATGACCCTGTCGCCATGGAAACCCTGGGGGCTGTGATCTGTGACTACGGGAAGGGATAATCGTGAAAATAAATGATGACAAAGCTACATTTTGTATGACAGTGCGACACAACACATAAGGCACCAAACACACTGGTCCTTCCTGATGAATCCCACATGCCAGAACTAAGTAGGCCACTTAAAAAGCCCAGTTAGGACTGAGCAAAAAATAGCTTGGATAAGTCAGGATCTAAATAGACTCTGAGTTGGCAGCACCTGGCACGTACAAGACAGATGGCTGTGGCTACTGTCTGGTCATGCTTTGTATACACACATCCACACAAAATGAGACCATATAATAATCCCAAGCACTCCTAAAGCCAAATTCACCTAGGTCAGCAAATATAAATCTGGTATTTGTGGTTTGGTTAGTACCAGAGGTTTGATGCCTGATGCACAGTCCAGCGCAAAATGAAAGGGTGTGGTGTGTTTTACTCTCTGCTGGGGCTCCATTCAGGCTTTAAGACAAGCACAAGTTGTGATATTTTAGTCGCTGTCAGTGAAGACCCTGAGAGCTCACCACTGGGACGTGGCAAGTGGGATTATTTGTGGTGCTTGTCACTAGGAAGGTCTGCTCTCCATGTGTGTGTGTGTCTGTGTGTGTGTATGTGTGTGTGTGTGTTGATTGTATGACATCAAATTCTACAATGAGAAGAACACACACCTAACAACGTCCTGTCCCAGTGGCACACACTGTAATCATGCGGTTCTTTTATTGAAATTCTTCTGGTTTGTGAAAAAACTTGCTCCCATTTGTAGTGATAACACCATGAAAAGCACCGTACTTCCCCTAAGTGACTATAAAACATTGGTTAATAAGAGGAAGGGCTTTTATGGTCTCTGGATGTTCCCATTAATTAGTGAGTGATGGACAGCAGCCTTCTCTGGCCTGGGTGCTTTGTCTGAATGGTCTCCTCCTCAAGAATTAAGGGAGCATTGAAGAAAAGTTTTCCCAAATGTGAGTCAGCAAGAATAAAGAAATTCTTTCCTCGAAGCAACATGCTGGATTTATTAATATAAAAACAAGCACAGGTGCACATAGACGCATTAAACCACTCTCTCACACACACACACGCAAAAACTATGCCTCATTCACACCACAAACAACCAAACATTCATGTGTATTCCATCAGACTCCCACTTACGAATAATGTTTCACTGTTTGAAAAAGGTCTTTCAAGGGTCAGTTGAAATCACCAAAAAATGGGGGCATGTTGCCATGACGATTTCTGTTTTTGCTCCAAGGAGACCAAATGACACTAACAAAAACAGAGACCACGTCCTATAATGATGTCATACCACTGTAGGACGATAGATCCTTAATACTGTCAAATAAATCCAGCATGAAAACCAACAAAAGCAACATCCAGAAGAGCCCAGAATTAAACATATCAGACATATCAAATAAATGAGCCTGTGTATTTAAACAACAGCCTCTACTAGAAGGAAATGTCAACATGAACAAGATTAAACTCTGTCACATTGGTTCACTGTTTTTGAGAACAGCACAGATACAAATGTTGTTGGCATTTTGTTAATTTGTACAAAAACAGCATATCAGGTGAGTTTAATTCTGTAATTGGATAGTTTTTGGACAGAGGAATTTATTTTTTAATTTTCATGGAAGCCGTCATGGGCCTAATTAAACTAAACTTTTGAAGCCCTCTGCTCACACCTGTAGCAGAAAGGATTTAAATCAATTTTACACATTTTTAAGCTCTCCATCACCGCAATCATCGATCTTCCTGCCACTGAGTAATTACAGCTGGAGACAAACCACATAACAGCCTGTGTCAGCTCTAATTTTAGGTATGTATCATAACTTTCTGGGAACAACAATTAGGTGGAGTTAATGCAATAGCTGAGCCACACAGCTCGGATCTGTGGTCACATGTATGGTTTTGTTCTGAGTCACGTACAGCACCACTACTTCAGCAAACACTACTCCACTTACAAATACTCTCCTATTGTAGTTACTGTCTATTTTGTCTTAGTTGACATCCTGTTCACTTATTTCCAGGTCTATCTGCTGACTAAAGAAGCTTTTTATACAGAGGAAGCAGCATACTTCTGGTTATCTCTAGCACCAGACAAGTAAACATACTGAAAAAATACAAATGTACATAATCCAACATCCACTCACAACCATGCTGCAAACATACAAAAACATCTGTTTCCATGACAGCCAGACCACCTCTCAAGGTGTGTGGGTGGATCACTATCATTGAATAATTGAAGCCAAATCTTCGCCAGCGTGAGATAGTCTTGCAGAGTTGAGATAGTAAGCAACACACTTCACAAAGTTGAGTCAGCACTGAGCACAAAAGGGTTACACCCTGTAATTCTGCTGTGTTTAAAGACTGGAAAAGGGAAGAGACAAGATATTGCTATAAAACTAACCAACACAATACTACCACAGGAGATAAAAGGCAGCATGGAGAAGTTGCTGTAGTCGAGGATTAAACTCTGTAACCTTTCCTCTTCACTCTGAATTTATGGACTAAATTCTGATCAGGCGCACATGGGCTAAAAACATGGAGCATCTTCCTTTCTTCCCCCTCCCCTCTCTCTCGTATGAAACCAAACCCTGCAGACCCTCCACTCCAGCCGTGTCTCCCCATGATATCAGGAGCCTCAGCGCTGAACTGAGGGGGGGAGGGGGGGGGGGCACAGGAGACACATTTTATTTGAATGTAAGGCAAAAGACAAACTGAGCAAGAAAGATGCATATCTCGGGTTTCTATGTAAGACAGTTTAACATTCACACAGCTGTTATCCTGTCACATGTACATGGGAAGGAAGACTTGAGCTTGTTTTTATGAGTCCCATATGACCTCTTGTCTGCTCGTAAAGCAAGCACCCCTGCACGGACTCATAACACACAGGCAAGTGCGCAATACATGTACACAGTTTTCACAGTGTTAAAATGAATTCTGACACACAAAAAGTACCAAAGGGACTCTGCTGTTATTTCTATACAGGCGAAAGAACAAGAAGAAAAAAACAAAAAAAAAACACTCAAAAGACTCAAACACATACGTATAACACCACACACTAAATTCCACCACTTCAGTAATGTCAAAGATTCATAATTGAATTGGGCTCAACATCAAACACGGCTCTTTGGCAGCTACACAGGAATCCAACAGCCAGGAAAAATAACAGCCTAAAATATCTCATCAAAAGGCAGATTACTGTAAGCTGAATCTAATGGCCATGCCTTATCAAGCATGATGAATAGCAGAGAGTCATTTAACAGGTGAACAGAGGAATGTAACCCAGTGCTTACTGTTCACAGGCCAGCTGTGGAACAGACCCCGGGGCCCGGATGACTCAAAACTACAAACCTTAACTGAGTGCAGAACAGAGACAGACAGTACCAGAGTGTCTCAGAGGGGAACTGAAGGCCTTGCTACTGTCAGGAACAGGCTATGGAAATGTGGCAGATCTATGATGCCTCGGGCCACACCTAAACTTGTTTATTTGTACTTGGCTAAAGTTTTCAGCACACTATACTTTAAATAGTGAAGTTTCTGGCCTGCATTTGTTGTGAGGTTTAAGTAATCTGAGCTGTTGTGATCTGGTTGAAAGTAGGTTGTCTAAGCATTCATGTGTCACTGACCATGGGAGACATGATGGAATTGGTTAATGGGTAAGTGCGTGTGTGTGTGTGTGTGTGTGTGTGTGTACTGATGAGGTCAAACAGGCCCACTGACAGTGCGGAGGAGAGGCTTCAGTACAGAGTCAAGATTTATGGAGTGTCCTCTGCCCATCCTCCTGTTGAACTTGTCTTAGATTACCATCCTCCTGCCGTGCATGACTGCTGCCTTTGTCCACAACAGACATGCTTCATATTAAATCTGGTATTCCACTTCTTCAACTGTCACCGATCCACTTATATAACTCTTTACAAATCTCGTTTCCCTCTACTCTCACTCTGCTCCCCCTATTCAACCCTTTCTCCCCCAATGATTAGGTTTAGTAGTAATTTATTGATGCTGTTTCGGCTGATCATAGACTAGAGGCTAAAAACATTCCTTTCTTTATTGTGTCATCTCATTAACACGTGCCATTTACACCGTTATAAATTAGGATAAAAAACCTCACATGACAAATCCTTTTTTCATTTTTTTCATGCATATAAGATTTATCCACTAAGCACTAAATGTGATTTCACCATGGTGTTGTCAAAGAGCCCAGAACCTTGTTGACTGTGTGTCTGATCCATGACACAATTATATATAAAACATCAGGATTAATAGCTTCAAATATAATACACTTAATTTAACGCATATTATAATATATTTAACAGCTCAAGATTAAAAGATAGAAACATGAAAGGATGCATACATCATGATTGAAGCTGCCTTGTGTAAGTCGTCCATGGTGGAAGAAAGTCGGTTTAACTAGATAAAAGGATTAGCATAAATTTTAGGATTGTATGTGATAATAGGTCAAAGTCAGGAGATTTCTAGCCTCCGAGACTGGAGGAAAAGTCTCACATCGTTGGGTGAAAACTTCACACTCTGTCTCCAGGCCAGTGTAGGGCCAGGGGCCACCACTGAGGCTTAGACAGGACAGCTCCATTCGTCACAACTGCCATTAACATACTACTGAGGAATCGCACTGACGTGTGTCCATCTGAGTGTTTTACTGCTGATATCTCGAGGTGTACAAGTGTCTAATCTGCAGTAGGTCAGATGTGACAGTGGTAGAGGTGGCGTATAGTCTGTCCAGTGGCGATTAACAATAATACCCTAGCTCAAAGTGAAAGTTATTGTGTCTATTTATGGCTACCTCACAGAATTCTTTGGCAGCCTGCAATGAACAAGCTCAAATGTACTCACACCTTCAACACATCTTGGTACACGTATAGCACACATAGTCATGAACACAGTTCAGTTATCGGCATGGTGAGAACTAAATAATACGTCAAACTGACTACCTCACATCAACTTGCAAAAACTCCATACAGTATTTGTAGAATGGGTTCCACCTTCTTAAATGTGTTCATGTTACAGGAATGTTAAATTTCTGTGAAATAGCCCTCATGTAGTACTCATTTTAAGCATGAGTGCACCCCCACAGCTACTCCAGGCTCTCTCATTATTTAGAGCTTAAATATTAAATGACATCATGCTCGCAAACATTTAAAAAACGAGCAGGTATAAAAATACCAGCGTTTTTTTCCCCTTTCCCCTCGTCCTGCGGAGATCAAATGAGCCCATGAGGGAGAATTGAAAATTACGGCTTTCCTGAAACAAGCCAAACAGTCAGCATTACAGTGAGGCTACGTCATGAGTCAGCAGTGGGTCACCTACTATGACCTCATACCAAGATTGTTTCACAAAATGTAGGAGAAAGTGCTACTGTAGCCATTTGCTAGTACAGTAAGTACTTCTGCAACAACAGGCTGGTGAGCCAAACTTACATCTTTCCCTCATCTGTGAGAAAACATTGGGAGGTCAACGTAAAGCAGGAAAAAAACTGAACAACCAAACCTCTTTTTTAGGTGGGCTTTTTTCCAACTTTAGTTTTTCTTTCATGGTTTTGGTATCTCTTTTTTTAAATGATTATTTTTCTTTCAAACTTTTATTGATAATGACACACAATGTCTCACCAACTATTTATACTATACTAAAAAATCATAAAATAGAGTGTAAGGGGAGAGTCAGATTGGGAAGTTTAACAACAGACATTTTGCAAAAAATAATTGGATCACGTGTGTGTGTGTGTGTGTGTGTGTGTGTGTGTGTGTATGTGTGTGTGTGTGTGTGTGTGTGTGTGTTCTTTTACGCCTATGTGCCTGGTGGCCCCTATGGTTCGACTGGTCAATATTAGCTCATTCTAAGTAGCATGTTTAAATTTAAACAAGGATCATATGTTTGACAACAAATTCCATCATCAATTGAAGGAATGTCGTCGTGTCCTGACGTTGGAGATGCTACCTTGTGTAGATTTCGTAGCAGAATTCTTCGGCGGCCTCTCATCTTCCAAAAATTTCCCCTGTGGTTTTGTGTATTTGGTTGAAACAAAGAAGCCACGGCTGCTCTCTACTGTAAGTGCCCATCTCTCTTCATTCAACTGCACATCAAGTTTTCAAATGCCTTGTTTGCACAGCAGGCAGTTAGGGTAATGACATGGAAGAGCATCAGAGAAAATGCCTAAAATAGCACTCTGAGCACGCCACAATTGGAGATGGATTTTCTCTGTCTGCATCGGCATAGTGAGAAATCAGTCATCGGGCACCCGCAGCGTGTTTGGTGTTCTGCACAACCAGACCTCACAGCATCAATTTTGTTTAGAAATGCTCTCTTTAACAACACAAACACACACAAGGGTCTTACACTGACTGCGTACATTCCCTATTCCCGCATGCCAACAGCTAATCTTAACCCCAAATTAGCCCCCTTGAAGACATGAAGAAAGGCCAAAATGACCTCAGACTAAAAAAATGCATAAAGTGCTTCCCACAAGGATACAACACACACGCATGCACACATCCCAATACCAGAGATGCATCATTACAAACAGAGAGTTGCATAAAACATTGTGTGTGAGTAGCATGAGGATATGCTGAAGAATACCAGGCGCTCAGCACCATACGCCGGCCTGAGACAAATTGTGGCTGACCACAGAAGACCGCGCCCAGCACCCAACCACCAGGAATGTCTCTTTCACTGGCCGTGCAAAACACTGGCATCAACTCAGCACAAACTCATTAGTCTGAGAGAACAAGGAGGTGAGGAGGTGAGAAAGGGTGTCACCTGCTCGGACTGGCAACTGCATCAAAGGCATTGCCCATGGGAAATGAACGCTGAATGGAAATAAGGTATTTGAATTCAACTTCTGTGAGATTTTTTCCCAAGGGACATACAGGCACACACATGCTTGTACACACAAATATAAATAACAGTACACACATGCAGACTTTCATAAGAACTGAAGAGCAATAGACTGTAAGCAGTGAGGAAAAAAGTTGAAGGGAAGCTTTTAACTCTGCTGTGGAACATATAAAAATATGACCTAACCTCTGAGATGCATGCATCAATGCACACACATGCACTATGCTAAACACTATGAAATGTAGGAAATGGAAAATGAGCAAATTAATGTTTGAGCAAGTATTTATTGTATGGTTAGTGCTGATGTCACACTTTAACTTTAGGTTAAAAGGTCTTTCAGTTCATGTTCATTTCAGTTCATGTGCGAGCCCTGTATTAAATTATATTGTATACTCATCAAAATGCATGTAAATAATGTTGCAGCAGAGAGAAAGCACCCCCCCCCCCCACCCCCCTCTCCCCAATCCCAACCTGCAACTGCACCTCCTAATATTTCACAGTGTGGCTGCTTCCAGAAGATGCACACTTTTATTTTGAATAAAAAGTTATTTGCTGCCATCTAGTGTTGAAAAACAGTAGATGGGCCAAAACAAGAAGTCACAGCATTTTTTGACACAACACACACACACACACACACACACACACACACACACACACACACACACACACACACACACACACACACACACACACACACACACACACACACACACACACACACACACACACACACACAATACTGGGTGCTTGCCATGGAAAGAACTCACACTGCACTGCCTACAAAACACAGAATCCATCAGACAATTAAAACTGCAGCACGTGTGAAATCAGTTCAACATTATTAAATTGTGTTCTGTAACAACAGCTAAATTCACTTTCAGCAGCACACAGTAAAAATCATAACTTTTTTTGGGACACGTGTAAACTACGTGTGGTTTTAGAAATTACAGGGGGAACGGCAAAGTGCTTTGCTACAACTTTTACTTTTCCGCTTCACTTCTACCAGCTTTCCATTCATTTTCTCTCCATATTACATAATGTTAGAATCTGCCACAGTGTCTGGCCTCTCCTGTTTCCCCTCTGGTTAAACATGCTACACACTACCTTCATATTCCCCAAGAAGGTGTGGGGAGATGTAGGGCCTGGTGACTGAAAACGCCTTGTCATTGCATTGCCTGCATTCCTGTGCCTGGCTCCTGTTGGCCTGAAGACTATTTATACAGACGCAGAAGAGGCCCCTCATAGCCTTCTGGGGAGATACACGTCCTGGGCCACTGGCTTTGTGTCCTCTGATTGCACAAACACCTAAAAACACATTGCCTGCTCAAAACTCTGTGAAACGGAAACTCTTTTACTCCAATGGGATTATTTGAAGAGTCTGTTATTATAAACTCAGACAAGACAAGGACTGGTTAAACCCACAGCACTTTAAATTCTAGGCAGTATTCCAAGGTTTCCAAAGCAACTAAACATGTCAGGCTAAATGACAATGAAATAGGTATAAAGACATGGAGAATAACGCATTGGATATTTCTCACAATAGACTAATGATTCAATGAAGTGCTGAAAGTAAACACTGAACATGTGTGATGTTAACTGGTGTGGAAAAACAGCTTCAGCATACAAGCTAAGGGGAAATTTGAAGAAACTATTGTGAATTTTAGGGTTTAAAAATAATCCATGTGGACAGTACTTTAGTGCAGGATCACTAAAATTCAGCCAGGAAAGTTAAACTATCTGAGGAACACACACACTCCGCAGAACAACCATCCTTACTGAAATCACACATTCACATCACATCATCACATTCAAATAGACAGCAACTTTAATCAGTTCAGGTATGCCCCGATAGTAAACAGCAAGGATGTTGACTGAGCTGTGAGGTTGACATCTCCAGAAACAAGAGAGGAGTGTATTTTTAGTTTGCTGATCAACTGGTGTGAATAACCACAGCCAGGCGGCACTCTGCTCTCGAATGGAATAACAGTTCATCCAGGCATAAATTAGACAACGTCCCTGCTTCAACTGGCACAGATACCAACGGACTAATTTGAAACCAGGTGCTGTGCTTGTCAACACATGGGTAACTGTCACTTTCTGGAGAGCTCCCACCTCGCTCACCTTATCTCATAGCAGGCAGACCAGCAAGGCTAGATCCTAACGCTCGGTCTGGTGAGCATCACTCACACTATGATACAAAGGTCAGTTCATATAGGTCAGTTCTTTCTGGGATCATCTTGAAACTCTGAATGTTAGCAAGGAGGTTTTCATTCATGTTGGTTTGATTGTAACTCAGCAGGTGAACTTCAGAACAACGACAATGAACAACAAATGACTTTTCTTTTCTGTGAAGGATCAGTTCACAGACAGTTTTCAGTTAATTTGTTTAAATTTTGAGATATCCATCTCTGAGATTTCTGCCTCTACACTGAATAATCCACAAAGCACATTGTCAGCAGTTTCTGTTGGAAATCCTACATCCCACTGAAAACTTTTGTTACAATTTTCTGTAGTTTATTCAGATTAGCAGAGGTCATGAAAAGGTCTGTTTTTGTTGAGAATTGTGTGAATGACACAAGCATAATTTCATTTACTACCCCCATTGTATTGGAGTGGCAGCAGTAATCTCAAGACAACTGACTTTAATCTGATTTTAAAGGATCACCCGTTTCAGGTCCAACTTTACAATGGCCTCCTTCAATAGTCTTTATTTTTTAATATCAGAGAAAAGGATACCAGGATCCCTTCAAACATCACTGTGAAACATACAAAATTCAAGTTGTTTATGTGACAGCAGATCTACATCAGGACAAATAAACTACTTTTCCCAACAGAGGTTCACTCAACAACATTAACACCTTAACAACAACAAGGCTAAATGGAAAAACTCCTGGGTTAACAAAAACCTTCTCCTCAATCTGTAAGGTTCTCCTTCAATACTGTCTCAGTTCTGAATATCACCTGATGTTCACTAAGTGGAATAAGATAAATAACTGAATAAGGCAACTATCCTCTCATTCACTAACAAAACAAAAATAACAAATGTATTGTTAGAAGAAGAAACAAGAGTTGGCGGAGTTTAGCTCAGTGGGAGGAGCGCCCACCACATGTGTTGAGGCTGTAGTCCTCACTGCAGGCGACCCCGGTTCGAATGCCGCACCGAGCTGTCCTATCCTGCGTGTCATTGCCCCCCTCTCTGCCTCTTGTTTCCTGTCTATCTCTACTAACCTGTCCATTAAAGGCAAAAAGCCCAAAAATATATACTTTAAAAAGAAGAAACAAGGCAAATTAATACAAAAAGACTACATTAAAACATATCTTGACCGTGATTGAAAGTTATATATTTGATTTACTAATATTCTTCCTATATTTTCCTTTTAATTTATAATTTTTACATGACCATGTAATTAATAGACATTTGACAGATTCATATGCTGAAACTCTAAATGAATTAGTTCAGAAAGCATAACTTCTACTGATGTTAATTATGGGAGTACCAAAATATGTATTTTGATATTAAATGTCTTTATAATAAGAAAGAAAAGAGTCCACAAAAAAATGTATAGTATAAAAATCTCAGTCACAGATGCTCTACAATATTTGAAAAGTGTGTTAAGTATTAAATCTTCATAAAAACTGCAGATACCTGTCAAATCAAACCTGCATACTAAAGTTATGCCAACCAGGGACAAACCTTACCTGACAAGTGGCTGAGGGTTTCCTGTAACTCGGCATTCCAGACGGATGGGGCTCCCCTCTGCCACCTCCTGACTCTTCAGCTTCTGGAGGAAGCACGGAGGGGACAGGGGTCCAGATGTGGTTGGAGCTCCAGAGTGTTGGTGCCTTGCAGAATCTGCCACTCCCACCGGGCCTCCAGGCTGAGGGCCCATGGCTGGCTGACTGTAATGTGTCTGCTCTTGCTGGCTGGGAGGCAGTGAGGGAACAGAGACTGATCCCTGAGGGACTGGCCGCTGGCTTTTAGGAGACAGATAACCACTATCAGGAGAGGAGGAGTCCTCCTCCACCTGCTGCTCTAAATGAGCAGGACCTTTGAAGATGGATGACAGCTCCTCGATGAAGGTGGCAGCTCGGCTACAGAATTCTGTGGCTGAAGACGCCCGATCATTCAGCTCCAGGCCTTCATGAACCAGCCTGGGTTTATCCTGCTTATAAATCGGCTGAATGGGTTTGTGGTGGACAACCTTCTCAATAGAGAACGGAGCCTCATTGGACACCTGTGCAGGCTTACTGAGGGGGGAAGTCGAACCAGAGGAGACTTTAACTGCTGCATTATCACCTGGGCTGGGGGCTTTGGTCTGGTGTTGTAAGTTTAGGCTCGTGGTGAGGTTTTCAGTAGTCTGGGTAGGCAGAGGGTGGGAGGGAATAGGTTGGAGAGCCTGCTCCTGGGAAGTAGGATTAGGAGGACCTGGATCTTCAGATTCAAATGTGGTTCCAAAGGCCTCCCGGGCCAGGTCCAGGCTACGATTAATCTCATCTACACTCAAGAAGGCAGTAAGATCTGCAAAGTCCCCATCTCCAGAATCCAGCTCTGTCATGGAGTCCATGTAGAGTTCCCCATCAGAGGATGCCTCTGAATACACTCCCCCATCGCCCTCCAAAGTCCCGCCTCCGGCCGGGTCCTTCAGCAGCAGCGAGATGGGGAGTGGCTGATTCCAACTCCCGTCTTGCATCCTGAAATACATATCCAGTCTCATTGTCCAGCAAATCACAAACATTCACACTCTGTACAGTACAGTTAATACTGTAGATCAATAGACAGGGAAATGACAGACTGTGGGAAGATGAGTCAAGCTGAAAATATAGACTTCATAATAATGGCCCACTTGCTCTACCAGCCATAGCTGGCAGGATGAGTCAGGGCTGTGTTTTCCCAACACAGTTGGTGGGTATTAGCAGGTCATAGTGAACATGGCTGGCATTTCTTACTGCTGTGTCTCTGTCAGGACAGTTCACCCTGTCACTCTGCTCCTTCTTGTATTTATCCTACATATATTTAACTCCAAATTACCTCACATAAAGGTTGTATGAAAATAATGCTTCTTTTTGACTAATGAACTTAAAATGTCAAAAAGTATCTACCAAATTGACTAAAGTTTTAGTTTTTCTGATCATGAATCTATGTACAAAAAGGGTAAGAGGAGGAAGGCAGAAATCAGCATTTTCTTGATAAATGAAAGATTAATCAATTCTCAAAACATTACATTTTCTATCAATTAACTGATCCTTTCAGCATGGATGTAAATATTTGTATAGGTTAAAAAGAAGAGCCACAGCTTGCATCAGTCAGGTCACATCCATTTGCTTATATTGCTTATATATTTGCTATATATATAGACTTCTGAAATAAATGTGTTAAATGCATTATTTTTTCCCAACTAAAGCTACGCCATTTTGTGAACAAGTGATGGACTTCCTCCACATGGTGGCTGAGGTCATGTGCTAAACCATCATCTGAAAATAAGGATGAACAAGACCGCTTGTGTGCATCTATGACTCCTAATGCATCCTCTGATGAGAGCTACAGTACACGTAGCTTGTTTAGAGTGGGCATGTATCATCATGACAGATCGCTCCAAACTATGACTCTCGTATAGTATGTTGTGAAACTGTTGCTGTAGATGCATGTATGCCGCAGCGCATCACTCAGTGCCTCATGGCGTCCTGAATACCAGCTGTTGTTATTTTTAATCCCTTGGGCTATGTTTCACAGCAGCAGTGCAAAACCAACCCACCCTGAAGACAGGAGAGAGGTCCTTAGAACTCAGTCGCTACCTTCACAAACACAAACAGGTATAACTGGACATGCAAAATACACACACACTGCCAGTCATTAGGTTAAAGGATTAAAGGAATACAACAACAGTCTCCTTCAAATTCTCTATTGTTAAGAGAGAAATAACAATGCAGCACTGATTAAATATGAATGTGGAAAATGTTAGACGTTCAGACTGATTGACAAAATGTTAACAACTGTCGGTACTGCTGTCAAAGGCAGAGCGAGTTTCCATTACGCTACTCTACCTCCTATTATTCCTCAATTCATAGATCTTACAGTATGTTAACTTCAGTTTTTACAGTATTTCATATCCTCACTGTCACAGTATATGTTAGATTTCATACAAATATTTTATACTTTATTCAAAGCAGATGTACAGTTACAGTGAATGATTCAGCTCACTCGATAAACAGTCAGCTAACCAAACCATGTAATGCTGCGTAGAGTATCAATGAAAACAGTGCAAAACTGACCTTCAATTGTGCTTTTTGTCCAATAGCGTTCTCTTCGTTTGGTGGTTCCAGTTTTGTCTTGTTTATGAAGTAAGAATGAACCAAAAAGAAGCTTCTCTTTCCAGAAGAGCAGCCTTATTGGTCAGACAGTCAGCAGGAACTCTCAGGTTCAGGGTCCAATTGCTTACTGCCTCTGCAGTGGCCTGCTGTCCCATCTGTCCCGGTCTCTAACTGCTCACTGTGTGGGGCTATATTTGGGCCCTGGCTCAGGTTTCACAGTCAGAGTACTGGCAAGAGGAGAGACTGTTGAGGTAGGCCGGGGGAACAGAAGGTATTGGTGACATTTTTTTTTGACAGAAACAGCATTTGTTAATCAAACATGGAAACACAGCGCTGCAAGGCGGCATGCTTCAATAAAAGAATTACAGACTGTTGTACTACTAAACACCACACACCCTCAACATTCACTTATAAACCAGTACAGTTAGGGTTCATGCAAAACTCATAAGTTTTCTAAGTGCTGGTGATATAACCAGAGGTGTGGGTGATCAACACATCCTTGGCTGGGCTATGGTTTGTCTAGAGAAGACGTCCAAAGACGTCTGATACCCTGAAGTGACAGCAGCTCAGTGCTGCCACTGGGTCCTGCTGAGTTAACCCAATGACCCCAGCCCACCCACCCATCTGTTTTACCTACAGTATCTGAGAAAGGGCAGAGGAAGATTTTGGAAAACTGGTGCTGAGTTCAAGGTTCAACACTTGGTCTGGTCAAGGTCAATGCCACTAACATACAATGTGTAAAATAAAAAGATGCAGATCTATAGCATTTTAAACTCTCTGCCCAGCCAACAACTGACAGCTCCAATACTCACCATTTTCTGTATTTGGTAGAGAAAGATTGCTCAGAGTAATGCCAAAACAGTGGGTTAGAAGGGTAACAGACATTGGGGGACCATGCAGTCTCACTTGGTCTATTTCTAGGCCACTATCACATTTTGTGCTCTCAGAGCTATTCTGGTTCTTCATCAATCTACTGATTACAGTCAAGTGCCGATGATAAGTTCGGAAGGAATTTCCATTGTAATAACTCACTATACTACACACACACACACACACACACACACACACACACACACACACACACACACACACAGACCTACACACACACACACACATACACACGACAGCTAATCAGTAATCTACAATAATACTGTTTGCTTGTCATTATACCCCAATTAGTAATAACTTTGTGTGTAATGTATCATATAAAAATAACTGCATTATTTTGTGGTGACTTCTGTAGCCTACATACACATATCTGTCTGTGGTCTATGTAAGAATAGTACTGGAGCATTTCCAACACTCTTTTATACCATATGTGTACACCGCCACACTATTCCTCGCATCATAGATTATGTTTTCATGGTACTTACATAAAGTATTTATATTTACTGTATAAAAATACTGCAGGATACCTCTGAGTATTTATTTTAAAGTTAGGTCAGTACTGTATGGTCAGTCATAAGCATCTAGTCAGGAATACATTTCAAGAGTCTTTATCATTTTAGACATGAAGATCATGTAGGGCTGTGGACATATGAAGATGAAGCTTCTATAGATCACTGGTGTACTATCATCAATACAGTTAAAAGTGTCATTTTTAATACATGATAGTTCAGCAAAAAAACAGGGTTAATGTACTGCTGTTTCTCTCTCTTGTTTATTTATTTATTTATTTGCACCTTCGACTTATCCCTTTTTCTTCTTTTATGGTCTGTTCATTTCTGTAATGTTGATCTTGATGTCTAGTTCCTGAATATAAAAGTATGATTGTAATTGAGATGGACAGTGCAGGGGGAAGCTGGAAGATACATGTTGTGATGTCCTGTGATATTTGTTGTTTTAATAGTGAAGGAAGTAAGTCAAAAAGTGGAAATTAATTGAATAAAAAATAATGTACCCCGGATGAGCGGGCTGTTCCGAGCTTTCTTTGTCACTGGAGTTTGAAAATACTTACCAGAAGTAGCCCATAAGCACGACGTCATGTCTTCATTTGTGTTAGCTTGACTAATTTAATGCACTGATTCATCAATTTCCAGATGGCCAAGGCAAACATAACATACGGACACTTCCGACAGAGACATTTAGAAGAACACTTTCAACCTGACAGACTGAGTTTTGACTCACTTTTCTTAGCACAAATGAAAATAAAAACAGAAGTTTGGCAACTGTGAGAACAGAAGCAACTTCGTGACTGTAAAATAAGCTGTCAGGCGAAAACCAATGTACCTTTTTTAAGACGCGCGTTTTTCGCTCTGAGTGAAGTTTGTCTCTTCACACTCGCCGTTGCTTCACAGTGATTGGTTGAAAGGAAAGATGGCGGCGTCTGCGTAACTGTAAAAACATCACTCAGAAACCTTAAAAGTGTCCTGAAGGGCTGAGCAGAGTGTATTTAAAGCGTTCACTGTTATATAGTGTACGTTTCATTTATTACTGTTATTAATTTTAATGTCCAGCACGCCGTAATTCGCTTAAATGAGCTGTGTCGGTTTGCTAACAAACCTGCTAGCAAAGAAGGGTCTCCTGTATCCGCTCTGAGCTGTAAGGGTCCAGATAATAACACAATAAATGTGAGTAAAAGGCTTCATGTAGTTTTCTAGTGCTGTGCTGTTTGTATAGTGACTGAGGTTACCCACCTGCTGTGTACACTTTTGTAACATTTAGCATACACGTCTAATACACAGTATGACTATCTACAGCTGCTAACGTCAACATGAGCTATTAACATGGAGCTCCAGGAGTCAAACAGCAATGATGATATTCATATTAAATGTTGTCTGCATTTCAGTCTAAGCCTCCTCGGTTACTAATGTTATCTTTATGTTATGTTGTGTTATCTCTAAATATGTAAATATGTTTCATTTCAGTAGTTTAGGTACTTCATAAGGGATGTTTCCTGCTTCACTGTAAGGTCTATTTTCAGTGTTTGTGCACTGGAGACTATAAGTTTCCACCTTACACTTGTGTAGGTTGAATGTCAGACCAGGATTGGATCCAAACTAGTAGTGATTTCACAAATCGTGCTCAGGGTCTCTCGGATCAGATGTTTAATTATTACAGAGAAACCTTCACTTTCATCAGATGATTGAGAAAATTGTTTTATTTTGTCACGAAGTCCCAGGTTGTGTTTGTGCTGAAGGCATGTACACTATTCATTTCATTCATTCACTAAAATATGCAGATGATAAAAGTCCCCTTCCGCTCAAAAAAAATGTTTTTCTTCTTTCTTCTTAAGTTCAATGTTTGAGCTAGACTTTGAAAAATAAATACATGTGCAGAGTTTCACACTAGAAGCTGCTTTCATATTCCTCTGCTGAAAGTGTAAAGTTTCTTTGTGCAAATCAAAAGTGTAAGTTTAAGGGATGGACCTACGAGCATGTGACATCCCAACTAGTTCAGAGCCATTTAAGCCTCCAGATATCTTGTGTCCAGCAGTTAAACTTTTGAAGTTAAAAATATTTGCATATTTAGTATTTCTCGAATCTTATTCTCTGTTATCTTAAGAATATGGAGAAGATGTACTTTTAACAAGATAGTTGACCTTTTTTGTGGGGAAAAACATGTCGGACACAAATTATCATTCAAAGTGGAATACTATATATACATATTAGAACATGCCTGGAGGATATCTTTTAAAAATAGCAAGTTGTCCATCTCTGCTGCATTATAAAGATAAAAACAGCAAAGGTCTTTCTCAAGTACCAATAATGATATTACATTATCGCAGGAGGGCATTTCTTAGAATACTATGGTGTTGTTAGAAAGTAAGAGCTAATGTCTGTTATTTATGTATTCTATTACAGCCGACAACATGCCTGCCTTCCGGCAAGTGGGGGAGAAGCAACTTCCCAACCCTGTAATGTGTATGGCATGGTCTCCCAAAAGAGATCTCATCGCTCTGGCCAACACAACTGGAGAGGTACATTCAAAAACGTGTTAATTCATCCCAAAACAACATGTCTGGATGTATAATGCCATGCCAGTCAAAGGTCTGGTCACAACTAACCCACTTCCTTGAATGAGAAACTGTGTCCAAACTTTAACTGGTAGTGTACTGTTTTGTAACTTTATAATAATTTCTGTCCATAGTTGCTTTTGCATCGTTTGGCTAGTTTTCAGCGTGTTTGGAGTTTACCACCCAGCGAGTTCACTGGGAAGGAGATAACTGCACTTGCCTGGAGACCTGATGGCAAAAGTAAGGAGTGAATGTTTAGTTTATCTTGAACACACTTTTAACTGCTTGCTGATAGGACCATGAAATGATTCTACGTTTGTTCTCTCTTTAATCTCCAGTATTGGCCTTCAGCCTCGGAGACACCAAGCAGGTGGTCCTGTGCGGTGTTGAGAAAGCAGAGATCCTCCACATGTTTCCCATGCAGAACCCTGTAACCTGCATGCACTGGATGGAGGTGATGGAAGAGAGCAGGTATGTATGAGGCTCAGCGATCAAAGCAGCAGCATGAAGGACCTGAATTTTTCAATGATGATGTGAATGTTTAGTCTGTTTGATGTCTTTCAGTGCCCTCAGCTCCTTTTACAACTCAGAGGATGAATCCAAACTGTTTCTTCCAAAATTACCAACACTTCCCAAGAGGTAACACTAGCATTTATTGTGCATCAAATAATCATGAGGGAACTCCTTAAGTGACTGAAGTAACATTTTTCCAAACCTTTGTTTTTCCTCAGCTACAGCACAACATCAAAGATCTTCAGGTGAGATAGTATTTCGATGCAGACCTCAATAGTTCAATATCAGTCATTTGCTTTATATTTTAACTGTTTTTGATAGCATGTGTGATCTGATATGTATTTATTTATCTGTGTTACAGTGAGGAAAAGTCTGATGAGATCATGAATCTCCTGGGAGAAGTCAGGTAAATGATGCTTAATGTTCAAGCAACACACAGAAAAGCAGTTTCACTTTTTTTCTTGTTGGACTAGGACTTATTTCACCAGCTCATTTTGTTTCTGTACAGGCTGAACGTTCTTGTTCTTGGAGGAGATGCTGGATTTGTGGAGCTTTACGCCTATGGAATGTACAAGATTGCCAATTTAACAGGAGTAAGTTCATAAATCAAGTTTAGACAGATTATTACTAGTCATGATAATAATTAGACAGGGTGATTAATAGCCAGCAGGAAAGATTGTCTAAAGTGCAGAAATTTTAATTTGTCACTCTTAAAACTAAGTCTATCTTAACTTGGACACTGTAGAAACATCATACATTAAAATGCAGTTCTATACAACAGCATAACAAACTTTGGCCTCAATGATTACTGTAGAGTTGAATCAACACTTCTCTGACATGGCCTCAACAAAATATAGAGCTATTACCATGGATTGGAATTTCTTAGATAACAATTTTGAAGCAAACTCCAAAAAAAGAAAATTGAAAAAATTCCAATATTGGATTTTAAAAACTCAAATCTTAGGTGCACTACGATATATTGTGACTAAGCTCTTATTCAATTAATTTAATGACATTTTGAAGGTTTCAGGAACCTGTCGCAGCCTGAGTCTGTCAAGTGATCTCAAGTCTCTGTCCGTCATAGCAGAGGTCAGGTCTGCTGATAACAACCCACAGATCTGCTACATTCAGGTGAGATGGAGAAAGTTGCCTAATTTTCCATTTCTTATAATGCTGCTTTCTCTTCCTGTCCACATATCTGCTCTAACTTTTCTTTTTGCACATTTTAACGTGAATATATTTGTCTTTCAGTTGGACACAGGCTTGTTGTCAGACTGTCTACCTGAGGTCACCAGGATGGCACGCAAGTTCACCCACATCTCCACCCTGCTGCAGTACCTGCACCTCTCACTTACCTGTATGTGTGAAGCCTGGGAGGACATCCTCATGCAGATGGACCTCCGACTCACCAAGTTTGTTCAGGTCAGTAGCTGTAGCTTGTGCTCCTATTTAGCTAAAATAAGAGAGCCTCAATAAATATAGAATTTACCGTTTTTTTCTCAGGAAAAGAACACAAGCACTCAAGTTCAGGATGAGTTTCTGGAGCTGCTGTTGTGGGGACAATCAAGGTGAGAAAGGACAAACACAGTATCATGTTGCAATACACAGAATGTCCTGTAGATGGTAACAAAATACCCTCAGTTAGATAAACAGCTTTTACAGATAAGGGTTTTAACTTAGAATTCCCATAAATACCTATACATCAAAAAAGATAGAACAGAAATAATAGATACAATAAGACAGATCTGTGTGTAAATATATGCAATGGTGCTGTTTCTAAAATATACATACAGTACATACACTCATACAGTATATACATGTGCAATATTGTGCAACCGGCTATTTTAGTAAAAACATCATTCTCTTGACATTGACTCTGCTTTTACTCAGCCCTGAACTACAAGCTCTTCTCATGAACCAGCTGACTGTCAAGGTGAGAGCAAGCTGTGATGAAAATGCTCACCTCAGTGTTAAAATTAAAATGTTTACCGTTTTTGTAAAGCACTTACAATTTCCATCTAAATTTTTTATCTTTATTGACAATTTCCCAACAAGCAATTGATGGTATAACTAAAAATCGCATCTCTTTTTCTGTCCCATCTCCATCAAAGGGCCTGAAAAAGCTCGGCCAGTCCATTGAGTCCTCTTATTCCAGCATCCAGAAGCTGGTGATCAGCCACCTGCAGAGGTATTTTCTGCCTTTCACATCTCTGCATAAAGGGGAACACTGATTTTACAAATTGAGGTCTGTTTACATGTGTTAAGGACTGCTGCACGTGAAAAGTCTGCATAGAGCCTTTTGTGTCTTTAGAAGGAGCTGTGTGACGTCTGATAAAATGCCTAAGGTCACTTGCGTCAGTGTTGGTTGGGGCTGACGATGAAAACAATCTGTGTTAAGAAAGAAGTGAGGTAACCACACCTCTGTAGCCCACTGCTCATCTCTGCCTGAGATTTAAATTTTTTTTTATTGTCCCATTCATCGGGGGTCCAGCCCTGTTATTAGGGTGGAATGCTAATTCAGTGGAGTCCTCTTTCAATGCTGCCTGAATGTTTCTAATTTAAAATCTCTCTCTGGGTTTCGCCGGCGGCAGCGGCTCTGAGGCTCTGTTGTATCACCTGAGCGAGGTGAAAGGCATGTCTCTATGGAAGCAGAAGTTTGAGCCACTTGGTCTGGATTCAGCAGCTATAGAAGGTACTATATCTTTTACATACATGACAAGTAAAAATACAGATTTTTATCATCAATAACCACATGTGCATTGTTGTGTGTTTTCAGGTGCCATTACAGCCGTGGGTTCCTTTTCTCTGAAGGCCAATGAACTTCTGCAGTTAGTTTAATTATTTATTTATTTTGCAATTAATTTGCATCTTGTAACATTTATACCGTTCGTGTCATTGCTTTTTTTTAAATCATATGTCTCCTAATCACTGCTTGTATTTTGTCAATTAGGGTGATTGACAAGAGTATGAAAAACTTTAAGGCCTTTTTTCGGTGGCTGTATGTAGGTAAGAATTAAAGTTACTTCTTTTGTAAAATACAACAAATGTTTAGGAGTTTGACTTGTTGGTAGTGATAAAGAGACATTTATGATGTATGGGGTCATGCAATGTGACAAGCAGGAGTTTTTAAGATCCCAAATACAGAGCTTTGAGTTTTATTTTTCTGCTCAAAATCTGTTTTGTTTTCTTTCCTCATAGCTATGCTAAGAATGTGTGAGGAGCATGTACCACCAGAGCTCAACAAGGTGAGTTTCATTACAGTTTCAGTTTCTGAAAGAGTTATTTGGGATTTTTGAAGTGTCAGCATGTTACTGACATGTTAAATTCTTGTAGATGACTCAGAAGGACATCGCCTTTGTTGCAGACTTCCTGTCTGAGCATTTCAGTGAGGTGAGATTAACATCAGGACACGTTAATGAGTATTTAAGAAATGTGTTTGACGTGCGTCTTACATCTTGAGTTTGATTGCTCTGTGGTTTACCAGAATGAAGAACTCTTTGATCGTAAAGGGAAGTACTTCAATGTAGAACGGGTTGGTCAGGTAAGCAGTTTTGTGTTGTGTCATTTCGAATGTCATTAAATGGAAGTGCTCTCCTACAATAACTCTATACAATAACATTTACAGTACCTGAAGGATGAGGACGAAGACCTTGTCTCTCCGCCCAACACAAAGGGAAACCAGTGGCTGAAGTTTTTACAGGAGAGCACACACCTCAAGGGTAAACTATGATTTTCGCCTCAGATGTTTAGAAAAGCAGTGATTCAATTTATTGAGTGATGCTGCTTTTACTTAAAATGCCACTGTCACAACTAACAGACAAAAAATGTTGTTTTTTTTTTAGAGAGTCCTTTGCTGTTTCCTTCATATCCCCAAAAGTCATTGCATTTCGTCAAGAGGATGATGGAGAATGTGATTGAACAGTGTCTGCAGAAACCTGCTGTGAGTTTCCTGTGCTGTGTGTGTTTTCTGTGTCATGTGTGCGTTTGGTATTTCTCACCCCCACAATTAAGCTTTTAGTTAAAATTGACTTTGACTTCCAAGTGCTTAAGCTCAGGGGGAAATAAATAGTCTGAGAGCTTCAGAATTGTCTTTGAGAAAAGGAACTATATCATTCATCCTGCGTTTAGGTCAAAAGCTTTCCTGCTGCAGTTTTCACATCCTGAAATGAAATAGTGTTTTGGTGATTTTCCTTTGTTGAATAAAACAAATTCTTTGAGAAGATTGTTTCTCCCGTTTCACATGGTGCTTAATCATTGCTTGTTGATTTGTGTGCAGGAAGTAATTGGGAAGTCTGTGAAACAGGCTGTCTTCTTGCCCCTCTACACTGTGCCAGAGAGGTATGATCTCATGTCTCTGTTAGTGACATGTTTAATTTGAAATATGACTTAATTAATGTGAATAAAACTGTTTATCTTATCTCTAAGCTTGTATCTTTATTTCTTTTTCTTTTCTTTTCAGCTCTGAAAACACACCACGACTTTTTGAACTGCCATCCCTGTACGTAAAACATAAAATAGTTTCCTAATGATCTGTAGCAGTAAGATGGGGGTGTGTGAATAATGATCTTGGTTGGTTGTCATACAGGTGGAATGATAAGAAGGCCAAAATGCACTACGTTGTGTTCTGCATGCCAGAGATCTCACCGTGCAAGCTCTACCTATTACGGAAAGGAACAGACCCAAAAAGGTACATATCTGTCTTTCTGTGTGTATGTGTGAGCTACTTTAGTGTATTTATAACCGTACCTGTTACTCTTGCACAGACATATCCCCAACAGTGTTGTGTCGATTGACTTCAGCCACCATCTTGACAATGCAGATGATGATGATGCTGAAGCCCAGTAAGTGCATGAATTTGTTAAACAGACATGAATGCAAACTAATTTCTAGGCTGATGAAGGTGTTTACTAACGTGATTTATTTACATTTTCTTTTTCAGGACCCATTATGTGTACAAATGCCTGGATGCTCGTTTCTATGACGATGAAATGTTGACTGTGGTCATGCAAGGGGCAGAAGAGAGCAGCAGACATGTCCTGGCTCAACTCCCTCTTGCTTCCACCTTAAGCTGTGAGACTGAATTCAACTGGGAGCCCAATCTCAGGTGTGTGTGTGTGTGTGTGTGTGTTCATTCTTAGGAATATCTCACTTCTTTTAACAATAATTCTCACCAATCAGAAAATGGAAGCTAAATGTTAGAACTGAGTATGAATATTTGAAAATGTAGATCAGTAATTGAAGTGATACTGATAGACAGTAGAGATGAGGCATAACTTTAGGGTGATGCACCTGTATTGACAGGTTGGACCAGCAGAGCAGTGCTATCCCATGTCAAGGCCTGGTGCTGGGAAGTCAGTGGCGGGAACTGGAGAACATGAAGGCTCAGTTTGTGGCTGTCAATGGAATCCGCAAAGTTGCCTGTGTGGTAAGTCAGATGTATTTCTAGCACGTCCCATTATAATTTATTGTGTGGGGATTTTAGTTTGGGATATTACGTGTGAATGTACTGCAGTGTTCCTATATTTGTTTCAGTGATCACTGAGGTCAGATGATGCATTTTCAGTGTTCTCACATTTCTCTGCCAGTGGGGGGATGCCAGTGAATGAATGCGCCAGACTGTTTCCAAAGATTTCTTTCTTCTTCTCTCTCAGCTAAGTGCCAATCTGAGGCACATACGTGTTTTCGAGATGGATGTGGAAGATGAGGATGATGAGGGGGCTGACTCACAGAATGCCAGTGCTGACCAGGATGGTCTGGAAACTACCATGAACAGCCAGGGGCAGGGAGAGGAGAGTGTGAAGGCCGGGGCTGGAGAACACAGAGATGATACGTGTCAAAAAGCTGAGGAGCAGCTGGAGTCCGAAGAGGCTCTGGAACTGTCGTAGGACTCAGTTAAGGAAACAGACTGAAACACAGTAACATTTTTTTACAGCATTTTGAAAAATTAAACCACCGGTGTATGAAAATAAAGATGTTTGTACTCATATTTTTTGAGTTGTTGATGTTTCTCTATCTTTTGATGTAATGTAAATGTTGAGTAATTTTGTCACTTTGTCACTGTGCCATTCACCTTATGCAGGTTAATTCAATTATGCAGTATAAGTATAATTGAAGAATAAATAGATACATAATCACATATATTTATAAATACTAATTTAATAATAATCCTGGGTTACCAAAATGTATTATGAGTGTAACTCGACTTCTGTAGCAAAATATTGTTCAACGCGTTTTTACGTGCACGCGCAAATAGGTGTTGGTTACGGGCTCGTACCCGCTGCAGTGCGTAGTGACGTAAGTGATCCGCCGCCTGTTGGTCTTTCACAGTTGGTGACGAGTATTATGAAAATGGCCTCGACCCTGCCCGTGAGCGAGAATACCCGAAGAAGATGACGATGTTGAGCTTTTTAAGTCAGTTGAACACAACATTGTCTTTATTGGACACGTAGGAAATAGTGAAACTAGGAAAAAGAAAGAGACTGTCGGCAAAGAAACGACTTTAAAAAAAAGAACAGACCGCCGCATATTTTCGTGGGGCTGAGGAGCCACTATGGAGGATATCAACTCAAATATCAACGCCGACTTGGAGGTGCGGAAGCTTCAGGACTTGGTGAAGAAACTCGAACAGCAAAATGAACAGCTTCGGAGTAGGTCCACAATGCTGTCAGGGAACAACAGACCCCTCAGCGCCGGATACGACTCGTCGTCCCTGTCAGCGGGGATGAGTGCCGGGCTGGCCGGCTTCCCTGGGGTGGGGTTCGGCGGCTTGTTGGAGAACAACCGCTGTCTGAGCCCCAGACTGTCTTATGACGGCATCAGCTTCAGGAGGGCGTATGAATGTGAGGGGGCATCTGCTGCCACCTCTGTACCGAGTATGAACTCACGTTATGCCGACACTACCGGAGGCTTTATGGACGAAGGGGAAACCTCAATCCTAGATGAAGTGGAAATCTTAGATCTCGAAGACATGGATTGTCTACACGAAGACGAGGACAGCTGGTGAGTGACAGGCTTGTCTTCAGGAGGTATCTTATCTTTACAGCCATGTCTGTGTCACCGGTGCTGGCTGACAGCTTTTAATTGCCTGGGCACAGCTGCTCTACACATTAGCTACCACGACAAAACGCCTGGCATAAACAAGCCTGCCTGAAATCTGAAGTCATCTGTGCTGAAGGAGCCTCATTGTGGATCACTCTCTGAAGGATGTTGTTTGGCAAGTCGTGTGGGCGATGCCAAGCCACTTCTCTGGCTGCAGGATCATAATAGATACGCTTTGTGCCAAAATCTGAATCCATTATCTCACACCTTTTTTCTAACAGTTTGTGCATTTTGTTTCTGAGACTGCTCAGTAGGCCTCTGAGGTTCACACACAGGCTCTCTCAGCTGTCAGGACCCTGAAGTCCCCCATCATCTGTTGAAACATTTTGGTGTAGTGATGTGGCAGATTGCTTGGCTTGTCATGGCAGTAGTGGCAGTCGATCAGTGTGTGTGTGTGTGTGTGTGTGTGTGTGTGTGTGTGTGTGTGTGTCTAGCAAAAAATGAAAGTTGTTTTCCTGTTAGGCAGCAGCCATGTGGGAGAGGTAGCCATGGTTATAGTCCTCCTCTGAATTCCCCTCAGCACACCAGTTGGCACACAGCTACAAGTGCACTGCAGCTCAGATGAGAGAGAGGCAAGAGATGTGAAACAGGCCTGTCATCTTCATCATCGTGGAGGAATTAAAGCTGTGTCAGTGTCAAAAAGCTGATCACGAGAATTGCTTTCACATGGATTACAATGTATGGCTATTAATAATATGAACGGGTTACACGAATCGTCTTGTGGATAAGGATGACCATTTGGCAACATGTCAGGCTGTTTATTTAAAATCAGAATGATCCTGACAGCTCACATGTCCATCCACACTCCCTTTTTCTTAATCCTCTCCCACTACATTGTGTTGGCATTATTTCCTCCCTGGTTTTTACAGTAGGTGGCTTTGCATAGATATACTGTAGAAATATAATCCTCAAAGAAGAGTTGCATACTGAGATCTTTGTTACACAGTCTTTGTTATACAGTGATGTCATGCAGAGATGAGTACTGTAGGTTTACAGAGAGTCGGGGAGTAGTTATTTGTAAGATAGTTACTGACAAGACATGAATATAATGATGGGCCTTCCTCAGAAGACTGTCTTTGTTATCAGTCTTGTCAACAAGAGTTTTGTTTGATTGGCCTCCTTTATGGCAAAATCACTGTAATAGGCCGTATTAGAGCACAGCTACCTCAAAGCATCTACTACATTAGGTTATGGGCTAAATGAGGGCTGAGATCGCTTAACGTTTTTTGAAAAAAGTATTTAAATCACTAAAAATGTGGGTCATATTAGGCTGAGAGCCAGCTGGCAGAGTTGGACAGAGTCTGGCAGTCACTCAGCAATTTGATATATGTGACAAAGTTAAAAGATACAAAGAGTCCAGATTAAGATAATCTGGACTGAGTTGTAGGTGTGTTTGTTAAAAAAATAAAGAGGGGTTTTGATTTTATATACCCATTGAAGCATTCCCACATGATTCTAACATGATATGAAGACGATGGATGCTTCTAATCAGTGTTATTTTTCTTCAAAGTAAAAACATGTCAACATTATTAATCTACCAATTGTACGTATAATCAGAATAAATCAGCAAGTTTTTCCTAGGTTGCTTGCAGCAGCTTGCCTGTGCTGGCCACTCAGCCTTTTTAACATCAGTTTACTACTTCCAGGCATTTGCTCACTCATGCCCAACAGAGCTAGTCTCATTATGCCCTGGCAGTTTGTCTGCCCTCTGGATCAGATTGATATCTGGGATTACCCCGTAGTGCCTAGCTCTCGCCAGCTCCTGTCATAGACTCCTGTAATCCCTGAATTAGCATCAGACTGGATTTAAAATCACTGCCCCGTTCCCGCAGCGCTCCTCCTATCAATAGATGCGTGTCGCACTCCTGCCTGCCTGCATATGGACGAGGCACGTCGTTATTGTCTCGCAGTTGAGAGTTCATGTATGAAGCAAGAAGTGGCGGCGGGGCTGTGGATTTACTATGCGCCAGAGCCAGATGTGAATGACAGTCTTTGTGTTGACAAACAATGAAATAGTGCAGCCCCAGATTTCAGGCGTGTATTCCTCTGTGCTGGGCTGCCTCTGCCTGTAATGTTTCTGCTTTCATCATGAAAGGCTTCCTCTATGGTTGCAACAGAGCTGACAGCTGCTGACTCGGATTTCTCTTCTTCTCTTCTTTCTCTCCTCTCCTCAAAAGGACGAGGATACACACACACATATACTTGTATCACTTGCATACTGACAAACAGTATAGGAATGGCCAATACAGTTAGTTTGTAGTCTTATTTTATACTTTGATGTGCTGCCGTCGGTAATAAGAGGGTGTGACAGTTTGAATCAATGCAGCTGACTCAGCATTGAACCCGGTGACTTTTTCAAATGATTTGGGCGACTGGCATTCATTCATCCTGCAGCAGGAGCTTAAAGTTTCACCGTCCTCATTGTTGATGGCGATAACCACCAAGTCACTACTTTTGTATGTTTTTCAACTTGTGACATTTTAGCACCATGTTAAATAGAGCTGCACTGGATATTAGCTGATCACTGATGTGTGGCTGTCTGTGTACACGCAGGCCAATATCTAACAAGGAATTGCTTATATCGTTATCAGATGTTTTTAATTTTCTAATTTTAATATCAAGATCTGGCAAAAATCCAGTTTCAGTCGGGCTGTGATCTTAAATGATTTCAAATATTTAATCTTAAAGAAAACAAAGAGTAACTTTCAGTGTCAAAAAGGTTTTACTTGATCACATAACTTCCTCGTTTCATGCTAACCTTACTCTGTCGATGTCACATCAGCACTCACTGATAAAACGCTGTCCAAACACTGGTTATCCTCTCCATCTCATTTCCTGCTGTTGTCTCACATTACGTATGAGCTGTGATAGGTGATGTTTGTTCTTTAGAGGTGCGAGATGATGGTGCATGTTTGTGTAATGATCTCTTTTATAGCTTTAATAAATGTCAATCATGCATGTTGTTTGTGGTTTTTCCAGGTTATATGAAGCCAAACTGAACAGTCCTCTGCAGAAAGCCTTGAGTCCTATCGTGTGGTGCCGTCAAGCTCTTGACAACCCCAGTCCTGATATGGAATCAGCCAAGCGCTCCCTCATCCATAGACTGGACCTCACTATGTCAGGTAAGCAGTGCCGGCACACACATGAAGCATGGAGTCTCTACTTTGTAGCAGCAGCAGCAGCAGCAGCAGTGTTGGTAGAAACTGTAACAACAACAACACGCTCAATTAATCCTGTGTAAAGAAGGTCAGAGGTCAGGTAGAGGTGCAATTGATGGGATTAACTGTGTGTGTTCAGTGACTCTTAAACAGGAGAAAATCCCTAATCAAGCAAAGACTGTGTGCTGTCATTCACTCTGCTGCTGTTAGTTTATCTACTTTTCAGATTATGTAATGTCAATCATAAGTGCTCGTCATCTTCATCAAAAAATTAATCAATGAAACAATGTAATCTTCACGAGTACCAAGTGTGATAAGTGTAGCATAGAAGTGTAAAGAAACGGCAACGAAGCGATTGTTCATAATATGAATGTTAATTTATAGGAATGAGCCTCCATACAAAGTCTATTACAACTACTACACACAGCTACAGACTACATACAGAAAGATGTACGAGTCATTATACTGTACATGCTCCCTTATGCAGTTCCTTTATTTTAAAGGGAAACTGAACTACTCACATGCACCTGTATGGTGAAACATTAAATGACAGACGCTGTTTTATGAGGAACTAGCAGACACAGATGAGCTGACGTCGTGTTAGAAACAAATCAGCATAACAACAGTTTCCCAGTTTAATTTCCAGTTGAGGTTAGAAGTTACTGAAGGTATTAGGGTGTCAATAAGTTGTTAGAGGGGTTTTAATAATATGAGCTGTTTTTTAGGGGAGTCTGCTTGTCATGAAGTGGAATTTAGACTAAAATGAATGGGAGGATCTCGTGTTTTCTCGTTTGTTCCACCTTTGCAGCAAAAAAACATGAGGAATAATGGTTAATTCATGCTGTGCTGAGGGGCTCTCACAATGTGTATAGTTTAGTGCCATATGGTTGCACCAAGGTGCTCAGGGCGTACACACTATTTATTTATTTAGATTTACATCTGTCAGAAATACATAGTATATAGAAATGTTGCTACCAGCAGTCATAAATTGGTCAATGTTAATAAGACATCATGAACAGTATAAATCTAACATAAAACATTACTGTATAGATTTGAGCTATAATATACATCCAGTTCCACCTCAGCTTTAGTCCGTTACACCTGTGCTACATCTGTTTTCGGTGCTTTTGGCTGCCACTAATTATAGTGAGTGAAGAGGACAGGGGGCTAAACTGAGAGGGGTCATTTCCATTTTGACTGCGGTATGCTCATGTGACAGTGAGATCATATTGAGCAATAGGCTTCTGAAGGTTGTTCGCAGGGCTTTTGACGTTGATCTTCTCAGCTCGGTTGTGTAAGAACCTGCGCGGTACCTGGACAGATGCCCGCCGCCTCGTCCAGAGAGGGGAAACTATAGAAGGAGGAAGTTATCATTATGTAATACCAGCTAAACTGAAGCCTGTGGGAGAAGCATGGACAAACACACTAAAACCCTACGTATAACATATCTGTATGACCTTTTGATCTTTGACCTTTACTAAATGAAAGACCACACTTCAGAGAACACTGCCTGTTTTTTGCTGTTGGTCTCCAAATAGTAGTAATAATAGTATCCAAATGTGATGATAGGTATACTTTTACAGAGCTCAGAAAAAGTAGGAAGTGAAGTAACACTTGAAAATGTTGAGCTTAGGATATATTTGTTCTCCTCTCTTCCTGTTATTTCAGTCTGGAACTTAATAATAGCTAATATTATGGGAATATGTATCAAAATGAAATGTTTACAAGCATCTTCTGATTATTAACTGTGCATTGGTAGGGTAAAACAACTTTAAACAACAAACTTGATCATCAGAAAATAATACATTGTAATTATGAATGAAGCAATCCTAAAATCAACACACTGGGCTGTAATCCCAGTTGTGCCCTGCTGCCCTTCTGTCTGCCTGGGCCACATGTCAAAAATTGTAGATTACATTACATAACATCAGCTAACAGACTCAGAGTTCATGTAGTTATGGTATTATAACAGTTTAGTTATGTACCTCAATCACATAAGCATAAATCTAGCATAACAATAAAGTAACTAACATGTAAATAAATGATTGAATTAACAGACAAATCAGGTGAAATGTCAATCAATCAATCTCAATTAATCTTTATTTGTATAGCACCAAATATAGACAAAACTCAATTTTAACGGGGCGAAACCTCAGGCAGAACCGGGCTCAAAGTGGGCGGCCATCTGCCTCGACCGGTTAGGGTAAAGAGGAGAGAGAGGAAGAACAGGAATGTGCCTTTAAAACACATGAAACATTAGCTAATTAATAACATATCAGAATGCCAGTGTGTCCATCACCTTGATTGATAACCTGTGAAACTGAGATGGGAGATATGAAGGAGTGGTCTTCATCACTAAGCTACCTGTGTAGAATGATGTCATGACCCTCCCTTCTTTTATAGTTTCCTTGGTGCAAAGATAGTGAATTTTTATTGTGGCTGCTGAAATGAACTGCAGTGGATCCAGGCAGCGCAGCTTTTTTCCCTCACAGATTAGAGAGGCTTCACAAACACAGAGAAACAGGCACACACAATCTGGTCTGTTCAGATCTGTTTTTGGGACGTTTTCTTAAGTGATGGCAAATCTAATTGGAATAGAAATGTGTAAAGCAGCTTTCACCGAAGCACATTTTCTTCACTCTATGATGAACAGCGTGGGTTGTTACCCTTGGCTGTGCTCGTAGGTTTATGTCTAAGATTTAAGTAAATATTCCAAACTGCAAACACATCCTAAACGGCCTTCAGTGAACAAAGCAGACTATCTCTCTAGTGGATGACTAATACTACAAACAACTAGCCAGTGAAGCAAGCTCATTAGAAGCATAACGTCATCCTTCATGGGCCTGAAAATATCCCTCATGTCACTGATACCACCCACCGCACCCCTTCACTTCTCTCCTCAGTTGGCACTGGTGTTGTCATCAGTTCAACAAAGGCTTTAAAAAAACAAAAAAACAAACCCAAAAAACAGAAGAACATTTTTTGTGGAGTCTTGTGATTCACAGAGCATGTGCTTAACCCTCTGAGACCTGCACATTCGTACACAACTTGGCAGACATGACTGTGTTTGAGAGGTTGTAGCAGGCTCAGTTTTAAGGTTAGAGTGAAGATGGGTATCATATGAAACTAGAAGACCAACCATGTCATGCTAGCTTGTCAGGAAGGGGGGGTAAATAACACTCCAAAGTTAGGCTACATTTTGGTGAGGGAAAAACTGGTATGTCCATTTTCAAAGGGGTCTGTTGACCTCTCACCTTAAGATATCTGAATGAAAATGGGTTCTATGGATTACCCCCAAGTATCCCCTTTACATGTATACCCACTTTATACTAATCCCATGCAGCTGTGGGCTAAAATGTTCAGTTTTCTGCATGCAGTATAAATGTTATGTCTGCCTATTCTAGTAATGCTGTATTTGAATATTTCTGCATTCTGGCGTCACTAAACAGTCTTGGAATTGAATAAATGAGGTAAGACTGGAAAACTGAACCTCTTGTGGATTCAGAGAGCCTGATCGTCTTCATCGTCTGATAATGTTAGTTTTTCCTAGTAGCCATTTTCTTGTAGTGAGACCATTTTTTTTTAAACTTGATCTCACTGTATAAAATGATCTATTGTGACTTCCAGGATAATCACAGACTCATGAAACGTTACAGCCGCAAATTAAAGACTGTGAGCATTCACAGGATTTTTGGCTTTCTTAGGTATACTGACAGTAAGGGGGAATTTTTGAGCAATTTCCAGAACAGAAGTGCTTGACATCCAATTAAGGAAAAATGCAATTCTTACAGAAATCAAATACAAATCACAGCATGGATATTTCTGTGGTGTTCCTCAAAGTCTTGGAGTTAATGTGGTATTTTGGAAGGATTTTTAAATATTTTTATCAACCATTTGCAACCAAATATATGGCATCAACCCAAAAATGGAAACTTATCAGACATATTGAGCCTGGAAATTACCATCATATACTTCCATCTTAATTTTTATAAGCCCTTATACACTTATACATAAACTTCCAAAATCTGAATAGGCACCAATCAGAACACAGTCTTTATTATATATTTATAACTAGAAAAATTTGACACACAGTGCTGTGCTGTACCTCAAATGAATCTTCAGGTTCAGCTTTCAGATGATCTCTATCACTTCCATGTGACATATACTGCTGACCTGCTATCTCAGCCTAAAGAAGCCCCCCTTTATGGTGGGTCTTTAAGTGTTAAATCAAACATGAAGGTCAAGGCATGAGTAAAGATATGTGTAAACACTGAAATCCTTCTTCTGCACACAAAAAGACTTCAGCGCTAGAGTCAGAGAGTGAAGGAGAGACTCGCCACAATCAGACACACCCTCGTGACTCCCGGCTGCTCTCCTTCACACCTGGTCTCTAGGAGCAGCGTGGAAACCCTGTTGCCATGGTGTTGCCAGAGTTTGTGCCAGCAAAGGGAGACCGATCTAATCTTCGACTTCAGTTGCGGCAGATTGAAGTCAGTCAAGTCTGTTCACGTGCACACACTTACAAAGCATCAGCATATTTCAAACATGACTTTTAGTTTGAGTTGAGTGTTTAGTGTTCGAGCCTTTTGTCCGTGCACGCCCTTTAAAAAAATCATATCCCCAGACACCGAGCCTCTGTTATGTAACTAGCAACGGGGAGGAGGAGACAGTCGCCTGAGTTAACTGGACTTGTCAGAAAAGCACCACTTTATTCACGTCAGACACCCAGAGATCTGATAAGAAGACAAAACACATGTGTCCGGAGCCAAACAGTGAAACGCCATTTTTTTTTCCCATAACGCTGCTTTGACAGCTGTTCTGCAGTGTTGATCCAGAGCACGTACAAGACCCAAGAGATCCTACCGCAGTGACACGACTGACCTGGCCTATTTCTGCTCATAAAACCTCTAACTTTCCTCTTACTGTAAACTTAGATCGCCACTTTCTCACATATCTCCGCCACTTTTATCCATTTTCTCCTCTGTGGTGTTTATCTCTCTCTTTTTTTTTTTTTTTTTTACAAAAGCTTCTCTGTTTGCTCTTCTCTTGTGATGTGCTTCAAGCTCCCTTGTAGCATTTTTAAGCCCTTATTTCATTTTTCATATCAAGTACACCACAGTGCCCCGCATTGTCTTTCATTTCCTCTTCAGCTTTTAAGCTCTCAAGGCTTTTCTACCAGAATGTTATGTGCTGCTGCCTTCATTTTTTTTTTCCTCTCCTGTGGAAACTGCCTGAAAGTTTCCGCTGCTGAAAAAGCCGTGGACACAACGGAAAATGTTCTTGTACAATTTCACATCGCAGTAAATCTAATCGGCATCAATCACGGTGGGAAGGAAAAGCAGTTCTTCTCTCTTTCTTTCTCTGCTCTGTCCTCTGGTTTTAGGACATGAGGATTTTTGAGGACACTCTATTTTAGTTGGTCCCTGTGCTGCAGATCCCTTTAGATTATTCTGTCTCTCTTTCTAGTGACGACGTACCGCCAGGGTTGCTGCGATAGGGCATGTCATCTAATCACTTCCAAACTGTTTAACAAAGAACCGCTGGCTGGGCTTGTAATGAACTGGGGCACTCCTCATGACTCTGTAGCTCAGAATGTTTCAAGACTCCTTTCAGACATGTTTTAAGACATATAAAAATACTATCCTTGTGTCTGATGTTGATTTTCCACAAAAAAAAAGAATTCAGAATGCAATATTATTCTTCATCACGTCTATAAATTACATATTGGGCTGTAATTTGCTCCAAATTGGTCGTGATGTCATAAATCTTGCGCTTTAATGCAGATCAGATTGAAGGTGAGCACAGAGGAACTTTCCACTTTCAGCAGGTGAATGTGTCAAACTCTGAAGCCTTGTGTTGATCTTACTGATCCTGTACAGAAAACAAAGCGTCCATTAGCTGAAGAGTCCTACATGTTGAAGGGTTGTTGACATTCCGCAGCAGCTGATCCGTGTGGATGGCTGCGGAGTGGACATGATGGTATTTTCTAAATAATGCAGGAGGATGGAGTGCAGAGCCCCGAGGAGAAGGGAGAAAATGGAAAGAGGAGGCAGCTGATCTTAAAAGGGCTCCTTTCCAGACACCGCCCAGCTGTGTCAACACATCCAGTTAGAGAGAGAGAGAGAGAGAGAGAGAGAGAGAGAGAAAGTGAAAGAAAAGAAACAGGAGGATGGATAAAACGAGTAACCATCCAAACTATCTCAGTGAGCGACAGCAGCCTGTCCGGGGTTTGATCTCATGACCGAGACCTGGAACCAGACTGCAGACCAGAAGCCTTTAGACTGCCGCCTCACAGAGAATCGCTTTGTGCTCTGTACTCTGTGTGTGGATTGAATGGCGTCTATTGTTACGCTTTTCTCCCCGGCTGATGATGTAGGAGCTCTCCATTAGGCCCTCACCATACGCTTCAAGAGACTCGAGCAGACTGCCAGCGACACTGCAGAGCTTTCATAAAAGGTGCCGGCTCTGAGCAGACACTGCTGGTGTTGTAGTATAAATGGCGGGGTGACCAGCAGGCTTCGTCAGGGGTCGTTTAACGGTTCCAGTGTGTTAACATGCTGGACTAGCGCAACAATGAATGTTAAGTGTTCGGTTGATTCCTTCTTCGTCCTCCCATCTTCTACCACTGACACTGCGCTGTATGCTTAATTCTACTAACCGGCCATGTACACAATTAGAATTATTGGTTGAGTACTTAATGGGGCGGCTGTGGGACGGATTCGTGGTTCGATTCCCAGCTCCTCCAGTACACATGTCGATGTGTCCTTGGGCAAGATACTGAACCCCAAATTGCTCCTGATGGCTGCACCAACAGTGTGTGAATGGGTGAATGTGACTTGTAGTGTAATTGTGCTTTGAGTGGTCTAAAAGACTAGAAAAGCTCTACATAAGTACAGTCCATGTAATATTGATATTTTTATTAATATTGAAGTTTTGTCTGTGACATTTCTTCAACACTGATGTGAGAAATAAGACGTAAAATAAAAGAAAGAAAAAAGCTGTTCAGCACTTGTTCAAAACAGAAACTGATTTCATATCTTATCTTATCTTAGTCAGCATCTAACTCCTTTTGTGTAAAGGTGTGGTTGATGAACTTCAGCCTCTGTAAAGGTCTGTTGTTTGTTTAAAGTAGAATAACGTCAGAATGACACTGCAGTAAAAACCTGGCTGAGGACATGTGACCAGGAAGGACTTTTCCCTCTTTTAAGACATAAAAAAACTTGATTTTAAAACCAAATCTGTGATGTTCTTTTCTGGGTTTCTCATGTTCTGTTCTTTGCCTCTACAGCCAACAAGCGCAGGAGTCTGTATGGAAGCCCCTACAACCACCAGCTGGGTTATGGAAGTCCTTACAGCATGGACGCAGCTAACAGCCCTTACAGCAGTGGCTTCAACTCCCCCTCCTCGACCCCCAGCAGAGTGCCCATCGTCAGACAGCAGCTCATGCCGGGGAACGCAGGTACGGGATTTTCTGTGTAGCTCACCAGCAGTTACAGACTATCTGCTGCTGCTGTCGGACGTGTCTATTAAAGTGTTCCCATGTGATTTTCTCTGCAGCACACCAGCGTAACACAGCGGCAGAGAGGAATCCTCCAGCTGTGAGCCCGCAGTCATCAGTGGACAGTGAGCTGAGCACCTCAGAAATGGACGAGGACTCAGTTGGCTCCTCAACTACCTACAAACTCAATGATGTCACTGATGTCCAGATACTGGCGCGCATGCAGGAAGAGAGTATGTACCTTTAGTGGCGTTGCTTCCTGTGATGTTCAGTTTTCTGTCATGAAACTGTTTCATTTTGAGCGTGTGTATGTGTGTGTGTTCAGGTTTGAGACAGGACTACGCTGCTACGGCGTCCAGACGGAGCTCGGGTTCGTCCTGCCACTCGCTGAGACGCAGCACCTTCAGCGACCAGGAGTTGGACGCGCACAGCCTGGAGGACGACGAGGAGGCGGTGCACCCGGCCTTCCACCTGCCTTCCAACCGCTTCAGCCCCTCCCCTCGTCACTCCCCCCGCGCCTCCCCCAGGAACTCGCCCCGCTCACGCTCCCCGGCCCGCTCCATCGATTACAGCCACAGCCGCGGCTCGCCTCAACCCATTATCAGCCGCCTGCAGCAGCCGCGCCACTCGCTGCAGGGACACGGGCACGACCTGCAGACCAACGTGGTGAAGAACGAAGGTGCTGGACGTCAAACGCTTTATTGTCTGATTCCGACCTCTCTGTCTTTTTTTTTTTGTTTCCTTTAACGAAGCTAGTTCTCTTCTGCTGTGTTACAGAAAAGCTGCGCCGTAGTCTTCCCAACCTCACACGCTCCTCGGCGGCGACGGCCCAGGTCCAGGAGCCTGTCAAGAACAGCCGCAGCTGTGAGTCTAACCTGCAAGTGCCAAACGGCGGCTCTCCTCGACACCAGAGCCAGTCTGCTAGTGAGTATTGGGGGGAACAGATGATGAGTGCAAAAAGAAAGTTGTAAATATTTTGCTGCAGTAGCTTACTAGACCCTTGATTGTCATGTTCATAATTGATACCACTGTCCCGTTTTAACTTTATATGAATATTTGTTTTCCTCTCCAAGTATTGCTCAACATTGAACAGGCTGTGTAATCTCTCGGTAGTCATTGTGCGAGTGGGAATTCTGTTAATCCTTCTGGCTGCACCTACAGTTTCAGGGCTGCGTTGCTTTGGTGACTGGTGATCCTCTTTTTTTTTTCGTCTGTGATCATTTTCAGTTGTTGATATCTTTTATTCACACGCATCCTTCCTCTTATCGTCTCGGCATAACTTTCACTTCAAAGACACGCGCACGCTCATCCTGAAGAATTAAAGCATGGCGCCAGCAACACTGAGAAATCCAGAGCGACTCCTGGTTATCGTCACACTAACATCGTCGTACAGTTTGCGTCCAAAGGTTTTTAAATGTTGTTTAAGAGCTTAGGATTCCCAGACTCTGTGAGTTAAACCTATCCATTTGATGTAATCCTGTAATGGGAGATCAAGGTAATGTCCTTAATCCAGAAACGGTAATCCTGCTCTGATACTAGAGGCAGAAACAGCTGGGGTCAAAGGTCAGGTTTCAGCTGGATCAAAACGTGTAGTGACTGCCTTTATCCAGTCTTAACCAGTCCTCTGAGAGACAGGGTGCTCCTGTGACCTGAACCTCTGGAACCATTTTTAAACATTAGAACAGATATTTGTTTTTCAGCTGACTCTACCTGACTTTTATTCTTATACTTCATCTTAAGAATATGTTTGAATGATCGTATGTATTTTTTCTACTTGAGCTTTGACTGTCGGGGCATGTGAGACACCTACATTCCTCCTTTCTCACTGACTCGTCTTCACTGTAAAGCATGTGTAACCTCAACCAGCCTCCCTCTACCTCTGTGCTGAGACTGGTTGATTTGGCTGTTAAACCTCACGGTGGCACTGACTCTCTGGTGGCCTGCTGCTGCTCCTCCTCCGTCTGAATGAAGCTACCTTTTGAATGTTTGACAGTAGAGCCCTCTAGAGGCCTCTGACTGCACCGCACTCCTTGAATACCTCTGCAGCCCCTTCTTCCTTCCAGTGGTGCTGTGAAAACTGAAGGAGAATGAACTCTGACCCCCGGTGCTGAAATGTCCTGTTTTCCAGCAGCGGCACCTTCACTCCCGAGATACTCCACCCCTTCTCGCTCCTCCCCGAAACCCAAACAGCACCTCCAAAGTCCAACTGCCCTGCGAGGTAACGGCCTGCTCCTAAAACCAGCTGGAGGCTGTGAGACTGATCTCACTCACATACATTACACTCACTTAATGATATACTTTAAACAGCCTACAGTGTACTGAAGGTATCGACTACTGATGTACACCAAGGGTAAATGATTAAATATTTATGCTGTGTGGAGCTCAAATGGATCTGAGGAAGGAGGGAAAACTCTGAGTCCAGTTTTAATCTACATTTCTATTGCTTCTGTCCTCTTTGTGAAATGCTGAAAGTCTGTTTGGTAGCTCACAGAATAGTAAGAGGCAGGCAGAGCAGGGTGGTTGTTGGCAGAGATTAGCTTGACTTTATAACCCCTACTCTATTTTAAAGAGATCGTCTTTAGGATTGCGTCATGCTGTTTCTGCCAAAGATCAAACAATTGATCATATAGACTCATTAACGACTAAGTGGTGACTCACTGCTGTTGCTGGTCCATCGCTGAGAGTTCTCATGGCTGCCACTCACACCTGGATCATCTATCTGGCTACATGAAAAGAAAACTGTCATTCATCTGTTCATCCTTAATGACCACTTTCACCTATAGAGTTTTTTTCTTTGAATCATGAACTATTTTTTTTTTTTAATAGAATCAGAAACAGGTTAAGTGCACATATAAGGAATTAGCTTCAGTGTTGTGGTGCATAACAGTTAAGTATACACAAATTATCTATCATAAATAATATAAAAATATATTTACAGTAGCAGAAATATGTAAAATATATTCTAAGTGAAAAGAGCTGTTACAAGATTGATGTTTAAAATGAAATGAGATGTACAATGGAAGTATCTGATGATTATATGTGTACATTAAGTGCAATGGACTTGTGCCTTTTTACATTTACATTTTAAAATGAGCCAATTTAGAATTTTCATTTCAGTTTTCACAGAACTGAGTGTTCTTCACTTGTGCAAAATGCTGCTTTACTGTGAGTTAGTGGTGACACTTTATTTTTACCAGACATGAAAACAAGCTGGTCTGTGTTCTCTGGCAAATAAAGTGGTCAAATGTGACAATCAGCAGTCCGTTTTAGTGCAGAGGAATGAGCACAGTGAAAATGTTTTGCTCTAAAATAAGATGTCCCTTAAGAGTTATTGAAGACTGTTACATGTGTGGCAGCAGGATGTTGCCTCCCTCACCGTCACATCACCCCCCCCCCCCCCCCGCGCTACAATCTCTGCACATAACCTCCAGGTCACTTGCTATTTCAGGCAAGTTGATTATGAAACGCACTTGGCACATGACAAGTACGATTTTTTTTATTTTTCCCCCACTCATGTAGCTTAAGAGCCGTGTTAATGATGTGACAGTTTGTTAAGAAAACAAACGGCACACTGAAGCCCGTCCTCAGCACCTTCCTCCCTGCTCTGAATTAAGGCCTGTCTCTGTTGTCTTCATCTTTGTCTAGTCCCACTCTCCTGTTGCTTTGGAGAAGAAGGTGATTTCAGTGAGTATTCACTGAGGGTTTCCACCTTTTTTTATTTTATGTTAAATATTGTGATTGTGGTTCCACACCGTCGTTGTATCGATGTTGTGCTTCTGGTTTGTACTAGTAGATAAAGTGTGTGTGTGTGTGTGTGTGTGTGTATATATCACTTCATTCTATCAGCACATCAAGACCCTTAGTGGGCAGCTGTGGTTAGTCGGCCTTTTCTCTTCATTTTATTCATGTTTTGTAGTCTAGTTTATTTTCCAGTTTCTAAACTTAGATCATAACTTGGTTTGACTTTGTTTATGATGGATGTGGATAGTAAAGACACATATTTAGTTGTTTAGTTTGTGTATTCATATCATATATGTATATCTACCTCACATCATCGTGCTCTTGATCATAACTTCATTGTTAAACCACTGATAAACTGAAAACCTCTAAAAAGGTGTTTATTATCATCTATAAAGACTGTTAAACATAATCCAGTTGTACCTGACTCTATTCCTGCTCTGCCTGTCTACAGTTCCCTCTCCCAGTAAGCTGCGAACTCCAGCCACCCCCTCCCCGCTGGCCTTGAGGCAGCCGGTAAAGGCCACATCCAACCCAGGTTCTGCCACTTCCACCCCTACCCGCTCCCTGGGTCCTCCACGCAGCGGCCTGCCCCGCCCCAGTGCTTCTGCGGGAGGAGGGATACCTCTGCCCCGCAGCAAACTGGCCCAACCTGTGCGCAGGTACGGACACATTCCCCTTCATTACATGACTCGTGAGTCTTCTGTGACTAAATATTTAACCTTGAATCTGTTTTCTTTTTAGATCGTTGCCTGCTCCTAGGACCTACAGCGGCGCAGGTGACAACTGGAGAGAAGGTTGTTACTGAGTTGGGCCAGCAGGGGGCACTCAAGTCAAACTATCAACACAAGGAGGCAGACATTATTACAACATGGCACTTTATCTACCTAGATAACTTTTAACAGTGAAGAGAGAGTGAAAGACTATGTCCCAAAAATATATCAAAGTTCTGAATTCAAAAGAGGGGAAGAAGGCGTCCACATGGTGTCAGAGGACCTCCCATCGTGTTTCTCTGTGGGGATTGGCTCTGGAGGGGTCAGGCATGCAGACAGCCCAATAAATGCCAAAGAAACCAGCCCGACTCCAGCTCCGCCAGCAGAGGACACGTCACCTGCCTTCAGTTTGACTGCAATCATCTGTCAGTCCTGACGCTCTGACAGTCCGTATCACTACATTGTCCGGCTTTCTTCCCCTCTCTCCCCCCCCCCCCCCCCCCTCTTTGTGCTTCTTTTTCCTCACCGCCCTCAGGCTGAAATGTTTCCACGCATTTCCTCTCTTTACGCTCTGTGTTCAACAGATGTTGGCAAGAGATCTCTATGATGATGCTGTGCAGGTGAAAAAAATGTCCCGTAACGTTTGAGAATTGTTGATGTCTTGCAACAGTGAAAGCACCTCTGTGTGGGTATGACGTTTAAGAATCTTTCCTCTTGTAAAATCAGCCAGAATGTATGCACAAGTTTGTTTTTTGCAAATTATTTATTCAAATTATTTAAGAAAAAAGTGTATGTCCAAAACATCCATATCAGTATTTTGTTTGAAGATTTCAAAATTGTTAAAAAGAAAAATGTACGTTTTTTGAACCTCAACTTCAAGCTAACTCTCCAAAGCCTTTTTTTTTTTTTGTTAGTTTTTTTTGTTTTCAAAGTGTCAAATCAGGATTCATAGGGACACCTCGGCCAAAGCCTGTCCTGACTTGGACCACAGTTTGCCAATTCTTAAGTGCTTTGATTGGTCAGTTTCAGTTCAGGTTGACATAAAGGAAGAGTTAAATCTGCTGTCTGAAACAAACTTATCGATTGAGAAAGAAACCTGAGCTCAAAATACTATATCTTATCCTCGTTCAACCCTTTCAGCCAATGAGAACATTTTGATGTGGTTCGTTTAAATTTATCAGTGTATATCATTCATGCCATGAAATGAAAACAAAAAAAGAAAAAGTATCTCGACTCGGAAGATAAGTTGAATAAGTTTTGGCTGGCTTTTACCTCTTGTGCTATGAGAATGAATCAAAAGTGTGCCAGTGTTAGGGAAGGTGTTCTGGTAATTGGTGTGGTGGGTTATTAAACTAGTGCCTATAATTTTAAGTTTTACTTGAGTTTGAACATCATGTTTTTGTTTGTTTGTTTATCATTTGGTGCCAATTTCTGGTTTTGCCAATTTCATTTGCAATTTTTTTTGCATCTCTGCTTGATTGAGTTTTTGCCTGCCTGTTTGTTTGTTTTTTGTAACTGAATCTATACATTTATAATTGCTTTAAATAAAAAGTTTAATATGCGCCTTCATATTTATAACTAATTACTCATTCTGTAAATTAAACTATTTATTGAAAAGAGAGGTGCCTCTGTCAAAGCTCAGACTCAGTGGGAAGCTGGAGAGAATGTTGCAAAAAGACATACCACACCTTTTGTGTGAAAGTTTTTGTTATTTTTTTTATATCCACAAACATGACATTCAGTTTCCCTGTGTAAAGTCACATTTCAAATAAAAGCTGAAAAATTCATTCTCTTGTTGCACTTTTTATTCTCTCCTAATTTAAGAGCATAGACGAGTGTTTTTTATTGTTATTATGAGACAACAATGGCCATAAAGTACATGATGTACTGCGCCGTGAGCAACAAAACCAAGCTTTAATAAAACTGCACGTTGAGATTTGTATGAGTGCATAACCCTGATTTTATGGTTAGTGTGCTCAGACTGCACCCTCAGAATTTCTTCAGCTGTGCTTATTCTGATTCTAAGCACTTGAAAACATGAAACGGTCCTGGCTTCAGAATGTTTAGACCTGCAACAACTAGTCGATGATTGGATTTATCGATTGACAGATTGACTATTTTGATGAGCGTAAAGTGTTTCACCAGTTTTTTAAAAGGAAAACATGCCAAATGTTTGCTGGTTGAAGATGATCTGTGTTGGACTACTGCTCAAACAAAACTAAACTCTTGAAGACATTCCCTTCATATATGTATTTTATAGATAAAACAATAATTTGATTTAGTAAATATTCTACAGATTGATTGATAATGAAAATAATTGTTAGTTGTAGCCCTGACCATTTAATTAAAAAGATGCACCCAAATCTTATTGTTAGGGTCAACTGCAGTATGTTTCAGTGATGATATCTGTGGACAAATGTCAACACTGGGAAGTAGTCTAGTATCACTTCAAAGGTGGAGTCTGATGTATGTCACTTCCATTTGACTTTCTTTAACATTAAAAGAGACGCAGCAAATGAAGCCCTGCTGCTCACTCAAATCTAAAGATCTTCCATTGTGAATCAGAAACATAAAATACACTCAGCATTATATCCTTTAGAACCATGTAGGTTGACATCTGTGCACTTATTTATTTGTGTCTATACATTAGACTAATAGTGAGTGTATTAGTCTAATATCTGTTTAGGTTACTCTAAATGGAAACTTTTGTCTGCCACTCCTTCACTTATATGGATGTTGTCAAAATGAAAATAAGAAAATTGGATTTTAATAACATGAATGTTTAATAGAATTACCAAATGTGATTACTTTTTTACAGGGTGTGTGATAACTCATTTAATGGAGCATCACCTAAGACACTGTGTTGCCATCTTGTGCCGTAACAGTGACAGGTGGGCTGCTTCTAAAGGGAAAGAGACTCATTAGACATCCTGTACACATATAATTCCTGCATTACGTACCTGGAGTCACCCGTTGGTTGATGGGGGACATGGTGCGTCTCCGGGAAGGGGAGGAGACTGATGACAATCTGAGTCACTGACTAGCACAAACTGTCCTGTCCCATTCCAGCCTCAGTGCCCTCAAGATATCTGACGTCAGTACATTCATTTTCTCAGGATGCTCAGCCTCCTCTGTGTGAGATATCCTGGTGTTCGCCTTGCAGGATCATATTCTGAGCTGCAGACACACACACACACACACACACACACACACACACACACGGTATATGTGGTCAAGTCCAACCACAAACACCTTTAATACAAGAGAGGTGATGCTGCTCTGAATTTGATGCATCATTGTGGGAAGTCAACTGTTAGAGTTTAACAAGTATTGCTTATATTAACCAACCCACACAGAATCAGAGGACACTAATTTAAATAAAAGACCAACAAGTTTAATTAGATTATTCACTAGAAACTGTATGAAAAGAGGTTTTTGGGATAGACACAAACAGAGGTAGTCCAGCATCTAAGACTTGACTGCAGGGATGGAAAATATCTATTTATACAAGTCCTGTACATTATGCAGGTATGATTTATGTGCATGGTTAAATCACTGAATTTACTTTATTATTTCCATTTAAAATTAAGCTGTAGTTATTTTGCAGATTTTATTTTAATATCATAAAACATATCATTTTAACAACCCAACAATCAATACAGTGGTCAGACTTCCTTGGATCAGCTTCAACTATACTATATACTTAGAGGTTTATACATAACCTTTAGTTACACTCCAGAGATCAATAATCATCATGAAGCTTGAAATGGTTCTTGAGTAAGTGCTTATTTTACTAATTAAACGAGTCTATATTACATATGATTTAACATATCATAACATATATTTTTTTCTTTTACATTTGTTCAGAGCAGAATATGATCACCTTCAGTTGAACCCTCAGTCATCTCAGTGATTAAAGTAGCAGCAGTGACAGATTCACTTGTTCTCAGGCTGACAGCTTAAATGCAAAAGTCCATAATATTTAACAAGCGAGTCCTTTAAGATAATTAACTCACATTAATAACCATCTATTACACCAAACATCAGACCTGCACCATAACGCTCAAGATGTGTACTCGTGCGTAATGGACGCACTTCGAGAAAGAAACACAAAAGCTAGGGGCGCGCAGATGTTCACAGTTTGCTGCACTAATATAAAGCTCAGCACAGTTTCCATTCATGTCGGCTGGGCTCGCTCAGTCTCCACAAACAGCTGTTTTTTTTTTTTTACTACAGCTTAATTTCCCGTGCGTCAAAATGAAATATGAGGGACGGTGGCTGCCGTCGGTGGTGTATAATTTTCAAGATGGGGAAACTGTCAATATATAAAGATTAGATTGATATTTTGGGGGACTTTCCTCTTTATACGGCTCAGAGCGGAGTATAAAAGGGCAGGTTGGGCGTTATTGATTGGTCTATCCACTCTCGCTGAGGCTTTAAACCGTGTGCAGAGCAGACTCCCCTCCAGCACTGTGCGTCTGTCGGGGAGCCAATCCGTGGCACCAGTCTGACTCAGAGAGATGCTTTAAGACCCAGTGCCATGGCACCATCACATCCCCCGACCGCTGGATCCTCGGCTGTTTCTTATTAGTGACAGTGCGCCACTAGGGGAATCATTTTACGCACGAGCACCGACGGTCACTAACTGACTGTGGAGAGCCTCTGTCCTCCTGTTGCGCCATGGAGAACTCCAGCCTGTTGGGCGGCGACGCACACAATTCGGGCTTGATAGACTTTCTTAGGATGGAGACTTTAAAGCAAGTTGTGGATTCTCAGGAGGACGTTGTCATGGATGCGGCGTTAGCGGCCAGTGCCATCTTTCTTGAAGGCAGCGCATTCAGGAATGCAGCTGGAGCTGACTTTATGGCCGCTCCGCCGTCGGAGACCCCTCACCTGATGCCTGCGTTTTGGGATTCCCCGCTCAGTCATGGAATCAATGTATTTGTGGGACTTGTCCTTTGCTTCACTATGCTGGGGCTGGGCTGCACGGTGGAGATCAGCCAGCTTGGAGAGCATATCCGCAGACCCATCGGGGTGCTGCTGGCTCTGGTGTGTCAGTTTGTTATCATGCCCTTGGTGGCCTTTCTGCTGGCTTTAGCTTTCTCTCTGGATGATGTGGCCGCGATGGCCGTTCTTCTCTGTGGCTGCTGCCCGGGAGGAAACTTATCCAATATCATGTGTCTGCTGGTGCAAGGAGAGATGAATCTCAGGTAGATATGTTGCTCTCACCAAGAGAAAAAAACACGCAGTGAGTTATCAAGTGAACCTGAAAAATGATTTCTCAGGCTGGACTGTGATTTGGGCGTGTTAATCAGCAAATTGCGCGCAGTGATAACAGTGAAACTAAAGTTCTGCGTGCTTCCCCAAAGTTACCGCAACATTTTCTCAAACTTACACAGTCACTGATGATCCTCTAAGCTACTATAACTGCGCGTCTTTGCTCTCTCTCCTCTCCCCAGCATCATCATGACCATCTCTTCCACCCTGCTGGCTCTCGTGCTGATGCCACTGTGTCTGTGGATCTACAGCCGGGCATGGATCAACACACCTGTGGTCAACCTCATGCCCTTCGGGGCCATCATCCTGACCCTGTGCAGCACTCTCATCCCCATCAGTTTAGGAGTTGTGCTGAGGTACCGCTACACGCGCGTAGCCGACATTGTTTTAAAGGTAATTTAAGAAAAAAAAAGATCAGAGTTACTTTCTCACACAGTGAATGTGTTAGATTGATTAAACACTTTATTGCTTTGTCATTTGGACCTTGAGGATTTTCGGTGAAGAACCACCTTTGCGCAAAAACGCAGTGCGTAATTTTCTGTGGCTGTCATAAGTAGAGGGGGATGCTGGCCGCAGGAAAAGTGACATCAGAGGCACTGTGACAGGAAGGGCTCCTCCCTCCCATTTCTGATAAAAGCCACGCATAAGGGAGAGCCACATTAGTTTCATTAGACAGTAACGTCAGGCAGCAGAGACTCCAGCCCTGTGTTTGATAAATCAAGTTTTACATGGTCAAAAATGCCAAGTTATCCTGACAATCTCTATGCTTCAACCCCCCCCCCCCCCCCCCCAATTCAGATGAGTAAACCAGATGATTAGTTGATTAGTCAATCTGCAGAAAATTTATAAAAACTATTTCCATAATCTAGTAATCGTTTTAAGTAATTTTGCAAGAAAAAAGTAAAAATCCTCTGGTCACAGCTTCTTAAATGTAAATATTTTCTGGTTTCTTTAGTCTTCTATGAGAAAAAACAAGACATATTAGAACATATCAGGCTGCATGTTGGCCTTCAGGACTCAGTGATCAACATTTTTCACAGTTTTCTGACATTTGAAAGTCCAAACACTAATCGAAAAAATTATCAAATTTACAATGAAAATAATCAGATGCAGACTTCAAAATTTAACAGGAAAACATGGGAAAACCTACTGAAGAGCAAAAAAGGAGGAATTCTTCTTTCATGATGGACGTGCAATAGGTGTCCTCATATGTAGCCTACAGTAAATCATCCTGAATGATTGTGTCTCTCCAGGTGTCACTGTGGTCTCTGCTCATCACCCTTGTGTTGCTGTTCATCCTGACTGGAGCGATGCTGGGACCGGAGCTGCTGTCCACCATCCCACCCTCCGTCTACGTGGTGGCTGTCCTGATGCCTCTGTGTGGCTACGCTGCAGGGTACGGTCTGGCTCTGCTCTTTGAGCTGCCGCCCAACAGCTGCAGGTCCGTCTCCCTGGAGACAGGATGCCAGAACGTGCAGCTGTGCACTGCCATCCTGAAGCTTGCCTTCCCCCCTCAGCTGATGGGAGGGATGTACATGTTCCCTCTGCTGTACGCCCTGTTCCAAGCTGCCGAGGCCGGCATCTTCATCCTGGCCTACAAGATGTACAGGAAGGAGGTCCTACACAAAGCAGACCCCATGGGGGACGGCGAGGACACGGATATAACATATCAACGTTTTCAAGATGAGGACATTGGTTTTGACTCATCTTATGGTGCTGTGACAGTGAGTGACCCCAACACCATCATGCTGGACCCCTGTCCTCCCGATCCAACTCCTGTTTAATGTGCTACAGGTGTAGTGGAGCAGAATAAGACCTGCAGGTGGATCCGTCGTTTTGATTGCTGTCATTCACAAAGAAAAACTTGCACACTGTGCAGAGAAACCCTGAATGTTAATCACTGACCTGACAGCTGAAAAAAGGTGCTTGATGTCAAAAGCTTCATTCATTCATTTCAAACATGGTCACCAATGTAGTGATAAAAAAAACATCATTGTGTTAGAATACATTGCTGTTACCTGTAAAACATTTCCATCAGCTGAGCTTAACTTCAATCTGTGAGAGTAACATTAATCAGTATGTTACACCATCAAAGCAGGACAGTATTTAGCTGTCAGTGTGTGTGTGTGTGTGTGTGTGTGTGTGTGCGCGTGTAACTCATGTGCAGACCAACCAGGCAGTGCCGGTCCAGTGTGTGTGCACCAGAGCTAACAGTCTGAACAAATGTACAATATGTGTATATTATTAACAAGTGTATCAAGAAAATAAAAAGATGTATAGAGACTAAAGTAAAACTTTTAATTTTTATTTTTTTACTGTCGTCACGTGTCTGCTGTTTTTGTCCCACACCTGCCCTTAATTAAGCCTGATGGAGAGTTCAATCTATTTAAATAGCTACACCTACCAACCAAGGTTGGTTGAACAAAATGGCAGCATATGGTGACGAGCCAGTCGATAGCTATTTCTATTCACCTTACAACCCTTACACGGGCAGATACCACAGGCCTAAAGACGCGGGGTGGAAATATAAAAGTTACCTCTCCCATTATGGAGACGCCTCGGAAGCCTGTGACGCCTTCAACAACCACCAGCGCGCCCAGCTGAAGTCCATCTTATCTCAAATCAATCCTAAACTCACCCCGAGGCTCAGGAAGGCGAACACCAAAGATGTGGCGGTGCAGGTCAACCCGAAGAGAGACGCCTCAGTGCAGTGCTCCATCGGCCCGCGGACCCTCCTGGCCATGCAGCGAGATATGCGGCGTAAAGGGAGGCAGGTGCTTACGACGACGCCCGGCGACGGAGGAACACCCAAGGCGGCCGGCGGTGTACGTTATCCCCGCACCCTGGCCGTGTACTCGCCCGTCGCCTACAGAAGCGTCACCTCGTTCCTGGTGGAAGAGGACAACAATAATAACGACAAGGTGGTCTCCTGTGGGGAGGAGAACACCGGAGAGCCGCCTGGTGACCCGCCGGAGTCTACTGCGGGGGAAGGCGACCCGGCAGGAGAGGATAATAAGACCGCAAAGCTCCAGGAACCGCGTAAAAAACCCAAATCTAAACAGGTGACCGGTGAGGATGCGCAGTTAACTACAGAGGGGTCTAAACGCAAGGCGCGCGTGCGGTTCCAGGTGAGTTTAGTCACGTGATCACGGACAAGATAATGTAACTTTTTAAAGTCTATTTGTAATTTGGCTTGTGACCTCCTGTTTAGTTCAGGCTTATTACCTGCAACCTTCCCCTTAAAACAGTAAACTTATTAAAGCAATACAATCATTCTCAAAGGAAAGGAAAACTTTCCCACAAAATGAACTTCCAAGTTCAAAGTTGTTTCCTCTCTAACAGTAATTGGCAGCCTAATCGCATCAGTATAATACAACTCAGTTTAAATGTCAAGTCTCCTATCCAGATGTTATCCAGAGATCCTGAGGCAGACCCACAGTAAACACTGACTCTGGATGCAGGGAGTATGCAGACTCTTAGAATATGGACACAGGCCTGATTCAGAAGTGTAAAACCTGCCTTTTTAAATGAGGCAAGTTTCTATAAATGAAACTTTTGGATAATGATTTAAAATCACATTGGTCACGATTCACTGCCACCTCCTAAATGGGCTATATGTCTGATCAGCTGAATGGTCTACATGTGAAGATCCACTGAACAGAACAAACTCTCACTGACTTGTCATTTGTCCATCAGTTTCTGGAGCAGAAGTACGGCTATTATCACTGCAGAGCATGCAACCTGCGATGGGAGAGTGCTTATGTGTGGTGTGTTCAGGGCACCAATAAGGTGAGTACTTTATGTCAAAAACATGGTCAGTGATTTATCAATAAAGACACTAAATCAGGTCAGAGTTGAGTTAATGCTATTACCTGAATCCTGGACAGCAAAGACTGAACTGTACTACACTGACTGTTTCATGTATGGAGCAAACTTGTGTACTTTTATCTAGTTGTCAGATGGGTTCCCTCAGTAAAATTGTATGTGATGATGTCAGCAGTCAAAATGTCTAACATTAAAATGTAAATGGTCTAATGGAAGCGTGGTGTGTTCCAGGTTTACTTCAAACAGTTCTGTAGGAAATGCCAAAAGGAATTCAACCCATACCGCGTCGAGGACATCACATGTCACGTAAGCCCTTTTTCTTTCCACTGTATATTAAAATGTCCCACTGTCACTAAACTCAAGCCCTTCTCCTTCCAGACGTGCAACAAAGCTCGCTGTTCGTGTGCAATAACACAACGCCACGTTGACCCCAAACGGCCCCACAGACAGGACTTGTGTGGCAGGTGCAAAGGCAAGCGGCTGTCCTGTGACAGCACTTTCAGCTTCAAATACATCATCTAGAGAAACATCTCAACTGAACTTTGGCCTGTACCACATAGTCATCCCTCCACCCAGTGCCATTACATTTGCAAAAAATGCAATAATGGCATCTTGGATGCAAAACTATAGATTGTTTCAGTACTTTATTTCATGCTTGTTTTGTGTTGATGAAATTGATGGTAAGCACTCACTTTGCTGTAATAAATGGCTACCTTGCACTTCGTACTGAAGCATTCATGTTTTTCACTTGCCCTGCTGTCTACTACAATCAGTAGTGTAAATGGCAGAAACACAATACTAGTCAGGGCTTCTAGTGACCTGAAGTCTCATTCCATGTCATCTTACACATAAGTGACACTGAATATAACTCCAATTAGTTCTAAACTGCTTCCTGTATTTCAGATTAAAATTGCTAGTGCAGTGTTTTGAAATGAGTTTGGCTGAGAGACTGAGGCTTAAGCCCCCCACTGTTGCTGTTGCACTTTTTGCTCAAAGGTCACTGCAGCTCACCTTGCACAAACAAATTATTTCTGCCATCTAAATACTAAACATTTCACTGCGTGCAGTATAATCAAAATGAGTTTAATTATTACTGTGCTAGTTTTATTCCTTGGGGCAAGGTGACAAATGAAAGGGAAAACCCAGCAATGTGTCTTAAGGTGTTGGTCCACCATGTGCTGTAACAACTCTACTGGCAGGGATGAACACAACTTTTAAAGATGAGAATCCTCATTTGGTGTTTGAGTGTTGACCATGTTGGTGCAAATTCTGAGGTGGTCTGTTGGGTTTATCTCCTGACTGGAGGCTGCAGCATATTATTCACATCTCAAACCATTCAGTGACCCCTCATGCCCAATGGATTGAAGCATTGTCAGCCTGGAAGACATCACTCCCAGAGGATATTTTTTCATCATAGGATAAAGGTGATCATTCAAAACAACTTCACTATTAGATGGACAAGTTGATTCAAACCATGCCAGCAACATGCCTCCCCTGTATAAGAGCAACTGGACCCCCTCACTGTAGGGGTCAAGCATTCAGTTTTTCCTTTTTAATTTGTCACTGTCTGTCTGTACATTACAAGTCAATCATACAGTTTCCTCATTTAAAAATGTAGACCAAGCTGGTACTGTATGATTAAGTTTTTATTCATCCAGAGAGAAGGCTGGTATGTGAGTGAACAAAAAAAAAAAAAAATGTATAATGCACCTCTACATTAAAAACATCTTTCAGGTAAATAATATATTCATTAAATAATTAAGAACAGCATTCAAATGTACCAGACAAGCAGGGGGGAAAAAAAGCTCTCTGAGGAATGAGTACAGTGACTAGTACAATGTGCCATGACAAGATTTCCAGAAAGCATTCAGATAACGGTTCATGTCCTGCAGTCACAGCAGCAAGTTAGGGCCATTCTGAAAGCGTAGCGCAGCTTCAATGACAGCCATTTCCCCTCAGAAAACAGGATCAAAAATGTGGCGGAGGATGAGCGCTGCTTTGCAACAGGGTCAACCTACATGGACAAAAACACAAACCTTAGTCTCCCCTTTATAAGACTTTAAAGCAGCGCCTCTGCCGAAGGGTGCCATGCTAAAAAAAAAGATCACAGTGCAGAGAAGGAATGCATATGACTTGGCTTGGCTGGATTGGCGCGGCCCAACAGGAGATGGAGGCTACATTAGACCCCCCCCCACGCCGTCATCACAAAGGCAAGAGGTGGCTAGTCCCAAATGACCCACCCTTGCAAAAAACCAACAACCAAGGCAGCCTTTGGGAAATTTTGAAGTTTGTGTGATTGAATGACAAAAGGTGGAGCGGATCATTAATGACTCAAATCTGGTCTTGGCTTTCTCTCATCACATTAGCTTTATACATAACATCCTATTCGGATGAACAGTGCATTACACAAAAGTACAAGGGAAAAATACTGGTTTTACACTATACATTTTCTAAAATATATACAGAGTAAAATAAGTTATGTTTCCATAATGAGTTGTAGCCAGTCTGCACTTGTGTGCAATTATATGCATTTTTGTGTGAGCGTATACCAGAATATCCAATATATATCACACAGTCAAGAGTCTCTAAAGGCAGCTACTTATTTGGTTAAAGAGTGAGTTTTGCGTGAAGACCTGTTGAAGGGGACTCTCCTCTCAAAGCAGATCAATAAACAGATATATTTTTCTTTTTACACTCCCTGAGGGCCAACATTTCCCACAGGGTTACAATTACATGTTAAATATCCTAACATTTACAACCTAGGATGTTAGCTCTAATAAAAAATACATTTCTCAAAAAATATTCTTGCAGTGCTTTTCTCTTTCAAGCATGCTTTTGAAAACTTTTTTAAACAAGATTTTTCTATGTTTGCTTATGAATCTTGACGGCGTGTCCTCACACATACGACACCTCCTCTGGACTGTCTTACATGCTTCAACACCGTCTCCCAGCCCAGGCCCCCGAGGACGCCACCGCTCGGTACGATAGGTCCATCAGGTCATCAGGCAAAAAAATAAGAATAAAAATTAAAAAAAGAAAAAAAAAGAAAAAAGAAAACAAAATGACAAAAAAATAAAAAAACAAAACCAAAAATAATAAAGTTATCATCCCACTGCGTCCTCTCTTATTCTTTCCCAGGCACACCACAACATGACTTATTGCAACTGAATTTTGCAAGTTGGCTTAGTCTGGGAAAAGATATTAGCTTTAAGCATTCATACATGTAATAATATATATTAAGAGTCACAGTTATTCCCACACATCCTTTAGCCCTTTATAGGTGGAGTCTCTCTCGTCCTCCTCTGAAGCCCCTCACTGTCTACCCTCTCTCTACAGCTGAGGTGAGGTCTGTGTAGAGCAGGGGAGGGGGGTATTTTTGTCCAGTCTAGTCCAGGCTTGCAGCCTGCAGCAGCATCAGGCTCACAGTCCAGTGCTGATCATGGTGGTGGTGTGAGGCTGACAGGCCTGTGCCTGACTCAGAGCCTCACGGATCTGCAGGTTGAGCTCCATGAGACGGGTGCTAGCCTGAGACAGGTCCCTGCTGGGGCCCACCACCGCCAAGCAGCCCGTCTGGCCCAACGTCTGGTGACGGAAGTAGATGTGCAGAAGGGTCTGGACCGCGTTATCTGTCTCGTTGCCAAAGATGTCGTTGGGCCAAAGAGACCTGTGGATAAAGGAAGGTCAGGGGTTAGCACATGAAGGGAAGAGCAACAAAAGGATTTCTAGAAGCAGGATGAACATTCCCAGAAACATTTTCAAGGACTTTGAAGTATTTTGGTCAGTTTGTTGTGCACAGAAGTTCCTTTCCTCAGAAGTCCTGTTTTATTTTTCTGCAGTGTGCATTGTCATCAGACTTCATTGTGGCTTTTAGGTGTTGAAGGAAGCAGAGGAGAGGCTAATAGCAGTTTTTCCTCTCCAGAGAAAACAGTTTTGTAATACACTTTGGAGCACTGCCACTACAATAGATGTTTTTTGAGGGGGGGGGGGTTGAGTGTTAGCCAATGCTTTTCTTTACACTTGACATGAGTTTAAGTCTACAAGACAAATTCTGTCTGATAAGGACCTGAAAAAAGATTTGATTGTTTAATCTATCAAAAACAAAGGGTATTTAAACTACACTGATATGCATGCTAAGATAAGATATAATATATGAGAGGAAGCAGATTGAAACAGTTGTCAAAAGCAACTTTCAGACACTATTACTTCAAAACTAATCACTCCTTACTTAAAAGTTTTGTTTGTCAACTGACTTAATTAATCAACTTATCATAAATCAAAGTGAATAGTGTGCTGATGCGCGTTTTCTTCATCTCACCTGAAGATTTTGACCTGTGTGAGGGCAGAGCAGAAGTCTCTGGCTCTCAGGGTTTCAATCAGTGACTGGATGGCCGTCTCTGTGTTGGTTTGGGCAGCGTCTGACATGCACACGTCCTCCTGACCATCGTTTTCTGTCTCTGCCTCCTTCAAGCAGCCCTCCAAAATAGTGAGTTCTTCAGACATGTTGGTCACCTTAGTAACGGAGATATAAGAACATTTAATATCATTGCGCTAAATAACACAAGCATACATGTAACATAACATGAAATCTACTCTGGAGGTCAACAAAATAAACATGTTGATTAAATATGAGCTGGAGTACATGACCCCCCCCCCCCCCCATCACTCCATATGAGAAATCATTAAATTTCATTAAGTACTTTAATCTAATTAAAGCTCCATTACGACTCAGCCCAGAAAGGGATCGACTGCAGCACAGATTCAGCAATGATTGTTTTGACCATCCTTTGCTTCAATAATAAATCTCACTGCTAATTCATAATCACAATGTTGTTTCATAAATCATCTGCTTACTGTTTCATTTTATGAAAAACAAATGTGGTAAAAGAGACAGCGAGGCAACAATCAGTGGAAAACTAAACCCGTCAGTGTGATTTCAGACTCACCTCTGCCTCCCTCTTGATGGTGTCCACCCTGCTGATGAGCTTACAGTACGCCTGGAAGAGCAGCAGCAGCTGAAAGTGCAACTTATAGAGCCTGCGACATAACTCCAGCTCCTACAGAGACAGAAACGTGAACGTGAGTCAGGCGGCGGCGTGGCGACCCACTGGCACTGAAATGATCATAATGATTAGACGGAGATGGGTGGGTCCTGGGTTAGACGTGGGGAATAGATGAAAAGGGTTAACGTGGCCTAGAGTGGAGTGCCACCATCTGGTTCGGGGGGCCGAGAGGTGAGAGTCTATCGCTAGCAGAATTAGTCATGAAGAATCTCGATTAGAAAAAAAACTACTCGTCAGCAACCTCCTGTGACGTTCTCTACAGGCCGCTGTGAATGGTTACAGCTAATTTGATGAATGATCCAAAGATGAGTTGGAATTACTAAAAAAAAAAAAAAAGTTAAGACCCTTTAATGCAGGAAAACACAGGAGGGAGGAGAGGGGGGAAAAAATGGTGATTTGAACAGAAATGGGAATATGGAACAAACAAAACATGCAAAAATGAAAAGCGAACTAAAACCCCGACAACAATATGATCTCTCCGCGCAGCATCATCCTCTGAAATCATCAGTAGCTATTACACTCAGTACAAGTTTAGACTCACAATCAGTGTGCAGTAAGAGAGGAGAAATTAAGACACTGATTATCCAAATCAGGATGTAGCAAGAGAAACAAAAAAAAAAGTTCATTATGATTGGGTGGTGAAGGGTGAAGGGTGGGGTGGGGGGGTTGAGCTGGGGTTACATGGCTGATAAAGGCGGAGACGGATGCAGAAGGGTGAGGGCGGTGGAGGCAGAGCACAGTCTGTGGCTGTCAACAGCGCAGGTATGTACACAGAGATGAAGATGGTCAGTGTGTTTGGTCCGGATGTCATGATTATTAAAAGTCTATAATATGAGAACCACTTACTGCTAGATTTTCCATTTGCTAAGCAAGAAGGTGAGCAGGTCACAAAAACAACAACAAACACAAAAAAACAAAAAAAAAAAAAGAAGGAGAGAAAGACCAAGAATTAGTGAGCTTTAACACGGCAGCTGAGACACAGTGACCTGACGGCCGACGAGCTGCGCCTTCTCACACGTCGGGAGAGGCTCGCTGCCAAAAACACACACACACACACACACTTACACACACATACATATGTGAGCTCATTTCAGCGGCAGTAACAGAAACCTTTACTCTGAGAAGCTGAAAAACAAAACAGCATGTACAGTATGATGAGGAGGAGAGAGGAGATGTGGTGCAGGAGAGAGAGAGAGGAAGGAGAGTGGAGTTAAAAGTTCATCTGAATGTGTTGTGACTAAAAACAGCACATACGCATTAAGATAAAACTGTTCCTGAGGGAAGCTGGGAGCGCAAAAGATGTGTGTGAGGAGCTCGAGCTAAGTAAAGTGTCGGCAATTCTAGGATGTGAAGTTAGAGACAATGCAAAGGACTGGAAAAAGAAACTGAGGTCAACTCGAGTGGAAAACCAGTAGCTCTACCTTTCATCATCTCTCTCTCTTTTTCTCATTTTTTTTCTCAATTCTCAATTCTTAAAAAAAAAAAAACATCATAATAATTAAAGAAACTAATATTTATCACAGATTTTAAGTGGATATCTCACTCTGAAGAATATCTGTGGACTTCCCTACTGGAAGTTGTAATAATCAACACACGACAGATTACATTTCCAGCCACTAAACTGGTGTGTGTGTGTGTGTGTGTGTGTGTGTTATCATTCTTACCTGTGCGTGAGTATTGGGTCGCTGGCTGCTGTCTTTATCCCCAAATGTTTTCCTGCAGTTCTCCAGCCACTACAGGGTGAGGAGGATAAAAACATATAAAGGATTAGAAGGAGGGAGGGGGGGGGGGGAAGATTGGTAACACAGGAAATATACAAGAGCTTTTTTTTCTCCTCCTTTGCATGTGTGCGCCTGTGTGTGCCTGTGTGTGTGTGTGTGTGTGTGTGTTTGTATAATAAAGGTTGGTCAAGGAGTAGATCTAATAAGAGTGTTGTACTTAGCGAATTATAGAAGGCCTGTTCCAGAGAGCGGGATACTATCTAGCCCTCCAGGGACCGTTGCCATCTCATTCAATTAGCGCCCCTGCATCCCAGAACTCTCTGCAATCTCATCTCTTCTTCTTTATTCCCCTCCCCCCTTTCGCCCCTCACGACTCCTCCTGCCTGGCCTTCTATAACTGATTTAGGAGCGCCAAGAGTTATTTTTATCCCTTCAGCAGGGGGATGTTGCTAGTGATGCAGACACTAAACGGGGGCTAAATCTACTCATGCCCAACGCTGATTCAATGCATGCCACTGATGAGGCAGACTGGGGCTTATCTCATAAAGCATCAGCTATTTGTCTCTGTGTCCTATTGGCCTTCCATGATGCGATGGCAGAGAGAGATGAAGGGCAATTTACACATGCTTCCTAAGCTCATCCCTCTTGAGGTGAGGCGCCATTAAGAAACAGTTCTTCAGTCCCAAACACACACACACACATACACACACACACACACATCCTGACACAGCAACCGAAAGCGCTGTGGTAGCAGTAAGTTAGGAATCGCGGAGGATGTCCTGAGGGACGAGCTTCAGAGAGAATATGGGAAGCACATACGGTGGATGTGTGACGATATGTGGTGACTTACAAGCTCTGCTGCTTCTCTCTTGGCGCTGTAGGTGTCCAGGTGTTCCTGTAACTCCAGCACACTAAACTTCAGAGTCTCCAACAGTCCACAAGAGACCAGCTACAACAGCAAGACAGGACACCACATACATTAACTCACAACAAAACCCAAAACATATACAGTACATGACAAAAAAAAAAAAGTCTACAGCAGGACACACATACACATTATGGAATATGCCTAACATGCAGGACTATGTCTGTAAAATATTAGCACGTGTTATTTTAGAAGTTTTATTAAAATGATTATGACAACCATGCAGAACAGCCTCACCGTCTCTGCATCCAGCAGCACAGCGGGGCACTGAGAGCAAGACGTCATGACCTCCAGGGAGCTGAGAAACTGATTACCCATTCGTTGGAGCCTTTCCCCGAGAAAGCGCACGGATGAATGTGTTATGGAGCCAAATTTCCTCTGAATACTCTGTACCAAACAAGGATGAGGAATAAAAAAGAAAAAAAAATCCTGTTGAGAATGTTCAGATGCAGTGCAGCCCTGCTAACTAAAAATACAAAAACACCTAAAAAAGCATTGAAGAGGCATTTACCTGAAAGAGTCTGGAGAACACGTGGAACGTGTAAACAGCAGAGGAGCCATCTGTGTCTGACAACATCTGGTTGACATGGCAACGCCAAGCATCTTCCTCATTGTCATAGGCAACAGGCTGGAATGCTGCCAGGATAGCAGAGAGGAAGGGCGAAGGGGGCGGAGAGGCCTGAATCTCTGGGAAGCAGTCTGCGTCACCTTCATCTTGACTGAAACACACACGAGGGCCAATGAGCTACAATCCTACATGTTCTACTCTCCCCTCAGTCTTTACTGAAGGACAAACGTAAACACACACACATGTTCATCCTCACACTGCAAGTAAACAACCTGGCATCTCGTATCTTTGCCTCCCTCACTGCAGACAATTCTGCTGCAGTATATTGAGAGCTCTAATCTACTGCAGTGCTCTAGCACAATAACAACACATGAGCTATTAGCATTTTAGCATCATCATGAAAACAAAACATCTCTCTCTCTCTCTCTCTCTCCCTCTCCCACACACACGTACAGATACTCACAGGCCTGTAGGACCAAACAGCCTGAAGAAGCAGACAGAATATAAGTATCTAAAGCCTGCGCTGCCAAGCGCTGCAGCAGACACTGTCTCTGTCCTCATCCTCACCGTAACTATCGCTTCTCTTCCCCTTACTCTCCCCCCTCGTCTGCAGCACGACTGTGCTGCAACTGCTAACAGCACTAGCGCACTGCTCTCCCATCCCACACAGGACTGCAGAGAGCTCTATACAAGCTAGACTTCTACACACACACACAGCCAGCTCCCATCCTCTCAGTGCCAGAATGTAGGAGAGTTGTTTTTATCTCTCGCTCTCACATCAATCCTCACACAGATAACACTGGACTGTACAGAGTCCCACTGTTTTCACACAATCACTCAGAGTACACTCTGCTCACACACATCTATCAATCATGTGTGGCTTAGCTAAGTGATAGTCCTCAACTACAGTGATGAATGCTAGTGAGAGAGTGTGTGTGTGCGCGCGTATGTGTGTGTGTGTATGTGTATGTGTATGTGTGTGTGTGTGTATATGTGTGTGTGTGTGTGTGTGTGTGTGTGTGTGTGTGTGTGTGTGTGTGTGTGTGTGTGTGTGTGTGTGTGTGTGTGTGTTTGTGTGTGTGTCCAGCCTTGTTTCTTTATATTGATTCAGAGTGATTTAAAACCCAGACTCTAACTGTCCTCCAGCCAGTATTGGCCCACCTTGAGGAGGGAATGTTTAACAGTGAATTGGAGCCAGCCTACACTGGCCCACCTTCATAGTCCCAGCCCACATGGGAGCCACGCCAGCAAAGATATTACCCATCATGCCATCACAGAAGTCTTCATCTCATAGAGGTTATACTAGCTATATATCAACATAAGCAGATATACCCAAGCTATTCTTTTAGCCAACAAATTACTTTTTGTCACTGTAAAAAACAAAAGAGCGGCTAAGAGCATGACACACAGTAACTGCAAACTTCTGGCTGGTGGAAGTAAATTTTGCACTAGGGGTGTGTCAGTATATCGGTATTGACGATAACCGTGATATTTAAAAATGAAATATTGATATCCGGTTAATAAAACATGTATGATAATATCATGTAAATAATCCAGCACCTCTTAAATCATTTAGTTTCTTTCTGTTCTCACGTTGTATCCCCTCCCCCAACCACACATACATCAGTTCATCTGTTTTATTTATTATTAAGTGCTACTGTTCTTGTTGTACAATATTGTGCAGTTATAGTTACACACTCTCTCTCCTCTAACTCCTTACACTTGTATTTTGAGTTTGACTCATTTGCCAGAAAAAGACACAAAACATCATAAACAAAGTGAATTATGAGTTTGACTTTTTCTTTTTTCACTTTTGCTGTAATTATCGTGATAATATCGTTATCGTGACTTCTTTTGGCTGTGATAATCGTGTAGTGAAAACCTGATATTGTGTCGTATTTTCCAGCCTTTTCAAAATAAAATACTGATCAGCTTACCTGGACATGCCAGAGTAGTCCGCCTCCTCCTCCTCACAGCGCTCATCCAGCTCCCTCAGGGCCTGCGTCACATCTTCCTCCCATACTGAGCCACAGGTGCTGTCAGGGTCCGGGTCTGGATCTGGCTTGGTCTCTGTTGGCATGGGCAGGGGCAGAGATAGAGGCAGGACTGTTTGGGGGTCCTCCTCACAGAGAGACCCCGGTGGAGTGTCTATGGCCGGCGGGGGAGGGGGGGCAGGGTCCAAGTCGTCCTGAGGGTCCCGGCTTTCCTGGGAGTCATGGGTATCCTGCGAGTCTGGGAGGTCACCGAGCTCCGACGGGTCAGAGGGCAGAGGGGGGGCGCTGCAAAACCCCGTGTCCTCGCTCACGCTGCTGCTCAGCTCATCCGCCGCCGTCATGCTCACAGCATCCTGTAACACAAGCCAGAGGGGGGCGCTCAGGAGCAGCTCAGTAGATCACCCACTTGAAACACTCAACATTATAATAAACTGGTTTTCCCCAGACCGTGAGATGGACTGGTTGTCATGACAACAGCAGCTCTTTAAGCCAATTTGAGAACATTGACTTTAATTAAGACTACTACAGCCTACACTTAAGAGCATATATTAGTTTCAATTGCACAAGAGGGACTTTTTAGTCGGCGTTCTTTACGATGTTCACTTCCTTGGAGATTGCTCTTGATGTCACTCCGTAAGCTAACGTCTCTCATGAGAAATTAAAGAAAAAGAAAAAGGATCAATAAACAGGAGCCAATAGCAATCTATCACTGGGAAGCTATTCAAAAAAACCTGACCTCAATGCTAATAAAAAAGTAGCAACACTGTGACACAACGGGGTGTGAGATCCAACGGTATAGCAGACGCTCTGACGCACGTTCTGTATGAACTGATTTATGAGCCATACTCCATGAGTACACATAGATGATGGACTGTCGCAGTGACATAACAGTAATCAACAGGGGGAGGGGGGGGGATAACCTAACAGACACTCCAGTCTTATAAACCACATCTGAATATATTTCAATTTAATAATATTAGCATCGAACCCGTTTCAGCGTCTGCCTTAAACACAGGACATTAAATTCCTGATGTAAAGCACGTACACATGAAGGAGGGACAGAAAGAGTCCTAATTAAAAGCTGCTGTTTTTTCTTCCACTCTTTGTTTTTTTATTTTTTATTTAAAAGTCTAATGCATTAAGACAGCTGAGTGTGGCAGGCGGCCAGTACATCACAGAGACAGCAGCTATATTACAGAAAGCTTTTAGAAGTGGTCGTGGCCATCCTGGAGGGAATGAGTAAGAGTATTGATGGTTTTATCTGGGGCTCATTACGCTAAGAGCTGGGGCTGTGATGGGGGAGATGTCCTTGGGATGATATTGAGACCGTTGGCTAAGCTTGAGTTCCTAGAAAGTTACATTCGGTTTGGTGTTCGGGGTGCTGAGGGGCAGGGACACCCACTTGAAAATATGATTTGCACACATATCAATTTACAGCTTGAGCTACGACTGTCCTTTAAATTTAAACAAGAGCCTGCCTTTCCCACAGTGAATGTGCAAATGCAAATCAGGACAATATAATATTGTTAGTATAAGTGATAAATGTCAGTTGCAGTAGATAGAAAAGATGTTCATCACCGGAAAGGTTTAGCATGCTAATATTGTAACTCCAGTGGCTGATGAAGGGCTTTCTTCAACTAGCCCCACTGCTTTTCACTTAACTGTATTTATAATGTTAACACACCACTTGAAATGGACTTATACTCACACATGCGTATGCCCGAAGATAAAGGAGCTGGTGTCCATTTCACAAGTTTTTAATGGAGGGATTTAGTTGGAATGGTCAGTTGCTGTGTTATTGGAGGTGTGCAGTAACAGCTGACCTGAGGTGAGCATTTGTTTCATCTCTCCCCAAATCACACAAGCAAGCCCCACCAACATGAGTGTTAAAGAAGGAGCAAGAGCAAGCCCTCAGCACCCATAACCAGAGCAAAGCACAAAAAGCAAGCAGTTGTAGAAAGGACAGAGAAGCCGCAAAAAGCAACGCAGGTCTTTAACTTGATAACAGGTAGACAGTTATGGACCGAGCACCTTTCCCCCCCCATCCAAAACTCCCTGAAGGTTGCCGGTCATCTGTCTACATGACAAGACGGAGCCAACGAGTACAGCACAAGCAGATAAAAGTTGAACAGAAAGAAAACTAAAGAAAGACAAGCTAGAAAGCACCCGAGCACCACAGTTTATTGCTGCTCCCGATTGATCGCACCTCAGGCAGCTGGCTGCTGGTGCTGTCTGAGTGGGCCATCTCCAAAATGGGGCTATCCAGTCGAGGAAGGGAAGGTAGGGAGGGTAGTACAGTTGCCTCCTCTGTCAGGGCGCTACTGGACGATTCTTGAGACTGCTGCAAAGAGTCTACATGGTTGGATGCGGTGTCGTCCGTAGCAGAGTCACTGTTCAGCTGGAGGAGAAAAATAGAAGAGTTGGTTAGCTTCTCTGCTAAGATACAGTACACAACAAATTATATTAGACATCATCTAGTTTGTTTTTATTAAAGTACACTACGGGTGGTCACTATGGCCATGTTTATACCTGGCATTAACATGCCTCCCAGGTGATCCGATCACAACTAGACAGCCGAAAGACATCCCTGTTTACACCTGTCTCTGTTCAGTGTCTCGAGCTGACCACTTATGTCCCAATTTTGTTGCTGTCACATCACTTCTGCGAGGAGGTCCCTGCATTTTGTTTTTAGTGTGGACTAAAGCTAAAGTTTCAAGAACTAGTATATGTGTACGGGCTATTCCAACTGTTCAGATTACTCCAACCACATACATCTAAGCTCCCCCTTATTCCTCCACGTCCTGCATTGATGACATATTTCCTGTCGCATCAGAACACATTAACACTACAAGAGATATGTAGTCAAATGTGTCCTAGGTCAGCGGTTTGAGTGATTGGATCACAGTTTGTCTCAGAGGCTGTTTATTTAGTGCTGTCCAGTCGTGATCAGATCACTGAGATGCATGTTAATGCCAGGTGTGAACAGGGCCTTGGTCAACACAAAATGATGAGACTGCACAAAATGAACATTTCTAAAAAAAAGTATATTTTCATAATTCTGTTAAAAATTGGTAAAAGGTCATATAAAGCACTCTGCTGTCATGTCAAGTAGATCCTTTAAACTTTAATACAGTGTTACATACTGCTGACACTGTATATGACCTTTCTGTGGGCTACACTCAACTGTGATGATGATGTGCTGGGTTTGATAGATTATTATTATGTAATGTGCTCTTATTAACTGTACTAGAGCTTAATGATTAGTTTAGAATTAACTGGCCACTTGTGTTCATCATATTCTGTAAATATAACACTGAATTTACTTTTACTGTATCAAGTCGTTACACTGTTTAATAGTTATGATCTGTGTGGCTTACTAACCAATATGTCTGTATCAAACAGACCATGTTTAGTCGTTTTAGTCTTCCATTCAATTGATTCAGCACTTTATTTAACTATTTATATAGAAATAGCTTCAGGCAAAACGGTAAGATCATGCTAATGTAATTAATATTAATTAATATCTTTCACAATTTGGTGTAACTCGTATGTAAATACTGCATGCTCATTTTTCTAGTGGTACAGTATAATACTGGACAACTGCAAACATTTTAAAGGACAAATATCCTCTACAGGCAAAAAGCTCATTCTCTCACCGTGCACTACCAAGATCAAGAAGAGCAGAGGAAAAGAGAAAGAAATCCCCATTAGACTGAGGTAAAGCAGTTCTATCAGTGGCGTTATTACTGGCAGCTTTAGAGAAGACCTTGCTTGCAGTGCAAAACAAAGCAAAGAAGAGTTAGAGACAAGCAGCCGAACTATTAAAAAAGTGCAAAAGGAACATGCTGTTACTCTGTTTGTCATATTTTACACTTTCATTATCTTTAAAAATATTATTAAATTATAATATTTCCAATTTTTCTCTTCTACTCTTGTTAATAAAACAATTACTCATAGAAGATTTACTCAGAGAGTGAATTGAACTAATTATTTATTTGAATTTTCCTACACTGTACTTACCTATTGGAAAAAATAAAAAATAAAAAAAACTATTAAAAGAGAGGATAACAGCATTAATCTAGCAGTCAGAGAGAGCGGGACTGGGCTGAGGTTTTGAAGAGGGGCGTCTACCACCAGCCAAGAAGCAAGCATCTAGCTCCTGTCCACACTGGCAGCAGGTCCAGCTCAGTACGCACTCACACACACACACACCATGCCAGCGGGCTGTGTGAGGAGCATGGTGGGGTTGGGTGGGGGTTGGGGGTGGGAAGGGGAGGACCCTGATTAGAGTGAGACTTACAAGGCCAGAGCGGGTGAGAATCTGGCTAGCGCTTAGTACCTCCTCCTCAGACGATTCGTCCGTGTCCTCGTGGTTGGTGAGGTTGAGGCTTGGCGTGCTGCCCGTGTACTGGCACTCCTGCAAAGACGGCGTGTCCCCTTTGTCCATGCTCTCCAGGGAGCGACGACGCACGCCCCAGTTGAAGTTGTCCATGCTCTCCCCCTGCAGGACAGCCAAGTAAACAACAGTGAGGCAGAGTTCACAAAACAAGGAAACAAAGCACAAGACAAACACTTATAAATACATTTCACAACTTTTACCACAAAAAAACAAAAACCAAAAAAAAGAATGTATGATTGGGTGAGATGATTTCCCCACCACTTTTTTTAGGATGGTAAATGATGCAAAGATCTAAAACTAAAGGGTTCACAACCACAGTAACCATGATTTTATATCAAAGGCAAATCAAACACGATGAGACACCAGGGAACGAGAGAGAAAAGTATCTCTACAAAGCTTACTGGCCACAGACTTACCTGCAACTCCTTGTGGCAAGAGAAGAGAAGGAACAAGTGTGTTAGTAGACTAAAGACAGTCACAAAACAGACATTTATCTACTACAGCAGTTAGGACGGACAAGAGACAACGAGTTGTACTAACAAAACTCTAGTGTTGTCCATCTGGAGCAAAACAACAAAATACAGAATTATAAAGAGCAGTTGTACTGGCATCAGAGTCCTTACACTTCTTAACTTTATACAACTAGTTGTGCTGTCCACTCATTATAAGCTCCTCCCTATTTCTATATAATTAACATTTTCACATTTTTGAGACCTGCATTGAAGCCTTGTTGTGTTTGTGTGTTCTCACCTCAGCATCCTCCAGTTCCACATCTAAGAAATCAAAGTCCTTGAAGACACCAAACTGTTGCTCACTGCCCGTATCTTCTCCCTGCACATCCTCTTCTCTGACCACCTCCTCCACTGTAGGTATGAGACTGGTCTGCTGGTCCGCAGAGTCCAAATCCTCATTGGATGAGAAAACCACCTGCACGGAGGGGAAGGGAAGAGAGTCTTTGTCAAACAGTACAATACAAGTGTTGTATATCTGTATGAATTCAAACTGAAATCAAATAGACAGAAATAAAAAAACACCACCACCAAATAGATAAGACAGAAACAACAGCAGCATTTAGAACATATTCTTAACACAGAATTTACAGAGACCTTATCTGAGGCTTTAGAGTAGGAGAGGAGTCTTACAGATGGATTTTTGGGTATGCCAGACTCCGGACCACACAGAGACAGGACATTCATCAGCCTCTCTCTGGTTCTCCTCTGAAATGAGAATACAGAAACAAGATGAGAAAAGTCAAAAGCATGATAAATGTCGGACTTTAAAAGTGTGACACCTGGTTTATAGGAAACACTGAGATAAAAGAGGAAGACTAAAAGGAAGACGATTATTCTTAATAAACCATTATTTAAGTATTTGGTCTGTTTTGTTTGCACACTGGATAAAATAATATATAGTTTTGCTTGTGAAACACCCAGTTACCATGTACGATGTGAGAAACTTAAGGTTTACATTATTGCTATAACTTTAACTGTGATAAAGTATATTAAGAAAGAGGTTTAATAAAAATCAGTGGGTTTATATGTCTGGGGGTGTTCCAAACACAATGTGTTGTGTATTTTTTACGATTCTGGCTGTGCTGTTATTTTGAGTACAAATGAGGTCCAAAAAACAGACAAAAGTGGATCAGAGTTGAATCTGGCGAAGCTTCACCATGAATGAATGTGCTGCCTCACAGCATCTGGTTTAAATGAGTACACAGTGTTTAATGTTGTGTGTCTTTTACAGCACCTGAGAGAGTTGAGGCCTCTTCCAGCTCACTGGCACCAGACCGTTGGAGTTGGAGCCAGATGACGTTGAGGATGTACTCCTGGTTACAGCGATCACTTGCGGCTTTCCATTCCGGCCTGCTGCAGTGCGCTGGTCACCATATTTATGCCCTATGATTGGTGTCTGTAGAGTCCAAAGATGCCAGTTAGCAAGACAGCACAACACAGATGAGAAAACCAATTTAAGCGTATTAAGGAGAGCAGAAACAAACAGAGCAGATACACAGGCAGAAGCTGACCTCTGAGATGTCAAAGTGGAAGTCCAGAGTCTTTCCAGGCAGCTCCTTGGAAGAATTATTGAAAATGCGTGTAAAGGCAATTTCAGGAGAGCCACACGATTCTGTGCTGTAGGAGCGCTGAACGTCGTCTGGGACAACAAGGCTGGCTGAGCGAGACACCACCAACTTCAGAATGTTTTGAGCCTCCTTCCAATGTGGGCTCTGTAAAAAACAAACCACAGAAACATAAAGACTCCATTGTGAGATATCAAGCTGTGTTGGCGTTTCATACAGAATTTATGAATGTGAATAGACATATTTTCCCCTCAAAGCCAAACCATCCCCTAACCACAGCAGCTATAGAATCCCAAGAGCCATATATATTTTGTAATGTTTTCTACAATGTAAGGCCTGTGTTAATGCCAGAGAACCCTCAGAAGACACTAAACAAATACATCTTACAGTGTACACCAGTGCACATGCACAGCCATACTGTATACGCACAAACACAATGCCGCCCACAAAAGGCAACGCTGGTAGTAAGTCAGTACAGACTTGGCCTGAGGCAATCACGGTACAACAGCTGTCAGATGCATTTCTGGGTGAGAGGCATTTAGTGCCCTGGGTCAGGACTGGTAAAAGGCTTCTATAAAGAGCTGCGACTATATCAAAAAGGCCTGTAAAAAAATAAAGACCCTATAAGATATGTTATTCTTTCTTACTATCAATTGTGCAACTTTTTATAGACCAGATCATTCCAGCATACATTCCACTAACATTAGGCTGTATGTGAATATAAGCTGTAAGCCCAGTGAAACATACTGTACTAATAAGACATCCTCGAAGTACATAAAGCAACATATAAACCCTACATAATCTATGTGGTATATGGGGTAAAGCTCTTGTCCACCACAGCAGAGATGCAGTATTTGATTCCTGGTTCTGGTACTTTCAGAAAATAATGCAATGAACCAATTAATACTAAGCAATATACAGCATATTTACTTAATTCATTAACAGGTTTACTTTACTTACCTTACTTACTCACTGAGTAAATAAGTGATGGGAATAATGGATAATATTTTCCAAGTATGATCAGCCAGCTTTACACAAGAATTGCAGTGACAGCTCACCTGAACATATTTGCCAATGATCTTCATTATCTCCAGGTTGAACTGTTTGACAGGAGCTGCTGATAGGTCAATATGACTCAGCAGGCTGTAGATGATCTGCAACAAGGACTGCTGCATGCTGGGAAGGCCCTTCTCCAGCAACTGAGAGACAAGAGATTGACACGGTCACGGTCAATACTGATTCAACCTTATCATAATATCACTAAGAACAAAAAAAGTGAGATCTTCATTTCGCCTACCTCAGCCAAGTATGTGACAAGGTTCAAAGTTATCTCCGCGAAAGCATCGTGGAGGTAGCGACAGACCACGTTGATCCAGTTGGTGCAGTCGCGGGAGTAGCTGTGCGTGCTATACAGGCTCATCATGTGGGCCAGGTTGGAGAGTGTGGCTGACTTCTCGTCTGTGCACACCTTCGTTATTTTATCAGCCGTCTCCTTACAGAAAGGAGTGGGGCTGTCAAAGTGCTGGATGAGATGTGGTAGAAGGCACAGGATATTCAAAGGAAAACCTGTGGAAGAAAAATGAACACACATTATTACCAGTCTAATCTTAGAAATCTAAAGCAATGATGTAATTTACGGTTGTTGACGCAACTTATAACGGAAATTCAATAAATCCAGTGAGGGGAATAAGGAAAGTTTGTGCAGCTGCATGGATTGATGGGGTAATTATAGTTTCACATGTCAGATTACAACAACAAACAGACAAATCAGTTATCCTGCACTCTATTTTTCTTGATTAACATTGATGTGTCATATTTTTTATTTAAAAAAAACATGCAGCAGCTTTGTGCAGGGTCAGTCTACAATGGATGTGTTCAGGTGCACTATTGAGTGTAGTTCACCTACGTTTCAGTAGCGCTTTGAACAATGCTCAATCAATGTCGCTGGATGTGTAAAATGTAAGAAATTAGCAGCCTTAAGAAGCCTAAAATTGTGCTTCAGGTTGTGGTTACATGTGTAAAGCGCAAGTAAAGCCAACACATGTAGAAAATTGTATAGAATAAAATAGAAATGAAACTAAGGCTAAAACACCTCCTGCGTGGAGCCCTAAACACTCACCTGCCACTTGAGATGGGTCTACCAGTGTATGTCTGGAGACACTGATGAGCTTGCTGAGCAGGTGGATGGTGAGCTCCTGAGTAGAAGCAGAGGTGAAACCCTTCAGGAAGAGCTGCAGTAGGCCGGGGAAGCTGTACCACTTCAGCTTGGCCTGGACCCTCTCCAGACGCTCTCTGCTGTCTGCACGATCCAGAGGCAGCTGGCCCAGCAGCTTGTTGAGTAGCCGCAGGGCTAGCAGGTACTCAAACTCATAGTCCGACTCGAGCAACGAGGCGGCAATCCAGAACACAGTGGCCATCAGGTTCGAAGGGTCCACGGGGGGGATGGCTTCCCCTCCTGGACCCCCTCCACCACCTAGAGATGATAAACTCCGCGTGCGCGCTAGGTTTCCGTGGCTACCTCCTAGTCGGTCGGCTACATCTAATGTGTTACTCCTACGTCTGTCTGCTTTTCGTTCGCCCATCAGGCTGGCTCGAAGGGAGTTGCTGCGAGCGTGGGCGTGATGGAAGAGACCGCCGCTGTTCAGGTTCAGCTGGCCCGTGCTTTTCCTGTTTGTGGCAAACTTGAGCCCCAACACGTTCTCACAGGTAGAAGATCTGCAAATAAAAAATGACAACTCGTGCTTATGTTGCAATGTTATTATGTGGGGTAAAAGTAAAACTGAGCCGAACATACTGTAACAAAGAAGTTGAAAGTATGAGAACTTACTGTGCTAAGGCAGTGAGGAGATCATAGTTTTTGACTGTGTCCGCTAGCGTGTCAATGCCAGACTCCAATGTGAGGAGTAGTTCAATGACAAAGCCCTGAGGAGAAAAAAAAAACACCAGTCAAATTAAAACTGATGACACTGGATACCAGCAAGTTATAAAATCTTACTTGTGATATATATTATGTTCTTACTTGAGCCTCCTCTCCCGGATCTCCTACAGTCTCTACCAGTCGAGAGAGAATGTCAGACAGTGTGGCGGGAGTCAGAGGTTGTTTGAGCGCTCTGAAAATCTGGAAGGATCGACCAGCGTAGTGGCGAGAAGAGCAAGAAAGAGCTGTTTCTAGGGCAACATCACTCAGCAACGACTCCAGCTGGAAACCTGTCGGGATGAACACACACAGACAGAACACAGGTAAATATGATAAAGCGGTCCAAATCATACCTGTAACTTAAGTTTAAATCTAGCAACAAGCAGCTATTAACTACACAGACCTGACTGGGAGTGTTTGAAGACGGTCACTACGTGTCTGACAAACACGCTCAGCTGGTCGGCGCTCTTTATGTTGGGGTTCTTGGGTGACACGTCCTCGTGGTTCCAGAGCGGACCCCGCTTTCTATAAGGCCAGAGCAAACACACATCAGATGAGTGAAGTGTTGCAACTATAGAGGCACACCACAACTCCAAACATTTATATAGCCAATATGACACTCAACCCAAAATCAAACCCATGCAATGCAAAAATACCCAGTCCTTTCAGACAGTGCTGGAGGCATGGAAGTAACATAAAAGTGTAATTAATACCGATAAGCGTGTGAGATTATATATCAGGACAAGTTAGCAAGTTAGAGCAAACTGTAGTATTAGTACAAGTAGTGACTGGGGTAAATGTAAATGTCATTTATGGGAAAAACTCACCTTGAGGTAATGAACTCAATGAGAGATTTGACCTTCTCGTCTTGCTCAGCAGTGACATCTACCTCACTGAGGAATGTGGGGGAGAGGTGAGACAGAGCCGTTCCTCCTGCGCCGAGACTTATGCTGGAGGACGTGGAGCTGGAGCTGAGGCCAGAGTCTGTCATAGGTGACGGCTGACAGTCTGGCAAAAAGTCCTGCACCCCTGTATGAATAAAAATAGACGTACACACAATTTTTTTTTGTTGCATTCCTTCCTTTCACAGTGACGAGAAAAGTAAATTATACAGCTGGATGGAATCTTCAAGCTTATGTTTTTTTTTTGGTAAACCAAAATTCCTTCACTTTAACTCTTTCCTGTCCCTTTCTGACTTTACAACATGGCAGAACTGACCTGTGAGGTTGAACTCTGGAGCTGCTGGTTTCACAGTCAGGACTCTGGGTTCATTGTACTCTCTGTTGCGTAGGAGCACCATAGCGACGGACTGAACGCTGCTATTCGCTCCCTGGACAACGAGCAGGTGCAGCAGTAGACGTTTGCAGTGCTCGTAGACCTCTGGGTGCTGGTGATCAAACCCTGGAGGAAGACACAGACGAAGAGGAGGGAATGAGATTAGCTAAAGTGGCTTTAGGAGGAGTCAATAGAGACATTCGCAACAGAACAATTAGTGAGTTACCTATAAAAATAGCATGGAGCAAGAGGTGCAGATAGGCGCTCCACTCCACTTTGACCCCGTGGTCCACAATGAGGTCTGTCAGTAGGATGACTGCAATGTTACATCTGAGAAAGAGAAAATACGGATTGATTTACTAAATGAATAATCTAATGCACAGGAGATGGAGAGTAAGGGCGGTGTATGATGTACCTGTGAAGCGGCACACCAGGGGTATTGGTCTCAGGCAGGTAGTCCACCAGAGGAGACCAGCAGCCCCCTGTTGGAGGGAAGGGGAGAGGCTCTGGCCGGTTGTGATCCATCACTTTCAAACGCCAGTTAGCATAAAGTGGCATGGAGTCACCTGAAGAAGTGAGAAGATGACCAGATATGTTAATGGGAAATAATGAGGTATTGTGTGATGAGTGTGGAAGTGTTTAAGAGTCTGTTCTTACTCTTCTCTTCTTCATAGGAGCCTCCAGAGCTGCTGCTGTAGCGAGATTCCAGGCGGTGGTGCTGCCGGTTCAGGTTACTGTTCAGACCACTGTAGATATCCAGGTGGGTGTAACTGCAGAACACACAGGCTTGATTTAAAAAGGACAGTACCAGCAGGGAGGTTCTTTTACCCACAGTCGACAACACATTGCATCAGCAAGTATTTTCAATGAAATCTCACTTTATAGCCCTTAGTGTCTCTAAAATGTTTCTAGAATAAACTTGAGACTTAATTTTGTAATTTTAGACAAGAGAACTATGTGATGCCTAGTGCCTTCCTTTTACTTGCATGAAAGGTGAAATATGATACTATAAAAGAAGTACAGACTGTTCATAACATATATTCTATCATATCTGCTCATCACTACTGAAATAAGATGCTGTGATTGCACATATTTTGGCTCGTACATAATTAAATTACTGAGCTTTGCACTAGTTACTGCTGGATCTCCACCACAATTAGTTTATTCTAGTGTGAAATATGACTTTTTCATTAATCACAATCAATACTTTTGTTGTGTGATTGCTATATTTGAGCCCCTACCTGTCCTCCATGTTTGAGTCTTTGATCTTGCTGTCATGATGACCATCGTTTCCTGGCACCATGGTATTGCTGCTGGAGGTTGTTCCTGTGGGAGCAGATATGAAACATTAACTGCGTAGCACTAACAAGGTGTTATTTAACATTGGACATGGCCTATGTTGTGAACTAGTATATTTAAAATGCTCATTAACCTGAGGTGACTGAAGGGATCTTGTAACTGGAGGTGATGCGGTAATAGGGGGGGTTGTCCATGTGAGTGACAGCTGAGCTAACAGGATCGGTCAGCTCGAGCTCACACATCAACTCCTCCAACAGCTGCATAGTCTTATCTCTGCCCAGGTAAACCACCACTCGTTTCACCTGAGGACACACATATAACACAGTCAGAAACATGAGAATTGAGTAGCACATGCCACACACATGGACAAGACGGAGACATTGCTTGATGTAAATTTGCTGTTACTTACATAGGGCAAGAGGCTGGGTTCACTGTTGACTCCTGACATACTGATGAGGAAGTGCAGAATGATTTTGAGGTTCTTTGGCCAACTGTCTGCTAATGTGGTCCACACATTTTCTATCTCTGACCAAGCAAACTCATCCCCGTACTGTAAAAACAGAATCAGTTCATGATTAGTCGTTAAACTCAACTAACATTTAAAAAACCATCTTGTACATGTAAATCTGAATATAATCGAGTGTGCGTGGTCCATCAGCTCTCTCACCTTAGCGGTCATGAACATGAGGTTGTTTAACACCATGGTTGTTGCACGGGGTGAGCCCCAGCCCTCTCCATGGAGCCAGCGTCGGCTGTTGACCATCATCATCTCCCCGTGTGCTTCCTCGTCTTCCTCGATGCTGCCGCAATCCTCCGCTCGCCGCACGGTGGGTTTCAAGTCAACCAGCTCCACATTGTTCATCCAAGGAAGGAGGTAGTGCAGCATCACTTGACGACCACCAGGATGTGCTGTCTGTATACGCTGGCTGACCTCTGCAGTGGGGACAGTAAGGAGGTAGTTGGCAGCTGCAGCTGATTTAACATGTAAATACTACTCCGCCAATCTTTTACCCTATTTCCATCTTCTTATCACAACAGTATCATAATATCCACAATACTTGCCATTGTTTTCTGTGTTGCTATAGTAAAGTTAAATGGAGAAATGTTTCCTTGCTTCATGATTTTTTGTATGTTTCTGTTGTATCATCAGCAATATTATGCCAGCATATTGTCATTTTTTGTTAGTCCTTAAAACGAAAATGATACTTTGAGGCCTTGGTGAAAATGCACATGATCATGGCACAATGTGGCTGTGAAAAGCCTCAGTGGTTCACGCACGCACACAAAAACACACACACAAAGACAAAAAACTTCCAGCTAATGTGATGATTCCACACATTACAGCACCCTGCTAACCAAACAGCAGCTGTGACAAATTGTCATGTAGCAAACCTGAGAAGATGGGTAGAGTGAGCTCTGGGTAAGTCCTTGCGAGCTCCTCAGACAGCTGGTAGTAAGACACAGAGTAGAGGTGCGGCAGCGGTGAGGGGGGCGTCAAGATACCATCTGTTCGCTGGATCTCCAATTTATGGGCGTAACGGAAGAGCTTGGGTTCCAGGATCTATTCGTTTTAATACAGACAATTACAATATATTTCATTAAGAACACAAATGTATATAGCAGTGTAGATGAAGTGTAGTGTAGATATGTCAGAACAAAACACTTTTCATAAATCAGACATTCTGACCTGTAACAGCTGCATGGCCACCTCATAGATATCCCTGGAAGAATCAGCTGCCTTGAACAGAATCAGGTTAAGCAGCACCACAGTGTCAAATTGGTAATCCCTGAGAGAGAGACAAAGAGAGAGACAAAGACACAGAGACAGAGACAGAGACAGACAGACAGACAGAGAGAGAGAGAGAGAGAGAGAGAGAGAAACAAAACACACACAGTGTTTTAGTTGTTTAATTAGTTAAATAAAGCCATAAAAATGTGTTCCAAATTGAAGCTGGGAATGTGTAGTACCTGTTGTGAAAGACATTGGCAATGGCCCTGAAGCAGCCGGCAGCCACACGACGTGAGCCGGTGTAGCAGCGGTCCACGGCCCAAAACATGAGGTTGCTCTGGTCCGGATTCAGCTCCAGCAGCAGCATCACAGCCTCACAACCGAGCTGGTGAACCTGAAGGAGAAAACGCAGCAACTGTTACAACCAGAGTTCATACAATCCTGCTCATTTTAACCACAATCACTGTATGGCTGAAACACTGATATACAGTTACAAATGAATTCAACATTTTTTCACTTGTAAAACAATTCAAAGTCACCAATATTCCAATTATAACTCCACATTATTTACATGTTACAAATATTTTATTTTGTATAGGCCTTTTTCTGAATGAAACTTTTTTGCTATTGACCTCCTGCAGTACTTCTGAACACCACTGTGTAGTGCTAGTGCCATGATATATGAACCTGTGGTGCATAACTTCTATCCATTACTGTCAGCGCAGTCACTGGCCAGACTATAAAAAGCTAATTTTAGCCATAAATGAAATAGGTCCCATCAGTAATACCACTCATACCTTCTTGTCCTGAGAATCCAGGATGTTGTCCAGCCACTTGTAGAGGTAGCCATCAGAGGAGAGGCCAACATTGTCAGCTACAGGTCCACAACACAACACTGCAGACATGGCCTGGAAGATTCAAATAAGATGTTTGAACATATGCATACAATATAATCTATACATCCTGATATAAGTATAGACTAGCTGTTGTGTGCATAAAACAGAATTCATAAGCGTTTGTGTGTACCTTTAGTGCACAGTACTGATGACGGTTGATCTGCATATTTCTGTCACTGTAGCGGTCCAGGGGAGTGAACATGATGCTGAAGGGCCCGGCCCAGTGACTGAACAGCATGAACAGACTGTGTCTCAGTGACTGCTGGGGGAAGATGGTCCTCCTCTGGTGTACTGAACAAATAATGACATTGATGACACGTTAACTTTTTATTGCTCTAATATTAGACACACATTCAGTGAAAATAAGAGCATATTTTCAGTGGGTAACATGAGTGAGCAAGTGAGCATGAGAAATACCTGGGACATTCTGAATGATATTGGCCACAAGTGCACTGAAGTGACAGCGAATGTCCTTTAATGTGTCAGAGTCCTTGTCATTTTCAGCCTCAAGCAGCTGCCTGGTCAGATCAACATATTCGAGCAGCGTACTGTTCAGAGAGTGGCTTTCTCCATCCAATCCTCCACTGGCTCTGTAAAAGAAGAAAAATAAACAATAAAGAAAAGATTACTATGTTTTACTATAAATCAGATAGATAAGAGTGCAAATCCATTTCTTATTATCATATGGGCCAAATTTGTTGTGGATACATACATCTGACTGATGACACCAGCATCAGCCAGCAGCTCAAATATCCGGACCAGCTGGACCCTGAGGATGTCACGACGCCTGCGTCGCTTCATGTTCTGCAGAGTAAAGACAGCACCATTGTAGTAAATTGTCTTTTGCTTAACATTAAACTGTGACAGAAGGGATTTCAAGTTAGAAATGATCTGCACTTACTTCGGGTCTTCTTTCTAAAGCTTCTTTTATGATGGGATTTAGCTCCTCTATCAACTCTCTGAATGACAAGGAAGTTACATGTAAACAAACAACTAAAAATTAACACAACATTTCTCAAGTATGTCAAGGTGTATGAATGTACAGTATATTAATTATACCACGGATTATGTTGACAGTTGTTTACCTGAAGGCTACGGGGTTGGTCCTGCCAAGCCCCAACACAAGAGACTCTGTGATGTCCATGCTCTCAGAGCGCATCATTGGAACAATGTGTTTGAACAGGGAGGAGGGGGAAGGAGTGCCAACAATCTATTAACACAAAGAAAAAGAGGAACGTCATGGATGAAATGTTAAAATAAATAAATTGACATTGTCATTGAACTATTCATTGTTAGCTGATGTTATATTAAATGGGTACTAAACTGTTGTGACTTTGCAGTCACTCATAATATGTAGTCACACTTGAACTGAGTATGGATAGCTTTTTAAAAATTTGTGCACACCTTCCAAACCTTTCAATACATGTAAATTAGCAAAATATTTTGTTCTATTGTCCTTATAGATGTGTGTTGGTAGAGTGAGGTGCTCCTGACCTTTGAATCGTAACTGTAGCCGCTGTCCGGCGTGGACGCCAGCGTCTCAGGCGGGGAGCAGCGGACGGAGCCAGAGGTGGAGGATGAGGAACACATGGAGGGGGAGGACGAGGCGGAACTGCAGCAGAGAATCAGGTAGTTTCTCCAAAGGCCGATGTAGGAATCACTGCTGTTCAGACTGTTCAGTTTCTTGGCATTGATGGGGCTACTGCAGGTGGACAAACAGGAAAGATCAGAGATTAATGACATGACCTAAAAAAAAGGGCAGAATGACATTCAACAAGCCCCAAGAAAAATAGCAGTTATTATATAGCTGGCACAGATACTGCAGTTATACCCAAACATTTCTTTGCTAGCTTGATTTCTCAGGAAGCCCTTTGTTTAACAAGCACAACAAGCCCCTCGATCCTCTCTAGATCTCTAGAGCTGCATTCACTGCTTGCTTCACTGCTGCCAGGGCATTCACATGGAGGTGCAAGGTTTCATCGTTTTTTGTCATTTATTTATTGTGTGGCAGCCCAATTATGCTAGTATTATTTGGTGCAAAGTCTTCACCAAATAATAATAACACATAGCACCCTTGCAGAGAGACCATCTATAATAAAAAAAACCCACAAGGGCAGAAAAACAAGCAATTACGTAGATGGAAAAACACACTGAACACAAAGACATGGAGGCTTGAGGAAACATACTTGATGTCAACTTGTGGAGACAGCAGCTGCAGGCGGGTGTAGGCAAACATCCAGGCATAGTTGAGTGCAGTGGGGCAATGTTTTGGCAGGTGCTCCTGCCGCAGGTAGCTGGAGAAGCTGATGACCCAGGGGTCCTGGCCCTGAGTAACGTGGGCAAACACCCAGATGTGGGATGGGCTCACTACATCAAACTGGTGGCTGATGGGAGATGAGCTCCACTCTGCTAGCGTCTGAAGATCAATCCCACTGGGACAGTACAGCAGGTTGGTCTACAGAGAGGAATGAAAGGAGATGGGCTGAGTCTCAGAGTATTCGTGCATATTTTATGACTGTGTAAATAAGCCAGGGCATTTTTACCTGGTCAGCTCCTGTAAGATGAATGAAGCTCTCCAACACTGATGCACTTAATCTGTCCATTACATCGATGGCCAGTTCCTCATCCCCCTAAAAGATTGGGGGAGACAAAACAAATGTCAGAAAACAGAGTGCTCGTCATAAGAATAAACATTTTGTGCATTTTGTTGTGACCTCATCAATCACAACAAAATGCACTGTGGTTTCAGTCCAGTGAATTTACCTTTCCAATGCCCAGTGCAGTGTGCAGAGCACGGACCTCCTTGAGAACATTAACAGCCAACCTACGTGTGGCAGGGCGGCAGCTACAAAGCACCACCATTGCTAAACCCTCCACAACATGTAGTACGCCTAACGGAGGAGTACGATCCAGGGACAGAGAATGGCCGCTGCTTGAGCCCTGTTAAAGAGAACATGTATTATCATTTAAGGCTGTGACAAAAAATTACTTGCAACAAATTTAATCCTGCTGAAACCTCCTTGACCAACCTGTGTGTCATGGCTTTTATTGCTGCTCTGCACTGCCTGCCTCCATTGGCTGATGAGCTGCAGTAGCATCTTGACAGCGTTGTCCAACAGTGTGGGGTGGACGTCAGTCACCTCTCTGACGATGAAGTAGACAAAGCCTGAGATTACATCCTCCCGCCACTCTGGGAAGTCCACCATCAGGGCCTGAAGGGTAGTAAAGGCTAGGCCACGTAGCTCCTCATCCATGTGGATGGTCAGTCTGGAGGAGGAAAAGGAGGTAATGGGGAGAAAAATATTACAAGATAGAAGACCACCACAGCTACAGTAGATTGAAGTTAAGTTAAAGAAGGTGAAATACTTGGCTAGAAGCTCTATTAGGTCTTGTCTGCTCATGCCGTCTGGTATCAGTCTTGGGATGGCAGCCACACATGTGCGAAACAGATCAATCTTTGGCTTCCTCTCTCCCCTGTAGGATAAACAGCTTATGAGAACCTGCTACAGGTTGGAAACACACAGACAGTAACACAGGAGTAACTGTTTAGATCCAGGTTGTGGTTACATACGTGATCATGTCCTCCGGCTCCTTGTTGGACATTTGCACGTTGGTCATGCTCATGGAGCGCCCCACCTCCTTGTCCAGGTGTCGCAGGATGTTATCTAAGGCCTTTCTTACTTGTGGGTAGTACAGTGACATGCCTGAAAAACACCCAGCAGAGTTATTGCACTTGCATTGCCCAAAAATACACCTTGTTGACAATCTTCCAAAAGTGAAGTTTCAGCAATCAAAACCTACCTATGACTTTGGCTTCTTCATCAGTGAGGGTGGTGTTAAGGAAGATCTTTTTGACCCGCAGGGTGTTGCCAGATGGCATGATGATCCCTGTCGTAGGCATAGGAGGCTCTCCATCTTTCTGCTGTAGGCTGTCAGCAATCACCAAGAAAGCTCGCAAACCGATATTCATCCTCTGGGAGTAGAGAATAGGGAGAGGGTGAGTGGTATGAAATGGAAGAAAGAGAATATGCCAATACACCGACAATAACAGTACTTAAAATTTTATAAATATTTTACCTCTGGATTGATGGTAAAGGTTTTGTGAGACTTGCCCACACACAGGAGGTCATAGATAATCTCCTTCATAGCAAAGTCGAGTCTTTCCTGTAACAACCAAACAAACCAGCAATCACTAACACACAGCTACTACATAACACTGCATTCAGTTTTAGCTCAGCTGTGGAGTCCAGGTATGTCAGTTCATGCTTCGGGGGCCTACCTGAGCTATGAACTGGATGATCTTGACAAAGATGTTGAGGGGCGTGTCCCTGGGCACCACACTGCGGGAGCCTTTGGGGAAAAGTGCTGAAACAATGCTGAGTAGTCGACTAGGAGGAGGAAAAGAAAGGGGGAAACTTAATAAGCATATTTAGTGCTGAACAACAGAGGCGCTGATTTAAAGGACTTCTACCTGATAGGTATTGATTGCCAATGATTTGATTGTGCGTGTGTGTGAGAGAGTGAGCGAGTGACAACTTGCACTGGGACTGACCTCTGTGTGACAGTGTTACTCTCACACTTGATCCTGATAATGTAGACCCATAGCAGTCTGTAGAGAGACTCCAGCGCTACACGGGACATTTTGGGGTCTTTGTTCTGTAGAAGTAAAAACAGTATTATGAGTTACATTTCATCACCCAACCGTGAAATTAAAAGACATCAGGCCGTTGTGGTCTGAAGTAATTCAGATCAAACACATTCAAATTGGATGACTGTATGCAGAAACGAATAATATCATCATTTTCTCAGTCTCTAAGCATGATTTCTAATGAATTACTAATTGGTGTAGTCATCAGTAAAACTAATAAAACTACTTTATGGGCTGTAGGAAGAAATGCAGATTATGGAGGCCATCATTCCCAACCAGAGGGACTCATCTTTAGGAAAATATACAATCCATTAAAATAAAATTAAACCATTTAAATGCTCAATTGAACAGCACAGATCCAGTCAGTATTTCAGGAATTATTAGGACCAACCATATTACCTCTTGTAATCAGTATCCATATTGTTGGGGAATGAACAGTACCATACTGTGATGTGGTCATTGTGCAGGTGAATTTCCAAATGACAGCTTTACCTTGATGGCATAACGGAGGTTTGTGGTTTACCCAACATTTAGTGCCTATTGGCCTATAGTTTACTGTGCCTGCACCTCCTTTTACCATTCCTTTATTTGAATATTTAAGTAAGTTGTTGTTAGTTGAGTTTGGAACATTAATGGTAAAGACACAGTTTGAGAAGAGACACCATCCAAGTCTGGCCCTGCTCCTAGCTTAGCACAGAGAACCCCTTCTTGGGAAGGTGCTGTGGAAATATTTGCAAGTATGGCACGCCATGACTTGGCTTTAACATATGAAATACTGCAAAAGGAGGTGGTAGCAGATACGTCTGAGACAGACCTCTAAAAACAACAGTCCAGAAGTCATTTTTCGGCTGCATCAATGCTACACGTCTTATCTTTCTGTCGGTAACTCAACACATCAGTCACACAGAGCAATAAATCACTGAGCACTAATAAATGTAGTCTTAAATGTCAAGTAGAGCTGATTGAAGTCAGCGTTTTTATGTAACTCTGATTTTTTTTATTTATTTATTTTTTTTACATAAAATCACTAACATGTGATGTAAGATTTAATAATCTCCAATTGCTTTTGTGTAGAAGGCAGAAAATTATTAACTGAGTTTCTATTTCAAGAACCTGACAAGGTCCAAACATATTATTAGGTAATGCAAAATGTTATAAGTGCAAATGCTGAAGCTACTTATCTGACTCTACAATTGTGAAAAAAAGGTCAATGATTCAAACATGCATTATTTATCATCACTTACAAGTCTTATTTTTGTCAGCACCAAGTCATCAGGTACTGGACACTGATGCAGTGACTGTGTTTTCAAGCACAAAGCAGTAACCTCATTTCTTAGGTCATGTAAATGTACATCTGGATTTGCTAATTGTAGTAAGAGATGAAGAATCCCCACCACATACCAAAGCAATATGTTTGCTGAAGAAATACAACAACAACCCCTCCCCACTTCAGTGTTGTGCATGTCAAGGTTGTCACACATTGTTAATTAACAACTTAATAAAACAATACATTGGCTCATTGGCTATTGACATGGAGCTGAGAGGCTGCAGCCAGCCAGCCTCTTTCCACCAAAAAACACACAGTATCTACGGCCAGAAAACACTGCAAAACACCAAATTCCATGATAGCCAAATAAAACTTTTATGCATCTACTGTATAACTAATAACCCCCAGGTAATAAATACTAGGGATGCACAATTCAGAATTTATATATCAATATTGCCATGATAGTAACCATTACTTATAATTGACAGTAAACATTATTCATAATGGTTACCACTACATTACTAACTGTTTGCCCCTTTCACACAGAGTCTGTAAAACGTGTGTAATTATCAAGTGAATCATAAATAACCAGTATGGAACAGATCATATCCAGACCCCTCACACCCTGGACATAACCCGATCCAACTTCTCCCCTCTGGTAGGTGCTACAGAGCACTGCACACCAAAAACCACCAAACACAGGAACAGTATCTTTCCCCTTACTGTCATGTTATGAATATCTAACTCCCTGTCAAGTAACATCCCTTTTTTTTAACCATTTAATAATATTTATCCCAGCACTCTTCACTTCTTTGCACTATTTGTATCCTGTCTACAATTCACAGGAACAGTTTCACCTGTATACAGTCATTTCTTATGTATATTTCTGTTGTTATTCTGTGTAAGTACACTGATAGCTACTAAACCAGAGTCAAATTCATTGCATGTGTAAATAAGCTGGGTCAATAAAGGTGTTTCTGATTTTGATATCAAATATATCCGAAACTATGAAGATAAATTTAAGTCAAAATAAAAGAAACATCTTTAAAGAAACTGTTGTTCAATATCAATGTATTGTGCATCCCTAATAAATACTCTATCATAAATATCTAAATATGTAACTAGACAGCAGACAGAAGTCATCACCACTGCTCATAAACACAAACCAGCAACAACAAAGCCTAACACAACATCACAATTTCCTCTTCTCTACTTCTACTGATTCACATTTAAATGTCACTGTGTCAATACAGAAAACATCTCATTAACACCTCTCATTAGCCAATCACAGGCAGAACTGTACCACCTTCTTGCGTCCTGGTCAGGTGGCATTTAAAGGGGGGCACCGGGCAGGGTCACTGACACAAGATAACTCACCTGCAGCGTCTCAATCTGCTTTCGGATGCTGTTGTTAGACGGCATCTGGAGCGAGTCAGTGTGAGAAAAAGATCAAAATGACAGGAGACAAAGAATGTAGGGTTTGGGGAGGGACACATGCAAGTTATAAGCAAAAAAACAAACAAAAGAAAACATAACCTAAACAAATATGACAAGAGCAGTAGAAACTATTCTAACTCTTGTCAGTGTGACATTAATTAAATAAATCAAAACTATTTAACTGAAATGAAACACAATGGACTGTTTAACATGCCACTCATGGGATTGAGTGGTGGATTTTTTCGTGGCATGCTAGTAAGAAACAGTTCATATGCATTTGATATGAGATTATATATTTAAACAGAGAGTGAGCAAAATCTAAAAATTTAGAAGTGTGAACTAAAAACAAAAGACGGTGTGCTGTGGCCTGCGAATCAGACAGATGGACAGAGAAAATACACAGAAATAGATGAATGGAACACAGGGATGAGGAAAGGGATGTTAAAGGATGTGGAAAAAAATGGAAGAGGAAAAAAGGGTGCGCGCACACACACACACACACACAAAAAAAAAGAAGAAAAAATTGCCTGTTTCACCTACAAAGCTGACAAGCAGCAACACCCAACTCAGTGATTCATTCAAATCTATGTCAAGCACACTCAGAATGCAAACTGGCATTTTAACCCTGTGGGGGTCTAACTTTAAAAAGTAGGGTTGCGCAATAAGGGCATAAATGTGGATTTCACCAATTTTGATCAGATTGAATGAAACAATTATTCCATATTTTCCTCCTGTATATATTTTCTCTCCTTTTAGTAGAATATTTCCAAAGTAGTTAGCATTCTTAGCCTGTCTGGAAAAGAAAATTAATCATATAATGATATTATAATAATCACGTTGTAGCAGCAACATTAAGTAAAACTTGAAGCTGTATCCATTATACACTGCTGTAATTTGATATAAAATGAATGAATCACAAAAATGCCTCCTGCTTGGAGGTGGCGCCCTTTTTTCACTTTATAAAAGCCAGTTTAAGTAATTTATTAGTCCTTATATTAAGAGCAGCCACAGGGTTAAATCACAGTTTTAGACAAGAAGCCCTACATCACTAGAATCATCACTACCAATTGAGCCATCACACAAGCCCGCAAAAATCATCTCAATCACAGAATCAGCACCACCCTTCCCGTCAGGAGACTTGATTACTAAGTTTCAAATTAAGGAAATCTAAAAAAGATTGCGATGATGAGAAGAGAATGCTGGGATGAGATCACTGGGAAGACAAGACGGCCATTCAAAACCATCGGATTCCACCATCACAGAAAGACGCAAACGGAATTTCATCCACCACAAGATTGAACAATTTCCAAAAAAAAAAAAAAAAAAGAAGAAGGGGAGTAAATCAATGTAGAATGGAAAAGACAGTCAGGTCTTTCAGTCAGTCAGTGATTCGGTCCATCGGCTGAGAGTAGCTGAGTTGAATTGGTTTCATGATGGTCAGGGATAGGAGGAAAGTAGGTTTGATCTGTTTGTAATTGGTTTGCAAGGAGTCATTAACAGACCTGAGTTAAAACAGCACTTGAGATTAAATATATAAGGTACATTTTATTATAGCTGGTTTAGCTAAGATGGAAGATACTTTTGAAGTTGCTACACAGGATTATTTTATTAGTATGCCTGTAAAAAATGAGTTGTGGCTCAACTTGTGATTATTAGTGACACCTACTGTAGTAAACTTTGAATGTTTGTATGTTGTCCATAAATCAGAGTATCTTGTTCAAACAAAGGCTCTATTGTTACCTTATCAAATCAAGTGCTATTCCTGTCCAGATCTGGTTGTTGATAATGGAAGGGAAAGTACATTATGATCTTTAGACAGAACCACAGAGCACACCCTTCACAACCAAGAGAACTTCTTCAAAAAACACATATTAACCATCACGACACTTATAATATCTTTCTTAAAATAAATGTTGAGGCCTTCACATTCATAAGAGTGACGTTATTAGCTTGAAGGAGGTTTATGTCACTTTATACTGACAGCAAGAACACCACCATTTTATTATAGGTTTCATAAGAGTCATAAGACCTCTGAGGATCAAACTGAATTAGGCATTGTCAGGCTGAGTATGGTGCCCTTAATATACTTTAGTGTGCAGAATACAGTCATTGTGCTGCTCTTTAGAGCTACAGACTGCAAACTTTCTGAAGTATCTCAGTTAAAGGCTCGTGATGGGGTTACCTTCAGGTGCGAGAGGCAATTCTGGAGGAAGATGTGCCAGTTGTTGAGGAAGAACTGCTTCTGACTGACACACAGCAAGCATGTCACCAGGGGATACAGAGCCTAGAGGGGGAAAGATAAAGAGTGTCAGATCAAAACAGAAAGGGGGGGAGAAGGAGTTTTACTCAAACGCCTTGTACACTTCCTTTAATTCCTTTCTAGGTTCATATTACAAAACACAAATTCAAGCAGTGATGATTGTGATTTCTGAAGAGCAAACAAAGTGTGAAAAGCAGTGTAACAAGCTGAGACCGCAGCAGCAGAATTACTTTTAGATCGATTTAATCATGCAGGGATCCCAGTTTCATGAAGCATATGTCAAAGAACTTGATATATTACAGAGCTCCTTCAATCCTGAACAGTAGCAGGTTGTATGGGAGAGAGTCTTTGTCTCTAAACATAATGGACTAACAAGGTTGGAGTCATTTAAGACCAACATTTCTGGATAACAATGACAGACTTGATGTGCTCAGGCTAATAAAGGCGTTGACAAAATACAGGAAGAGTGACACACCAAAGCAGAAGGAAGTAGCAAAGATAAAGATAGTGGCAAGAGTGGGGAAGAAGAAGAGAGAAAAAAAAAAAACTAGAACGATCAATTATTACCAAAGAGTGCTTTTTTCTGGAACTTAGGTCAAATGTCGTCTGGTACAGCATCTCCACAAAGTTCTTCAGGCACGGCACATTGACTTCATTTTTCACCGCCTGAGAATGAACATGTCGTTAACACGGAGCTCTCAAATTGACAATTACATTCAGAGATTAATCTAAATAAATAAAGATTAAAACAAAATAAGTGGTTTTAAGTGTTACTCACAGCAGCGACAGGGATGAGGATCTCAACAAAAAGGCCTGCGAGTGCATGCTTTATGTCCTTATCCTTGACTTCCAGGAAATACTGGGCACACTCCTAGGGAAGGACAACAAAAGGCACACACGTTAAGAAGAATATATAGCGGATACAGACGTAAACATAAAGGAACTGACACAAGTACTGTGCAGTCTGACATGAACATATAGTATTAAGACCATAATACTGCCAACCCTAACTCAAGTTCATGTTAGATATAATAATATATAATAATAATACTTTCTAAACGTATCACTACCTTTATTTAGACACTAACTGGTCACCATATGGGGAAAAACCAAGATATGTACTGAAATAGAGTGGTGGACATAAACCACAGTGTGTTCCATTAACATTAAAAGTGAGAACAGTGAGTGATTTTTTTTTAAACCACTGTATAGAGATTAATGAAAAGCTACTGCTCTTAGCAGAGTCTGAAACACACATGCACTAACTCCTTGGCAAACGTCACCTTTGATCGTTACTCATCTAGCTGGCTTTATGAGCCATTGCTACGGAGAGCTGCTGAGTTTGAACAAATGGCCAGCAGTAAAAAAACAAAACAAAAAAAATGTCGGGTGCAAAACGTCTTGGCAAACTCATGCTTTCTGAGGGTACAGCCCTACTACTACATGCATGTATATAAACTATTATAATTTACCTGCATGAACTGAAAAGAAGCCTCGAAATCCTCCACAGGGTACATTTTAACACGGAAGAACTTCATGCCCATGATGAGGCTGATGATGCTCTGGAGTACATAAGGACTCTGCTCTTTTTGCCTGAGCTCCTTCAGTTCTGTGATGAACTTCTTCCTCACTGCCTGAAACCTAAACACACAAACAAAGATACATACATGTACAATCAAAAAATGCTTAAGCTGTTGTGAAGAGGTGACAATTTGACAAGAAAATGTGACAAGCTGTGAACATTTTAATCAATATTGAGCCAACAGGCAGAGTTGAGCTCTCTTACTTCGACTGTGTAAGGACTCCAATGACCTCAGCATACAAGTCAGCGATGATGTGCACATTGCCAGTGTTGGGGCCACAGTACCTGGGAATGGATAAGTTTGAGAACACTTTTGTAAGTTGTGTTTTCACAATAATATCCATGATGCATCCGATGATACATCATGTATCATCATTCATCCCATGTGCAAGTAGGTGTGCTTAGTGGAAGCTGACTGAAGTTGCTCAACAAGAAGCACTTGTGCTTTGTGTAAATATTAATAATGATACAGACAGTTCATAAAGCAACACAATGACCAATGTCATAAATAAATAACCCAATCCCCTCTGCAAAGCCAAATGCCCAGTATGGTGAGAGTGCCACAGTGCTCTCACTCATCAGCACTTTTTATTCATGCCTTATTTATCTGTCACTGGTTTATCTGTGTGTTTATGCATACTTACCCCTCTTTGTGTTTAAAGTGCTTGAACGCCAGATTTAGAACTTCATGTACTAAAACATCTGGCACGGGATGAAGAGGAATCTGTGACGTAAACATGGAATCATTAGTCTTATTAGATGCATTCATAAGTCTTCATTCTTTCTCACTGCTACTATTCATTGCCCTCCCTACAGGAGCAAAGCCAAGGACAACTTAGCTCTGGCCTCCAGGGATTGGCTTTTAGTTAAGAATGCTGCTTAGATTTAGACAGTCTGCTTTAGAAAACACACTCAGCTGGAAGTTGGTATGGTGCCATCGTGTTTATTTACTAAGACCTCGCTAAAAGCACTGCAGCTCATTCCTGTATCACGATAAATAAGTAAATAAAACCAGTACAAACCTATTAAACCATATGTAAATATGTGATTATGCTTATTTCAATTACTTTCTGGAGGAGCACAGTTAACTCAACCCTCTGGCAGTAAAATATATAGGAAGGACTGGTAGATAGAAGAGGGTGGACAAAGACTTGAACACATTTTGTAACTAAAACTACTCCATTTTCAAATTCTAATATAAAAACCAAATCAAATATAGAAATAATCATGTGAGAGAATACAGTACACAGACACAAAAGAGCAATTCTGCCTACATAAAGTTATAGTAGAAATATGTTCTATAGTGTATATAAAACTATACTAGGATTAAACAAAATGTGCAAACAGCTTTGGTGAGATTGTGTCAATATTTAGTCAAGCAAGTACACAGCATTTCCTCTTCTATATGTAAACATTTAGTAGTCACAAGAGTCATCATCCAACTGGTTCTACTTCTTGTGTATCTTACCTGTTTTAGAACTTCCACTGAAACTAAACAAAAAATGAAATCTATGGCTAAGTCCCTCCGTTCCAGAAGGTAATCTTTATCCCGGTGCTGTTCATCTCTACAAAAGCAGGAGAGAAAAGTAATTGTAAGCAAGGAATTTTGAGCACCTTAAAAAAAACACACAGCAATTATAATCATGTAAAGAGCATCTCACCCTTTGGACTTAGTACTGGAGCGAGGCCTGTACTCATAAGACTCATCTTCAGTGCCGCTCTGCCGCCGGTACCAGTCGAACAGTGTGCGCAGTAGAGAGGGCAAACAGTGTTCCGCTATTGAGCTCATAGAGCTTATTAACTGTAAAACAATATACACACACAAATGGATTAGTAACAAGTTAACCTTGTCTCCATTCAGCATTAAAATGCTTATGTAATGCTCACACCAGTCAAATAGAAAATGCTGTGCTGCTGTCCCACAAGCACACATTCAAAGTGAATATTCAATAAGTGAGTGGCATACAGTACAGAGTGAGCACAGACCGGAAGCTTTCTGAACTGGTGGGTGACATACTGTAGCTATTGATTGCAGTTGAGAGGGTGGTGTTGGGTGACCTAAGAAGCACGTCACAGTGCTGCTACCCTACCGAACAGCTTCACAATACACATGACTCGTTGGTGTTCATACTGTATGTCAGACAGCAGAAATGATAGGCTGTCCTCCAAACACACTTGACATTTTGATGTCAGGTGAATTCATTGCGAGAGATGAACTTAAAACAGGTGAAAGTTTGCACTGTATAGTAACTATAGTGAGAAAACACTAAGTCTTATTAACTAACAAGTGAACTGAGAAAACAGGAAATCAGCACTTTGGCAACTCAAGATTACACCAAATAGTTTCAGACGATACATAAAACATGAGATAAGGTGGTCAGTATGAATAAACTATTTAAGTGTACGTGTGTGTGTGTGTGTGTGTGTGTGTGTGTGTGTGTGTGTGTGTGTGTGTGTGTGTGTGTGTGTGTGTGTGTGTGTGTGTGTGTTTAAGGGCCAGTGCAGTGTGATGAGGGAGGTGGATGATGGATGCTAGGCAGGAGAGTTATGCAACTGCTCCCTCTGCCCTTATGGCGCGAGGCAGATACACTCCAGCACCCAATGCTGATTTACTGCTGAGGATGACACAGCGATTCTACACTCTCACTTTTTGCGCTCTCTATACCCGTTTTCTCTCCCTCACTCACAATGGGGGGACAGCTGGATCTATAGCACCATATCCTCATTGGCTTTGTGTTGTGCTGAACAAAGCACTCTGCAGCAGGCAGGCCCATTGTATAGAGTTCTGCACCAGCTACAGATGAGGGACAGACGAGCCATTGAGTGGGGGATTGATTGGGTGGAGCTGGGGGGATTCAAATACTGCGTGCACACACAGGAGGTGGGAGAGAGAGCTGCTGTTGGTCGGGGGGAAATGAAACTGTCACATTGATGACGGTTTTTTTTAACTTCTGGTTGTAGCAAAGGCTGGACTGACCTGGTCAAATTGTGCATCTTCCCCTCTCTGGAGGGATCTGGACAGGGGTTTCTCCTGTTAGAGGGGCAAGACAAAGAAAAAGAATTAGAGTCATTAAGAATAAGTGTGTACTAACCCAGCAGAGACACTGTTGCCACTTGCACAATAGCAGATTGCTGTCAGTCAAGCAGCAGGCTAGATGATAATTAAGTAAATGATAGAGAATAACAATTTTAGGGGCAAGACTATCAACCTGGTTATTAGCCTGTCTGAAGCCCACATGGATAAAAAAGAAACTGAGCTGAGTGAAAAGACAGAAAAGGAGGATATATGCCGACAGTCAATCCGCTCTGTTAATAATTAACTATTCTATCGTTCCTGTGGATCATAAACAGTGCATAAGATTAGAGTACATAATGATTATACACCTCTACTGCCTGTTTCCTCACACATCTTTCAGTTTTTCCTGGCAGTTAGTTGCAAAATAGAGGAGGTTATCTCAGCAGCATGTTCCACATCACGTGTTTTGTATTGACTTTCATTTCCTTTGTTTCTTGACACTGGTGTTCACTACCCCTCACCCCACCACCCCCCCCTGCCCTCCCGCCCTCCCGCCAGCCCGCCCTCCCTCCCCTCGTAAACTCACCAGCGGTTCAGCCATCACCATCTCGATCTTCTTCTCGGCCAGCACGGCAAACTCAGCAAATAGACTCTTGATGACAAACTCCCCGGGCTTGAGCTCGGGGTCGATGGTGATGCTCGACATGGCGGCGATGTTGTGTTTATCCCACGACAGGGGAGTCACCGAGGAGGGGGCACGGCGCCTACTCACGCTGCTGCTGACCGGTGCAGAAGCTGCAGAGAGGGCAGAGGGCAGAGGTTAGGAAATAATACAGTGGGAGTGGAAGCAGGAGGGTCAGACAGAGAACAACAACTCTTGTAAAAGTATGCAATGTCATGAACTAGTCCTAATCCAAACAGGAACAGAGACATTTCCTAAAGAGGTGAATGGACTGAATTGATGAAGCAGCAAGAACTTCGACAGTGCAGAATGGAGCAAACACACAATTTTCACGTCCATAATAAACTCGTATCACACATAATAGGTAGGTAAAGTCAAACAATAGAAGAGCTACAACAATCAGAAAATGATATCGGTTTACTGTAAAGCAGCTTTTACAACCAGGAAAGACATCAATTATGCCATATAACAATATTACAACATCTCATCTAACCTCATATCTCGATATTGATATAATAGATATATTGTCCAGCCCTACATTAAAAACATATTACAGTGATATTATTAATTATCAAAACAATGTTAAACTCTCATGGTTAAGGCTGTCCCCAGCAAAGATGGTTGATGTAGCTGAACAAACCACATGCTGCTATTTTGATTATACAAGAGAGACATGAAAGAGACGAGCGCTTCTTCAGTGGAAACTTCAAGTGTCAAAAAAGAAAGTGATAGTTCAGCGGCCAAAACTAACGTAAACAAAGGAAAATATTGTAGGTAAAGACGGTACAAAGATGTCAATACTTTGATGTCAGTCGGACTTTAAGTTGCCAGAGTGGAGCATATATTGGAAACTGGGAAACCGCACAAATGTGTTTCATCACCTGAAACATCTTTCACCTAACAGCAGATGCTGAGTGCACACGTTAACAGTCACAACCAGCAGCAAACCAGCAGCAAGGTGCTGTTTGTGTTTTCTAGATTGTGATATATATATTTATCGATATGAACTGATATAACAAAAATGAGCATGATAAAATATGTTGCCCTATTTATGTCTAAAGTTAGAATGAGTAAACAGCGGCACAGTAGCTATGTCAACAATGTTGTTGTTCTGATGAGGCTGATTTGCTTTCTTACTGAGAGTCAGATGAGAAAATTGATACCACTTTTAGGTCTGTAAGGTAAATATGAAGCTACGGCCTGCAGCTGGTTAGCTTAGCTTAGCATAAAGACCAGAAACAAGGCAAGCTGTTTCCCTTCGTTCAAGGCCTCGGACAGAGCCAAGCTTGCAGTTTCAAGTCTTTGTGCTAAGCTAAGCTAACTGGACGCTGACGGTAGCTTTATATTTACTGTACAGACATGAGAGTGGTAAATTATACCTTTAAGTAAGATTTACAACACCTTTCATCAAGAGTACAAAAACATCTGGCATTGCTGAAACACTGAACACACTATAATATATGACATTTAGTGAATTGCAGTTAGATCACCCTATTTACAGTAGAGATGTTAGGTCCATTGTACCTTTCCAGTTTGTAACATGCTCATCCCTTTAATCATTTAAAACAGTAGATTCAGATTTGATTTTATCACATGATAGATGATGATGAGACATTGTCAGATATTGCTGACATTTCCATAATATTTCTAAGCTGTGAATAACACACTAACAACTACCCCGTGTTAGATGTTACAGATGGTTATTTGCCAACTGCATTTATATTTCATATGATCGGATTTGCAAGACTAAGTACTAAGCAAAACATCAAGAGTCATCAGCATATCATCTACATATTTTTACAAAGTGTGCATCTATATTATTTATGACAAATTAAGAGATATTACAGTGGCCATTAACAGATCATTGGTTTTTTGTTGCATGCAATATTAAACAGGATGTCCTTGGTTCAACTCTTATGCAAAAGGAAAGATAAACTGTCAACTACGGTCTCAAACAGCTGTTTAGTGTCATGGTGTTTAAGGAAAGCCTTTCTGGATTCCTCTCCTTTTTTTTTTTTTTTTTTTTTACCACAGAAAAAGCTTCGTACAAATGTGAATTAGTCACTGTGGTTAGAGAGGATTACATGAATCCTAGCAGGTAAAATGTCAGCGGTGCATTGTGCTGTGTTACTACAACTCAGCAGTAGTATTTCTGCTTTTCTGACGACTTTTCCTACAAGCATCATATAGAGCCAGTTGAATCAAACTTTTCCAAACACCAACATCAGAAGGAATATTAAGTTAATCAATGTGAGCAGCAACTTTGAAAAAAAAAAAAAAAGTTCAGCAGAGAGAAAAGTAAAAAAAAAAAAAAAATTATCTGTATGTCCACACAGGCCTAATCGCACTATTTAAGACTGGCTTCCTGAAACTCAATCATGTAGGGTCAGTGAGGAGAACCCGGAGTTCTCTGCACATTTGCCTGCCGCAGAGATCATTTGCTCATTCTATTCAAATAGTATAAGCAAATCTTAAAGGGTTTCGTTTTGGGTGTTCGGTGGAGATGGTCTAGAGGTGGCTGAACTCAAGTCCGTATGGGTGTCATCTTCAGGCGTCTCCATATTTAGTTAGACTACACGGCCAAAGATAAAGGAGCAGTCTAATTACTAAATCAAATGTGCAACATTTATGAGACCAGTGTTTATGGTTTCCTGGCCAAACAGAAGCAGGAGTTTACTTTTCTCGGCTGAATGAAAGTGTGTGAAACTTTTAATGCGAGTCAAGTGTCGACATTGCTGTGATTCTCCAAGAAGAGTGATGCTCATTATGCCTTATTCACTCGCATTTCCATGTAACTGCTAAATCATCTGAGGTTTACCAGACTACAACACACACACACACACACACATACAACAAAATTACCTGGAAAAGCACTTAGGTACAATCTCCGCTATTTATCAATTGAATGCATCACAAAAAACTGTATTACATCACACAATGCTCGTCTGGTTTCATGCTCAGATGGCCAACTTCATATTGTATCTATTCAAAGGCTTCATAACATATAATGGTGCCCTTGAGATTTATGCTACAGCCGGGACAGAACTTCCAGTATGCTCCACAATGGTTCCAGTCCAGCCAAGTAGACAATCAGTAGTAAATTGACCCTTTACCTCATTCCCTCCCAGGAAAAGCCTTGTTCTGTTTCTTCCTGGTTGTCACAGAAACACTCGTGCATACTGAAGAGTCTGAATACCATTAAGGAGCTGAGCTGCAGTACAACATAGGTTTTTTGTTTTTTGTTTTTTTTTCAGCTGAGGGCAAAAAACATTCACACCCAGTCCATGAAAGATTTTTTATCTTACAAAAATTCTAAATATTTTTCACTTAATCTACTTGCTAATCAAGACGCCTGTATATGCTGAATCACTGACTGTCTGGTATAAACAGACTACCCTGATACTCCCAACCAAAACATCAAGAGATGAGATTTGACTTATCAAGCAATGTTTTTTAGTAGACATTTCAGGAATTCAATGAGAAGTGCAGATTTCAATTAATGAGCATTAAACTGTATTATCTTTTACATGGTACTGGATGAATTGGTAAATGGAACCAAAAGGTGAATACAGTACGAATAAAAGCGAGGTCTATTAAAACACAATTATGCCGTCACAGCAACAACACGCAGAGGTGACAGTTACACTTAAAAGGTTGACTGTGGATTAAAATGTTTTTTGCCTGCAGCTGTAACTGAGTTTAGGGAGCAGAGACCAGTTCATCACGGGAGTGCTTTAACAAACAAATGCTTTGTTTACTTGTCAGATTTACCCAAGAATACAGCAGACTTAAACTCATGCACCAAAACACAAACTTTATATAGTATTCCCAAAGTGCCATTATTTGATCTGACCAGGTTAAGTTACAGGGACTATTTTGGCCTATAAAATGTGTAACCACTTACATATCCCCACCCCAGTACCCCCTTAAAAACTAACTCAATTTGAAAGTATACATGTGAAAAATGTAGAAAAAGACAATCTTAAACAAATTGAAATTGATTGCTTCTCATTAAATCTCATCATCATAAACGTATCATACTATTTTTTTCCAGAGCAGACTGAAGTGGGGCAGCGGCAGGAGCAGCGTGATAAGTGTTGGCTGTGTATTGTGCTCATGTTGTCCAGCAGCACAGAGAGCCTTTCAAGCATTTCCCTCTTTGTTTACTGTGCTTCACCAACAACACCCCCCCCACCCCCCCACGATGATGTCACATAGCCAGCTCCCGATATCCAATCAGTGCCGGGTCCTTTAACCCCCCCCCCTCAGCCCCCCACCCCCCCCCCCCCACCCTTCTTTTTCTACCCGACCCTGGGGCCAGCTGGATTGTTGACTGGTTAACACAAATGAATACCCCAACACTGTACTTTTCCAGTTAACAACAAAATGAGAAAAAAAAAAAAATGCAAGGCATCCTTTTCTGGGCCAAGACTCTGCACCGACCTTCCCTCCCTCCCTTCCTCCATTTCTCCCTCCCTCCCTCCCTCCCTCCCTCCCTCCCTCTCCCTAGGACATGCCAGTCATTTGTGGCATGCCAAACTACAATTCCCTTGCAAAGCTGACCCTATTGCACAAATCTTAGCTAACTAATACTTAGCAATAGTGCAAGGTTGCTTACAAACATCTCACTTTTATTAAGCTGGGAAGTGTACCGACTGAGACTCCAGTGACTCACTCGTCACCCTGAGGCCATGTTCCTTTTCAAGTCCAATCTAAATACTAAAGTTCAAGCATGCTTTGCAAATAACGTGTAAAAAAAAAAAAAAAGAGAGAGTGAGAGAGAGAGAGAGAGAGAGAGTGAGAGAGAGAGAGAGAGAGAGAAAGGTTTGCCTTTCAAGTATTTCCAGTACAATCCTTTTGACTGGGAAGATTATGCGTTACCTCATAAATGCAGTGTTATTTCGCTGTCGGCTCAAATGTTGGATGTCGTCAGTGCTGTACTCGAAATATTCAAAATGGAAAAAAAATGGGTTTCTCATGACTGAAATATGCCTTGGTTTACTGGTTTCTGATTTACCAGTAGCTCAAGAGTTTTTCCTCCTTCTTATATACCTCAAGTCATCTGCTAAAATACAGTTTATCTGTGGTCTACCTCAGCTGCAGTGGTATCTAAATGATTCAGAACATCTTGGACTAAAAAGGTGGACAGCACTTGAACCACAGTTCTGATAGAAAGTGGGATAAGCTGCTGCTTGACTGCTGCATAAAAAAAAAAAAAAAATGCTTATCATGTTTTGTTGTGAGAGGCCAACACGCTGCACTCTGCCAGAGCTCCGTGGCTGAACTTGAGAAACACAGCACCCCGCAGGATTATACAACTATTAGAGCAGCGACTTCACCTTGTCACAGTTTCAATAAAACGCCTGCTCACTTCCCCTGTTAGGACAACGAGAAACAACAGCACAAATACACATACCGTTGGAATGCAGGACCCGTGAGTACGTCCACTTTCTTTTTCTTTTTTTTTTAAAGAGAGACAAAAGAGTCACCGCCAATGTTTATGTGGTGTGGCAGTGCCAACTGTGCTATTGTGTCTCAACATGCACAGACTCTGACGAGTTACTACTGGTTTACTCTTCACCATTAGCACTCCCACATTAAAAAGATACCCAATAAAAACTAATATGTTACCCAAAGCTGACGAGATATCAGCACAAAATGGGAAAAGATAGAGAATCCAACATGTTTACTGAGTGAATCCAACATTGATTTAACAGTAAAAACTCTGTGTTGTAACTTGACATGTCTTATATATCCTGTATATATGTCAGGATAAAGAAAACAACTATTAACATTCCTCAAAATGATAACAAAGAGAGAGTATGTGGATGGAAGTTGTAGTGGGACAGTGTGGAAAGGGTCTCTGAAATCAGGCTCTCTTTGTTTGAGAGGCCCAACCAAGAACTGGCAAACAGCAGAGGATACGGGACAGGGAAGAGGAGGGAGAGGGGGGGAGAGAGGGGGGACAGTCATTACAAAGCAGGGCAATTTAAAAGAAAGTGATTTACTTAACAGGTGAACATTTTACTGCTAAGCAAACAGGAAACCTTAAATACTCTGTGCTCATGCCGTCTTAAAACATTGTTTGGAAAGATAAAAGTAATCCGAGATCTAAAACTGGGCGTTGGGAAGGTTAATTAACAGTAATGATGTGCATAGGCCTTTCTGAGTGGTAGCTATTAGATGATTTAAGGATACAGAGTGCAAATATGTTTATATATTACATAATTTTCATAGTTATTCTTGCCATGAGGGACATAATAAAAAGTGTCCTGGAATGCATGCATGTCCTCCTTGTTTTTAGGGAGGGGGGCAATATTTGAGAAGTTCAAAACAATGGTTGCTATGTTTCATTACTAAATATTGTAAATACATCACTGTTACAGTATTGTTCACTATTTTGTAAATCCCATATCCTGTTTAGGGTCATGAGGGTTGAAACTCTTCCAGAGCACACTGTGTGAGGAGCAGAGTGGACTCAGGGCAGCAGTCTATCACTGAGCTAAATACAGACGAATACATTCACGCTCATTTTTCACACCTATGAGCTATTCCTGTTTCTTATTTGCCAAAGCTGCATATTTTTGGATTGTGTAAGGAAATATAGAGACAGTGAGAGAAAAGTTTAAAACCAGACACATTTTTGAGGTTTCTGTGGTGGCAGTTTATAACTACTGAGCTAAAAAAAAAAAAGAAATAAGTGTTTTCTTTTTAAAGTTTTAACCAAATATTACACTGTTCACATATTATGTGCCACAGTTAATGTGCTAAATATTCTTCAAGTGCCAAAAGCCCTCAATCTTCTCTTTATCAAGTCTTGCAGTGAATTTGCCTCATTTTTCTTTGACACAATTCAACTGCTGGTAAATTCATGGTACACACAAATGCTCTGTCATATCCATAATCAACCAGAAACATCCTTGTTAATACCCTGCTTTATCCTACTGACAACCCTTGAAATGTACATCCAAGATCATCAATCTATTGAGCCTATGTGTGGTTTTAACCGTCTGATGACAAATCTCATACAGACAGCTGTGGTTACGTCTGACATCACTAACCATTTCCTAGCCAGTGTGCTATACTCATCCTTCCCCATTCTATTCAAATGTGTTAAACACAAAGTTAACTAAATATTTTCCACAAAAACCCCCCAATGGAACAAATAAAATTAGAATTCACAGAAATGCTACTTACATCACTGCTATGTCCTGCAATGCTTCACATACAGTATATGATGATAGCAGTTAAGTGACACTGGACCTGTCAGGGAAGGCACAAAATGATGATCCTGACATCTCAGGTCATCATTGAGTTATCTATAGTATGTTAATGTACGCTGTCAAACTGTCCGCTGCTAGACTTTAGAAAACTGATGGAGTGACTGGCACAATGCTAAACCTTATCAAGTCTTTCTTAAAAGATTGGATCCCAGAGATCAATCCACACCACTACATGCTACAACAGTTCACATCATGAAAAACAACATTTCTTATTATGCTGATGACACTCTTCTTACATCCGTGATGTAGGGCCTCCACTCCATTACTTAGTCATTTCTCCAAGTGTTGGTTGAGGATTTCTTTCTATTTGACGCAAGTTGGCCTGCTGTGTGAAACCAAGGGTAATATGAGATAATTACATCCATAAACCATGAATCACCATGTATCACCATGTATGGGATGACAAATCTAGCATCTTTTGGTCTATATCATCCTATTGCCAACCACACCTACCTACAATTACATCAGGGACCCATTTTTGATTCATCAATATGGATGATAAAAATCTTTCCATACAGGAAAAGAGCTGGACTCTGATCACATTAATCCACTTCTCTTAGAACAGACAGAGAACAGAAACGTGTGTATAAATAATTAAATAGTTTAGGACCAAATTAAATCTCTGATCAGCACAGGTCCGCAGATTGCTCCCAAATCAAATTCCAAACATTGTAAAGTATATCTAGACCAAACTTCAAAACTTCCATATCTAGAACAAACTTGTAGAATATGTTCCCCGCCACTATCAGCATGTGTGTGAGGGAGGGAGAGAGAGAGAGAGAGGGAGAGTATGAGAGTCAAACAGAAGGGAAAGCTAATGTGAAGCTCTCATTAGCATCTATAATACAAAAGATACGATCAGTCAGTCTGGTCTGAACTGACAACCCTCCTCTCACTTAGGCCTTGAATAGGATGAAATGATGATGACTGTGACGACACTACTTATAGCAAATGATTTATGTCAGTACTGGATTTTTCAATCATTATGGCTTTTTAAATAAATGTAATAAAATATCTTTACTTGTTTAATTTGCCAGAAAAGTTTTGCCAACACCTACTTCATCTTGTGGTCACAAAAAAGGGAACTAGCCCGGCCAAAAAAATATAAATTCCCTTTTAATTTGAACCCAAACAGCTTCAACTCAGGTGAGGAATGACCGGTGGGTGGTCCCTCATAAAAAGGGCGCACCAAACATTCCTCTTTCGGACAGGAATGGCTCACTGCGTGGCTGTGGTTCTGCAATCACAGCAAATCTATGTATTGTAGGCTATGTGCTGTTCTCCGTGCAGTCAAAACAGCTGCGTGGAAAGCGACATTTATCAAACACTTCAAACCGTGAGGCACCACAAAGGCCTCGATCCGAATGTAAACACAAACACGGCCCCTGCTGCATTTGAAACTCATAGCAAATATAAGTTATTCTTCAAAACTGTATCCTAAATGAGTCGTGGACAAAATGCGTGTGTCTGAGTTTGCACAAGACGCAGGGTTGCATGTGTGTTTCAGGAAATATAAACCAATCATTTTATAACATTGATGCCGGTAAAACTGGAGTGATGAATCAGCAGCAGCCGGAATATTCAAACTGCTGTTTTCCATCACGACACTTGAGTGGGAATAAAGAGCTGGTGCCTTTCTGGATTCCTGATGTAATGGGCTGTATGGGAAGCTAATAATAGGAGGGAAGCAGGAGACGGATCAATAGTAGGGAAACATTAGCTGCCCCAGAGGGAAGAGAGAAGAGGGTTATAAAAGTAGGAGGGGAGGAGGAAAAAAAGAAAAAAAAAGGAGGGATGAAGATTGCATTGAGTGCTGCTGAGGGAAACAAGAGACGAGAGAGAGATTTGGATGGTTAAATGAGAAAAAAGTTGAAGGGGAATGAGAACAGGAAGTACCATCAAGAGCCTGAGAGTCCACTAATCTGTGCTGTGTATCAGCAGATACTGGTCAATAGAGAGATTATCTATGGGACAAGCAGAAGGATGATAGACTCTGCTGAAGGAAGAGGTTAACCGCTGCCACCTGCATACACATCAAACAAGCCTGACTAAACCTGGACTAAACATGATCAGTCATCCTGACATCTGCATTAATAACTACTTTTCCTATACAGGTAGGGAGATAAGAGAGCTCAAAGCATGGATTGCATGCGAGCGTGTTCAGGGTGGCTTGTGCAGCCCCTGCCGACTGTGTGTGTGGCAGATAAGTCTGGTGGTATGTAAACATGTGTGCGAGCTTTGGCGAGGTACTCACAGCTGCTACTCCAAGACTTGAGCAGAGATTTGATGCTGATCTCAAAGAAGACTGAATCCTGCAGGCTCAGCATGGCGGCTCTCAAAGTTAGGCTTCACCGGAAGGCACAATATTTTATTTTATTTTTTATTTCTTTACACAGCTCCTGTCACTTTCATGTCACGAAACCCAAGCATTTCCACTCGTCTCCAAAATATAAACACCCTCAAAACAAATCTGTGCGCCTCTCGCTCTTGCAGCTCCTCTCCCCTTGACTTGAACCGAGCGATACCCCTCCACAGGTGCTAGTTAAAAAGGCAGCATCCTGACTCCCGAGTGTGAGCAGCTGCTGAGAAGAGAGGGACCCGAGAAGTGCTATACCGGTTTGTTTCCTCTGCCACCTAGTTCAGTGAAGAGTGAAACTGCTCGGGGGAGAAGAGGAGAGAGAGCATTGCCTGGCTAGAGAAGTATTCCACCCCGGCGCCTGCTGCCCGCTTGCCAATCCACAGAGTCCCTCATCCCCATTTCAGCGCGGAAAAATCCAGAAAGGCGAAGGACAAAACCGGGTGAGAACTTTTGCTCCTGGTAGGAAGAAAACAAGCAGCTGAACAGTACACGCTAAAAAGTCTTAACAATGCACGGCAATATTCCCTCTCCTCCTCTCTTCCTGTGTGTGTGTGTGTATGCGCGTGTATGTGTGAGTATGTATGTGTGTGTGCCCAGTCCTAGCCCGCTAGCACTGTCAGCCACCCTCCGCCTCCCCCCGAAGCTCTCTGCCTCTCCATTCGCTCGCGGGCGGCCCCTCCTCTTCCGAGCTTGCTCTTGTTCTTTTACTGATGCCTGCTCTTTTCTCTCTGAGTGAGAGAGAGAGAGAGACAGAGAGCGAGAGAGAGAGAGCTCGTTTCAACAGCAAACAGAAGGGGGGGGGGGGGCGTGAGCACGGTGTGGGGGCGGGTGATGTCATCAAAATGCTGCGAGTGTTCCCTGGCTTTGGTTCAGTAATGCATACGCATGTCAGAGCTGCTACTGTGCTGCCTCTCCACTGGCCTATCGAGACGACACTTCCTGTAAGCTCCACGGCAATACTGATGCGTCATCCCTGACTGCAGTAGGAGGGAAAGGAAAGAATGGGAGGATAGAGGAAAGAAAGGAAAAAGGGAGGATGAACTCAATGTGGGGGGGGGGGGGGGGGGGGTGGGCACAAACAACCAGTAGTCCGACTCCTATCCCTGACCCTAGATAATAAAATGATTCCTAAATTAAATGTACTTAAATGTACTACATCTCTTCTTATTCATATACAAAGTCAACTGTGCTCCAGCTTCACTCTGAAAGAATGACAATATTTCATCAGTCCAAACTATGAGACACATGACACTGTGTTATTAGTACTTCAAACCAGTTTCTAATGTCAGATCACGCAATGATAGCTATCGCAGTTCATCTATTTGCAAAACCTAACCGCTCACACCCAATGGAGTCATAGGCATTACATCATTGCTCCGTCCAAAAGCTACCAGGCATAGTAACACACAGAAAGATACACAAACTCACTACACACTGCATTAGTGAGAAAACAGCTGACTGTGTTTGTGTGTGTATATGTGAGAGAGAGAGGGAGAGAGAGAGACACACACACACACACACACACACACACACACACACACACACACACACACACACACCTGATTCATCTGATAATTTAATTATTGTTGATGGTCGTCTTTTTTTCTGCCCTTGCCGAGACTTAAAAACAGATCTGCATGACCGTCAAGTCATTAGTAGTTGAGCTCAGGATTAAAGTTTGTTAACAAAATATTTGGAGGGAACAAGAGCTGGGAAGGCTAAGAAAGACAAATGCTCTTTGTCTTGTGTCGATTTAGTCTTCATTTCTCTCTCTCTTTCTCTCTCTGTCTGTCTCTCACCCTCGGTCTCTCTCTCTGTCACATGCCCTCCGCTACACAAGTTATGCAAAACGAGGCAGAGCTCATTGCAAACAAACACAACACAAGCAGATGCTTTGTCGAGGCCTGGCTGGTGCGACCCTGATGCAGGCTGCCACTGTGGAATAAACAAGCACAGATTCTTTACAGCGCCTTTGCACATTTTCTATAATTACATACTGCCTCAATTTATTTGTTGTCCTGCTTCGGTGCCTTTTGGATACAATTAAATGCAGTTTGATGATCATTAAGAGACATTTAAACATTACATTTTCTCTGTGAATAACAAAAAAAAAGTCACAGCTTTTTAAGTTGAACAGACTTAATTTAACGTCAGTCATGCAGCAAAGGTCTGCTGCTGGAATCGAACCACAGACGTTGCGGTTAGGTGGCATGCCTCTTAACCAGCGGGCTGCCATGGGTGCGCCTATTTACACTTTCTTGACGGGAGTCAGATGAGAAGGTCAATACCACCACTCTCGTGTCTGCCCGACGTGAAGTCTTGTCGTCACTGTGAGGTTGCCAGGCAACCGGCAGAGACAGAAGGAAGTCGCTGAGCCTGGCTGAGAAACAGTCCAGCATGTACCCTCACATAAAAACCACAACTTGTTTTTTTTTACCCTCTGGTTTTTTTTTGTGTGTGTGTGTGCAGATTAAACAAAAAAGAGAGGTAACATGTTTCCTTCCCTAGTGCACTGCCTTCTGGCTGTGGTACTAGTATGCTTGTTTAGGTGTACTGAAAGCCTTTAAGCTCAAGCTCCTGGGCAAGCAGAAGGAAGGAAGCTTAATCTGTACACATTATGTTCAAAAACAGAATCAGAGTTCGTATAATCACCATTATCAGCAGAGCAGTTAACACACAAACATGCAGAGACCTCGGCAGGCATTGTTGTCTGTAAACCAGCTTTATTGGTTAAAGAATGCAGAGGAATAACCCACAACATCATCTCTCCGGGAACATTAGAGTTACGAGCTTCTGTCCAACACAGCTGACGTTCAGGACTTCAAATTAACAACATTATAAACAGACTTCCTGGAAACAAAGAGCTCGCTGATCAAATCATCTTAACTCAAAACGCACAGCTGAGGCGAGTAGCTCCATTCACAAAGTGGGAGCGGTGATTGACGGCGAGCCATCTTGACTGCAGACGTTATAGGGGAGCTGTTCTTCCCAGGAGCCCACAGGGTGGAGGATGTATTTCCTGTCCCGGCCTCTCTGAAGGGCAGTGGTGGGAACAATAATCGATAGGAGCTGTAATTCAATCCCTGACCTCCCCGGTGGTGCCTGGGCTGCAGAGGACACGCCATTTAGATCCATCAGAGCAGTCTGGGTATGCGGCACGGCTCTACGACCTGCCCCTCGCTTTCAAACATTCCCCCTCGAGTCAGGAACGGGCTATTTCATACAGACATAAACTCTACACATTCTGTGAGGTAAAAAAGGCTTGAAACCATAACCTGAATGTACACAGCTAGATATTTTCAGGCATGTCATTGTAAATAGCTCCTATTACAAACCACAGTGGCTTTTCTCCTCTGCTCGAGCTGAGAATGAACAAGCCGCATTTCTCAGATTTGCCTGGCAAATCAAGAGAGGCGACTCCTTTCAGCAAAGAGTCATTCTTAGGTCACGAGTGTATTGTCTCTGTGGAACAACAGAGCGGCACACACAAGGAAAATTTGAATTAAAACTCATCTTAACACAGGTACCTAATGGGTCAGCGTGTTTTTCAGAGCACATGTTCAAATGAGCTGCCTTTAAGTTGCTCACTAAAGAGGAACCTTTATGAGGACAGCTAGTAAAAGACGGAGCACCAACAGTGACTCACAGCATTCGTCTCCCCAGCTATGACACCATTTCTCCCACTAAGTGCACAGTCTGTGCTGTGCTGCACCATTACGGAGGTTTCTTTCACTGGAGTTGGCTCACACCTATTTAAGAAACTTGATGAATAAGTTTGTCCGGGGCCGTCTGAATACACACCCTGCGGACTGTTCCGAGAGAGAGAAATCACATGTTCTTCTTTCATTACAAAAGCACGATTCCACCAAGTGCGCACTCATGTTCTGTCTCATGCTCCAAACACTCCCAAATCACAAACAGGAAACCTGCTGCGCCCATTAACCAAATACTGTCCTAATCAAACCCTTCACAAAAACTCAGCTGTACATCTAACTACCGGGTGATGTCAGCGCGTGCGAAGAAAGACAAATGACAAAAAGAAAAGGAGCAGCACCACCTTAAAAGCCAACTGAGGCTATGCCAGTTCTGCAACAGGGAGTGGTACTCAGCACTGATTAAAATGCAGGGAAAATGATCCTGAGGTATCAACAAAAACCCATATGACAATTTCTATATATCCCTCCTTCCCTTAACTGCTGTGGTCATCACGTCACTTCTTTTTATTACATAACTCACCATCGTGGCCCTTGCCACCACCAGCATGTTGTAAAAAGGAGACTTTTCTAAAACGCCTGATGTTTCCTAGTTGGAAAGAAAGAAAGGAAAGGTTTGAAAACAATTTGCCCAAATCCAGGATGTAGAGGAGTCATCCTGATGTCATAGGCAAAGTATTTATATAACTAATCAAGGCTTCAAATCAATGTGTGTTCAAGAAACAGTCATCCAATCATTGTTATTGTGGGTTAGTTTAGCCAGTCTAGCCCTTTTCTCAGGAGAAAGGTGAGCTGAGCAGGGAGAGCTCTGTCATGCTTTAGCCATGAGCAAACAGGGAACAAGCGTGCTCTGACAGGTAACACTGCAAAAGAAGCCATACTAAAAGACTGATGACAAGTCATCACGCCACTGCTTATGCAAACTGGCTGGCCTGCACACACACGCGGACACACACTCACACGCACACACACATGCACATCTACTAAACCTTTAACTACTGTATCCATAGATACAATAGCAGAGCTATTTCATAGGATTATTATTGTCAGCACAGCTCATGCTTTAAGTACCAAGTCTATACTTTTGCAACAAACTCAATCTTGTTTTTTCCCCCATAATTTTTAATTATATTTTGGATTACTTGTTCTTGATGTAGCTGCATACTGCAAATTAAGCCAGCATTAATCTTGATAAAATAATTCATACAGCAGAAAAGTTCTGCATTACAGAAGCATGAACTGCATCACAGCTTCTCATTCATATTTAGGGAGAATAATGCAGACTCACTGTGCAACTACAGAGCAACACTGAGTGTGTCCTGCATTTGCACAGAGGCCCCCTACTCTAACTTGACACATGTCTTCCTATCTTACAATGTCATCTTCGTGTGGCTAATAAACAAAAAACATTCAGCACAAAAACACTGCCCGTGTTATGACACTGTTAAGAATTAAAGGATTATTTAACAACACTTGCATCACAATACACAAGAATCACATGATGAAAAGTAGGGGGGGGGGGGGGGGGGTGTAAAATAGGACAGAACTTCAACACGTCAGTATATGACGTCCTTGGTCCTGAGTTAAAGCTGCAATGATGGTTTTGACATTTGGGTTCAGACAAACTCCAAAACAAGCTGCAAACACTTGTGTTAGCAAACAAATGCTTATTTACACATTCAGCAGACACAGAGCAACGTTACTATTTCTTGTTTTTTGCTACGTGACAAATGTAAATCCAAAATCCACTGTCATTTTAACTATGCATTGGTCTTCATAAACATGTAAAAAAACCCCACAGTCTTTAACTTGCTAGATCTTTGCCAACTTGGTCGTTCTCCACACAGGTTACGTATAGTCAGTTAAGCAATGCTAGCGACAGGATTAATGAGAGCGGTGAGACTGAATCATACAGTAAATCTGCTGGCTGTGAAACTAAAACAATGTCCTGAAACTGATCGTTGTCTGAACACGTTTAAGATTCACAACAAATTCTAATATAACCAAACCGAAAGTTCACGCGATCAGGCCGCTTAACTGTACCGATACCTTCACACATGTGACTGACGGCTCATTTGGTCTGGTTGCAACTTTTAAAACACTGCTGGGAGGTGTTGGTGCCAAATAGACTGATACATGATAAACATGATGTATCAGTGCAAGCCTCACCACTTCTTAGGTTTAATGAATTGGTGTTGATATGACTGATACAATTAAAACACTTACTCCTAGCAAAAGTGACTAAAATGACTAAAATGCTCAAATCTTAATGTTAAAATAATGAGGATTTTCTATAGATAATTTAACTCTATATGTTTTTACTGATATTGAATAGTTCCTATTAAATTAGGCTTTAATCATTAATACAACTGTGTTGAACTGTGTTGTCATCATCAGGCAGCAATGTAGTCAGTCTCAGTTGTTCTGCATGGTGTCTATCTGTGTGTTTAAACATATGAACAAAGCACAAAGCTAAGCCGACTCAGAGTTTTGGTAGTTTGCTGAGGCCTCTGGTGAGCCCTACTGCCACTTGCTGATACTGGATGGAGCTAGGCCAATGTTTTGGGCAACACTAGCTTATTGTAGATATGTCAGTCTCCGTGTAGACGACAGCAGTTTAGTAACAAGCAATTGTGGTACAGAATTGCCAATATCTGTATTATGAACTTAAACCCCAAAATATTGATATCAGTATCAGCCTCAAAAATCATATTGCTTGAGCTATGATATTGTGTATCGTAGAATAAAACAATAAAAATCATGAAACTCAGTGTGTATACAGGATAAATGTATGTATACACTCACTGTGTGTGTATGTTAATGTGTGTGCATAGAGGGAGGGGATGAGGTAGCGGTAAAGCCAAATGTTGCTAACATGTTAAAGCTCAAACATATACTGAACTAATAATGCAAACAATGGGAAGCGCCAATGAAGTGGCCTAGTTAATCAGCAGGAGCAAACAAAATCAGTACAGATCACTACTGCGTCGATATGCAGCGGAATCAGTCGTACCTTTGAGGCGGGTTTTGTTACTGGTGGCCAGCCTGGAGGACCCGATCACCGGATCGACCTCCGTTACCAGGCCTGCCGGATCCTCCTCGATTGTCTGTCCCATGGCTAGCAGGCCCAGCCGCTTCATGCGAAGGAGCCGCGGGCCCGACTCCCTGGGCAAGGCTCCCCCATGTTCAATGGGCGCCTCCCCTGAGATCACGGCTGGAACCAGGCTCTTCAGAAACTCCATGTTCGAGACTTTTTTCTGTCTTTCACGCTGGTGCACGGTCCAGAAACTTGTGCCCTGCCATTCTCCCACACACGCTACCTGTCTGCCTCAGTTGCCCCATTCACAGACGAGCAGGCAAACAAGGCGGTGCTGCTTACATGTAGCAGCTCCACTCACCGTCAGGGCCTATATGTATGAGCCCTGAGATCTGCCCTTACAGCCCAGAGGAGAAACTCACTGTCTCCTTCTTGAAAGTTGTTTTGACTAGATTACAGTGGAGAAGCGGTGTACTGCAGCTAGTTTTAACATGACAGAGTGAGAAACTTCCTGTGCTGCAACATTACCTGTCTGCTCACAATGAAGCCAGAGAGCAAACAGACATGGCACTTTTCATGGCTCGTGATGTAATTGTGAGTGGGCAGGGCTAGGTTTGAGTGCCAGGCACTATCTGGGGTGCGACTAGAACATGTTCCACAGGAGATAACATGAGCTTGGGCCGGCGGCCAATCACAACAGAGACGACGTCGGCCACACCCTTGCTGGCCTGCCTTGCTCACCAGTGAGAGAACCGGAGAGCAGGAGGAAGAAGATTGACAGACGCTGTGAGAAGTAGGAAAGCTTTATGGAGTGGGTTGCACTCGCCCGCCTGCTTTCACTGATAGTCCTTATCGCAGCTGCTGTCACTTGTTAGCGTTCACACACAAACACAAACACAAGCGCGTGTTTGCTTTCTTGCTAACTCGCTCGAATGACAGCGCTTCTCCCCTTTGCTTTTGCTTCTGCTGAGGTATTATGAAGAGAAGCAGACGGAGCAAAGTGATGGGGTCGGTGAAACGGGGCCGATGACAGACTGCTGTGCTCTGCTTGGCTGCACAGTTTGTACCTGCAGCAAACTCAAACTCTTCCAAATATCCACAGATGAGGAGTGAGAGGGACTACGCTGTGCTGACTCCCGTAAAAAGCTCACTAGAAAAATCATCAATTTGCTGTTCTCATGGACTGAGTGCAAAAAAAAAAAAAAATTAATAACCCATCCAAGCACAAACACAGCCAGTCCTCAGTACAGATGACTGAGGCACCAGTGTGCAGCAAACTGTTAAAAAACACTTCTAAGATAAGCATTTTCTGCTGATTCATCATAACCTCTGCACCACAACAACACAGCTGGACAAAACAGCACAATACTTTTGTTTAAAGTTGATTAAAACTCCATGAAGCGACATGTCGATATTCATTTTACATTGAACTTTGCAGCTTTTAACCTCAGATATTTTTATTTTTGTTTCTGTGGCCACACATGAAGCTTATGGTTGAGTTTCAGGGTTGAAAATGAAACCTTCCCACATAAATCAGTCCTTGCCAGCACGAAAAGCTGTCTGTCCTGTGCAAAACAAAGACAAAGCAAACAAGACGCTGCTCGAATAAAATTGAAAAAGAAACAACTTCTATGGATACCAGTGTTGCTCAGTGGCCATTATTTGGCTATTCATTACAACATGAGAAGCCAGCAGGTTCATAACTGTGTCTCTTTTGGTTTGTTTTGGAGTCTGTCGACCACTCAAGGATAAAAAAAAAAAATGGAATAATACTGGTTTAAGTTTTATTTTAAAAAATGAAGCAGAGTTTTATCACAAAAATAGCAAAATAAACAAATTATATTCCTGGTGTCAGGGTCCCGTAAGCTTTAGCCATAAACAACACTAAATTACCCATGCAGTGTCTACAGGAGGGATACGTTACGCACTTCACAAAAGATACAACTCATGAAACAATGAAAAAAATCAACATCTAAAACCACTGCAGTACCAGATATTATATGTTAAGCCATTTGAAGTGGATAACAACTATTCAAAGTACAATTTAATAGGAGCTTAAAGAACTAGTCTCAGTTTTTTGGGTTGCACGTCATCATGACTAAAAGGTTGTCATGATCTTATAAGAAAGTGATTTCTTTGGGGAGAAATCACTTTCAAGATTTTGAGGCGATGTCGCTTGTATGAAAGACCGGTATGTGTGGTCAGAAACTTTTTGTGCATACACCCACTACTGCAGTGTGTGAAAATGTCAGCGAGATGATGTAACCACTTTAGTATACAAACCATGTGAAGAGACTAAGAGGAAAAGAAGGGGGTGGGCGGGGGGGGGGGGTGTCATCATTGTCACGGTTTCTGTTTCTTTCCCTAAGTGAAATTACTACAGTCATCTGTTCATTTCAACTATGCCCCTTTTTTATTACATTTATGCAGCGACTAATCTAGTCTGCAGAGTAAGCACAAAGTGGAAGAATGCAATGATAAATGCAGTGCAGCAGCAGCAGTGTGAAAAACTGTGCCCTCTAGAGGTCGGCTGGCAGAAAGCACGCCGAGTGGCACAAACAAATAGTTGAAACCTACTGACGAGCCCCAAATTGCTGAGGAAAAACAAAACACTCAGCAAGATTTGACAGAGCTGGCTAAAGCCCGACTCAGGCTCACCAATAATTTTACAGAAAGTTTGGACTCAAATAACACGCCATTCATCCAAAGCTGTCAAAGCTCGGATTAATAGAATGTATACCCACTTTTATCCTCATATATTAATTCATGCTGCATTTATTTATTGTTAAATCCATTTTCAACCTGTACAATCCACAGATAAAGTAACATTTAAATAGTTAAGACCCACTTATAAAAGGCTTTTGATGTGCTTTTCTTTGTAGAGTTTTGGTGAACATCTCAGTTGCATACATGATATGGATTTAGCATTTTAAATATCAAGTAAATTCACAACACTTCTGTAAATGGATGTGTGATCCATTATCATTATGTATACCAAGATCAAGTTACTGGTCTGTTCTAGAGACGTCAAGGACAACCCAGGGCTCATTTTTCCATTATTACAATGCTAAAAGATAAATAGATCTAGTCTATCAGGCACCAGAAAAAGAGAGAAAATGTGCTTTAAGTTGTAAGGGTATTTGTTGGGATAATATGAGGCTCTGAGGCCTAAAGAAAGATGCAGAGAGGCTGAGGCAGCAGATCCTGGTAAGAATCGCTAAATGAGTCAGAAAGTCAGAGAGAGAATGAGAGCCAGAGAGAGAGAGAAAGAGAGAGAGAGGGATGACTGATGAGGCAAAGATAGCCATCACTCGGCCTGTGCGCCACAATGGTCAGTGGAGGCAGCTGCGGTTTGCTGGGGCCAGGTCTGGTGGTGCTGCTGAGTTAGAACAATACCCCTGTACAGGAGGCCCAGATCCCAATCAGCCCAGGAATGTGAAAGAGGAAGCTCTGGGAACAATGTGCAGCGTTCCTATGCCATTCTGGGTCCCACCCGCCTCAGCCTTGTTCTGCTTTTAAGCAGGAGAAAACAGGAAAACTGGTGGGCTGGGGCCCAGAAGTCAGAGTCCGTTGTTCAGTCAGCTGGGGAGGGAAGGGGGAGGAGGGTCTGGACATTAAACTGTCAGAAGTAACCCCACTACAGTCATGTTGATCACTGTGAGTGTGCACTTATTTGACCTGCTACTCTCCCACTGTCAGTAAACAGTTTGTCAGGTAGGCTGAACTTTAAAACAACATTGCACTGCCCCCTATTGGTGCATATAGACACTACACTATCAAGGCTGCCTGCAGAGTTAATGCAACCTGAAACTTTGCAGCCATAAAATTACATTTCTGCACAGGTGTGCGTGCGACTGCCCTCGGGCAACTTCATTTAAATAATGTCTTTAATGTTACCGCCCACTTAATTTCACTCACTTTAATCAGTGATTCTTAAAACTTTAAAGAATAAATTCCCTTACTAAGGTTTGCTCACTGAAGACACATTATTGATAAATGCTCATTATTTAGTTAATTCAATCAATATATATTTATTCCCAAATGCAATTGTTCAGTGGAAATGATATATATGCTAGTGTAGTTCTCAACACAGTGATGTATCCTGTGAATGAGACTGAATTTCCAGGATATGCTTTATTGCTTACATATATGTAGTTTAAATACTTTATAATTGTTTTATTATTATGAAGTCCTGCCAGATTTAGAAGTTGAAATCAACAAGGTCATATCAAAAAGACTGTCAAGGAACAAAGTCTCACGCTCTGATAACCGCAGTCAATGTTCAGTTACGGTTCATTCAGAGCTCTGCTGTATGAAGACAACACTTTTCCTTTCTGTTCTTGCTTAGGATAGACCTGCTCACTACTGCTTTTCAAATCTGGTTGTCTACAAACTGAAGTTAGCAGGCCATTTTTCATTTGCAAACCGCAACAAGAATCTCAATGTTTAACATTCAGACGCTCAGACAAAGAGATTGAGCTGGTTCTTCAGTCCTAAATGACAGTTGTGAGGCAACCCACAGAGAAGTTGGTCGTCACTGCTGAAGAATGCGAGAATGTGACCTGACCGGACCCGCATCGAAATCAGCCTCTTTTTTTTTGTCCTGACTAATTACCATCCTGAGATGACACTCCACTCCCAGAGACCACAATAAACAACGTTTAAAAAAACGATTTAGATGAACAGACCAGTACAACTCAACTTCACAACATTTACAGTGTCTTGCTCATGCAGCACGACCACAGTCTTTTTACACTTATTGTTAGAAGGATGTTGATCAGCTCTACAACTGCAGATAAAAGGTTATTTTCACAGCAGAATAATCAATAGGTTATTTTCTTATTAACTTTTAAATAAACTGATTGATTGCAAATATATATTGAACCAACCAATGCAGTACGTTAATGGATTACTAAAGTTTTGGTTCCACCATTCAACCAGACTATGTTGTGCTATGTTTCCCAGTCTGCTTTGGTCATTTACTGGAAAATTTATATATACATATTTAAAATTTAGACCCGAAATATAATACTCCCTTCAATTTGTCATTTAATGTTGACTTTAATGATATTTATCGGCATAAGGCATCATATATCTTCTTGTTTTTTGTTTCGTTCTTATTTTATGAACACCTGCTTTTCAATGTGACACACTTCACTTCCTTCTGACAAAAGTTGTGTCATCCGTTTTGTGAGGGAAGTTAAATACAGCATGCTTGTGCATCACATGTTTATTTTATCACCCTGATTACTGGTTACAGAGTCATAATGTTGACCTATTTAACAGCTGATTTGCTGTGTTAAGGGTATAAACCAAACCAGCATATTGATATTCTAAAAATATAACATACAGACGCTTTAAAACTGCAGACAAAGTAGAATGAGGCATTCTTCAACTTTTGACTGCAGCATGGACAACTTTTATTAACAGAGTACAACTTCACAGCTGTGAATATGATGATTTCTAAAACTATGTCACCTATATAGTAGAAATGTGCACTTATTTCTGAGAAAACTGTGAAAAATGTAGCTGTTAAATCAAAAAATGCTTGTAAGTGCTGCTATTTTTTATAGATGAATTACAAGATAACTCTAGTGTGTGCACATTGTAGACTGTCTGGGAGAATCATCCACATCGCAACGCATCTTAGACATGAGAAATGTTCACACCTCTAACAACAACTAGAATCCATTACACACAGCCCCATCCAATCTAATACTGATGGTGTGTTTATGGGCAGCAGATGGGTTTCCCAGCAGACTGGCATTATAAACAACAGTCTCCATTCTCCCTGATGATCCTCACCGGGCACCGGTCGATGCTGCAAAGCTACCCCGGCTGCGACACATCTCTTTTAGCTGCCACTGAACTGTAACTCTGGTGGTCGCTTTCTCCTCCACACTCTGTCGTGTATGATTTCACAGCACGATATTCAGCATCGTATCATGTAACTAGTTTCCTTCCAAATATGCAGATAGTTTAAAGTATTTAGTAGTAGGACATGTCAGTGTCTGCTTTTCCATATCGCTAGTATAACATGGTAGATGGAGTGTTTTGGGTGACCCACATTTTAACCTTCCTTGAAGGCTATTGAAGGTGTATTTTACCTTTCAGGTCATTCATATAAAATTCTCCCCACATTAAAACCATATGAATCAACTTGAAAATCACTCAAGTCGCCCTTTAAGTTTTCTAAGAAGAATGTGGGAAAAAACCAGCAGCTAAAAAAACTAAAAAAAACCTCTACTTTGCTACTTTCAGAATTCAGCAAAACAAAGAGATTAATCCAACACCCTGCTCATTCCCCCCACGATTTAGCTGTGCAGTTCCTGTGAAAGCTAAAACCGCACTACCGCACTACCCAACTAACCCGTGTGACGTACCTTAAGGCCATAGAGCAGGGGAGCTGACGGTGGAGAGAAAAAGAGGGGTGGGGTCCGCGCCTTCACTGCACAAGAATCTGAAACAGAAAGCAAGTGAAAACCACATCTTTAGAAACACACAAACCAATTCTGTAATTTATCACTGCTGAGCACAAAATGTCCTATTTTAGACCCAATCCAACCTTTGACCTCTCAGAAACCATTAAGATTAATCAGCAGCCGTGATAATATATCATTCAATACTTGTATATCTTTAACATGCCTGAACGGCAGTCTTATTTCAGTCACTGACACATTCTACAGATATTATACTTTCATGTTTGTTCAGTAAAACTTTGCTAAGACACAGAAGGCCATGAAGGACGGAGTAAAGGCCGGGTGCTGTCAGGTCACAGTGGAGTGATACGTCAACCTACTGCTGGCTTCGCCTTGCTCTGTACTGGGACGGGATTAAAACCTCCTCCTGTGCGGAGTAATAATCTGAAGATTACCCACTACATGCAAGAGGCAGTTACATAAGCGATTCCGGCCTCCAAAAATGTACTTTCATGCCAGTTTATCACCGTAGTGGCTGAAAAGGGCTCCTTTTATAGTCAGGTAATCTCAGAATGAAACATATTCATTAGGTTTTTTTGGTAAGTAAAAAAAAAGAAAAGGAAAAAAAAAGGGTGCATAGACGTAATCCAGAGACAGCAGACTGACATCAATAGAGAAACTAAAGTAGGGCTGAACTGCTAACCATTATCAAACTGTAGTCACACAAAGGAAGGAAGAGCAAGCCATTGAGTCACGCAACAGCCAGACAGAGAAGTTGAGGTGTGAGAACTTCCACCCTAGTACCGTGGAAAGATGATGAGAACGGGTCAGCGGACATATCAAAGTGAAACAAAAAAAAAAACCCTGACAGCCATAAAGTCATCTAACAGCCACGTAGCGCATCCCTGCTACCACAAACACGGAGGAAAAGAAAGAAACAACAAGAATTCTCACTCTTGATCAGTCGATTCTCACGCTGACAGACCTGTGAATAACACATCTGACTTCCTGTTCCGACTCAGCGACTCCAAAATATGAAGAAAAAAAAAAAGTCTGACCACAAAAAAAAAAAAAAATAACTTTGTGCACGTCCTGAATGTTGTAGCAAACAGTCAACACACACACACACACAAAGCTCCTGTTTCTATATTTAAAAAAACGCTCTAACACGTGCATTTTCTCTGCTAACGCTGAGAAATATCTGAATCCTCGTTATTCTACCATATCAGCACATTTCCAAATCTGTTTATGCCGTTTAAACATTGTTCATTTTGATGGAAGTGCAACACACAGGTGGGGAGGGGGAGGGGGAGGGGGGAGGAGGGGGGCTAAAGGTCAGAGGAGGAGAAATGATCTGATCAATGGTTAACTTGACTTCATCTAATATTACACTGCAATACTGGCGGTGGGGATGCTGCAAATAGGAGGCTGATCGTCCATTCAGGAAACAGAAGATAACCCCTGACAAAGACTAGATTGTCCCTGTCTCATTTTGTTATGTTCCCTTCTCCTCCCTGCTGCATATCAACTTCCAGTAGCCCGCGACCTGTTCTCTACAGTTCCCTTTGAGTTCAGCCCTTATATATATATATCGTAAACATTTAGGCAGCAAATTGAAGAATGTCTGATGTGTATTTGCTGCTGTGCGCTGTGAAAACTTTTGGTACGGCGCGTAGCCAGTAAAAGGCAGTGTGCTGCTACAGTAAATTGGACAAAAGGAGGGGGGAAAAAGGCCTATATCTGGCTCCCACCAGCACTAAATGACAGGCCTGGCCCTGTCGTAATCACTACCTCTTGAGCGGAAACATTACTCGCTTCTTCCGACCGGGAAGGGAAGTACACAAACCCAAACCCCCTTTTTTCCCACATTTTAAAACAGATATTCCTCTTATCTTTATCTTGCTTTGGGTGACGTATATAGCCCAGAAAAATGTAAGACTGTATTAAAAGATCCGGTCAGTGGATCTAAACATGGAGGGGAAAAAAAACCAACACTTGCGACCCAGCTCGGGCTGTCTTGAGGGCAAAGACAGGGTGGTTTCTTTGGCAGAGGCAGACCCAAACATCAATTATGCTCCAAACCCTCTCTCCCAAAGCCAAGGATAATCTTCCTCAGCAGGGCTCAATTATAGGTTATTTCGAGCTAGACTCATTCTTATTGTGTGCTACATCATGCCAAGTCTCTCAATGCAATAAATGAAAAAAAAAAAAAAAAAAATCCAGGAACACAAGTGAGCGATGTTGTGCTTTTACTCTACGACGCACTGCCATGAGGAGGAGACTTTCAGACGAGAGGTTAGATCTGTGACGGTCAGACAGATGGCAACAAACTGCTAATTAGAAAAAGATAATATGCAGTCATCATTTATTACCTCTAAAACACACAAATCTGCGTAATTGCTCATTATTTTGTTAACCACTGATTTATGTAGGCTCCTATCCAGTACAAACCTCATTTAAACTTTTGTTTTATGAACCATTTTGGAAGGACATCATCCTTTTTGAGCAGTGTTTCTCTCGGTCATTTACCAACTCCTGAATATTCTTATCTTCACTGTTTCACAGGAAGTCTTCATTTTAGTATGTGTATTTCCCACGAGCCAAATTAAAGAGCGCAGAGGAGCATGATGTTCCATGTAAAGTGCTCCAGAGGTGCAATTTGTATTAGGTTTAATGCTCGGTGTGGGACAATATGACCATGAAGACAGGTGTAAGCATAGACAGGAAATGGTTGGGAACACTTATTCAATTGAACAGCTGAAGGTTTTTAAGCCACGTTCATGAGCGATTCCTTCACATATTCCACGTTCAGTTGTCCAGTTAATAATTTAGCCGCGTCCAAACACACCAACACAACTGGTCAGTTGAGGTCTAGATAAGAGGTCATCTGCTCTTATCTAGTAAAATACATAAATGCAGATATGGTACGACATGAAAAAAACATTGCACAGTTTTTGATAAGGTCCGTGAGGAGGATTTCCTACAAGCGCTCATCATATGCAACCGGCTCAACTGTTGAGAGGTTAAAGGCCATAGAAGCAGGTGCTGAGGAAAATTCACTGACCGAGATATTTGTGTCGCTGCCAGCTCCAGGCCCGTGCAAACAAAGCGTCACCTCGTGTTTACTTTATGCAGATGACAATGCGGCAGTCAGTCAAACTAAAATATAAGTTAAGAACAAGAAAGAAAGGTTTCAAATAACAGCTGATAATAGTTCATCCAAACATTTAACTGTGTGGTAATTCATTACCCGTGCTCAAAACAGACCTCAAAGCAGCTGTCGTTTTAATTGATAGCTCTGTTTCATGAAATATTGAAGTAAATGGGCTGTTATTTTTGTATTGCATAATATTTATTTGTAGTCACAACTGAACTGCTGAGTTAACAGTTAATCCTAGCAAAGGGGCAGCTTAGTGAGGGGCCACTGTGGGGGTGTTTTTTTCTTTGTTTTTTTTTGTTTTTTTACAGAGTTTGGTTTTTCATCCCCATACTTTTCAGTACCATTAATGTCTTACCAGATTTAACCAACACGCACTAACTCGCTGGAATTTTGCCCCAGATAATCACAGATAGATGGCTCTCTTCAGTATAGGGGGATTCCCTCTAGTTTGTGTGCATATATACAAGAGAATAAACTACACATCTGTACTGCCATCAGAAGCTTATCCTGGAAGGGATGAGAGGGAGGGGGTGGGGGGGCTCAGTCAGTTGCACAGACTGATGGTCTATTAGGTCAGGCCTAGCGCAGCATTTCAAAGTCTGCTGTATAAAATGTTGAAACTAAGTGTGTCACTGCATATCAGCTTCACATCAGCGGCACTGCAGTGGTCGACTGAAATTACACTGACTGCAGCAAAATAAAACAGAGAGTACATGAAATGAGTGTCACCTTATTTTAACAGCGCAGCATGAATACACAGGTGTATTCGCTGAACTGGTGTAACCAATCTTTGTCTGCAAAACAAAAGTTGGTGTAGCTGAGCACCCTCATGTGGAACCCATGAGTGAAGACAAACTGACTTTTCTTTCTGTCACTGAGTCTTCTTCTGAAATAGTTTGGCCATCTCCACCTCCAGCAGATTGACCAGATTCCTCTCTGTCTGTGTCCCAGTGTTACTGCTCGGGTCCCTACAGGAAACGAACAAATGCTTCATTGTATGACTGATACAGTCTGAACGGGGAGAATGAAGTCCTCCGAGGAATGTTAGATGCAACGCTGACAGCTCTCTCACTGTTGTGCCAATGCATATAAGAAGCCACCACCATGCTTGGACATGTTGTGGCTTAGTCCCTTCCAACGCACCATTTATTAAACAGTGTGACCTCTTATGAACAGAAAAGTTCTTGCATTAAAAAAAGAAAAACGCTGCATTTTTCCGCTGTTATATGTTCCAGATAAATATAGTGCACTAAAAAACACTAAGCTGCTTGTGTGTGCACGGTTATTTTGACATTGCGGGTAAGCACATTTGACAATTTTGTTAATAATTATGTTGTCAGACGCGTGTCGTTTTACTAACAAGACAAAAACTATGTTCACAAAAAAAGGAGAACTGACATTAGACATGTTAAGACTAGCAAATAGCATATACTCAGGGTAACGTTCACGGTAGCTTTTATTTAGCAACTAGCCTGGTGTTGATGCTGTGCCGAGCAAACTGCTAATGTTGAGGAAGAGGCCAGTTGTCAGCTGTAAGTTAACATTCAACATGCTAAGATGAGAGCCGTATTAACTGTGTGGCAACGATAAAACTGATGTCACACGGAAGCCGTGCGGTTTAACTTGCAAGGTAGCTAGGCGATTAACTCACACTAGCAGAGGAGCCAAACTCCTTCTTTAGCATGCTACGGCAGCCAGTTTGGGTACCACAGTTGGAAAGCTAACGTTAAGCCCAAACAACAAAGTAAATCACGTAACTTGACCTAAGCCTTCGTTAACTTGCATCGGGTAGCAACCACCGTGTCCGCCGTTACATAAATAATCGTTAAGCTGACGTTACTCACAACTTTTTTGTCTCCTCTCCCTTTAGTTGAGCTAGTAGGTAGCTAGCTTGCAGACGTTCTTCTCATTTGCCGAACAAGCTTCAGTGTCCTGGCCCTCCTCCATGGGAAGGATTTGCGTAGTGGTGTGATTTTTTTTTCTCTCGGTCTGTTTCGTGTTGGGGAGAGCTCCACTGTCAGAGCAGACGGTAGCCTGTTTGTCCCGCCCTCCTTGCTGAGGATTGGCTGTGGTGGTGTACGCCTACATAAAATATAGCTTTCTATTTCACCAAATACGTGGCAATCCTAAAAAATCGACCTGTTGATTGGATGACGTCTGTGGGTCCATTTTTTTTACTTACCGGCGTACACCGAAATTTACACAGCTAGGCGGGTATGTACGGGCACTGAATATGCACACTTTTAGGTACACCACTATGTTTTATGAGTAGGCTACCTCTCATATAGTTCATATAAGTATGATTAATGAGGTAAGAATTATTTGTGCTCAAAGGGAAACTCCAAAGTGTCAACACTGCCAGAAGATGGTGGAAAACTAAGCTGTTAAAGGCCTCCTCCACTCAAAAATGTGTGTCAAGTTGGATGTTTGAGTTTCACTACGTACAGGATAATGTATTTGCATTGTTTTTTTCACATTCATTGGTGGAAATGTGTAAAGTTTCTCTGTGCGTGCTTGTTACAAATCTGATTTTAAGTGGTGGGCCTATGAGTGGGATTTGTGACATCAAAAATTGTTTGGGAGACAATTCTGGTTCAATACTCAGAACATAAGTGTGATGAAGTGTGATGTGGAAACCTGGAAACTCCTGAGAACAAACAATGAGAATGGTCTTTACAGCTAAATAAGAGACATTGTGTCCAGCAGTTAAACTTTGGAAATTATATTTATTGCATATTTATAGATTATGGGAGTTTTAATGAGGGATGAGGAGTAAGTGTCATTTTAAGGATTGTAAAGTGGCAATCATCCTTTGTTTTGGCTTAATACATGTCTGGAGGGGGCTTTAAATTAACTATGACATTTACAACATGAAAATGACTTACAGTAAATTTAGAACTTAAAAAATGGTTTAACACGTGTAGTAAGTAGATATAAGTAGATGTATAAGTGAAGCATCAATATCATGTATTATATAATATGATTACTGCTACAGTATATACACTTCTTCTGTGTGTCACATTAATGGACAGACGTGGTCATTATTGTATTAAAGAGAAAGGCAGGTAGGAGGTAGGGTACATTCAAGTATTTTTATTTTCATTTAACTTTGAATATCTCAAAGAAGAAAGTTTAGTTTTGATACAAACATTATCAACCAAAAAATAATAATAATGTTCATGAACAAAGTGAAGTGAGACTCCTTGACATATTTTTTTAAACTCTAAACACCACAAAATCTTTCCTAATGTAATTCATGTTAAAGAAGGAAAAAAATCATTATTTCATTTAAAAACACGGAGTTAAACAAATCTTAAATTATTTAAATGAATTAAATTTAATTCATTTAAATGCTTCTTTATAGACTTTGTCCTCTTGTGAGACATGACTGTCCTGTGTGAAAATACAAGTGACACTTTCTGTCACATGACAGGATGTTTCAGCCTTTTGTGTCAGTTAATCATCTTGCTATTCCTGCCTAACCTGTCATTAGTGGTTAGCAGGGCATATTATATCATTTTCTATAATTGTTTAGTTTAGCATACAGTTTTTAATACAAAAATATAAAATGTAAAGGTGTCACATCAAAGAACTACAAAACTTAACACTTTTATAGTAGTTTTTAAAAAGTTCAATATTTGACCAATTCTGAAACAAAAACTCACCATGTGCACATGTGATGGACATCACAGGGGGCTCCACCTTGAATAGGGTCTTCAACTGAATAAAGTTGTCTGTGGAATTGCCCGACTTTAAATAATATGATGTCACACCAGAGGACATAGTTTTCAGTGACAAGTTTCTACACTTTTAGAAATCTATGAATGAAAAAAACTGATTGCCATTTATTAAAACAGACACTGAGCATCCCGATACCTTAGTAATCCTATTATAATACTGTGTTAGTGTTTTAAGTGTGTGGCTTTTTTTAAATAAAGGTTTCTTATAACTTATAACTCTGTTGGCCTCAAATCATTGTTTTGATATTGTCTGTTCTCACTTGACTACAGCAAAATCACAGTTGCAGTGTTATTAGTTGTTCCTACTGCAGCATCATGGTGACCTGTATTATATTACTAGATAGCAGATGGCAAACTGGACTGGACTTTCTGGCACAGTCCTTATTTGGTTCAAATCCTACTTATCAGGTATTTGTGGCATCATATTTGAGTGAACAAAAAAGATATGGAATTCCCCAAGAGTCAACAGACAAGACTTTGTCATGTAGGGAGCACCAGGTGGAACTGATACATTTCATCAGTTTCATTCAAGCATCATACACTATACGTGGGTCGTGAATCTACTGACCTCTGTTCAATCTCTAGCACTAGCTGAAATTATTCAAAGCAATATCCCTTATCACACAACACCCAGATCCACATGCTGTATGGAATGACTGTGGTCCCATGCAACTGCTAAACTAGTAACTGTGTGTCAGAAGGTTTTCCTCTTCTATGTAAATAAATTGTCTGTTCATATATCATTGAAAGATACCAATAGGCCACAGATAATAACTATATTCAAGCAAACAGTATTTCAAGAAATAGATGTGTATTTGGATATTGTTCTGTCATGTCATATTTTTTAAGCAGAAGACATCAAACACAAACACAGTATGAACAGTGAAGTTTCCATAACAACTACAACTCTGCAAATGTGTTCAGTTGAAATACTTGTCCCTAAAAAGATTGTGATCTCAGTTAAACAGGAGAAACCTGTAGTCATTGAATGTGGTGGTATCATGTCATTTGCACATAAAAAGGTGAAATCGGGGTCCAATATACAGTAACTTTTATTTTCTTTCCTGAAGAAGCCAACATAAAGATAGATGGAACGAATGTAATTATTAAATAAACTATACTGGTGGTGACATTTCCATTATGTATGTCCTAAAATGTGTATTTTGGTGGACTCTCAATTTAATGATTCTTTGAAATGGCCTGATTTTGGTCATCTGTTTTCTTTTCTGTTGTGAACATGTCTTGCAATTAATTATTAGTCCAAGTGATTTTGGTGTACTGTCTTCAGTCCTTTGCTGTATTCCCTGTAAGAGACTTTGTACTCCTACAGATAAAACTGTAAATACATTACATTTGAATTCTAAGTCATATTCTTAGTTGTTCTAAGGACAGTAGCTCCCTCTAGGGGCAATATTGTGCATGGTTTCTCCTGAATGAATATATTATCAACAATGTCACACAATGAAGTACAGTATATGTGAAGAGACCAATAGATACTTTGAAAACTTTAAATGCATCATAAGAAAAAGAAATAGAAAAAATGCAACTGACAACGGAATGAAATGAAAAATGAAAACGGAAAACATAAACGGTGCATTCAGGATATTTTAACATGAGTCTGTCAATGTACAAAAGTCACTGCACTAGACAGCAAACTAGATTGGCAATAGGACTGCACGTCAACATGGTTATTATAGGTTAAATCAATGAGGAGTAGGAGTTTGTTGCTACAGATAAAAAGGCAATGATGACACAGATTTACTGTTTTGCACAAATTCCAACAGAATTAGAGAGGTTCTTCAGTTAATTTCACTTTTTACTATTGATTCAAAAGGAGGCATCTTTGACATAATATAATTAGTGGCTGTCTTTTTATAGGCAAAGCACAGCAACTGCCTTTGGCCCTGCTGACCTACATTAATTTGAACTGAATAAAGGAATAAAAATGGTCACAATAGATCATTTCAATCATGACCCATGACCTCATCACACATAAGGCAAACATGCAGCTAGTTTTTCGAGACACAATACAATTGTATCATATTTAATTAGATTATAGTATATTTTGTGTGGAAAATAATAATCTGCAATGTACCAGATACATGTAGTGGACTAACAGCACAATATTTACCTCTGATTTACCTACTTACCTGGGTGTAAGTTTGAAGTAGCATTAAAGTCTTTTATTACTTGTATTGAAAACTGCCAATGGTGCCACTGCAAAAGCAAACATTGACTCTATTCGTGGGAGGACCAACAGGTGTGGTAGATCATATTAATCATAAACCTTGGAGACACCGATTCCTGCTGTGGTCATGTCAACAAACTGTCCCTGCAATGGTCTGCCAGCACTTACATGCAGTTTGCTTAGCCCCATTTGAAGTTAATATGAATGTACTAAAAATGGTGGCATTCAGGCCCAGGTGGTCACGTTGTGTCACCTACGGTGGAAAAGATTCAATACAGTACTCGAAAGATTTGGGGTAGTCAGTGTAAAGAGGCCATGTAATTAATATATTCGTTACTGGTCATAAAAACAAAACGTAGGGGGGGGGGGGGGCAATGGCGTTGTGTGTATCCGTTCGTTTTGATTCACAACAAGCATTTACAATCACCTGACCGGCAGTGCTCCACAATACTGAGTTTGACACAGTAACCAAAGCGTTATTTGTGTGGTGAGACCAGTGTTAACAACCGGGGCTTCAACCGACCGGCGTCCCGGAGAAGATAAGCGCTAACGGCTGGAGCAGCACAGTTTCTCATGACCACACAGTCGTAAAACGATAACTAGCACAAACCTCGACCCGGCTGGGTTGACATTAAACGAACCCAAATAGCAGCAGGTTCCCACCCACCGGGAGGTCAACTTATGACGGAGTGGACCAATCAGCTTCCATCGTGGGCAGGTTTTCGAGCTTGCACGAGGAAATTCTGGTGATTGACATCCTTATAAAAATCTCGACACCAATGAACGGCAGAGGCAGCGCAGCCTGTTTGGGAACTCTGGCTAATCACATTTGTGCAAGGGAGGGGTCTATTTCTTTTTGTGCCGTCTCGAGACATGGCAGTCTGCAGAGCCAATCGACGACGAGAGAAGGCGGAGAGAGAGCAGGCTCGCGTCCAATCGTGGCCCGCAGGCGTGGTTTACGCACACAGGGCCCGCCTATTGGCCGGTCTGCGGACTTCCCTCAGACAGTTGTATGTTTCATAAAAATGCACTCTGATGCGGCAAGTAAGTAGTAACGTTACAAGGGGCTTCTCGTCGGTCAAATTATAACCGTTCTCAGATGATGCCGGAGAGAAGCAGGCGGACGCTTTGTGATAGCACGTCTCCTCACACCCCGTGGCTCAGTAGGATTTGATGAGGACGCATGAATTCCGTGCTATTTGCTGGTCTCTTTGTATTTGCCAGTGCTGTCTTTGGCGACAACAAAGGAAGGATAGCTAGTGAAATAACAGCTGCATTGGACGTACAGGAGGCTACTTTTGACACGGCGGTGCTCCTGAAGTTATTTTTTGTGTAGCATTAGCAGTGCTTGGTTGAATGCAGCCGACGTTCGTTAAATTCAGGAAGGTTTTCGATGGTAATCTGGCTGCGTTGTGGTCTTTATAGTCATCGTTACTGAGGATGCTACATGCTTTTCTGCTCAAACTTGGCATCAACGTAACGCTTTTGTAAATCGGTCAATTTTCTGGTCAACTGCGGACTATTACAGAGAATGAAAATTGTGACGCAGTTTGTGTAAAACATCTTTCTTTGGCTAATGCAGCAGTGCCGTCGGGCTCTGCGACACCTAAACCCGCTGCTGCAAAACGTCTGCGCAGTGCTTGTGTGCAAGTAGGGATATAATGTTAGATATTTTTTTAATATAAGGCAATGTTAAATGCATTCAGTCAGTTGGGGTAATGTTGGGGGGTAGAGGGGTCTAGGAGAAATAGTTGTTTTGTCGAGGCATGGGAATTGTAGTTCAGTATCCTGACAACAACTGACGTTTCAATGGCCTCCGTGAAGGAAATGGACTACAACGCCCATACGCCCAACTCTCTAGATACTTTGTAAACTCTGTGCAAGTTGCGCGTCTGCACTGCTATTTTAGGTATGCAGCTAGTGCTATCTGCTCGGCTGTGTGTTGGTTTGTCCAGGTCTTGGCCTCTGAAAAATAAATTGATAGCAGCGACATTTGATGACAGCTTTTCAACGCGGGTGTATAGATGACATCTGGCGAAAAGGTAGCATGCATGATCCAGTATTTTCGAGTTTGCATGTCTGTCGAGGAATGCAGAGAGTCACTCCCTCATTCGTGTTGGAGATTTTTCTGTCGTTTCCCCAAAACACAAGTGGAAATCACACGAAAGTGACCAGAATACTTTATAGTTGATAAGTTTGGTTTCTTTTTTTTTTACTGAGAAACTTGCAGTTCAAATCACAGGCTCTTGTTGGCGATGTAATGATGTCACCTTCTTGTACCCTTGTACTTACAACCCGGCTTAGAAGTTTGACTAGCAGCAGATGGTTGTGTGTCATGCTTTAGGTTGATTTTTTGATGCCATCTTTATTTTTTGTGGAAATAGATTTTCAGCTGAATTCCCACTTGACTACACTGGCCAGCATCCATAAGATCCACCACACCTTGCACAGGCTGGTAAATACATATTGGCAGCTTGTGTGTTTTTGTTAGTTTGTGTGTGTGATTGTGTGGATGTGCATAGTGTACATATCTGGGTTGCTCATAAGTATGTGGTGTTTTTATGTATGTGTTTTAACAGAACCTGACAGAAGACGTTGGACAGGATAGCCACCCCTCAGGTAATAATGGTCCACGTGTCTTACACAGCAACTTAACATTAATAGAGTAGTCATGTTTGAAACTACCAACAACTCTGTCATTAGCACATTTGAAAGAGACAAAATCATCAACTAAGAATTGTTTATAATTACTTGTTTTTCACTCTGTCTTCTTCTTCTTCCTTCCCCAGCTTGTTGCTCGAGAGCCATGCCTCCTAGGAAAAAGAGGAGACCCTCTGCTGGAGATGACATGTCAGCCAAAAAAAGTCGCCAGGACAGGTGTGACACAATACTTTTACTTTTCACAACACAACCCCTTCAGTGGCATTGCTATGACTCATTGTCTTATCCAGTTATACAAGAGAACTTAAAAGTTGAGTTCATAAACTATAATCGAAACAGCCTTTTTTTTTTTTCCCAAATCACATTGACTACTTTTGAAATTCTGTTGTGTGCTCCCCGTCATGCTGCCAAGCCAGTGACCAAAACTACTACTACTTCTTTTCCTCTGCAGCGTCTTCAGGAAACATGAAACACCACAAATCCGCGAGGAGGAGACGTTTTCCAGCAAACGATGCTTGGAGTGGTTCTATGAATACGCAGGTGAGGCATTACGTCAGAAACCACACCGCTCACAACAACGTATATTATAGGTTTATTCCCATTCAACCACTGTTCAGTCCTGTAGGTTTTTAGTCGCACATGTTATATTCAAGCTACATGTGGTTTCACACCTCTGTCTAAAACAGGCTGTGATGACGTGGTGGGCCCAGAAGGCATGGAGAAGTTCTGTGAGGACATCGGAGTGGAACCAGAGAACGTAAGCAAAAGAGTTGTTGTTTTTTTGTGCGTTTTTTTACCGCTTCATGACGTGACTGTTGATATTTTCTGGCTGCTGGTCAGACTATACAAGCAGTTATAAGGCACCAGTTCTGGCTGTGGTAACATGTAATGTCCATTTTTCACAATTTATTATTTTCTAAAATGTGCAGTTACAATTAATAAGAAATAATTGTCGGATGCAGCTCTAGTTTAAATTAGTAGACCATGCTCATTTATTCTCTCAAAGGTCTTTTGATGTCAGTTTTTTTCAGTGTTTGACATTTAACAGACATGTCAGTTCAGTTGAAGGACTGATAATATGAATGACACATCTTCTATTTAAGGATATCTGTAGCTATGAAGATTGTTGTTTGTGCCCAGGTGGTGATGCTGGTGCTTGCTTGGAAGCTGGACGCCCAGAGTATGGGATATTTCACTCTCCAGGAGTGGCTGAGAGGCATGGGCTCACTGCAGTACGTCAGTTACCTGCTTTTTAAAAAAAAAAAATCTTTTAGCACATTATTCTCAACATTTTTTGTCCCCTTGCTGTGTTTTCCTTGTCTGGAGTCATGTTTTTCAAGCATGCCCTTCATTTTTAGCAGAGCAGGTGGCAAATTAAAGAGCATGTCTAAGGCACTTTTCTGCTGTTGTCAGGTGCGACTCCACAGAGAGGCTGAGGAATTCGCTCGACTACCTGAGATCTGTCCTAAACGACAGCACCAGTTTTAAGCTTATTTATAGATATGCCTTTGATTTTGCACGGGTGAGTCAAGCCAAGTTTTGTCTGCAAAGATGCTCACACAAGCCCTCTCAAAACAAGTTCATTCACATTCAGTTCAATAGTAATGCAAACATAGTTGTTTGCTAAGTATGTCTGATTGAAATTAAATGCAAAATCAAGCAGCACTCAGACCAACCTTGATGTTTTGAAAAGATTGAGATCATTTTACACTTTGACTTGGAGTGTGAAAGCACTTATCAAGTGTATAGCCTATTTACATAGCTTGACTTTAAACATATGGCTTAAAGAAAGTCTCTGATTAGTGAATGCAAATACTAATGGTGAGAAAAAACAAGATGCAGTAGTCATAACAATGTTACGTTTTATTACCAGTGGGTTAAAGAATTCAGCCTGGTGTGTGTGTGTTGGGCAAATGTTGCTGATAATGATGTTATTAGACTGCCCCTGTTCTTAAAATGCAGTTGACATTTTGCATTGATTTCACAAAGCCCTGGGTGTTTTTGATTGGACAGGAAAAGGATCAGAGGAGTTTGGACTTGAACACAGCCAAGTGCATGCTGGGACTTCTTTTGGGAAAGACGTGGCCTCTGTTTCCCGTGTTCAATCAGTTTCTAGAGGTAAGGGCCATGTTCAGAAATTGCCTCTACAAAAGTATGCAAAATCGAATATGTCTCATACAGAGGTTGTTTATTAGATTGTTTCAATTGCAGTTTTGTATTGACAGTAAAAGGTTGTGGTGCTGTATTATTCCTCAGCAATCCAAGTACAAAGTCATCAACAAAGACCAGTGGTGCAATGTTTTAGAGTTCAGCAGGACAATCAACCTGGACCTCAGTAACTATGATGAGGATGGTGCCTGTGAGTGAATCTTTTAACTACACATCAATGCGATGACAGAGCCTCACAAATTACAATATTTTAATCTTTTATTATTTCTGTCTCCTCCTCTTATCAGGGCCAGTTTTGTTGGACGAGTTTGTGGAATGGTACAAGGAAAGACAGATGTCATAGCTGCAGAAGCAAAATGGAAAATGGCAAAAAATACAACTGTGACAACAACGGCTATGAGAATCAACAACCAATAAGTAAACAATACAAAAATGGTGAGGCAGTGACAGGGGGTGCTTCCCGGTAAAGGAGGGGTTCGGGCTGTGGGTGGGCTAGGGTGGGGGCGCTGGGTTTGCTGCCTGGGTGCACGCTGCCCAGAGCACAGAGGCGGAGGGCTGTCATTGTGGAGTTATGTTCCCTACCGAAGTTGCATAGTGGGCTAGCTTGCAGCAATCCCAGTGGCATTGCTCTCTCTCACTGTGACATGTCATATTGCTGTCTGTGTTAGGATAACATGGTATCATACAGGGATGATGAAAGCAAAATGGTATAATGTGGGAGAACCACTCCTCACCCCTTGTCTTCAGCACAGAGAAACCAATGGAAGTGACCATTCATGCGTTGTGTCTGAGTCTTAAACAGGGTCACTTTGACCTGGGCACATTTAAATACTATATATCTGTGCAATGAACTTGAACTTGAGCTTTTCTGGACAGATGGCACTTACTATAGTTTGTCATATTTTGAGTTAGATAGGAGTTCTTCAAGAAGCACACTGTGTCAAATGGTTGATTGCAGGTTTCCGGTGCCTGTGCTGTTTGTTTTTTTTGTTTGTTGATTTGTGCCAGTGATTTTTTTTTTCTTTTTTTCCCTCCAGTTTTTGTTCCCTCCTGCTGTTTTGCTCCAGCTAATGCTAACAGTTTGCTAAACCCCAGCAAAGGCTTTAGACCTCATAACACCAAACAAATCAGCATTGCTGCTTACTAACTCTTATTACAGTACAGCGGTGAGCCACTAGTGCTCTGATCAACATTTATTGGTCTGATGACCAATTTATGTATCTACGTTGTGTAGGTAAGAGTATTACTGTGCCTCAAAACATGGAAGTCACTTTGTGTGTGCCACACACATACCAACAAACCCAAATGTATATACACGTGTGTGTGTTTGTGTGTGTGTGTTTGTGTGTGTGTGAACACGCGCACACATACATACATTCATACATGCTCATGCACACACAGACACTGAGTGGTCAGGGAATATTTCAGGATGAATTCAGACTGTTTGGGCTGTGTTAGAAGATGACATAGAGCTAGTTGGTGTCCATTTTGTCTTGATATGTGGCATCTGTTTTGTCTTCCTTAGTCCACTGATAGTTTCAGGTCTCCTCTTACTAGTAGCATCTCTCCCAACATTGACAGTGTTAATATAACTACAGTGGAAGACGAGTGACCCTCTCAGGACGAGGTCCTTTAGGCTTGAGTAGAAAGCTAGGAAAGCATTGCTTTGCACCACCCATAGGATCTAATCAAAACAATGGACACTGACAGTTTGGAACTGTGTACTGATGCTATGCTGTTCTTTTCGCCTAGTATAATGTTCTTGTAACACATGTATAAATTTTTGTCTTTGGCTGTGGTGTGATGCTGAATTGTCAGAAGATTTAATATTTGCATGCATGCTCCAACAGAGCCTTTTGTGAATGGATGAGATTTTTTGAAAACATTTTTCAAACACATTTTTGTTTTGTACAGGAATTTGTGCAAGTGTTTTGTGCTTAATTTGATATTCACGATCATGTTATCTTAATTCTGATGAAAGTCATGATTGTGTCTATTAAGACCTGGAACACACCTGTAACCTCACGGTGGAACGAGAGTTCCCTCCTGCATTTACCCAATCTTAAACATCCTCGCACATTCTGTAAAGCTCTAGGAAGCTGCAACCAGTAACCCGGGTTTTTATTTTATTTATTGGAAGAAACTTTTGCACAGTCACGTACATTTAGAATACACATTTAAATCAGCTCTCATTTCATTGAAATCCACAACAGATGGAACTATATGAAAGCCTCTATTGTCATAATTCAATGCATAAACCATCAGCATAAAATCTGAGACTAAGGTAGTTGTTGGATCGCTTACCAAATGTTGTGTACAGATAAATGTTTTAGTATTCTCCCAAGACAATGCAGGAGGATGAACAGCCTTGTCCCAACTGTATATATGTATGTAAACTCTGTAAGTGTCTATATGTCTGTTTTCACTATAACCTATGTCTATATACTTAAATAAAAGGGTTTATTAACTTACAGTGTTGTATTTGGGCTCTTATGTTAGCGGTTGTCCATACCACTGGGTTTCTATTACCCATATTCAGATATACTTATTACTACAAATGAAAGCTCTGCATTTTATTGTTCAGAAATGTGGCTTTATTTAGGTCTCTTAATAAGTGCATTAATAATATATGTTCATTAAGATGATACAATTTTACTTTTGATTCACTGAAATAAGGCAAAGGTTGAGAAACTGAAAAGAAAACATCTATTTTGCTCCATAACAGCTAATACATTTAATGATCAGTATACATTTAATTTCTAGTTTAATTCATATAAAATACAATAATTCAAAATAATCTTTGTAGTTCACCAGCAAAGTAAAGATCAAACAACAATGCCAATGATTTACCTGTTTGATCAGCATTCATTGGCCTCTTTATTAAACACTACTAATGTTCCCGTTTGGGGAGTCAAAATATACTGTCTGGTTCTCTGACATCAGTGAAGAAGGGTCAGCCTGCCCCATGCTTCTCTGCTGTTGCAGATTGAATCTTGTGCTTTCACGCCCTTGTTTGTTACTGTTTTGTGGTGACCTCCATGAAAGATCTACTGCCTCTTCTGGTAGTGGTGTTGCTGGAATAGGAGGTGGAAGCTCTTGGGGTGGGCCAATAGCTACAGCGGCATGTCTCCTGTAACTGTAGTTACTTTTTTCCTCATGTACTGAAGTATAGGAAAAAAGTGACTTTGACTGTTTGGCCAGGGGCTTGATGTATTCCTCTGACCTATGATGGTTAAAACTGATGTCCCCTTGTGGGAGCTGGTCATCACACAGAGGGGATGTACCCATATTTAAGTTTTTGTGTTCAGCGTCCCACATTCGTCTCTCTGATGACATTGCTTTCAGGGCATTGAGGCCTTTCCTTTCTTCTCTTTTCTCGGATACAATTCTCCAAATCTCATTTGTGTTGCTGTTGTCAAGCTTGCCAAGAGCTCTACCTGATGAAAGAGAAACACTACTGGGACTAAGAGATGAGTATTCATGTATTGGTGTCGCATCTGCTTTCCTTCTTTCTTGTTTTACTTCATCATCAGTTTCACTACTGGATGAGTTGGAGGAGTCAGGTTCTGGCTTTGAAGGTGGTGCCTGTTGTGGAGATGATTCGCTTACATCCATATGTCTCCTTGGACTGGGGATGGAAAGATCAGACAGATGACGGCCAACACCCTTCCACCTTATCTCAGGTGGCAGGTCCACATCTGTGGTGTGTCTGACCTGCCTGACCTTTTTCTTTACCATAGCACTGAAGCTCATATTGGGAACTCTCTCTGGGGCAAGAGGGGCATTTCTATCTCCCACACTATGGGATGAACCAGTTACCATTTCAGCCCCTGTATATCTCTGTCTTGTATGGTCTGTAGTTTGAGCTTTGCCACTGGAGGAGAAAGAATCACTTGGTAGTGATGAAGATTTGATAATTACACGCTTATAAGTTATCAGTGAGTCATTATCAGTCATTCCTGACAGATTTGATGCATGTGTGCTGTATGTCTGTTTTGCAGTATATCCTATCACCTCATTTTCATTATCACTGCAGGAAGATGGGGAATTGCTTGGCTGTGGTGATGGTGCCTTGATGTTCAGACGTCTCTTAACACGAGGGACACCATGACTCAGGTTAGGCACACTCTGGTCCATTGTCTCCTCCTCACTGCTGCTAGAGGAGGATTCCCTTTGTGCTCTGATATTCAAATCCCTCTTGATATGGGGGACATTGGTGAGACTCTGATGATGCCATGAATCCGACTCCTTTCCCACTTTTGATGTTTGACTTTCAAGCACTGTCCTGGCCTTCTCTACATCAGCAGTTTTGCTCCGTGTCAGATCTAGTTTGATATCAACAGCTTGGGCCACATATAGAGAGGAACGATTCTGGGACTCTCTCCATCCTTTACCTGCATGCTCTGTTGATTTGGCTTCATTTTCACTGCTGGAAGAGGAATCAGACAGTCGTTGTTGTGGTTTAACAGGTGCCTTATCATTGACCTTTTGCTTTGGTCGACTGGTTTTACTCTCTATCCCACTTTCACTACTGGAAGAAGAAGGTGAGTCAGGTGGAGGTGATGAGGGCAGATTTTGTTTTCCATCTGTATGTGATGTGATTTCAAGACGCTTTCTGAAGCGAGAAAAACCAAGATTCATTGTGGCCCACCGTGCCTGAAGCTCTGTGTTTATTTCTGGTGTAGTCGTGTCATCTGGAATAACTGCATACTTTTCTAATTTGATGTTGTGGTCTGTCTTTGGCTTGTGTAAAATGCTTCTTTCTTGAATTTTTAGAGACTGAATGAACTTTTTCTCTGTGGTCTTTGATACAGTAGATGCTCCCAAGCTTACTTTAGCATTGTGTTCTCTGTTTTCATCATCACTGTCACTGGTGGAGGAGTTTGATTCATTTTGCAGAGAGCCTTGAGACACACCAATGGATAATGAATCAGAAGGTGGTGATGAGGCTTTGATGTCCAAATTTTTAGATGATAGTCCTATAAATCGCCCCACCCCTGGCTTCTGTTTCTCTGTATGGTCTGTGTTTGCATCCTCACTGTCACTGCTAGAAGAAGAATCAGAAGCTGGCGATTGTGCTTTGATATCTAGACGTCTCTTGATGCGAGTACTATGCTCAAGATCAAGTAGAGGCCACCTTCTTTCTGGATCATGACTTTCTCTTTGAGATTCTTGAGATGGAAGACCTCCAGTGTTCACCTTTCCTGGTCTCTGCTTCTCTATGTAGCCTCTTGTTTCATTCTCACTGTCACTGCTAGAAGATGAATCAGAAGCAGGTGATGGGGCTTTAATATCAAGACGTCTTGTGACACGTGGAATATGCTCAAGATCAAGGGTAGCCCACTTTGTTTCTGGGTCATGACTCGCAGGTTTAGATACTTGTATATGGGGCCTTGCTATGTTTGTTTCCCCTTGCTCCTGTTTCTTTATGTGGTTTGCTGTTTCATCTTCACTGTCACTACTCGAAGAAGAATGAGAAGCTGGTGATTGTGCTTTGATATCCAGACGTCTCTTGATGCGAGTACTGTGTTCAAGATCAAGTAGAGGCCACTTTCTTTCTGGATCATGACTATCTCTTTGAGATTCTTGAGATGGAAGACCTGCAGTGTTCACCTTTCCTGGTCTCTGCTTCTCTATGTAGCGTTTTGTTTCATCCTCACTGTCACTGCTAGAAGATGAATCAGAAGCAGGTGATGGGGCTTTAATATCAAGACGTCTTGTGACACGTGGAATATGCTCAAGATCAAGGGTAGCCCACTTTGTTTCTGGGTCATGACTCGCAGGTTTAGATACTTGTATATGGGGCCTTCCTATGTATGTTTCCCCTTGCTCCTGTTTCTTTATGTGGTTTGCTGTTTCATCTTCACTGTCACTACTCGAAGAAGAATCAGAAGCTGGTGATTGTGCTTTGATATCTAGACGTCTCTTGATGCGAGTACTATGCTCAAGATCAAGTAGAGGCCACTTTCTTTCTGGATCATGACTATCTCTTTGAGATTCTTGAGATGGTAGAACTGCAGTGTTCACCTTTCCTGGTCTCTGCTTCTCTATGTAGCCTTTTGTTTCATCCTCACTGTCACTGCTAGAAGATGAATCAGAAGCAGGTGATGGGGCTTTAATATCAAGACGTCTTGTGACACGTGGAATATGCTCAAGATCAAGGGTAGGCCACCTTGTTTCTGGGTCATGACTCACAGTTTGAGATACTTTTATATGGGGCCTTCCTATGTATGTCTCCCCTTGCTCCTGTTTCTTTATGTGGTTTGTTGTTTCATCTTCACTGTCACTACTGGAAGATGAATCAGATGCTGGTGATTGTGCTTTGATATCTAGACGTCTCTTGATGCGAGTACTATGCTCAAGATCAAGTAGAGGCCACTTTCTTTCTGGATCATGACGATCTCTTTGAGATTCTTGAGATGGAAGACCTGCAGTGTTCACCTTTCCTGGTCTCTGCTTCTCTATGTAGCCTTTTGTTTCATCCTCACTGTCACTGCTAGAAGATGAATCAGAAGCAGGTGATGGGGCTTTAATATCAAGACGTCTTGTGACACGTGGAATTTGCTCAAGATCAAGGGTAGGCCACCTTGTTTCTGGGTCATGACTCACAGTTGGAGATACTTTTGTATGGGGCCTTCCTATGTATGTCTCCCCTTGCTCCTGTTTCTTTATGTGGTTTGTTGTTTCATCTTCACTGTCACTACTGGAAGATGAATCAGATGCTGGTGATTGTGCTTTGATATCTAGACGTCTCTTGATGCGAGTACTATGCTCAAGATCAAGTAGAGGCCACTTTCTTTCTGGATCATGACTATCTCTTTGAGATTCTTGAGATGGGAGAACTGCAGTGTTCACCTTTCCTGGTCTTTGCTTCTCTATGTAGCCTTTTGTTTCATCCTCACTGTCACTGCTAGAAGATGAATCAGAAGCAGGTGATGGGGCTTTAATATCAAGACGTCTTGTGACACGTGGAATATGCTCAAGATCAAGGGTAGGCCACCTTGTTTCTGGGTCATGACTCACAGTTGGAGATACTTTTATATGGGGCCTTCCTATGTATGTCTCTCCTAGCTCCTGTTTCTTTATGTGGTTTGTTGTTTCATCTTCACTGTCACTACTGGAAGATGAATCAGATGCTGGTGATTGTGCTTTGATATCTAGACGTCTCTTGATGCGAGTACTATGCTCAAGATCAAGTAGAGGCCACTTTCTTTCTGGATCATGACTATCTCTTTGAGATTCTTGAGATGGGAGAACTGCAGTGTTCACCTTTCCTGGTCTCTGCTTTTCTATGTAGCCTTTTGTTTCATCCTCACTGTCACTGCTAGAAGATGAATCAGAAGCAGGTGATGGGGCTTTAATATCAAGACGTCTTGTGACACGTGGAATTTGCTCAAGATCAAGGGTAGGCCACCTTGTTTCTGGGTCATGACTCACAGTTGGAGATACTTTTATATGGGGCCTTCCTATGTATGTCTCCCCTTGCTCCTGTTTCTTTATGTGGTTTGTTGTTTCATCTTCACTGTCACTACTGGAAGATGAATCAGATGCTGGTGATTGTGCTTTGATATCTAGACGTCTCTTGATGCGAGTACTATGCTCAAGATCAAGTAGAGGCCACTTTCTTTCTGGATCATGACTATCTCTTTGGGAATCTTGAGATGAAAGACCTGCAGTGTTCACCTTTCCTGGTCTCTGCTTCTCTATGTAGCCTTTTGTTTCATCCTCACTGTCACTGCTAGAAGATGAATCAGAAGCAGGTGATGGAGCTTTAATATCAAGACGTCTTGTGACACGTGGAATATGCTCAAGATCAAGGGTAGGCCACCTTGTTTCTGGGTCATGACTCACAGTTTGAGATACTTTTATATGGGGCCTTGCTATGTATGTCTCTCCTAGCTCCTGTTTCTTTATGTGGTTTGTTGTTTCATCTTCACTGTCACTACTGGAAGATGAATCAGATGCTGGTGATTGTGCTTTGATATCTAGACGTCTCTTGATACGAGTACTATGCTCAAGATCAAGTAGAGGCCACTTTCTTTCTGTATCATGACTATCTCTTTGAGAATCTTGAGATGGAAGACCTGCAATGTTCACCTTTCCTGGTCTCTGCTTCTCTATGTAGCCTTTTGTTTCATCCTCACTGTCACTGCTAGAAGATGAATCAGAAGCAGGTGATGGGGCTTTAATATCAAGACGTCTGGTGACACGTGGAATATGCTCAAGATCAAGGGTAGGCCACCTTGTTTCTGGGTCATGACTCACAGTTGGAGATACTTTTATATGGGGCCTTGCAGTGTTCACCTTTCCTGGTCTCTGCTTCTCTATGTAGCCTTTTGTTTCATCCTCACTGTCACTGCTAGAAGATGAATCAGAAGCTGCTGATGGGGCTTTAATATCAAGACGTCTGGTGACACGTGGAATATGCTCAAGATCAAGGGTAGGCCACCTTGTTTCTGGGTCATGACTCACAGTTGGAGATACTTTTATATGGGGCCTTGCAGGGTTCACCTTTCCTGGTCTCTGCTTCTCTATGTAGCCTTTTGTTTCATCCTCACTGTCACTGCTAGAAGATGAATCAGAAGCTGCTGATGGTGCCCTGATATCTAGATGCCTCTTGGTGTGAGTAGTATGCTCAAGATCAAGGGCAGGCCACGTTGTTTCTGGATCACGACTTACTGTTTGAGATTCTTGAGATGGAAGACCTGCAATGTTCACCTTTCCTGGTCTCTGCTTCTCTATGTAGCCTGTTGTTTCATCCTCACTGTCACTACTAGAGGATGAATCAGGATGTGGTGATGGTGCTTTTACATCCCGAAACTTTGTCCTTGGCAGGGGTTTAACTTTCTGACTTGTATCCCTCTTTTCTTTAACTATCTTGCTGCTTGGATTGACAGGTCCAGTAATGGACTTTTCCTCCCTTTCATCTTTATCTGTTTCTTGTTTGATTGTGTAGTGCATTGACTCCCCATCAGTGTCACTGGAATCTGAAGAAGAGGAGTGGTCTGGTCTAATTGCAGGTTTTTTTATATCATGTCTGGAATCAACATTATTCAATCCTACTGAGGGCCTTAATGAGTCTACATCATGGATCTGTTGCTCAAAACTGACCTCAGGTTCAGTGTAGTTGTTTTCTTTTTCCTCCTCTTCCCCTGGGTCTGAGTTCACAGTGTAGTGTGAAGGTTCATCGTCACTGACATATGAGCTGGAGCTGGACATATCACCCCCCTTTTCCTTATGTGATGTAGGTACCACGATCAATTTTGAATGATTAAATGAACCAAACAGGCTGCTGGACCTTGCAGAATCGCTAAATTCAAATAGTTCTCCATCTGTTGGGTTGGTAGTATCTGCATGGGGTGACCAATCTACAAAGGGCTCAGAGGAAAATCCAGGAGTTTCACTAGTGCCCTCTATGGAAAGTTGTGGCACCTCTACATCTCTTGGTGTTGAGAAGTCAGCTCTTTGCTGAAAAGAGTCCTCTTCTAGTTGAGGAGTCTTGGGTGTTGTGTGGTGTCCCTGGGTCATCTGGTCCTCTTTTGATTCGTCATCAGATAATGAAGAATCTGACAGTGAAGACAAGCTTTTCCTTCTCCTCTCCTCCAGGTCAACAACATCTGGGATGTGTTCATACTCCATGTTGTGTGTGTGGTCCCTGCCATCTCTCTGGTTGCCTTCTGGACTGTTCTGCTGTAAGCTGTTTTCACTTCCTAAATCTTCAGCTGTGTGCCTGTCCTTCTCAGCCTCAGCTGATTCATGTTCCTTCACTGAATCATTGTACACAGTGTCATAATATTGCTCTTCTCTAACGTCTACAGTGCTAAATGTGACCCTCCTTTCCCTGTAAGTTACTGTCTCTTCTAGTTCCTCTACATTGGAATAGGCCTCATTATCATATTGTTCTACAGATGAGACAGAGTTGGTTGTAGAGGAGCTCTTCTTCTTGGTGATCTTTCTCCAGACAATATCAATAAGAGGTCTTGCTAGGACTCCAAGGATAAAGGCTATTAGAAATGTGATGAAAACAGACAGACATACAGCTAATGTCAAGTCAGACTGTGTAGCTGTCTGATTCCTTACTTGACCCATCTTATTTAATGAGGTGTCTTGTGCAACTATTTCTTGGGTGGTTCCAGATAAACTTCTAGGTTTTCTTCTTGTTTCTTCTGTCCTACTAATATGGAGGTTAAACACAGACACAACTTCATGTTCCTTAGACACACACACATATAGTCCTGTGTCTTTCTCAGTAATGTTCCTGATGAGCAGACCAGCCTGAGGTTGCTTCACAGATGCTTGACCATTGGGCATCAACCAAAACGAATCTACAAAAAAAAAAAAAACCCACACACACACACACACACACACACAAAAACATTGAGTTGTAGTTGGACTGACTAGCTTTGTTATAGTGTATGCATAGTGCCAGTCAAAAGTTTCAACACACCCACGAATAGAAAGGTGTGTCCAAAGTTTTGATGTACTGTATGTACTATGCAGTTAATTCTTATCGGTTCTTTAAACTGGAAAAGTAATATTAGAATTTTTGACTGTTACCTTCCGTAGCGCAAGACAGCAGTATCTCAGAACCTCTATGGACTGTCACATCTTGGTGGAGTTCTGGCCTCTTTTCAGTGTTAAAACAGTTAAGGTCATTCTCCTCCAACTGTAGCAGATCTCTGCCTGAGAGGATAGAGGGGGAAGCACACACAATGCTCCAGGTCTGCAGGCTTCTGCTGCTGTCATAGGCTATCCGTCTTCTTAGACTGTGCATGCTGCAGTCACACTCCCACCTGTTCCCACCCAGGCTAACGTCTGCCCCAATGTTACGCAGAGAGAGGTACATCAAAGGATGGAGGTTGGTCAGCATGTTGAAGCTCAGATCAAGGACCTTTGAGGGATACACAATATGGACAATATAATTTGACTGTGAAAACAATTCAAATGTACACTTAATATACATTATCCTTTCTTTAGATAATACTTTTCTGAAAATTATAAATAATGAGCTTATGCGGTTATTGTTGGTATACTAAATATTATGTGTATTTTCAAAAAGTTGGATGATGAAGGGATAAGATGAACAGAAGACCTGCCCTTTATACATAAACTCCTAAATGGCAAAAATCAGTGTTACCGTGAGCTGGGCTAAGTCCTGGAACATCTGTGGATGGAGACTCGTGATTAGGTTATGTTGTAGATGAAGCTCTTTCAGTTGTCGAAGATTGCTAAGGACCCCTGGTTGTAGAGTTGAGATCCTGTTGAAGGAGAGCTGCAGAACCTGTAAGGACCCACTACCCTCCAAACCTGTATAACAGAAAATTAGAGCTAATTAGAACTCAACAATAATCATGATGTGATGGCTCTTGAAGGTAGAAAGCTATGTACTGTGTGTTAGAAGTTAATAACAGACGGTATCTGTCTCTCATGTCCTTAGTAGTGTATGATTAAATCATGTAAAATACAGGCCTCTCTCTATGGACTTCTAGATAGTGAATAGTGTAAAATGTTAATCAATTAACATCCCTTGCCTGGATTATGAATCTACATTCTTCTGGCCTATTTTCACTGTGAAAACTCTTATAAAATAACTAATTTAGGGCTTAGAATATTTTTGTGGTGCTCCTTCTCCCCTGCTGTCTCCTCCTTTTCACTAGCCTGAGACAATCTCACTGAGACTGCTGGGCTGAAGTAAGGCACTGTGGGTCTGTGCTTCATTAGAGAGGCACTGAGGGTTCTGTGAGCTGAATACCAAACAGGAAAGAAGTCTGACTGTCAACACAGCTCTTGCTAAGTAAATGGGCTGTCCACACATGCCTTTTAAAAGAACCACAGAGAACACATTTATCTGAAACACACATACGTTCAACCAAGCAGAAGAAATTCTAAGAGACGCAGAGGGAAATGTAAGTGTTTCATTGCGTGTTTACACTCTTCATTGAGTCACCGGAAATGTCAATAAAAAACTGTGACCATCCAAAGGCTGTACAGGGTCATTATCTGGGTCTCAGGTTTAATCATTTCTTAGTGGAGCAAAGTACTAAAGATAACCAATCTATGGGAGTCTTTGTTTATATGTGAAAATGAAATGAAAGAACCGTAACATTAATTCACAGAGCTCATAGATTTTTTCAAAACTGACAAATAAGGCCTCAAAACTCATTAACCTGTTTTCCTTTTTCAGCAACATCTGGTAAACTCTAACCTGCAAGGTGGACCGGTCCTTTGGGTCTTACTCAATGACATTCCAGGAGGCAACTAAAGGTGTGCATCATGTTGGTTTTACAACTTCTCTATCAGATGTACAATCCCTGATAACCCACACACATTTTTTAAAAGGGATGTTCAGATGCAATTTGATCACGTCATCTACGTCATTGATTCCCACCCTAGGAGCTGGGTGGGACTCTCTTAATTGATCTTTTTGGACATCCCTAATCTCTGCTTTGTTGAAATATTAAATAGTTTTACTTCTGCACACACAATATGAAAAGCTCAAAGGTGAAAACTCTGAACCTATAAACTTTTAACACCTGTGATGAAGTCACTCAAGAAGACAATCCTTAATTGTAAGAATATAGTCTTTTAGCATGTTGGGTGTGGCCAATAAGTCATTATAGGATCCTATTCAATATTGTCAATTACACAAGATCTTACTATGCTGTACGTCATTCAGGTGTGTAGCATAGTCCTTACTCAGGTCTGCTGATAATTGCCAGTGTTAGTGGCTAATATTTAAGATTTTGTGATTATAATGATAATGTATTCTATAACTTTTTATTCAGTATATGTGTGATAAAAAAACAGTGGCTCAAGTTATGTGCTGAGATATAGTTTTGAATTACTTTGCCTGACTATTTCTATTTTGGGGTTACTTTACACTTGAAATGTTTAACATCTGAACTATAGTAGTTACTTTTCAGCTTTATAAAATATAATGCATTACTGTAAAACTACTGTAAACTACCCGGCCACGCATAAAGCAATTAAAATGTGCTTCAGCAGCTACAGCATTCAAGGGTTGTTTCATTGTAAATGCATCAAAACAACTCAATCATATGATCATTTAACACTGACATAGGCACTTTAACTCAAATAAATTTTTGAAGGTAAGACTTTTACTTGTTGTGAAGTATTTATACTGTGTTCTAGCTATCTTTACATAATTAAATGATCTGAATACTTCCAACACTGATTGATGAGAGCAGTCTGAGTTTGAGTTAGTGCAGTAATGGACAAGCTGCTTACATGTACAGAATATATAGATAACAGCTGATAAGAAAATGTTAACATGGGCATAGAATACCAGAGTGTTAACACTTAAAAGACATTTGTGGCACCTGATTTATTGAAATGTGCAAATTTCTTAATGTTGTGCTCACTGGAAGCAATGGTAATTATGCTGGTCATGTGTTACAGCAGTGTTTTATATGTGGGTGTATGACGATATTACACTGACTCACCCTCTGGGAGTTGCACTAGCTGATTCCTCTCAACAGATAACAGCTGCAGGGTCGGGGCCCAAGATACACATCCTCTGCTCCGAGGTCTCAAGCGATGCATACGTCCACCTCTGACATATTGGCTTCTTGGGGCTCTCTCAATGCAGAGAGACAGGTGTGTGATACTGTTGTTTCCCAGCCATACACTCCTGAGGTTATGATGTGGCTGGCGCAGTGTAATAAAGTCCAGGAGGTTATGAGACAAATCTAGCTCAGTGACAGAGTCTTGGATGTGTTGTGGTACCAAAGAAAGACCAGAGGAGGAACAGTTCAACAAGGGAGCTCTCTGGCAGGTGCACAACTCTGGACAGGCAGGTATGGTAGAGGTGCAATGGAACCCAGAGGAGACAATGAGCAGCACAAGAGCCAAGAAGGGCACCTGTGCTACTGCCATCACTACCTATCCTGAGAATACACATAGATTATGAATGACAGGAAAGAACTTCACCCAAAAACATAAAATAAGACCCATTTTTACCATTAGGATTGGGTTGTATGCGAGACAGGTTACATGTACAATCATTTTTGAAATTACTAAATCTTATGCCAACAGACCAGATGCTAAATTTGTATCACTCTTCATCACATAGCAATTCACTAACATACAACAGCTTAAGCTTAAAATAAGTGTATCAAATAGCTAATTCATTAAAAACAGCAAACTGACCTGGGTATCAACTCTTTGCCACGCTGACAGGAAATCTTGTGACACCTTTTCACACTCACAGGGCTTTCAGGCTTTTAACTTTGGCTCTCGGGCAGTTTCTGATCAAAGTCTGAAGTGTGTTTTGCTGTGTCTTGCTTAACGTAAAACTCCCCAAGATGGAATTCTGTGATTCATTCAATCATTTACATGGCAAGTTAATATCTTACTGTCATTCCTTCACTTGTTATGTATCATAGATAACTACAATCCTGGAGGTTTATGATAAAGCCGTACCCTGCCTGCGCATTTTATTAGGTAATAAAACATCATAATGAGACACAATATTCTTTTATGGTTCTAAATAACCATGTAAACACAATGAAAACAAATCATAAGAAGTTTCACATTGCAGCAGTGTTTTAACATGTTTCTTTATTGAAACAAACAGCAATGAAATGTTGGACACATTTTTAAAATAAAGCTGATAGTCTTTTTTTCTTATTTCCATTTAGTTGATCAAAAACAACGTTCTCTCAAAACAGGCAACAAGCTTGTAATCCTTTGAAAACAGCTACTTCATGACATTTCTCAACATCAGTAATGTTATAAAACAGACAAGACAATCCAAACTAAATGAAAGTCAAATTTTATACTATATTGCACAAATTCAAACCACTCAGTGAAGGCTTAGACCCAAGTTGCTGTTGATTTAAACTTTCCTGACATTCATGAACATCAACATTTAAAGAGATTTGCATTAATCTGTAGCATAACTTAGTGCAAACACACTCGCTCTGTTTCTCCACACATTGCACTACTTCACTGTAAAAAAGCTTTTGCGACAAAATTTAAATGTTACATATATATTATGTTATATATCATCCCTTGTTAATCCATTGGCACGTGCATGATTGACAGTCCAAGATGTGCAGAAAGAGACCTACTCTGCTTTAGCATTACTGGATGGCTTAAAATGTATCTAATGTATAACGCTTTATCCAAAACTCTGTGCATTTCACCTGCAAATATTATAATCATATAGTGTTTCACACTTGTCAGTATATGTAGTAAGGAAAATATCAAACACAGCTGCCAGAAACAATGCACAGCAAATAAAATGACCCTCTACAGGGTTTGTATATAGATAATACTGGACGGTAAGGCAAAAACAATAAATACTGTAGCTGCAAAACACCACAAGAAGTGGGTAATCCACAGTATAATATTAAATATCGGAGTGTTAAGCTGATATGGTATTATGAACTTTATATTATGTTGGCAAATCTGCAGAACATTAAAAGAAAACAAGCACTTATAAGTATGTTAATATCTTTGGCCAAGTGGCAATGATCTGTAACACAAGTGCTATTTGGCAAGAAATACAGAATTTATCAGATGAGAACTGTAGAGGTATTATGTGTGAGCTATGAAGAATATTGTATGATTTGCAATAATACAATATCAAAATATGTCATTTTGTCTGACTTCAGTGGTGACAGATTGAAAGGAGATTCAGCAGATTCCAGTCCACTTCCCTAGTGAGCTCTTCTACATGGGTTATCTGATGTCTGGCAGCCCATGTTGGGATACTTCACCTGCACACGGAACAGAGTTCCATCTGCACACATGCAGAGCTTGTACCTCTCTAGACCTTCATTAAAATACTCATCTGCTGCAGAGTTAGGGATGCGTGTAGCGTTGAACATGACTGATCCATTCAGGACAATGCTGTTCTCCTGCAATGAGAAATTCTTTAGTTTTACATAGTATCCATGCAAAAGAAAAGTTTGAAGGTTTGAAATTTGAAGGTTTTTGTACCAAATTGAGAAAACACGCCTTCCTATGCTCATCCAACAGTGTCCCACACCAAACCCAGTGTCACAAATCACACATACTTACAGCCCTGAGCTCGATGCCTCCACCCACTTTGAACTCTACAGTCCGGCCCATGATATTGACACCCTCATTACCACGAATGATGGCCTTACTGTCCCCTTTGATGTTCAGGTCAGATGCTGCACTGCTAGTGATCTAAAATCAAGAGACAAAATGTGAGATTAGTCATATGCTTTATATAGTGTTTAGACTCCAATGTGTGCGTTCAGACTTTGTTTAAATGAAAAATCTCATTATTACAATGTGAAAGCAAATTTTTTACATTATTTTTTCCTCTTTTATTAAATATGCTTAACTAAAGTATTGATCTATATCTATGTTCAGGCTTTTATTGTGAACTGTACATCTAGGAGTGATTACAGCTTTGAGTCTTCTTGGGCCTGTATTAAGAAGCTTTGTACACCTGCTATTCTTTCAGATCCTCTCAGGCTTTGTCAGATTGGCTCAGGAGCACTGGTGAACCTGGCCCCTCAAAAGCCTTCAGATACTTACTCTAAGGCTGCTGCAGAATGATCTGAGCTGAGTATGTCTTGTCCCTGGCTCTCAACATCCTACATATTAAATAAATGGCACTCAAATGTGTTCCTGTGGACTTTCAGTGTGTTTTAAGTTAATTTGCAAAAATAAAAATAAAAACCTGTACTTTCATTTTACTGTAATGAATTATTGTACATAGAATGATAGTAAAACTGATTCTCTATATCTATTTCAAATGTTTGTATAACACAACAAAATATGTTAAATGTGGTCTGAATACTTTCTGGAGAGATGCTGCTTTGTGCCCCGGTTGTGAAACACTGACACAATTAATGAATACCTTTTGTAACAGGCATCAGACATATAAGCGACATACACACCCTTTCTGTGGAAGCCTTTTTAACACTGAGGACTTTGACTCCTTTGGGCAGATGGAACTCATGGTTTTCAAAGTCGGTGCTGAAAAATGTGCTCTGTGTGCGAGGGTCAGTGAAGGATATGCCAACATCACTGACGACTGAGGTCTTATCCTTTTCTACACTCAGCTTAGTCGTGCCTTGCTGGAACACAACCTGGATTGAGACAAATGAAATAAAAGAGAACAGTTTAAAGAGTGTGAATTATCCATACCATGTGTCATTTTCCATGTTTTTAAAAAATGCTCAGTGTCTTCTATAAGGATTCTCACTGGTTGGTTGTTGCCAACAAGGACCAGGTCCTGGTCCTTACGACCTCCTACTGTGCTCGTGTGCAGTGGGTGAACAATGCCCATGTCCGCCTTCTGCTTGAAGCGCAGCAGGCCGGTCTCGTGGAACTCCATACTGTCACAGCCATTCGGACCGATGCGGATCACTGTCCATATTACCAGTGTGATCTGAAGGAAAGTGTATACAGATTTTGAAAGACCATGATTCACAATGAATGAAACAACACATTGTGAGCATTCTTTAACTCTTATCCTTTGGATTGACTCAGTACTCACAATAAGGTTTATTAAGGCGAGGAGGAAGAGGAGGACGATGATGCAAACAGCCATGTTTCCCTTCCGTCCTCTCAGCCCAGTCTTATGAAGACGTTCCTCTTCAATGGGTACATAGCCTGCTTTAAAGTTACTGTTGTGTTCTTTGTTGATACTGCGTCTTTCTATGGCCTTTTCTCTCATGGACTTCTTCACTGGCCCGTTGGAACTTTCCTGTAATGCAAAACAATCTCTTTTTTAAACCCAACAAGACTACTTAAACACTGAGCCATAATACAAATGACTAAAATACATCCTGGATTTGATCTTTTAAAATCTTACTTGAATGCATTCACCTCAAAATTACAATTATTTTACACATAGGGGTAATATATAATAATGTTTTCCTCGCTCAGTTTAGTAAAACTGTGTTTCTCTATGTGAGCTTATTATTAACTGGTCAGAGATGACCAATTATGACATGACAAACGTCAGCTTTTAGTTTCTTGTTATTTTGGATGTCTCTTGTGCTCTGCGCTGGTATGCACCTCAGTTAAAAGCCCCGCGCCTGCCTGTCTGTGTGGCCATAACTAAAAATAAACTGTACTCATTTTAGCCGCTACCTGGAAATAAACTCCAATGTTTTAATATCATGCAGCTTATATGATCGTTATATAAGCAAATGACTTCGTTGTCAAACAATAGAGCTACTAAAATAACAGCTTTTTTATGTCCATCTAACGCTGCCTGTTAGAAATAACAAAGCGAAGGCCAGATTTAATACACTGACATTAAGGACCGAGAAAAGCCAAGTACGTTTATATAATATATTGTATTATATATTACGTTACTCGAAAAATAACTATATCAATACCCTCTAAAAAACACTAGCGCAGAAATGGAGAAAATGCAGCAATAACAACAAATATTGGATATAACGGACCTGCTCAGACGCCATGTTGACCCTCCCTCTCCTGCTAGCGGAGTGACAGGGAGCATACCATTTTTCACATAGGTGGAACACTGGTTATATGGTAATTATTGACTTTTAATGACTTAACAGTGAATGAAATATTATTTTAATACAAACCTGGAGAAGAAATGTAAGGTATTTTTATTTGAAACGAGCTCATTTGAGTCTAGTAAGGGACGTTTTCTATGATAATAAAAGATGGTGCAGTCCAAGCCAACCAGCCAATGACAGAAGGATCCAAAAATAGAAAAACCATAGACTGTATGAGAAAAACATACCCATTCATACTTTCCATGGACTCTTATACTCCTAATTATTGTTTAACAGTAAAGTCTAAAAAGTGTTTGATGGAGAAAAAAAAAGATCACAACCAAAATTAAGCAAAAGCGAATAGTTTCCCAGCTGGCTCAGAGTTACAACAGCTTTTTAGTAAACACCAACCTGTATAATTATACACTTCTCCAACACATTTTCTGTAGTTTATGTGTATATCAATAATCTTTTGCAAACAAATAAAAATCAAATAACATTTTCTATTATATTATCTCTCATTTCTATTATATAAATCAGATAGACAGTGAGCGGATTTAAATGTTACAAATAGTCATGTAGCAATAAATAATGTAGTATCATTATTATTATTATTATTATTATTATTATTATTATTATTATTATTATTATTATTATTATTATCATTAGTGCTATTAGTAGTAGGCTATTAAATATCAATCAATCAATTAAACTTTATTTGTTTAGCTCCTTTCATAAAGGTTATGGCAAGTCAAAGTGCTTCATAGATGACTGACATGCCAATAATAAGACAGAACAACATAATTCAACTTCTGATCATTTTTGTCCACATCAATAAATAGAAACAGATTGCCAAAACTCTGCTTTCCAAGTTCCAAACTCTGTGTCTCTGCAGGTTGAATTTAAAAATGTGAACCAAAAAAATATGTACACACGGGCTTTCAGTATTTTCAGGTAAGTAGGTCTACATTTTATTTGAAGTCTAAAATGACTCCCAATGAATGGACTTTGGGGGGAGACACAATTTGAGACTAATGCAAATGAGAAACCTAAAAATGATTAAAATGAATAAAATAAAATAAAATAGATCAAATAAAAAAAAAACTATGCTAATAACTGGACATTAATACAGATGTGTGTGTATGCTGTCAACAGTCAAAAACAATACAATGCTTTATGAGGACACATCATCAGTGTGTGTTAATCATAGTTATAGGTACTTAGGTGTTAATGAGCTACAGGCTTTGGTGTCGTTTGACAGTATGACATTACATTACAACCTGCAGTGAGTGGTGCTCTCCCTTATTTTAAACACTGAGCGGTCTAGTTGTCGGCTCGTCTCCTCACTTGGTTGCCACAACTGAAGCGCTGCTTGGCATCTGCGTCGTAGGTGGAGAAAGCTGCCAGGACAGGAAGTTTTACTCCCTTTACAGATTAAACCTTCCGGCTGTTGTCCTCCACTGGGTCATTTAAAACCTCAGAGGATTAAGCAGTTATTACGGAGGGACATGGCCGACACTTTAAGGAGACTGGCTAAAACATCTTCATTCAGCGTGTTACAAGACAAGCTGGAGAGCTGGCACGAAGACTATCATGTAAGTTCATCAATAAGTAATGATGACCGACCTAAATCTGACCAAACCACTTCATCACTGCCATGTTCCACGATGCTATCTCTTTAGTTAGCCACTGTTTAAAAGTTACATTTGCATACACTTAAAATGTAATTTTTAGTCAAATATTTTCAAACAAAATGACCACTCAGAATTATAAATTGCTGTTTACTCCTGTGGAATGGCGACTTTTTATTACTAGCTCTCATAAAAAGGAGAATTTTCGACCAATTATTATGTTTTATTATTGTTATAAATATGGATAACGTTATTGAAATGGCTGAAATAATTTAAAACATTACAGTAAAGGAATGCACTCGTTTAGCTAGGTACTGGATTTCCTGGTAGAGTTTGGTTGCCATGGACGCCAGTCGCCATGGCTACGGTTGAACTAGTTCAGAGATCTTTTACTTCACTGTAGAAGATTCCATGCTGTGAAAGTCTCTGCCGGCTGGGTGGAACTGCTTTGTGTAAACTTCAAAAATACTCGGCTAATTGTTTGTTGTGCCATAAATGCAAACAACAGTCACTCTGTGCCGTTGTGTTGTAGCGTGTTGCTTTAAAAACCGGGACTGTCCAGAGACGGTAGTGAACTGTTTTTAATGGAGGTTGACGGCAGGCAGGAGTGATACCTCTTGATCTCTTTAGATACTCTTTGACTCTTCCTTTGGTTTATCCTCACCTGTCTTCAACAGACATTACCACAACAAGATTATATCTTATAATGACCAAAAATATATAGCCTACAACACACATACATCCTAACTGATACAACAGGTATCATTTTATGATTTTTATAAAATGTTTTTTCAAGTGTAGTCTAGTCTACTCTAAAATACAAACACTAGAAAGCCAATTGCAGCCTTAAAATTTAAATGCCATGTTTATCTGACAAAGAGGCAACCATTCATCAATAAATTAGTCCCATCAATTGCAAAGAAGGAGGGGGATCTCCTCTTATGTAATACTAAAAACATTTTCCTGTTTTGGGGCTTTTTAAATTGAGGTGTATAATGAAAACAAACAAACAAAAACAAACAAAAAAGTTACACAGCAAGAATTTGTCTTGTCCGTTGAGCTACTTTTGTCATGGGTACCCCTTCAGGTGATTTCCTGTGACCAGAATCTGAACAGATGTTGTGATCTGATAGAATTAACTGCTGCGATCCAGGGCCAGCTGTTTTCCATCCTTAACCTCACAGCTGCTGAAGGTAAACTTTTAATTTAAAGTGTAAGACACTGTTTTATTTAACAAAGCGCCAAACAGATCATGAACTTTTCAACATGTACTCTGTATTAATCTGTCCCTATAAAACAGGTGGACACTATGCTGGGGTGGACACTCTCAAAATGCGCCTGCTGCCGTGGCTGGGAACCTGTTTCTCAATGGCGAGGTCCTCTGTCACTGAAAACACCAGTTTACAACTCATCCAGGTGACATCACAGAATACACAATGCATCAGACTAATTTTATGTAACACTACTTCCTCGACATAAAATTACTTTAAAACAGTTAAAAACAATTCAAATCATGTTCATTAATTATGGCCATCTACTGTTGGTGTTACTGTGACATTTCTGTGTCATTTGTTATGATCAGGATTCAGCAGAAAAGGACAGGAGGATCAGGGAGCTCTCTTCATCCCATGACAATGAAATACAGAAGATAGAAACTCAGCTGTGCTCTACTCGCCTGCAGTTGGACTCCGTCAGAGCCGAGTGAGTCTCACAAATATAATACAGCATGTGTTGGCTAACAGAACCACAAACAGTTTACACACAGCTGTTAAATTATAATGGTATGATAAGCAGTTCTGCTTTTAGATACTTCTCACGCAGAGGTTCATTACATCACTCACAATCACATGACAGCTATGTTACTGGAGATTTAATAAATGCAGCACATTTTATTTTGGAATGAAGCAAACTATCATAAATCAGCCAGTTTCCTGACTCGGGTCTTGTTTTATGTGGTTTGGATCAGCTGAAAAATTATATGGTAAAGCTACAACTCCACAAGCAACATGATGGATATGAGCGTTTTTTGCACATTGTTTTCCCTTCGTTGTCTAAATTATACGTTCTGAAATACATAAAACATACAATTCAATTTTGGGAGGTTTTTTTTTTTTTTTTACAGATTGGAAGACGCTCAGAAGGAGCTGGATGAGACAAAGAGCAAGTCGGCAACCACTCTGCTGGCCACCGAAGACGAAATATTAGAATTGAAATCAGAGTGGGTGATACAGCCAAACATTATATTAGCTGCAATATACAGTATGGAATTCTGTGTTAATGCAAGGTGTGTGTGGGTTTGGGTTTTTTTTCAGTTTGCGATCTGCACATGAACAGTTGGAGATTTATAAGAGGAAGCTGGATGCTCTGGATGATTATGAGCGGCAGGTTCACCTCCTGAGAGATGAAGTGTCATATCTGAACACAGAGAAGGCCATGCTGCAGGAGAGGTGCTCACATGTACCAAACACACACACACACACACACACACAGATACTTTACATCCACACCCAGCACAATCTCTCAAATTATTTCTATGGCTTTATGTGTTCTTTCATTCCTTCTCTCTCAGGTTGGTGAGAAGTCGTTCTCCGAGCCCATTGCCGAGACTCAGCCGCTCAACCAGCCCCATCAGGAGTGAGTCTCCCACCAGAGCCCAGCTCACCAGCTCCTCCCGCCACGCACGCCTGGTGTCACGCTTCAGTGACCTGTATGCTGTGGAGCGTCTGGAGGCCCAGTCCGTGCTTCGACGTTACATTGATGACCTAGAGATGGTCCAGAAAATAATCTTCATCGCTGTCGTGGTAGGACTGTTATAATTTTTCAAAGATAAACAGAAGAGTTGAATTAGATTAGAGTTGCGCATCATTGGCATATGGAGCAGTTGGATGACAATTTGTCTTATGCTTTTTTTATATGTTATCACATCTCAGGAATCCTTTAAAACAGCAAAACTGGCTTATCGTCAGTTCAAGCTGCGTGTGAGAAAGACATTGTCTTCATCCCACTTTGGGCCAGAAAGCCTGGAGGATGCAGCTGTGGACTACATCGTCAGAAACCTGGACCTCTATGATGTACAGGCCAGTGTCAATGTAGGAAAGAATTCTTCTGCTACATTTGTGAAAGTTACTGTAGTTTAACACTTAGTGCTGAAAAAGGCAGCGTATCTGATGTGTGTTTGGTCTCCTCAGGATGTGATCAACGCAATGAATGTGAACCCTCGGATCTCCTTCCCACCAGAGGTGGACTTTGCCCTCATCAGTGCCTTGATCAGGGAGACATGCAGGATGGTCTTCGCCATGCAGACACTGGACCCCCCTCTTGACTTGGCCTTTGCCAGTGATGGAGAACTTTACAACGACAGCAAGTCAGTCCTATGTGCAGCACTTGTGTCAAAATCCTGAGTTGGGGTTGCACAAAGTTTGTTCTCTTACAGGAATTTCATGAAAAGTAAATCTACTGCTGAACCATTCAGTCAGTTTGTGATACACATAAATTATAGACTGTCTGAATTAACTCCTGTTACCTGCTGCATTTTCAAATAATCAATGTAAAACAGTGCGTTATGAACTGCTACTTATAACTTAGGTTACGTGCTGTTCCTACCAGTGGAGGTCGCCCTAAACACACAGATGGCACCCACAGAGACTGACTGCTCTCTCTCACTGTTCTGCCATCCCTCTTTGCTTAACAGGTATCGGCGTAGCTATGACTCTGAGTTCACTGCTCCTCTGGTGATGTACCATGTGTGGCCAACATTGGTAGAAGGACATACTATATTAGTGAAGGGCGAGGCTGTCACAAGAAGAGGAGCTCCGGTACTGACTTTATACTACTTTAAAATAGTTGCTGTAGAGAATAATGTAAAGAGTATGGATGTAGCTGGAGAGGCTCATGTGTTTATTGATGTTGTGTCTGTTTGTGCAGTGGAGTAGACGTCGTAGCAGGAGCAGGAGTGTCAGCCCTGTGCGTGCTCGCTCTCTCAGCCCATCTCGCAGCCTTGTAAGTCCCTATAAAATTTGACAATCCCACCAACCACATAGAAATAACGGCACACTTTGTGAGCTTTGGTCACAAAAGGGAATGCATCCTTTTGCTCTGTTCAGCATTTCTCAACTACTCATGAAATTCAGCAATATTTTAAATTCATACTTATCACTCTTTCCACTAAATAACATGCACACCCATGGCCCTCAGGGTATGTATTTCAAAAATTCTGCCTAGTTTTGACGTACTCCAAAGTTGTAAATATCTCAACAGCATCATCTTTTCTAACAGCTCTCTCCTCTGATTCATGCTTTCAGCGATTTAACAGCAAAAGAAGTCTGTCTCCTCAGCGTCTCACAGCCAGTCGCCTGTGACCTCTGGACACAAATCTACATCTGTACTTGATGTCAGGGAAATGAAATGTGAGGTATTTTCAGATGTGTATGCTTCCACCAAATAAAACAATGAAATCCTTCGATACTGTACTATCCAAAGGCTGTTCAGAGTTTACACTGTTGGAGGGCAGTTTAATGGGACATTGACAGTAAGGAGAGTAGAGTGATACAGTCAGAATATTACAGATGGAGCAAAATAGTCTGGCAGCTAACTAAATAGATATCTTAGTTTTCCATATTAACTCTGTGACTAGGTTTTTGATAGATTATGCTCACAGTATTTTAGTGATCATCAGAAACTTTTAGTAGATTTTCCAGGTGAAAACTTGACCGACGCAGTAGCACTTTCTCAGTTCGACTGGTAAGTAAACAACTATATATGTAGAAACCTATTCAACCTTTACTCCTCTTTACTTTTTTACCAAATGTCAATGTAGCAGAATCCTAATGAATCCTTTGTCAGCATGCTGTGGGAGATATGGTGCTAAAGAACTGTGCTAACATGAACTCCTCCAGTACTTGAGTAACTGATATTGGTCATTGTGATTTTTAGTTACAGTGGTTGCTGTCTTTGTCTCTTAATTATTTTGTTGGTGCTGTTGTTTTATATTCTGGGAACTGTATCGAGACAAAGTGAGACATACTGAGTTTTAAGAACATTTATTGAAAACATAGTAGCCTTATATAGTTTTTAAGGATGAAAGATTGGTTTTAAATTAGATTTTTTTTCAGCAGTAGTGTGTGTTATTGTGTATAGAAATAGGGCTAGTAACTAATCATTTTGCAGCAATGTCAGTTTGACATTGCATTGTTTTCATTGTATTTCCTCATTTAAAACTTGTGTACTGTATATCACCACTTATATGATTATATCTGATACTACTGTACTTAATTTGCCTTTTAATGACTTGAACTAACAGAATATAGTAAATATTGAGCGCACATTTTTGTTGATTCACCATGATTTGAATTGCGGTTTTTGATAAATATGAACTTTGACTGTGCCTTTTATGAGAGTTTTTTTTTTTTTAGAATAAATGACAAAATTGTGATTTCCTGCAGTTCTTGTCCTCTTCAGGGCTTTTGTCAATGATTCTTTGTTTTCAGTTTTTTGTTGAGCAAAGTAACAACACTTTTTAATACCTTTAAACACTGTTCAGAATGACTGCTTAACTGATCAAACAATTAAGCGGTGGATATCTATCAATTTAGTTTATAGTCTAAATTAGAATAAGAACTGAATGCAACTAGTTATAAAGTTGCAGAAAACATCTATTTTAATCATGAAAGCTCCTCTCTCAAATATATTAGGCTGTCAAAGGACTGCTTTGTAGTTATTTGTTTCCAGAATAGGCTCAATAATTCCCCCAATTTACATTTCCAGGCTTCCCAGTCTTACCACTACCCTATTTCAACAATAGAGGGTGCTGCTACTCTATCATCTATCGTGAATCCAGGGGGTGAAACAGCACAGTTTCTCAACTACTTAAGTTTCTGCAAATAAAGTTCAGACTTTGGCTTTCTTGGAAGTCAGAAGTGATTACCCTTGTGCACAAGTGTATATGTGGCCATGACCTTGAGGAGAAATTTAAAATCAAACATGAACACAACAGCCAAGAAAGTTTTTGTTACTCTGTGTGTATATGCATGTGTAGGCATGTGTGTGAGTGTCTGTGGGTGGGCGTGCTTGGATGCATGTATGCAAGTGCAACATTTCATATTCACATTCACATGTGGATGGGGTCCTCAAGGGGATCCCAGTAGCAACATCCCAGTCGCAAAATTGCAATCAGAGCCATCTAATTAGGCCCCCTTCTCTCTAGGTCTTGCCTAGTTTTTTGCACCAGCGTAACCAATTAAATCATCTGCTCTTTAAAGCATATCTACAATTCGGCTCTGTGGAGCAGAAACTGAGCTGCAGCAGGCCAAAAGTCTTAACAGGTTCACTCACTGACCATTGCTGGATGGCAATTTACTAATGTCCAAGTTAACATCCGTCCATTCATAAAAAGAAAAACTCTTTTGTTCTCTTACATAGTTGGAAATGATATTAATCCACTTTGCCCAGCGGAATATATACACTGAGGAAGGAGTATATGATGGGTTTGTTGATGCTGACCCAAATCAGAGGATGCAAGAAGAACAAAACATCTTCAAATACTAAGAATGGCATATATATCACATAATATCATATTATGGTTCCACCCACAAAGAGAGCAAAAATATGTGTTGTGGTTATAGTATCATTCCAGTATAAACATGAATCCCATGCTATTTTTTTCTATGCCATTTCCCTAGAGGCAGTCATCAAAATTCACATGCATCCTCACAACAACACAACATATTCTTTGTTAACCCTTGCATTGGTGAATCTGTGAGAGCTAGAGAATATGTATGGAAAAATGATGTGTAGAATATGCAAAGACCCATGTCATGGAAACTTCCGCCATGCCTCCTCATCCCATTCCCACACAATGAGAGTCTTGTCTGATCTCTAGTGGTTCGGAGAGGTCCTGGCTCCTGGGACACAGGCCAGGTCTTGCTACCACGATGTAAGTGGGTGGGAGCCTGTAGACTGTGTGTCAGCTCAGTTGTCATTCTGTGAGCCTTTGAGGGGTGGGGGTTTGCTGTGGTCAGCTATGGTGTCATGGGCAGTGTGATCACAGACTGCGGATGGATGGAGATGAGAGAGGTTCGAAAATGGTCCTGCTCCCTATAAAGCATCAAATCTGCTTTCACTTGTGATGCGCACAGACAGAAAAAGCATTTGTCAGCAGCCACACTAACATTTATTTTCTTTCTGCTGCATGACTGAAGCTAAGCAGGTGTGGGTTTGGCTAGTAGCTGGATGGGAGACATCCTGGGAAAAACTAAGTTGTTGCTGGAAGTGGTGTGGGTGAGCCAGTAAGGGTCAGTCTTCCTTCTTTTCCTAATAAAAAATCCCAATGCCCCAGTGCAGTGACGGGGACACTGTGCTGTGATGCCGTCCCTCAGATGAGACATTAGCCTAAGGTCCTGACTCACTGTGGTCATTTAAGATCCCATAGCGCTTACTGGCTCTCTCCATCTGGCCATCTAATCATCCCCCAGTGTAATTGGCTCAGTGATTTGCTCCCTCAACACCTCAAGATGATGTTTGGTGGGTGTTCTGGAACAAAATTGGTGCTGCACATTGGTTGGGGTTGAGGTTGAGTTTCCCCTCTTCACTGTGAAACACTTTTAGTATCAAGATAAAGCCCTATACATGTATTATCATTATTATTAGGGCCCGAGCGCTGACCAGCGCGAAGCCCTATTGTTTTTGCCATGATTATTATTCATTTTTTTTTTTTTCTGACAAAGTGACGGCCTTTTTGACCCCCTGAACGTGCCTTAAAAGTCACCAAAGTTTGCACGCAAGCCAGACCCGGCGAAAAATTTTATATTTTATGGTCTATATAAATGGGCGTGCCATAATGGCTCTCTAGCGCCCCCTACAAAATCAAGAAAATCGAGCCCCTCGCCACAGATTGACATAGAGAAACGAAACTTGGTACACATGTTCATCATGTCAAGACGCACCAAAAAGTCTCTTGGACACATACTCTAACACCAACAGGAAGTCGGCCATTTTGAATCGAAATATTGATTTTAATGCTGAATCTGGCATCATATTTGAGCGAACTTGTCCTAGAGATTTCATCCCATCCACTTGAAATTCACACAGAGTCATCTTGAGACATTGGAGAAGAAAAGTTATCAAAAGCTTTTTTGTCCGTCATTCCTGGTTGCCGTGGTGACGCGGCGAATTTCGATGCTTCGCCATGAAATTTCAAACCCTCATAACTTGACTCCACATGGTCTGAGCTTTCCCAAATTTGAGATGCTTGTTCAGTGTCCCGGTCTGAACACATGTACAGTCTCATATTTAGTGACAGTCATAGCGCCACCTACTGGCAACAGGAAGTCACTTGCGTCATTTGTTCATTAATTACTCCCATAATCTTAAGTATTTCCACCTGAAATTCACTCAGCTGAGACATAAGACCTTGGTGATGCTACATTCTGCAACTCATGACCCATCATCAAATACTGTTGCCATGACAACGCATTCAACGCCATGAAAATACGATTACACTTTTCAGAGGCAAAGGATGCCTCCACGGTAACGAAACTCAACACACACGTCTGGAGTGGGGTCATTTAACATCCTATATACTTCAATAGGATGGGCGTTGCTAAACGGCTCAATAGCGCCCCCTTGAATATTTCAAAATTGAACCCCAGCCTTCCCGATTGACATAGAAGAATGAAATTCGGTAGGTTTATGTATCATCTCCAGACGCACAAAAACGCCATTTAGACCCATACCCTAAGTCCAACAGGAAGTCGGCCATCTTGGCTCAATGCTCAATTTTGGTGAGTGTTTTGGTCATTTCCACGCATCATACTTGAACGAACTAGTCCTAGGGATTTCATCCCATCCTCTTCAAATTCACACAGAATCATCTTGAGACATTGGAGATGAAAAGTTATCAAAAGCTTTTTCGTCCGTCATTCCTGGTTGCCATGGTGACATGGCGAATTTCGATGTCTCGCCATGAAATTTCAAACCCTCATAACTTGACTCCACATGGTCTGAGCTTTTCCAAATTTAATATGCTTGTTCAGCGTCCTGGTCTGAACACATGTACAGTCTCATATTTAGTGACAGTCATAGCGCCACCTACTGGCAACAGGAAGTCACTTGCTTCAGTCGTTCACTAATTACTCCCATAATCTTAAGTATTTATACCTGAAATTAACTCAGCTGAGACATAACACCAGTTATCAAAAGCTTTTTTATGACTTCTTCCTGTTGGGCGTGGCTGTGCAGACAATTTCGATGCTTCGCCATTAGGCAGGAAGTCCTTATAACTCCTACAGACATTGTCCTGTCTACACCAAATTCATCATGCATGTAGAGGGTCCCGCCCTGAACACATCTATGCATCAATACTGTGTCAAATACACAGCGCTACCTACTGGACACAGGAAGTCAGCCTCATATGACAAACATTATCCGATTTACATGAAATTTACAGGGTGTGTTCTCCACATCACACACTGCAACATGACATGTAATTGGTGGGTGATCTCTAGCGCCACCTAGTGGACACATGCAATGTGACTTAGCCCCATCACACAGTGTTCATTACAAGCCCCGGTGCCAAGACTTCTACGTGCCCGCTGTGTCTGCCATGTGACTGCAGTATGCACCGACATGCGCGTACAAGGCGGTGCATGGGGCGCGAGGGCCCGTTCATCACTGCTTGCAGTTTTAATTACAGTTGTTATTAAGCTTTCACATGTAGATTTAGTCATCTTTTGGTGAAAGCTTAATCCGTGGCCTCACTAGAGAGACAGTAGTAGTTGGAGCTCACCCTTAACAGAACTCAAAGCTGCAAATCCAGCTAAAGTTTCCAGTTTGGTGGCAGAAGCCTGACTCAACGCTCCTGGAGCGTGTGATGTTTCCTGTGGCTGTTCTTAATGTGCTCCATTCTGGCAAGAGTTGAGTTTCTTGAGCTTAAGCATGATGAGTGCTCGCCCTGATCCCACAGCTAGACCAGAGGGGAAAATATTAATGGGGCTGTATATCACAGCACATCATGACATGGTTATGGTTGACCAGACTACAGTGTGTAAATCAAAGACGATATCAAAATAGACAGAGAAGGAATGGAGAAAATCAAGGCAGTGGACGCCAAAATGCTGATGGGTCAAGACAAGTTGGAAAACAGCTAATTGTTTTTGCAAACAACATAAACATCAGCAGGGGTGTGTCGATCTGATGGAGTCACCCTTCAGCAGAGGAGTCAATGAGCCACTTCAGGTCAACAAAGCCTCTGTATCTTTGAGAGGCAGTGCTGTCTGTGGCCCAGAGAGGCTGTTAAACACATCTGGAACGGAGCAGGATGCAGGTTTGCACAGGAGGACCTCACAATTTATGACAAGAGGGACAAAACAGAGGCAGAGAGAGAGACAGAGCACTCATGACCGTAGCTGTACACATCAGTGCGATGTTGTGGGTGAATAATTGTTAAGTGCACCACATGGACAACCCAACCCCACCCTCCTTGGGCGATTCCTTGGCACTACTGAGCATGTGAGGTCATAGTGAGGGCTGGCTGCAGGCATCAGCCTGATGGATACTAAGGAGCAAACAGGCGTGACAACTGATCCTCTCAGTTCCAGTGAGATCAGACATCTAGTGACCAAATACTCTGCCAGAGATACCACGGATAATACTTCCTTCCTTTCTCTATGATGACTATCATTTCAAATAAAGAAAAACGACTTCCAATTTGGACACTCTATTTCCCAATGCGAACATTTATCCAGGCTTATTCCTCTTCCTGCTCTGTCATCCATTGCACATCTGGGCTATCATAAGAAATGCACGATTAAGAATATTTGGAAGCCGAATAATTTTGCTTGCTCTCTTCAAAATAGTCACTTTCTCACAAAGGTTGACACCTGCGTTGGTGAACTTGTGATTTCCTGACATTAAAGCAGACACTGGGGAACATGAAATGTACCTTTAATCTTCATTGAGACGTGTCTAGTGTAGCTTTGTTCAAAATGTAATATTTTCCTCATGAAATCAGCATGGGTGCTCTCTTACAAGCACCAGACCAGGCCTGGTAATCATGTGCCCTGCTTTTCATGAGCTTGAAAGAACAGCAACACAAAAGCAGGACCCAGAGAGATGGCTTATGATTTTCCACAGAACAGTTTTTAACACATCATTAAAACCTCTGAGGCTGTCATGACCTTTTCTCTTTCTTGAGGACTGCAGAGATCAACTAGATGTCAATGGGTTTTGAATGGTTTTGCTAGGCTTGGCATGGAGAAATCTATTTACATTTGAGAGGGAATAACCTCTTAACTGCTAAGAAGAGATGTCAAACTGTACCTTAATTACATGCTTTGGCTTTGTCTGGAGGGTGAGCTGTCGTTAACTTAACCTGCTTCTATAAAATTGGTCTTGTCCTCAAAAGGGAGCCCTGCCTGGATGCTGGAATGCTCCGTATAAAAACACATCTGGATGATGTGATTAATGTGTATAACAGCCATCCATTTACATTACAGAGGAGCACTGGCAGGGTAGAGGGCCGTTGATGCAGGTGTGAGTTTCGAATGTTACTGCTCTGCCGGGACTTGTTACACATAGCCTGGATTTGATACTCTCACGGAAACAGGCGATCAAACCTGGCGCCAATCTTGTGTCCGAGCACCCCCACCCTAAACAGGGGTGGAAGAAAGGAACATTAAAGGGAGAGAAAAAGGCAAAGAGAAAGAAAAAAATGAGAGAAAGAAATATCTGGTGGATGTGAGAGCTGGAATAACATCGGCCTCACAGAGAACAAGAACAACTACTAGATATGTGGAAACTTTTTTGTGGCTGTAGTGGTTTGACCTCCGGGGTTACAGAGTATTTTCAGCTTCACTTGAACTGACACACCACCATGTCTTTGGATCAGTCTGTCTCTGTCTTTTGTCTATTTCTGTATATCCCAGATGTGAGAAGGTGAAACTGGCACTGGGTAAAAGCAAACAAAAATGTTGTGCAAACACTTTTTTCTAAGAAACACATAACAGGCTGAACATTGTTACAACACCACAATACAACATCAATAAGATGCATTTTGATTGATGAATATGTTTTTTGTTTGTGTGTAACTTTGGATGATCAAATATTAGAAGGGAGCTGGTTTGGATATCACTTTTCAACCTCAGAACTAACAGATTTGTGTTTCTTGTGAGCTGTCTTGCAGTAATTGACTAAAACTCACCACTAGATGGCAGCTCAACACAATAATGGATTTTTTTCTGGCCAAGTTACTCTCAGTGAAACACAGCTTTCAGTGAGCATGCCTTTGTGCTTATTACTTGCTAATTGTCCTAGTGGGACAAACACTTTCCAGCTGATCTCCTGTGATATATGCATGTGCCTGCCCAGGGCCCCTCAACCAACACAGAGCTGTTCATTATTTGTGACCTACCGGATGCCCATGGTCAGTCCCCAAAAAGGGCAGAGAAATAAATATTACTTCTATGATGTGGAGGTAAAACACAGAACAGATAGGGGGAGTATGACTGGACACGCCTCCTGATCAAGACAAAAATCATGGTTACTGGCTATGACTCGCTGACTAAGGGCCTAAACTGATTTGGTGGGGTGAAAAAAGGAATGAAAAGTGTTCCGGGTGGTCATTTAAGGAAGATAATTTAGTTAGAAATGCTCTTCCTGTGTGTAACGAAAACAATGAACACAGTATAAGGCCATAAAAGGTGAGGTATTTCCTGTCTCAAAATGTAAAATTCACATGCTTATTAGTGAGAGAATATTTCAACATGATGGGGGAGAACATTTGCAGCTTATTTGCTTAGCTGCAAGCACAGTCTCCTCTTTGTGTATCAGGTTGTTGCCAGTGTTTGCTTTAAAAACACCTGCACGAAAATAATTCAAATTTTTAGTCTCATTTCCGCACTGAACAAGGGCTGGAGGTCAACAAATGCAACAATGTGGAAGCAAGCTAACATGTCATGGCAGGATGGTCAGTAACAAATCTCAACAGGTGAACATTTTATGCAAAATATTGATTTTTGGAGTGATATATGCTCTCATCATTTTCATTAAAAGGCCTTTTCATGATCTGAAGGCTTTAGTGTCTCATTCAGTCAATATGATTTGCAATATTTTCACATGGCAACATATAAATGTGACATATGAGATGTATAAGTATGGTTAGTACAGTTTGTACAGTGTGAATAAGTCTGTAAGCATGACAGGAGGTTTCCTTCTAAATACCACAGATGTCAGCTCTGGAAAATGTACTGTAAAGAAGAGAATGTGGCTGCTGGGTTGTCAGAGAGAAAACAAAGAACAAATCATGAGTTGAACTGGCTGCAGTGTTTGCATTCACTTGCAATATGGACACATGGAAAGACAGAAGCACACCTGCACAGTTCTCAGACTGTAACCACTCATTCATTCAGCAATTCATCTATTGCACTGGAAGTATAGCAGGGTTCTCGTTCTACTCTTATACAGCAACAGTAATAGAGAACGGTTTAAAATTTGCTGTTAAAAAATTAGAAAATAATGTGTCTCTCAAAGTTACTGTATGGTCCTATTTCCCTAAGATGGTATTGGTTTATCTAGCTGCTGGCTTTATAAGGCCAGCACCCTGCATGTCTGACCTAAAACTCAAGTTAAACTATAAAAGTCTACTAAATTTCTCTGGAAGACTTTGTTTACAGTCTCAAAATGAAAAGGATAACTGTTTATTGATGTTTGCTCTGCTCCAGTTCTCTGTGGAGTATCTTCGATGGAATCTCAGATTTCACTGGTATCAGAAGGCGGGCTGCCACAAGAATAAGGATGGATAACAGAGTCTCGGCCAGCTTATTTTGAAGCTGACAATAAGACTAGAACACAATAATCCTCAGTTATAACATTATACACATTAAACATATTGGATTCTGAACTGAATTAAAGCAAATTAACAATCAAAACATGCTTTATTACACTGTTACACAGTGTATAACGCCTTCCTCTTATTCAACATGGTACACGAGCATCCCCAACTGGCTCTTGGGGCCACAAAGAAAACAGACCGGTTGGATGTCAGTCTGCTGCCGAGACTTGTACCAACACATAATCACTGAGGTGTCAGTTAGAGAACTAGTGACTAAGTTAGTGTGTAGGTAAGGAGAGCATCTGACTCTCACAGTGAGCTTATATAATAAATATAAATGTCCCACTTAGTGTGCTGCATGAAGCTGTGGTTCAGAACTGCTTTTGGATCAGTTTTATAATCAAACACATGCTGCATGTTGTTTTCTGGTCAAATCAAGTCTCTTATTGCCGGTCAGTTATATCTGCTTGGCATTAAATTGATGACCTATGATGCCATTATCCTATCATCACATATAGGTTTAATATCTAATGTGAAATATCTAATGGACTATGCAGAAAAGGGTCTCATAGTGATGCATTACAAGCTGGTTGTTTGTCCACACAGACTAACTGGAAGTCACTGAGCCATCTTCTCTCTGCAGACTTTGCCAGGGAATTTACATCAAACTTCTATGTTTATACAGCAGCAGGGTTTATTTTGGCCATTTCTGATCCAGCGACTACCAAAATAGCTGTGACTAAGGTCTCATGATTGCGTGGCATGGTTTTATTGGGCATAATATGATGAAAATAGATTCTTCTGTAAACACTCTTCATTTATGTGGAACTGATATGAGAATAAGGCTGAACAAGTGGATGCAGTATTTAAAGAACGCTGAATAAAACATTGCAGCTTCTAGTCCATGAAAATGTAAACTAGCTCATTAAAAAAACGGAACTATTAGAGCAATATTTGGTCTGCAAACATCCTCCGTCTAACCCTTAGCAGGAAGATTTCTCATCCTTTATTTTCCAGAAACGTCCTTGTACAAAAATAGACCTTGTGCTTTACAAAATTACACTTTGTGTCATTGTCTTTCAGTTTGATGCATTTCTTTTGCTTACGATTACAAAGAATTTTCCGGGAAGAGGCTGAAGGTTTCCTAAAATATGCTGATAACCAGGACACTAATTTTTTGCAACATATTGTGTGACTGAGTGTATGTGTGTGTGTGTGTGTGTGTGTGTGTGTGTATGTTGGGGTGTTCAGTTTATCCTTCAGCACAGCTCTCTGTAGGAGACAAAGTGTTTCTGAGAAGAGCCTGGGATTTTTTCAAAGAAACAGAATGAGAGGTCAGTATCAAGTCCAAGACCACCTGCGGTTTTCACTGTGACTTCACTTCTAACTCTAACAAGAAAGCACCACAAAAGACAAACATCCTCGGTTACCCCTTCATCTTGTTGTGCCTCCAATCGTACGCCACCGGAAAATCACACTGGGAAACCCTGTGATCCACACAATCTCACTCTAGTGTTGTAAAAATGATGATTATGAGACATGGTTGTGAACATTGTTAACCAACAAACAACATCTTTCCAATTTTAACATAATCAAAAATGTGTGGTTTGTGTAATGTATCTGTTAATCTAACATGCAGCAGGCTATTCCCCAATCAACGTACCGGTAGTCATGAATGTTCAGCTGATATGGGTGAGCTAATGATGCAGATGATTGTTATAATTATGTGTAATTAAAATAATTTGGGAATCAGGGTTGTCCTTTGTAGCTCTTATATGTACATGAACATTTTGTAATGATCCCTCAAATGTAGTTACTAATGGAGGCTCTGATATTTTACTGATTAACTTTACTGTAAAAAAAATTACATCAGTGCACTGAAACAGTACATTTCACTGGCTATTAAATAATTATAATCAACTATGAATAAAAACTACCAAAAAACATCTGTACGCATATATCAATTTATGTAAGTATAAGTAAATTACTTGAGTTGAGGGCCGATACCAATATATCTGTGATAGGCCAATAATATTGGTCAGGCTTTACATAACACTGATAATCAATTGACATGTGTGCGATACAGTACAGTATATACATAAATAAAATAAAGCATTTGTCAGGTAGAAAGTTTCATTTTTTCATGTGTTGTCTACTGTGTTATCTTATTGAATGCAGCCTCAAAAGGAGAGTAGCGAGAGTTGAAGGTGAAAAAGAGGAGAGAGAGGAGAAAAAAAAAGGTGGAAGATTGTGCCAGACTCTTGGCAGCTGCTGTATTCTTCCTCCTGGGGGATTATTCAAGGTTTCAGGGTGACTGAGAGGACACAAAGCTGATAGCTGTGAAGACAGACATGTCTAATTTTCAGTGAAAAGCAAATCAAACAGTTTCTTTCGGACTAAATGATCTACGAGACAGACTTGGATGCTGCAGTGGTGACAAATGGTTATGATAATGTTCTCTCCTCATGAGTGCAGCCTTAATGTTGTCTGGGTAATATCCTTGCTTTTCATAGAAATTGTGTCAGGATGCTCTCAAAGGATGGAAATACTATATGAGTTCCAAGCAGGTTTGGAGTATGGATTATATTCATATTAGAAAATTGACATAATAAAGTATACTCTAAATAATCAGCTTGTATATTTTGAGCAAAGCACACAGAGGAGCTGTATTAAAGCAGCTTTTTAAGCAACCAAGGAAAAAAAAATAATACAATCTTTGGAGAAACATTTTGTGAAATTGAATTGGCAATGACATTACAAACTTGCCGTCTGATTGACCTACATCTCCGCACAAATCATTTCCTGTTGGTAAAAATCAAGAATCTTTGTCACAGACTAACAGAAAGTCCCCTTGACATGGCTCAGTCACAGACAAAGCTGGAAAAATGTAACAATAGCAAAATAGAAATGGTAAAAATATCACAGTAACGTGATTTATTAAGGACAGAAATGGCTATGGCTATGAAGGACATCTTTTGGTTAATAAAGAGAGAAAGCAATTGTGTGTAAATGAATCATCCTTCTACTCAGGAAGCAGCAGAGAAATAAAAAAAACACTTCAGCAAGTTAGTTGATAGTCTTTTTTATTGAACAGAAGAAAAAAAAAACAAAAAAACAAAACTCAAAATGAGTGTGTTAGCCCCAATCCCAATGCCCCCCCCTCAAGGTCTAAACCCTGAGCCCTCAGACTGAACTGATGTCACCTGGTGTGGTACGAGGGGCTGCAAGTGCTACACATGATGTATATCTTCTTTTTTTATTTAAATGTTTCCAGATCTCCCATGGTAACTCCGAATTTAACATCACCATGCTATAACCCACTTATGGTTTTCACAACTTTGGAAGCAAACGTTTTATGAAATCTCCAGGTTCAACAGATTTGACATGTTTTCAGACATGGTGGAGGCCATGGAACTTCATTTTTCAGTGGATGGTGAGTCAATATACGGTCATTTTAGTATTTTTTTTCTCTTACTAATTTCATATGCCTGAGGACTTATAACGCACTTGGTGATTTGACAGTGGCAGAGCCCTAAGCCATTGCAGACTTAGCAGCAACACGCCTTAAAGTCCGTGAGCATGGACATTGGGATTGGGCTTTAGACTGTGGTTCTTCATGTTAAAGCATTGAAGCTCATCACTAATAAAGTGCACTTTCAGTTTACAGCCAAATGGAGAGTCAGATTCATCTCCTCCTTCCCTCCCACAAGCTCAATCAGATCCCACCTGGTGGAGCTCTCCTAGGTAGAACACTATCACAGTAAGATAAATTAGACCAAGTGCAACGACTGAACATCTCAGTGAGGGCGAGTGCATAAGTGTTTAATGGAAGATCAGCGCATTAAGAGTCTCTTTCTTCTCACACGGGTCTAAAATGTCTCCGACTAATCCTTCAACCGCTCCCTACCCTGGCTCAGTTAAACCCGACAAAGAACGGCAATAATATGACAGATGGTGATTCTGTATGATTCTCTGATTGATTATGTGATCGAGTGATTGTAAAATAGCACAGTATTTCTTAACAGGATTTCATTTATGATCAACGGTAAGCTAAAATCTTTGTGTGTGTGTGTTTTTTTTTGTTGTTTTTACATTTTCAAGATCTTCACTTTAAAAAAATATTTTCCTATTTCCAGAAGTGTTTTCTACATAATATATATGTACAGTTGTATCTTTACAAAGAAAATAATGTTCTGTTAAAGACATGTTGCAAGGTCAATATCGACTCCAGTTTGGCACATATTCCTCATGACTTCATCCAGTAACACACTCAATGGAAGAGACAGCAGAAACAAGTGCATTCAACATCCCGAGTTTCACTATTTTTACCTTAAAATCTGTCTTTCCTGTATAGACACAGACACTAAAGCTACCAGATTAATCCTAGTCCTACCTCTTATTTTGAAATGAGATGCGTTTGAAATGGTAATATCCTCTGATGTGCGGCAAATAGGAATGTCATTGAGATGAAAACAAGGCGTTTGATGTCTCACTATACAGGACATGGCAACAAACCCTGGGGAATAGGCCAAAGAGAAGATCATCTATGCGGGATATTGTATTAATTAACATTGAAACATGAATTTTACCTCTAGGGGAGCATGTCCTACATATGAAATACACAAGTCACATCATCAAAGTCAAGAGACAAATCAAGAAAAAAAAACAATGTTGTAGTTCAACAAAAGGAGTAATAATAAAAAGAAAAAGACAATATGCTATGTAAGGTTGCAAAAAGAGATGGATGACAGAACGTTGCAGCAAACATCCCAGCAGGTAAGTGGGCATCATGTGTGTTAAAAGGGGGGGGGGGGTATTATTTTGATCATGGGTACACAAATACACAGCACTGGGGGGAAAAAGATCAGCTGCTAAGAAACACATCTACTAACATTTAAATATACTGTATATCAAGTCTCATGGGGGTAATTCCACATTGAAGAACTCCCTCTGTTATTGCACTATTTTTTTCATTATTTCAATATTATTTTTTTAAATGTCAAATCGATAAATTAGGTAGTTGTGGGTTTAGTCTCACTTGCATCATGTTAATCTGTCTTATCTTTTCACATAACATGCGAACAACAAACTGATAAAACCAATTTTCTTTTTTTTTTTGTTGCAACCCTGCCATAGCTGTCCTATCAAGTCGTGTATTACATACACCATAAGAGCATAGACAGTAAGTCTTAACATACGCAGCTCTGAAATGAGCCTTATTACACACACAAACCTTCATTAACAAGCAGTCAGCATTACAAATAACAGTAATAAATATGTTAAGTTCAATAAATAGGTTTTTTTTTTTTAATATCATAAAAAATTATAAAGATTCAGCTGATCTGAATGGAGATTTATTTGATAGAGAAAGGTTTGCTGAAGTTAAAAACAGCAGTGTGTCCTTTCGTGTGTAGTGTTAAAGTACTGGGTCATATCTGGTTAGACAGGCAGCAGCTACAGATGACCTTCGTACTATCAGGAGTTAATCGTTTTAGGTAGTTTTCAGCGTGTGACTTCTCGCTAATTAATGCTAAGATATTGCTTCGAAACCATTAGAAATGCATGAAATCTATCTGTGCCTATTATACAGTGTTTGTCTCCAACTTCATTCGCTTCTCATGCATCCACCAGGGACATGAACATATCAAAGGACTGGACAGTGATGAGGGGGGGGGGAATAGCCCTAATGAAAGGAGAGGGGGGAGGGTGACAAATAAATGGAAGTAGACCTTATATACATATAAATGATATAGTACAATTTCTGACAAGCCAGACCCTTCACCCAGTCATGTTCCTGGTGGGGAATCACCTCTGCAGGTTTCTGCTACCAGTCTACACCAAAGGGAGCAGGGCTTGATGTGGAGGTACACTCCTTTCTTTTTGTTTCTGTCATGCTGTAGAGCATTTTTGCCTTTCTCTTAAAGTGCAGTCCAGATGCAGGTGACTAGAACATGAGAAGCAAATTATACAGAGAGAGAGAGAGAAAGACAGAGAGAGAGAGAGAGAGAGAAAGACAGATAGAGAGAGAGAGAGATGAGGAACAGGGAAACCCAGGGGCAGGCGCTGGAGTAGTAGAGGATTGGCACATACGTCAGGAGAGGTCTGACATGGAGGAGGAGGGGGAAGAGGAGGATGGGGGTGAAGGTGAGTCTGGATCTGTAAGGTAAAAAAAACAACAAAAACAAACAGGTCTCATCCTGTTTAGTCTCTTCCTGTGTCACTGATCCAGCTCCAGTCACTCCCTCGACTGGTAGAAGAGGATGTATCCCGACTCAGAGTTCTTAGAGATGTCCGAGGTAAGACCATAAAACTCCTCGATGGCCTGGGCGTCAATTTTCTGCACGACATAATGAGACACGGTGTGTGATGGCGCTGACAATACTAAATGTACAAACAGGTGAGTCAGGGAACAATCGAGCAAAAACACAAACAGGCAGAGAGTAGTGTGAGTGACGCACCTCCACTATGTCATCATCAAACAGCAGCCAGAACCCGTGACTCTTCACTATGGTGATGTAATGACCTCTGTTAGGGCCGCTGTGGAGACAGAGACAGAGACAGAGACAGTGACTTTCTTTTACTCGCATGTTGCAGTATCAGAACTCACACACTGTACTGCACATGCTTGTCATTGTATTAGGATTTGGAAATGGAGCGCACTTGTAAAGTAAAAACATTACATCAGCGCTTTTTAAATTCTATTATCATTATTGTGATGTAATGCAGCCAAAAATATACAGCACTAGTCAAAAGTTTGGACCCATGATTGCCTTCTATTGAACTAGAAAGTGTGTCCAAACAACATCGTATCGTCATTAGATCACTTTTAAATTCTGTCCAAGGAATTTGCAATAAAACAGATTGTAAAAACATGTCTGTGTTACAGGTATTCAGGTAATTCTGTCCAGTAACACAAGATCTCCTTCGTTGGCGAATTTCATAGCGGAGTATGAGCCAAGCTGCTTGTCATTTATGCTGCTGTTTATTCATCTGAAAGCTTAAATGGAAGTTTGACATTTTCAGCACTTAGCATTTAAACACGCTTATTTGCTTTCTCGCATTAATCTTGTCGCATTTTTGGGGCGCCAGGCAACCGGCGGAGAATGCAGGAAGTGAACGAAAACGAGAACGAGAAGAAACAGTCCGGCACATAAACCGAAAACTTGTCTTTTTCATACTTCAGACACTTTTACAGGTGCTGGCAAGTGGATTCATATAAAATCTGGACAGAGCCAGTCTGAATGTTTCCAGTCTTTATACTATGTCAAACTGCTCTTTCAATATTATATAGAACAGAGTGATGTGATACAATAAGAATCAGTGGCTCCTGTGTGTGTGTGTGGATGACCAAACCTGGCTAAACCTGCTTTGCACTTCAACAAATCTAGAGTCAGATCAGTTGTTGTGTGTACCTCGAAATCCGACACTTAGATATTATCTTTACATCCTGATGGTGATTAACTATTTACTGTACCTGCCACAGTGAACCACCACGGCCACTAGATCATACATGCGATCCAGGTTGACCGCGTCTCCGGACGTGTTGAACAGACGGAGCTCTAGGGGGAAAACCACTCGATAGGACAGCTTGGTGTAGCGGTGCAGCTGCTCCATGTACTTAAACCTCTTCAGGTGTAGCGCCAGGATCATAGGAAGCTTCTTCACACGCATCCTGCAGAGAGGCGTACAAGGTCAGAGGAGTGACGTTTCTGCACATGTCTCAGTGGTATTTAGCGTAGCGCTTTACTGACCGTTTCTGTGCTTCCTGCTTGCTGCAGCATGTCTCACAGTAGTATTTGTATTCACTGCACAAAGTCTCTGTGTTACTGAAGTCCCTGGAGAGGACAGCATGCCATAGGAGAGGCTTGGTTATTTGATCTCGCTCAAAGCAAAAAGAGAGTATGATGACGACTTTGAGCCTTTTAAGGTGTGAGTGAATGTATGATAAATCGATACTACCTGAGACAGTGTGTTATTGACGTGTTCTGCTCCACATCCACAGAGAGATCCAGAAAATCCTCATCTTTGCTGCTCACCTGTCAAACAAACAGAGGGAGGGACAGTGATGTCATCCAACTGTCATTTCCTTTTGACTGAGTCAGTGAGGATAAGCCTGCAGTGCTGTTACAGAGCATCCACCCGCCCACAACTACACACAGACACACACACACACATACACACTGTCTTTGAAATGCTTATTACAATGAACAGCTTTTGTCTCGGCACAGAGCGGCGCCTTGGTGTTTGCAGAGGTTGTTCAGGGCAACCCGTCCCACTGCTCGCCTTCACCATTTTGGAGGACAAAGCCTCTGGCAGCCCTGATGTAAAGTGGGTGGCCAGAGCCCACCGGGCCTGCTCACCACATCTTTTTTTTCTCTGTCTCATCTCTCAGCATCTTTGTAAAGGGCTCATCTCTTTGTCAGGAGGGATCTCTTATTCACGGTCACCCCAGGACTGGCGTGTATAGATAATGTGTGAAAGGACAATTGTTGAACGGTAATCAGCATTAAGCAGAACATATACTATACAACCCAAGCAAGAAGTATTCAAAAGGCAAAATGCAGCCACGCACCGTTTCACAGTTGAGGCAGCGTGTCTCATTGGTCAGTGTGCCTTGGAAGATATCGTGGACCCATGTGGGCTCTGTCTTGTTCTCTGTGTCGGTCTCCGTGGTGACAGCGGTGCCGTTGTTCTTGAGGCGTCCGTTCTGCTTTTCCTGCTTCTTCTCCTCCTGCAGGATGTCGGCCACCGTGTTCAGCAGGTAGTTGAGAAATTCGTGGGCATCCTGCTGCATGTAGTTGTCAAACAGATCTGGAGGGTGAAGATAAAGGGGGGGGGGGATAACTCATTGAAGAGAACTGATTGGGATGTCCAAATTTAATACTCAATATAACATTCATATTTTTGTATATCATATTGCTGCACAGCGCCTATAATAAACTCAGTGAGCAATTCATTTTATTATTATAGAAGTTTCAATTCAATGTGAATCAATAATGGACCTTTTTCACTGAGGGGCTTTCTGACAAGCGCAGCTGTAATTGATAACAGTAATGATTGCTGGCTCACTGGCATGCCAACCTAAACAGAGACATCATTACAGTGATTGGTTACACCTGTGCATTCCCCTCCCCTGCTATCAAAAATCTATTTGGAGAATTTCTGCCCTGAGAAAGGTCTACTGTAGATCAAGCCAATTAAAAATCAGAAAGCTTCATTGATATTACAAACATCCGTACACACACTCCTGGTTTTGACAGATCTGTATGTGAAAGGTGAAACTGAGAAGTGGAGAGTCGGGAGAGGGAGGGGAAGAAAAAAAAAAAAAAAAAAAACGTCCAGTAGAGAGGAGGCAGCTGACCAAAAGCTCGGTCCCAACAGAGATTGCATTGTTCATTCGCATAAAGAGCTTCCTCAATATGGACAGCAGAGAACAGTCGGCCTCTCTGTCAGCTCTACTCTCTGAATGACCTTACCACCAACATGCACCTGCCCTTCACCTCTGATATTCAGACTACATTAAAAGACATCACTGCTACCAATATAGAACACAAAACTGCAAGAATCAGCTATCTGTGGTTTTAAATGTATGTTGGTGTAACAAATAATTAACGATGGATAGCTTTCATTGAAGTGTCCTGATAAGCCATATGACACCTCAGACTATTATCGGGCATGATCTCTCACCGTTCTCCTTCCGTAGGCGGGAGATGAACTTCTTGGGCGGGATGACGCCCACTTTCTTCTTCTGTGTGGCGATGGAGTGGAAGAGGTCGGCCAGGCACGTGAGCAGGTTCTCCTTCTTCTTCTGTTGGGCTTTGTAGGCCAGCACGTTCTCCCGGAAAGGCCGGCAGAAGTAGAGTGCCTGCAGCACTGAGTTACAGTAGCATGTGTTTCCAAACTGATGGGGGGGCAGGAAGAAGAGAAATGATTCTTATAAAAACATGCAACAAGAACTCATTGTGTTTTACATTTAGAATCTGTGAAGCCTCTCTGAACAAAGTCTCACAGCTCAGGAGATTAACACCATCAAAACAACATATAGCAGGTAAAAATGACACCAATCAGCCAAAACATTAAAACCACTGACAGGCAAAGTGAATAACATTGATTATATTGTTAAAATGGCAACTGTCAAGAGATGGGATATATTAGGCAACAAGTGAACAGCCTGTTCCTGAAGATGATGTTTTGGAAGCAGGAAAAATAGGCAAACATAAGAATCTGAGCAACTTTGACAGAGGCTAGATTGTGATAGCTAGATGACTGGGTCTCCAAAACCACAGGTCTTGTGGGGTATTCTAGGTATGCAGTGGTCAGCACCTATCCAAAGTGGTCCAATGAAGGACAACCAGTTAACCTGCGACAGAGTCATGGGCGCCCAAGTCTCATTGATGGGCATGGGAAGCAAAGACTGGTCCGATCCCTCCGAAGAGCTACTGCAGCTCAAACTGCGAAAAAGTTTAATGCTGGCTATGATAGACAGGTGTAAGAACACACAATGCAGTCTGGTCAGAGTACCCATGCTGACCACTGTCCACCTACAAAAGCATCAAAACTGGACCATGGAGCAATGGTCTGATTTCTTTAGGGATTTCTTTCTTTTCTAGTCATGTTTTCTTTACGTGGAAGGCAAGGTACCTAGAGAAGAGATGGAACCAGGATGTGCCGTGGGAGGAAGGCCAGCTGGTGGTGATGTTCTGCTTGGGTCCTGGCTTTCATGTGGACATTACTTTGAAATGTACCACCTACCAAAACATTGTTCCAGAACAAGTACACCACTCCATGGTAACGGTATTCCCTGACGGCAGTGGCCTCTTTTCAGAAGTATAATGTACCCTGCCACAGTGCAAACAATGGTCAGGAATGGTGTGAGGAACAGGACAAAGAGTTCAAGGTGTTCTCCAGATCTCAATCTGATCAAGCATCTGTGGGATGTGCTGGAAAAACAAGTCCGATCCACGGAGGCCCCTCCTCACAACTTACAGGACTTAAAGGATCTGCTGCTCACGTCTTGGTGCCAGATACCAGAGGACACCTTCAGAGGTCTTTTGGAGTTCATGCATTGATGGGACAGAGCTGTTTTGGTGGCATGAGAGGGACCTTCACAATATCAGACAGGTGGTTTCAATGTTATGGCTGATCGGTGTATGTTATTAAAAAAAAGGTAAAGCAAAGTCTCTGCTATAGAATCAAACATTGTTTTTCTTTTAATGTCAGTTCCATCTTTTACCGTCTAATGTTACTTCAAATAGTTTACATCATAGTATGACATTCTTAATTTGCGGTCTTGCCAGAAGAACATTTCATTAGTCAATTTAAAGTTATCGCTTCTAATGTTAATCTTTACAATAATGAAATAATGATAAATGATTGTTATGTAATTGCCCCCCCCACCCCCCCCTTCCCCTTCATGTTTTCTTCTCTATCTTTCTGTTTGTCCTTTTGTGTGCATTACCAAATAGTTGTCAAAATATATTGACTTCTCAGCACTAGCTTATTCTATCAACAATACATTTCAAGTGACGTCTGGATTAGCTAACAGATACAACAACACAACCTGTTATTTTCAATACTAGCTGTCCACTAGGAGGACAGGTGACTCATCGGGGTCCCATTCTAGTGGTCTGTTTTTGAAAAATGACACCAGTGTTTTTTTGGCAATGACCTTTGTTTGTGTACGAAAGGATTTATACTGATGCTTACATTGACCAATCCAAAGTAGTGTTCATTGATTGGGAATTGCTCCGGGCCGATGTCTTTCTCCAGAGCAGAGGCATTGGTGCCCTGAAAAGACCAGAGGGAAAACATGAGAACAGGCAACATTAAACCTTGAATGAGTAGAGTTTTCATTTAAAAAAAACAAACAAAAAAAAACAATGTAGAGACTCTCAATCGTCGCTCTGCTTGTATTTTCTTATTATTTTGTTGCTTTCGGGATGTTTCTGGTTGTCAACCTTTGGGCAAGTGAGTGTGTAGCCTCCAGCCAATAACAGCATGCAGGATGTTCATTAAGCTGGTAGGAGGGGCTAACAAATTTCATGTTTACAAACTACAACTGAGAAATCACGTATTCTTCCTTTAACTAATGTTATCATCACATTTAATGCAGCTCATAGGACACACTTTGCTTGTTTGTGCTTAGAAGGCAAAGGCAAAGAAGAAAGCTCATTTGTCTATGTGTGTATAACCAAATTAAATATGGAAAGTTTGAAAAGTTAACAAAGGGTTAGCAGGCTAAACCAAAAATAGAGGCCTGTCTCATACAGTTTAACTCATAAACCCTCCTTCTGGCCAAATTTCAAGGTCTCAGTTTCCCACAGAATATTATGCCTCATCTCGCTTCCTTTGGCTGCCAGGCAAAAAAAAAAAAACCTCCAAAAAACACTTTCTGTCAAAGTAGAAAAAGGATATGGTCTAAATAGGTGCACCCATGTCAAAAAGTCAGGAGTATTTTACGCCTGATTGCTGAGACAGGCCACTTATCTCATGTCAGAGCCTTTTCACTTGTCGGAGCTCAAAGCTTTTTTTCCAAATGAACCGCAGCTTTGTTGAAGCGAACACAGAAGACAATTTAGTTTGACTTTCAATGACTGTCATTTCTCTCCGTCAAACCAGACAGTGAATGCCTCTTTGTTTCCGACTGTGCAGCTTCCAGTCTGAGATGCTGCGGCATAAAACGCAGACACAGGTCCATGTACTGTATACACACACACACACACAAACTGGTTCTTTCTTAATGCAATTACAGACCAAAATTGGGGTTACCATTTTTGGAAAACTTCTGTGAAAATGTAGCATTAGTGCACCTGACAGTCCACAAGAATTTACACAATACATCCACCTGACACCACACACACACAAGACAATGTGAAGCTCCCACACACTGTTGTCACTTTCATTATAATCGCCTGCAGCTGGAAACTTTTATTTTTTACCTTCCATCTAAATTGTATTCATTTTCTACATGCTTTTAAATGCTTCGAAGATCCTTGACCGACATATTACACATAATAAATGGTACAATCAGTGTGCCGGTGACCTAAATATGCATCCTTCAAAAAGTTTATATCCCCCTCCACTCACACTTCTTGTTCTTCCACTTACTTGGATGTTTGAACATAGCTGTGCAGAATGATGCATGTGCGGAGTTTGTTTTCACATTCATCTGCTAAATGTGGAAAGTTTCTCTGAGCTCATAGCAAATCTAATTTTAAGGCCTATGAGCATGATTTGTGAAGCTTGCAGTGCACAAACACTGAGAACTGATGCTTCAGTGAAGTAAGAGACATCCTGTATCCAATAGCCAAACTTCAGGAATTAAATATATTTGCAGATTTATTAGTATCTGGAATGTTTTAATGGAGAAGTAGTAGGTTTAATGTCTCCTCCTGTCTCCCAGGGAAACATGCACACAGCAGCTTGTTGTGCCTGCAGGTATGTTTCAACTGAAAAACTAACTAAATGAATAACTGAAGGTTTAGCACAAAGTGAGAGTTAATTCATTTTGCATTCAACCTTTTTCCATGTAATAATAGGCTATATTAATATGACGCATAACGCTCAGTTCTGCTGCAGACTGGAGAAGCAGTCTTCACCGATACTTCTGTAAAACTATTAACGAACACATGCGTAACTTATGTCATGAGCATGCCGGACTAGTAAGATTCTCTGTTTATGGGTCTTCCAAACTAAACTATTTGTCGGTTACAACTCATCCACAACTTAGCTGCACGATTTCTATCCAGGACAAAAAGTTCAGACCACATCATTCCAGTCCTCTGTAACCTTCCCTGGTTGGCTGTTGTTTTCACAATGCAATTTAAAATCCTCTTCCTGGTTTACAAAGTACTTAAAGGGAAACTTTCAGATGTTTTAACCTCAACCCTATTCCCATCTTTTGTGACTTATGGTGACAACATTTGAAAATAGGTTGAGTATTGAGTGAGAGTGTTTAAGCAAGCTGTAATGTAATCTTTTGGGGCAACAGCGCTCGGTCAATGTATGTCCAATTAAAGAGTTGGAGAGTGCTGGTGTTGTTGTGTTGGTGTTATCTTCAAGTTTTTTAGAATCATGGCTGAATATTTAACTGATCTCTACAACAACTCAACTCTCGCAAGAGTTCAGATCAAGACTTCTTCTTGAGTGAGACTTGCTCAGACACAATAACAAACAGACCAGATCAAGCGAAAGGGAAAGAGAAACATTTTATTTCTCTGTGTGGTCCTTTCTACAATGTTGTCAGACACTTATAGTAACAATCTGAGTCTGCCAGTGGTGAAACAACTGCTTTTAGTGGACAAACACTGGTGCGGTTCCATTGCCCCCTTGGATCACATTGCAGCACGTTCCATGGCTGCTGGCTATTGACTTTAATGGACCAATCTGAAAAAATCTTGTCCTCTTTAAATCACTTAAATGCAAAAAAAAAAGGGACAATAGGGTCCAGGTTGAAAAATAGTGAAGTTTCCCTTTAATGGTCTGGCTCCACAGTACTGTACATATCACACATGCTGTCAGTCTCCATGAGCTTAGAGCATTTTCAATGTCTGCTGAGATGTCATTGAGCATTTAGACACCTACAGAATTGAAGTTTGCCTGCTGATCTTTGACTTGACTAAAAAAGATAAGTCAGAGTATCATTATAGCAGCTGCAGGACATTATAGTATCCAGTCTACATAAAGAGAAGGCCAATGGCATTAAGCAGAGCCCTTTCAGTCTGTTCTTCCCCACTCTTCACTGCCCCTCAACATAATGTAAACACAGATTAGTGCTACTGTAACCGACCCTGTGGAGCACTACATTATGCAATCCCAACAAGCTGTCAGCGGCTTCATTCAGCTGTCAGTCATCGGTGACAGACACACAAAGTGCACACTGTGTCGTCTCAGTCAGGCAGCAGCACACAATGTCAACGCTGATGGGAGACATCAGTGTGCACAAGTCCACGATACATATTATAGATATCAAGATTTGGGATGCAGGCCTGTTAAAGTAGGACATCTCATAGTCAGATTTACTGTGCATCCTGGTTTCTAAAGAGCCTGCATCCTGCACCGTGTGTGTGTGTGTGTGTGTGTGTGTGTGTGTGTGTGTGTGTGTAAAGGGGGGAGGGGGGGGGCGACTCACCCATGTACATCATTACACACCAGGTTCAACACAGTGGCTGCAGGCAGATCGATAGCAACAAGGATAGCCAGCGAATTACTCACCATATTACAAATGGAGGCGATGTTTCTGACAGTCATTTAGTTCACAGTGTCCCCCTCACCGCCATCTTTATAAAATAAACATGACTTTGGGAGCGAGGCGACGCTGAGAAATGAAGTGAATTCGCAGCCGCGGCTGGAGGCCAGACTGCAACCCCGAGCGTCAGAAAGCAGCAGGCAGAGACACGGAGCACCATGCAGCCAGCACGGAGCCGAGCGTCCAGCTGCACTCAGCGTCCACACGGCTCCATCCTCACACACTGGAACCGAGCCTGCAGCTGAGAAAAGTCAATGCATGAGTGAATGGTGGCCGAGCGAAGTTGCAGACGGCAGGTTTGTTAGCAACAAGCAGGAAACTAGCCTGCTGTGAGAACGGGAGCGTAGTAACCCCGCCCTCCAGACAGACACTCTACAACTGATTGGTTGAGATTTTCTACGCGTGATTGATAGGAGCAGACAGCCAAACAGAGATCTGGATGGTGAAGTTTAGCTGAGCTGCAACCAATTAACGGTAGCTATTTGAAGCAATGGCTTTTGGGAGTTGTAGTTTATTATTGGGACGCATTTAAAGAGATGTATGCTTATATGCAAAACTATATTTTATCCAAGGTGTAGACATGTAGGGCTGCAACTATTCATTAACTGCGGGTGTGAATTTGTCATTCATAAATAAAACTGACATGACTCAAACTTTTATCCTCCCTGCTCAAAATTGACACAGTTTGGTTTGACTATTTATAAAGCATATCACCCAATTCTTTGTTAGACCTTTTTAGCCAACTTCATTCCAACTTATTACCACAGGTTTTACACATATATTTGGAAATAATAGTCAATAGGCCTCATTTTAAATGAAAGCATACCTCATTTTGAGTTAATTCATTTTAAAATGTATTCTCTAAAATGCTAAAAAAATAAATAAAAATAAAAATAAAAAGTAAAATGTCCTGTTTTCTCAAGGGGAATGTTCCAGTTGCTTGTTTTGCTCATCCAACGGTTTAAATCCAAATATGTTAAATTCACAGTGATACAAAACACAGAAAACAGCAAATCTTCACATTTGAGAAGCTGGAACTAGGTAACGCTTTTGCTTGGTTATTAAATTGGCAATATATTTATATTTGCAGTCAATTGTTGTTTCAGCAATAATACAAACAGTTAATAGTAAAATAACTGATTTTGTCCATCAGAAACCTTAAAAAAAACTAAGTTGAGCATGTTTCGTTATGCAACTCCATAAGAATGGGGGATTTACAAGATTTAAAAAGACAAATGATCAAGAGTGGTGCTGGGCAAAGTAAAAGAGTGATAGAGATAACATGACTCTTAGTCCCATGTATGGGCTAAGCTCTAAAAACTCTGGATCCATCATTTCCCATGATGCAATTACTTGGTGTCTTTCATTTGACCCCCACTACCTGGTGTTAGAGTTAACTCCATGTCAACAGTTTTTATTGTAGCTTTTTGTTAGAAATTTGTAGTCTTCAAGCCCAAGATGAATGTAAATAGATGTCACCAGTTTTATTATTTTTTCTTTCATTTGCAGGTATTCCACACTCTAACCACCAATTAGCTAGCAATAACGAAGAGTGGGGGCCTTCAAAGGTAGATGTCCTCTCTGTAGAGCTCAGCAGGAGTCCTGGGCCCCCAGGACACTCATTCACCACAGGCTTTGTTAGTGCTTTCACAACAATCCCCCGCCAATTATCTCCTTAGCATTAACATCTGAACAAAAAGAAAGGAAAACAACAAATCATTATGATTAACAGACTTCAAAAAGGACGGGGAAGGAGAGAGAATGATAAAAGTATTTGCAGAAAAACAAATAAAGGAATAATGTAGAGTTGCCAGTTTGAGCTGTGGAGGATGGGAGAGCCTCATTGTTGGTCAGACTTTTAGTATGCACCACGGGCTTATTGTTCTCAAAGCTTTATTTATGAATGTCTTTGATTGACAGGGAAACAATTACATGTGTCGGTAGCTTGTGGGCTCTCTTGATACACAACATTCCCAGACTTACTTTCTATTTCAGTCCAGTCAGTATTAAGAGGACCAAGGGGCACTGTGGATGCAGCTGCCCTTTTCCTGACTAATACTGCTGTTATTGTCATTATTGCTGCTCTTCACTGGATAACCGATGGATATGGGGCTATGGATAATATTCATTGACGCTCAGCAACCAAAATATGCATCAAAACAGCCCCAGCTCTATGCATCTGATAAAGTAGTTGCAGCCTCGTGGAGGTGATAAAATCAGTTTTGTCTTCATTTTTTTGTAGCTCACGTGTTGACATGAAGCTTCAGAGGCTGCTCAGTCTGTGCTTCTGTGTTTATATGGAGTTTTAATCTCGTTCATCCAGCTCCGTGGTTCCCCTCCTCATGTTTAGATGGAGCTGACAGGACTTTGTATCCACAACACGTTTTTTGGCAGCCAGCAGGTGATCCTCAGTGGACCTCCTCTGCTCACCTCGGTTAAAATCAGAAGTAGGGAAGAATGTTTCGATTTTTTATGTGGCTGCAAACACACGGACAGACATGCAGAGGAAAAAAATAAATAATGGGAGCTCAGAAAATGTTTCCCGTAAACGAGTCTGGCTGCTCTACTAAAAGCATTGATGACCTTCCTGTTGTTCAGTTTCTACAATGAGAGGCAACTGAATTATGCATCATTTCCGCACCGCTGAGAAAATAATCCTCCATTTTGGAATCTGTGATTCACTGCAGCCTGGTGACATTTGGCACAGACTTCTGAGACATCAAGGTTAGCTACGGGTCTATTCAGGTTATTTTATGCTGTAGTAGTTTACTCGCAACAGAGAAGCTATTTTTTTTCACAGTGCTAGAGCTAGTGCACTTTCCTGGGCGATGGCTGCAAATACAAACTGAGTCATACCCCAAAGCATTTTGCTCTTTTGCACCTCACAAGGAAAATCTGTTATGTCTGGTTACTGTGACATTTGCTACATTTGAAGTGAAATAAAATACATTTGAAATGTGTCCTTTTTCTTTACTTCTTTACTTTTGTTTCAAACAAAACTTCATTTTCAATGTTCTAATTCAAAAGTGACATTCATTTTATGTAAGACATGTACATGAATGATTGCAGTCCTTTTTTGTGCATAAGTCAGAACAATGTTTCAGTCAGATCCACTTTAGTTAAAGTAAACCATTATTTCCATCTGCAGTAAGTTATATTTGGCAGTGTGATTCAGTTCTGGGACCTCCCTGCTCTTAGATGTGCTTACATGGAAAGCCTAGAGCTGCAGCAAAGACCCCTGGGACAGAATAGAGCCAGCAACAATGACAACAGAAATGACATTGATTGAGTCAGGTGTAGTATGGAAGAGCTGGGGTGGAGGCGGGTTGCATGGCAGCTTGCTGAGGAAGCAGTAATGGTAAGCAGAGTAAAGCAGCTTCAAAAAGTGCCCTGTATGAAGTTTGCCAATTGAATGTACAGAAGGGAATCAGCTGAGACGTCAGCTGATGTGGGCTGGCTTTAAGATCAGCTGCTATCAGCTGATGTAGGCTGAGTTTATGAGCTGAGTTTGACTTTATGGCCTGTCTCAACTAACGCTACGCTCAATTTTTGTATGGATAAATAACAAATAGTGATATGCACATTTCATAGTTTCTAATCCATGCACCTGTGTGTATCTCAGCACCTGTACAGTACCAGCAACAACACTCCCAAAGTTGCTCCACTGAAAGATGCTGGTTATACTGGTGATATGATAGAGTAGGTAGAGGTTCACTGTCACAGCAACACATAAATCAGAGTGAATGTGTGTGCTGTGTTCTGTAGGTTTCCACCGCCTGAGTCAGTGTTAGAGAGAAAGCAGGTGTCTTGTCTCTTACTGCTAGCGGTCGTCATTTCAGATTGTTTGTGTGCATGATTTGGTCCCCTGAGATTTGGATCTTATGTACCTGCATCAATAAAAATGATGAAGCCTTTGTCTAGTTTATTATGAAGTGAGGTTTCTTAGCACAAAGGTGTCCTAGTTGGCAAACAGGAAGGAGCTGAAACATTGGCCCAGTTTTTGGTAGAGATGCAATATCACAATTGGAGATATTCCACTGTATAAAATATGCATGTGGCCTTTTAAGCAGATGTGTTGAAAGAGTTCTGTTTAAAGAACTCTCAGAGGAGTCAATTCAAGTCAGAGTCCTTACCGCAAAATGCACCACCAGCACACAAATACTCCCTACAACCATGATTAACTTGACCAATCAGATAAGACTCCCTTGTTACAGTCAAGTTACTCTCCTCATACTTCACTCAGGGGGGCTGGCCGAGCACACTAAAACCTAATATAATAAATATTTCCTGTGTTATTAAATGAGATGAAGAGAAAAACAACAAGAACTTGGACGAGAAATGGAGAACAGCGAAGACAAAAGGGGGAATGAATTATTAGTTGCACACACAAGCTTTGGCACTCTTTTTGCCTTTAGTACATAGTGTTCCAAACAGACTCTCCTGGACGCTATAGTTTACATTTACGGTACCCCTGCCTCTATAAACAGAGGAACAGGACATGTTGGCTGCTGGCACTTCTCCATGGATTTGCACAAGCTCACCGCTGTATTGACACATTGGGCTGCTGGATGTGTTTTATCACCAGCTGATCATGGAGCACAGAGAAATAATATGAGGAAAGGCATATTTTGGATACATCTAAAGTAAAAATACAGACACTAATACTTTTATTGGTTATTCCATTATTTCTTAAGATTAGTCAGTTAATCTTTAAATATATATTCATATAGTTTCCCATATCCCAAGGTGATGTCTCCACAGTGCATATTTTGTTCATTTAAAAGTCCGAAATTCAAAAGTGTTTAACTTAAAATGATCTAAAGCAGAAAAAAAAACAAATTCTCACATTTGAGATGGAACCAGTTAGTATTTTTGTAATTCAATAAAAAGTAGCATTTCTATTCCTTTATTACAAACTTACAAAATGCTAAAAATACCCCAATCTCTAGAAATGTTCCCATGGGTGATGACCCCGCAAACAGCCTCCTCCTCGGTTCGCCCCAACTACCGCAAAATGCACCTGTTCTGCTGCACGTCCACTTTCAGTCAGCGATAGAGTGACAACAGCACAATAGCCCAATTGTTCTCATTACAGAAAGCTGGGAGCAGAAGAGTTCACTGTGTCCATCTAATACAGGCAGCCCTGTATATCTGTATGTAAGCTCTCATACATGTGTGCAGTTGGGTGAATGCAAATGATTATATGGGTGACTCAGTGCTCACAATGCAATCAAATGAATGTGCAGCACCCAAATTAGAAACGGTTATGAAGGATGCTTATGAAACTTTTAGTCAAGCGTTCAATTTAAACACTGGGGTTTATGATGGGAGGTCAGAGTGTCAGTGGATAATAGTGGCAGTGAGACTATATAAAACGCTGGCCTAGTTTTTATGTTTTTCACCTACATTTGCACACAGATTTGTCTTGCTTTTGGGTTGTGCATGCATTCTGGGTGTCTAAAGAGTGTCCGTGACTGTTTTCTGTTCACACAATAACAGGAGTGAGTCAACAGTGGCTTTTTAATGAGAACTGTGAGAATTCAATGAAACATGAGGCAACCATTCTCATTTTGCAGATGTATTATCAAAATACATATCCTCTAAATGGCCTAAAATGGGTAGAATATCAGAAAGACACACATGCACACACACGCACGCACACACACACACACACTCACCTCATCTCTTTAGCAGCTCCAGATTCCTGTGCCGCCCTACTTCCTCTCTGGAGGCTCAGCAGCATCTTGTCCTGATCATGGTCAATAACAATAGATGTGTTTGTATAACTGGATGTCTACAGTGAGCTGGTTTTGCTGCAGAAGGCACTGGGGCTTGACCCACTTTCCACTCCTGTGAACCGCATTAATTCACTCTGCCAGGTGCTTGAGAGGCTGGATGTCTGCTAAGTGAATGTACCATGGCCTTCACCCAGCAGGCTAGAGCTTGAGATGTGGATAGAAGAATGGAAAATTACCTTGACACAGTTTATGTTATATTGCTTCAGTATGTCTAAGACAAAAATATGAAAGCAATGGTAATGATAATCTTTATTTATATAACACACGGTTACAAAAGTGCTTTACAGAAGAAATAAACCAAACAAGGAATAAAAGTAAAGCAATGAAGAGCACAGAGATACAGACGGAGGTACAGAAGTAATGGATCATGGTGAATAAAATGATAAAAAAATAAAATGTTCAGAAGCAAAACAGTAAAAGAATGAATTCAATTAAAAGTTGTACAGCAATCAATAGAGCAATTCATATATATAATATTTTCAAAAGCTTTCACAAAGAAAAAAGAGTTTTAAGTAACTAAGGATTTAGTATGTCTGAGTTCAGTGGGCAGTGAGATCCAGAGTGTGGGGGCTCTAATAGCAAAGACTCCATCCCCCTTTGTCACCAACTGTGATCTGGAGTGACCAGCAGGGCTCCATCTGCAGATCATAGGGGTCAAGGGGGAATATAGCACGTCGACAATTCTGAAAGGTAATTTGGAGCAAGACTGTACCTAAACCTAATGCCCTAAAAGCCAGTAATAAAATGTTCAAATCAATATGAAAACTCACTGGGAGCCAGTGTAAGGAGAGACAGGGTCTAATGTGCTTATACTTTTTAGTGTCAGTAATGAGGCGAGCAGCAGAATTTTTGACTAGCTGGAAACGGTGAAGGGAGCCCTGGCTGATACCTGAATAGAGTGTGTTACAGTAGTCAAGCCAAGATCAGTCAAGGATAGAAAGAACCTGATTTTGGAAATGATCTTCTGCTGGAATGACAACATTATTGATCAGAACTTTTCTTTGAACTTTGCTCTCCCATTAATTATCTCACCATCACTCACATTTATCTGCTGACCCTTTAGAAGGGCCTAACCCATAGGTTGGGAACCACTGGACTAAACTAGCTAACTAGCTGTATATAAAGTAGTATAAACTAGCTCCACCTCCAGCAGCTACAACAGTAACATACTGCTCTAACACTGATGCTTCACTATTAATAATCTAATGATGTCATATATAATAATACATCACTACTTTTACTGTAATACTGCATACTACATCACTCATAATACTGCAGTACTTTTACTGTAATACTGCATACTACATCACTCATAATTCTGCAGTACTCTTACTGTAATACTGCATACTACATCACTCATAATTCTGCAGTACTCTTACTGTAATACTGCATACTACATTTTGCTGCTCATATTTACATATTTTTGTTTAAGTAGGATCTGAATCCTTCTTCCACCACTGCTCAACTATGAACTGAGGTATAAAATCAGGACATTTGAGGCTCTTTAAGGGAATTGGGGAGTGTGCCTTTAAACATATATTGTTGTGACACATTACTTCTTGGAGGTCTACATGGACCAAAACATTAGCTGAATGAAGTGATTCAGTGAATGTTTTGAATATAAAATCAGTGTGCAGGAATCTCTTCTGTGATGCACCTGCATAAAACATGTGCAAACCTTCTTTTATCCGCTAGAAGTGAACACATTCCTTTGAAAGAAAAATCACCTTGACTTTCTCTCGTGCGTCAAAGCATTGAAGGTGTGAATCCTGATTTGATCTGATGATATCATATATCTATGGAATATCTGCTCCTGAAAGGAAGACTATTCATTCAGATTCTGCAACACACTGAATGCAGGTTTGAGCAATATTCCTAACATCTAGGAAAGGACTTCAAGTTATTTTCAGTGTGATGTGGGAAACATTAGGAAGAAACAGCTCTTGGATGTATTCAGTAGGTTAGGGGATGGGGGTGGGGGGGTTATGGTACTCCTTTCTTCAGGATGTCTGACGCAAATCTTTTTCTTTTTTTTCACTTTCATTGCCAATTTTTGCTTAGGGTACAGTGTGTACCCTTCAAGAACAGCGACACCTCTTCTCCATTATTGCCACAAGCAGTTTGGCCTGGTCTGTTTCCCTCTTCTCACTCTGTGGCGTCCTAATGGCCTGGCTGCACCACAACTCCTCCCTGCAGCACACATAATGTGCCTCTGAGGGCCAGGCTGGCGTTGTGTGTTTCTTAACCGGCATGCAAGGATCGTCTGTGGTCGGCTGAAGAGGCCGCAGAGAAGACGAGGCACGGTTGAAGTAATTGGATGATCACATCAAGGGAAGCAATACAGCACACTCTGAACCAATGATGCTTTAACACACCGCCTAAAAATCCCCTCAAGACATGTACTAAGACAAAAAAACCTCTGCTTGGAATGATAATGTGTGTCTGATATGGTTTTAACACAATAAAGTAAAGTTATGACATTAATATCCTTAAAATGGTATCTACTCCCTCTGCTTTATTAATAATTCAGAATCTGTGAATATTTAATTTTCTTTCATTTTAAAGTTAACTACTTGACAAAAGATGTCTCCTACTTCACTGTGAAGTCAATTCTCAGTGTTTGTGTACTGGAGGCTTCAAGTTTCCACATCACACTTGTGCAAGGTCCATGCTGGGCCAGGATTGGCTTCCAAACTATTTGTGATGTCACAAATCACGCTGGTTGACCCGCCCTTAAAATCAGATTTAATGTGACCATAGAGAAACTTTCCACTTTCAGCAGATGAAGGTGAAAACAGTGTTGAACTCTGTACATGCATCTCTCTGTTAGACTCAACTGTAGTAAGAAGAAGAAGAAGGACGTATTTTTGATCAGAGGGTGACTTTAAATATGCAGGGTTTGTTCTAAAATGTGGATGTCAATAAACAACATCCACATAATCACAAATAAAACCATGCTTTCAAATCTGCTTTACTGCAGATGAGCAGCTTTGCTGTTTCCTCTATGCAGTTGAGTCCAAAAAAGGTGGTGAGTTTTCTGCTTCCGACTAGCATAAAACTTTGAACTTCCGTTAACGCACATGGATTAAAACATATTTTCTTTCATGCCTTCTTCCTGTTGCGCGCCTTCACAAAGGACAGACGCTGTCACTGAGACTGACCTTGAGAATCTTGAGGGAGATTCGTCTCGAATCAGACTCACACATTCACACACACACACACACTTTCACACACACACATTCATTTGGCAATGTTTTAATTCTTTGTGCAAAGCCTGTGAGCATGCTGCATAATAACTGAGCATACGCCAAAGCATGGGTGTCTGCGTGGGTGTGTATGAGCATATGTATGAAAGTGTATATTGTAACAATGAATGTGTTGGAGTATCTCTTTGAAATGGAAGCATTTGTGAAGACTGAGTGTGTTTGGAGGAGGATTCTAGTCATTATCGGATGAAGGAAAGACGACTCATGATGCAACTCCTGATAATCATCCTCACTGTGCATAAACTCCATATTCTGAGCACAGATATTACCCTTAAAATAAAATCAAAATGTAAAAGCTCTGACTGTGCTATGGAAAGGTGCAGATGATATATGGGCCATCGAGTAATGCACTCGGCAGAACAGCATCTGTGATTAAGTGTGAATCTCAGGAACAAGGTGAAGACACTCTGTGCAATTACGTCCCTGCTCTACTTTCTAAAAAAACAACTGCTTCAAGACTCCTCTGAGTCAGATTTCTCACCAGAGGAAAGGAAGACATTCATCAAAGGATTAATGAGTCCTAAACCCTCTAAAGAACACTGCAAAGACATTTTGTGCACATGAAAACATATTAAAAGAACTTGTTGTGAAATTGTCATTTCACAACAGGGCTGTTGGTTTATTCAGCCATGTGCTGGGTGTGCCATTGTTTCAGTGACAGAACCTTAAACTACCTCTGTGTTGTCTATTCAGATATGATTCTCTTGTCATGTCTGTCTTCAGTATGTTGATGTAAAGTCCTTCAGGTCGCACACTCTGATGCAAACACGCCGTTAACACCTTAATATTGTAAAGTTTTCCCTTTTTTTCCTCTATTGGTTTATGTGTCCGTGTGTGTGCCATTAGACTTGTGTTCACAGGTGCCTAATCCACCTGTATTCAGAGCCATTCTTCCTGTGAAAGGTAGTGACAGGAATGAGGCCATCTGTCAGTTTGCACACAAAACTTTATTTAGCCTTTAGGCCACTGGAATGACAGAAAAGCTGCCTCGGGGGTCAGTAAAAGATGACAGATGCATGGGCAAAGTGTCTAAATAGCCAGATAATAAAGCTGTCAATAAAGGATTATGATAATGAAGGGAGGATAAAAACGGCAGATGAAAGGTTTTGGATTGAGAATAAGAATAAATATTTGGGAAGTTATTAGCTGTGTGCACATACTGTTCTTTTTCTCTTTGTGTTTACTTTTAATTATTCTGTACCGACCTGAATCAGGCTGCACGTGCACAGCAGTCATATTTTTTCACTCCACTCCACCCCCCCCCCCTCCCCTCTCTCTCTTCACCGTTCATCACTGAGCTCTTGTTACGTGTGAGCTGACGAGCTGAACGGGTCACGGTGCCCCGCTGAGGACTGTGGAGAGGGCAGAGGAGAGTGGCGATAACAACAAGTCACATTAGAGCCAGAGTCATATCTGAATAACTCTTCTTTCATTTTCCCTTTTATTGTGCATATAAACCAGACTTCCTCTCCATGCCGTGACAAATCATTACACAGAATTACTACGCATAAACTTTCTCATACTGCTTGTGTAATTTTCAGTATGTGAAGCAGGATTTGGCAGTAGCTCCAGCTCATCCACTCAGTATGCTTACTTCCACAGAACAGAGCTCTGGGCCTACAATCAGCCCTCAAGGAAGCTGTCTGTTGATATTAAACCGGAGAGGCCCGACTCTGAACCTCACTCTGCCTCCAGCATGAGCTCCAGCTCCGTTTAGGATGGGTAGTAAAAGGAGGCTAGACAGACAGACAGGGCCCTCAGGGAGTGTGTGTGGGGAGAGGCGGAGGGGCAGGAGGGGATGGGGGGGGTATATAAATTACCGACAGAGGCCAAAAACCATAAATCTCAACCATTGAAACCGGTGTCCCCAACACAATCTGTGCAGAGCAGAGAGCAGAGAGCAGAGTGTCCCCGTCTATCATACTAGCAGTGATTGTATCTTCTGAGATTTTTTACACAGAAATCTCATTATAAATAAATGTGTGTGTTCTTCGCCACGGACGCCTGAGCTATAATGATTTATAAAAATGAGAGCAAAGCAGAAATTGCTTGTCTCCACTGTCTAGAGATCCATCCATCCACATCTCCTTCTTAGACTGAACAATTATGTGAACTTAATCTTGTTTTAACTTTCTATGCTGTAGCTCAACACTGTCCCCCTCCCCCCTCCCCCTTCCCTCTTTTAATAAGTGCACTGCCTGACTCATTAAGGTTTATCTTACAAATATATACAGATGACACAATTATTGACTTTGTGCATAAGGAGGATGCATCAAACATAATATGGAGAATGTTGCCATCTGTCTTTCCTTAAGCTGTTTCCATATTTTTCGCCATCAGACTAAGAATCAGACTGAAAATAAGAATTGATTCTTATGTAAATGTTAAAAAGTAAGAAGCTAAAAACAAACTCTATTTACAAAAATAAATTGGAAGGTTTGGGACTGAAAACAAATGACCTAAATTACCAGCATTGTAGAAACGTCTTTAAATATAATTAGACTTACTTTGAAAATTGAATCTTTCTAATGTAAGACTGGGAATTGGCTTGACTGGGTTTATGATGTTGCTAAGCTGCAGCCAGAAAAAGACTGTTCTTCCTTCCAGCATTATAACATAAACACATTTTTTAAATGCTCTCCTTCCCTCTCCCATCAAAATGTTCTCTAAATGTTCCAATGAATATAGTTTAAAACCTAGCAAACATGCATCCAAGTGAAATTTAGATTTTTTTTTTTCACTCACAGGTTTTGCACGTGAGCAGAGAAAAACAACTTCTCAATCAGTAGAAACAGGATAATCCTAGAGTTTAAGGTCTTACCTTAAACACACATGTCTATGGTCACATGCACGCCAGACAAAAACACCCCTATCCTCTGTTATTACTGCAACACCTACTGCTGCTTTCTATCTGTCTCCTATATGTACACAATCTGTACACACACAGCTATACATATTAGCAAACACAAACTGTGCACGTCAACCCTCAGAAATGAAAGTGGAAACCAATTATCCAATGTTACGCTAGAGATCAGCGCCGGAATGTAAACAGGGGGAACGGGGGGCATGAATGAGAGATGGAGAATCAAGATTTCAATGTTTTCCATCCTGTTCCTTACAGACTGTGACTACCTGGATAACTTCACAGCCTGAGAGCTTAAGGTTGGCATTCCTTGAGGAGGAGGTGGAAAAGGTGGATTACTATTATCATTCAGAGGCACTGCCACACACAACCCCCCCTCAAAACTATCACTGTGCTGCCATCCCCCTACTACTGTTGACATGCATAGGTATGCAAATGACTGAACATGTTGGATGGTTTACATTTCAATAAGAAAAAACAACCTCTCTTCCTTTGTGTGGGTCAAGAGCTGCTTGTGCCGACAAGCCAATACAATTTCCATCGGTCATTGGAGATGCAAATGTGCTTACAGATATACACAAATAAGTGAAAAGAGCTGTGAATAGATGTGCGTTTCAGAGTTTGTGCATCTTCGATGAAGTCCAAGTCCAGGCATTACATTCTATTGTTTCTTCATTTATGAATAAGAATGAAGCTGCCACCATTTAAAACTCCACCTGCAAGCTGTTGGGTCCAATTTTAGAGTATTACATAAGGGTTTTTGTGGAGCGTTCACATTGCTTTGAAGTAACTATAAGATTAGTCATCACAGACAAGATCTCAGTGTAAAATAATTGGTTTCTTATAATCACCTTTGCAGGTAATGATTAAAGGCATTGAGCATGATAAGCATCTATCATGATGCTGATAAACATATGACCATGCGTCCTGAGGGCAGACCCAAACTGCCCCAGTTTCTCTGATATCCCAAATGACTGCCCTTTGTGGGATCAAGCCCCGGGGCAAGCAACGGCTATATGCCTCTTCTCAGCTCTACTGTTTAAAGGCGAGGCCACCTCGGGAAATCAGTCCTCACTCCTGTGTCAACAAGGACATCCTTCTGAGACACCCTCCCTCCTCCTCCAGATTTCACCTGCCCCTTGTCCCTTCCACCAGCCCCCAATTAACTCGACATTCCTCTGTTTTCAGTGAATACCCTGAATTCTCCCTGACAATTGTCCACACCCCATCTAGAGATTATCCCCTGTTTTAACCTATTGTCACCTCTGTGTGAGTGACACTCTGATCCCCAAGTCAGGCCTTGTTCTGCTCTACTGTAGCTGTAATTGTAGGCCTTCACTCAAAGGTATTCACCCCAAGCCCTCCCTCAGGGAAAGTGAAGGCAACACTGGCCTGAGGTCATGACTACATAGACAGTGGAGTGATGTATATTTGTTTCTAAAATATAAAAAAAAATGATGTTGGACCCCATTAGTCACAATCTATTCAAAGTCAGTAAAAATCTACTGCTTAAACTGCTGCTGTGAATCACTTAACATTTCAAGGCCTCTTATGTATCAACTGAGTGAATCCTGGCCCTTCATTACACCTCCACAAGCATCCCCCCCATCATCAGTAGCTACCTCGCCTGGTTGCTAGAGAAGGGAACAACAGCAATGCCTTTTATCTGTCTATGTTACAAGTATGCTGCAACGTGGGCTCAGATTACTAAATGGTGACAGCTCACTAACATTGTTCATTTAACAAAGCAGAAGCCCGAGCTTCATTTGCACTTCATTTGAGCTGTATCAAGTTTAAATGTCATCAAACACAAGTATGTACAGTATTTACACGTTTTTATCAAGAAAACATGTTGCTATCCCATAATGCTTCAAGGGTGGAGTTCGCTGTGGTGGCAGTGATGTGGTTAGAGGGACAGCTGTGTGTGTGTGTGTGTGTGTATGTCCACATGTGTACACACCTAGCAACCATGTCTACTCACGAATCCTGGGCACTAATTTCATATTTCAGCACAGCCACCTGTCATCAGCAGTCTTATCAAAAATACATACCAGAACATAATCACATAAGGACTGGAAGCCAAAATACCTCAGCGCACATGAGCACAAATGAAAGATGGGAGAGGTAGAAGGAGGCATGTGGGGTATGTGACAGAGAAGGCAGAAAGAAAGTGGGACAAAGACATGACACAGGTTAAATCGGAGGGGCGAGGTGCTGAAGAGCAGTCACTGAAACCACTTTGTCATGTGAAAAAAATCAGCAACGCTTTTCATCTTCTGCAGTTTCTTCTAAAAATAGATTTCACCTCTCGGTTGCCATTTGCGCATCACAGACTTTAATATCATGTGATTTAATTCAGTTCAGAGGTCTCATCACTTGAGCCTGTTGAGGACCGATTGCTCTGATATCCAGTTCTTTCTGCATGAGCTCTTGTGAGTTATGTGCAAGTGTGTGTGTGTGTGTGTGTTTGTGTGTGGCTGGGGTGGCGGTGGAGGAGGAGGAGGAGGGGGGGGGGTTGCATTTGTTCAGCATTAGCAGCCATTAACCCCCTGTGTGTGTGTGTGTGTGAACAATTCACAAGTTTAGGGACATGTCTGAGCAGGTCACCAGCTGCAGCACAACACTGGGCGCTTGAGCAGGATCCATGTGCATCCTATAATTCCACACAAAAGGATGTGGTTTAGACACATGCACAAAACATGCAACATGAGTGAGGAAATAAAAAGGCTATTTATTCTTTTTAGGATGATTATGATATCCATGAATAATGCTCAGAAGATGAAGACAGACTTTTGGTAGTGTATTTATGGAAAACTGGCATTATAGTATAAGATTTTTTAATTTTATAATTTTTTTTTTTACAGTTTTTTTTAAATATATATAGTATGACAACAGTGTAGTTACTGGAAAGCAAAAATTACTTTCAATTTTTCTTTTCTTAAAACAAAGTGTCATCCAGCCAGAGTCCCACCTGTTACAGGAGCCTTCCTCGCTTGTGTATAGCTTGCACATCCACGTGTAGGTGGGAGGGGGACACGAGGGAGGAGAAGGGGGTGACCAACACCCAATCAGATGCGAACTCCTCTCCAGCGCTATAAAAGCCGCGTGCGCTCCTCCTCTGCAGCAGTACTAGCGGATCTTTCCTTCTTCTTCTTCGTGTGTTGTTACCTCTGCTCAGCCAAGGAGTCACTTCACTGCTTTCACCTGAAGATTTTTCTCCCTGAGCTTTGAAAATTTTAAGAAAAGAACACAGTCTTCATTTTTCACCTCTTTTTGAACGGAATAGACGAACGGACAGTACGAACAAAATGCGTCTTATCCACAACATGACGACCATCGCGGAGTACGCAGCACCTGAATCCTCTGTCCCCAACCGGGTCATTAAGATAGCTGTGATAGGAGGCGGTGGAGTTGGAAAAACAGGTAAGATAATAAACAAAAGCATATCGTCGTATTTTATTCGTAGCTAAGCAACAGAGTGGTTTATTTCAGTCTAATGTTCTGCTTTTTTAACATCCTGTCTTCTGCTTGTCTTTCAGCGCTCGTCGTGAGATTCTTAACCAGACGCTTTATCGGAGACTATGAGAGAAACGTAGGTGAGTTACGAAACCGTATTTTTATTTTTTCAGTAAGAAACAGGCAAATTTGACTCTCAAAAACAAGAGACATTAAAGAGATATTAAAATAGTTTTTTTTGGTTTGTGTGTGCGCAGGTAACCTCTACTCCAGAGAAGTCCAGGTGGATGGAGAGCAAGTGACCATCCAGGTTCAGGACACCCCCGGTGTTGAGGTAAGAGCTGATCCCTGATCCTTCTCCCCTTAACTCAGACTGAAGCCAGACAGATGAGAGTTAATGTTTCAGGGCTGACCAGGTTCAACACATTAAAATCTGTTTAAGAGCTGTGGATAATCCAATACAAAGATAATATAATCTAATTGACTGTCTGACTGTTAAAATCATCTAAGCCTCTCTTGATTTGGCACTAGTCCAGCACCAATCTGTGCTGTGCCTGTGTGAATACATTTTTTTGTGTTCTGCTAGTACAGCCCTTCAGTCTGGCTGTCTAATCTCCTATTTAGGTTAATGGATGTCTGAGGCCAGGGTAAATGATACCCTGATCTGCATCCAGACTCCTCAATCACCCACACCTCACTGTTCTGGAGGAGTAACTCTATAGCTCTTGTCTGCCTCAGTCAGCATTCCAGTCATTACAAAAGATCCGTTGCATAAAGTCAGGGAATGTTTAACCTGGCGTCAATTCAGTTTCATTCAGTTTTAGGACAGGAAAAACATGAATGTGTCTTATAAGGAGGTGTGCTGGATGTTGTACTCAATTTTTCCTTTTTTTCCCTCCCCTTCACAGATAGCTGATAACGGTATCAGTCTACCTGACCATGTGAGCTGCTCCATCCAGTGGGCTGATGCAGTCGTGCTGGTGTACTCTGTAACAGACCGCCGCAGCTTTGACCTCATTGATCAGTTGCACCAGCTGGTTGTCCGTACTGGTGGTGCCAATATGCCCCCGGTCATCCTACTGGCCAACAAGGCAGACCTGTTGCACCTGAGGCGCGTCGACTCCCAGCAGGGGCCTTTGCTGGCGGGCACGCTGGGCTGCTCTTTCTATGAAGTGTCTGCTAGTGAGGACTACAGCCAGGTGCATGGGGCTTTCCAAAGGCTGTGCTGCCAACTGGCCAAGCAGCCGCCACCCGCCCCAAACTCCTCACACAACTCTGCCAGCGCTGCCACAGAGAAGAGGCGCTCGCCCCTCATCCCAAGGCCCAAGTCTCCCAACATGCAAGATCTTAAGAGGCGTTTCAAGCAAGTGCTCTCAGCAAAAGTCAGGACTGTGACCTCGGTGTGAATGCGAGATGCTGATAGTGGTCCAGGGTGGCCACAGACAGAAAGAAAGCATTGAAGGTGGAAATGAGGACAGAGAAGATGCTTCTCCACTGATGTCCTGTACCATTAAGGCTGAAGAGGGCGGGTGTGAGATGAACAGGAGGAGACAGGAAGTTGATGAATCTTTACAGAGGTGATGACCTCATGATGGAACGGTGTCTATCCTGACAGATGCCATGTGTGAGGAGAAACAGTGAGGAGGTTCATCAACTGTTCAAGAGCAGAAAGGACACCAGAGGAAGCAGAAGCAGCCGTCTGAACCTCAGACACTCTGCATATAAACTCTGAAACTGTTAATCAAGCCCTCCTGGCAACAGCAGCTCTGAAGGACTCTCCTACTTATTTTTAGCTGTGCTACCTATTGTGGCTGTTCTTTATCCAGACTGCCACAACATGGCACCACTAAATGCTGGTATTATTATACCAGACACTTGAGCCAGGGCTCTGTGCAGCAGTGTGTGAATTGTGTACTCAGTCTCCTGTACATCAATGTCTGCAGTATGTGTATATATATATATATTTTTTTTTTACAACATTGAGAATTATTGTGCATTATGGAGTGGGGTGGGATTGGGTTGGGGGGTGGATGGGTTGTAGCAGGGCAGCAGACACAGTATGTAGCATGTGGCGTTTATTATCACTGATGCACTTTAAACAGGAATAGTCCAAAAGGGCTTATTGTTATTTATTTTGTTGCAAATCCACGTTTTGTTCACAATAAAATGATGATGAATTTGACAATGTCTCTGGTTCTTTAATGATCATGTAGCACAGGGCGCAGCAGGAATAACTCTGGACACCTTCAAACAAGCAGTCAGTCAAAGAGTCTACATGATGTCCTTGGCCCTGTACAAACATCACCACTGCTGTAAGGATGATGACGCACAGAGAGAGAGGAAAAAAAATACATGAATAAACCACTTCACATACAAGGCTTTTTATAATGGCAGCACTGAATAGCATGAAGACAACAGAAGCATGACTCTACAGTGGCCTCTCAGGTTTTCTCTTCTAAAGCTAAAAAACCCAGTGATGTCCTTGACCCCAGAAAATGAATTTGACCCCCCCCCAAAAAAGGTGTTGAAATAACCTTAGTCGACAGAGATGGAGGAGTTCATGTTAGTTTTCTCAGAGCTGACCTTGTTTTATTAGGGACTCATCCGAGAAACCACAAGCTCCCAGAAGATAAGGAGAAAATATTATTAAGCTCTTTTCCAATTAAATCTGAATGTGTGTGTTATTAGGTTTTGAGATGTGTTTATTTACAATCCAGAACTTCATTAATGAATTGTAAATATCTGATTCCTATCTGTCAGACACAAAGCTGAGGATTTAATCTTCCTGTCTATTTGACACAACTTGGGAGACTCTTGTGTTACTCAGAAGCGATGTAGGTGGGTGAAATTACTGAGCTCTAGCAGAGGTGATTCATGTCGGAGAGAATAAAGAGAGTCCGTAGAGCGAGGAGGAAGAGGACGAGGAGGGGCAGGAGGGTGTAGGCGAGCTCTTATGTGTGACCGAATTATCATTCATAGCAGACAGTCACTCTGCTCTCATTAGCCACCATGTGACATTGTTAGGTGAGAGCGGACGCTAACAGAGAGTGTGTATTCTCTCCAGCACAAACAGCAGGCCTTCTTCTGTTCACACCTTCACCTGTAATGAGTTCACACATGCGCCTGATTTTAACACTTCCCGGTTCAAACGGCTAACATCTGAGTCCCCATAAATGCAAAACAACAAAAACAACATCACAATGTGTGTGTTTGAAAAGATGATGATTTTATTAAGATTTGATTCAAGGGGTGGTCTGAAACGTTTGTCGTAGTTCTACACATGTTGCAAAAACTACAAAGCAACTTTTGATTTTGACTTCTGTTTGGCAGAATAAGAGAGACATTATCAGTCCAACATAAAAATTGGCCTCCAAGAAAAATAAGCCCAATAGTGATAATTAAATTATTCTTTTGCACTTTAGAATTAAATCCAACAAAACAAATCCACACACCCACACACACACACATATACAGAGGAATGTTTCATCAATATGTCTCTCAAATGATTTTTGTAGTCTCCATGATCTCCATTTGCGGCTTTTAACAGAGAATTTTACTCATCCAGCCTGACTCACACGCGATGAGGTGTTGAGACCCATGTGTCCCTACACGTGTGCGTTCCCACGTGCTGGACTCAGACACCGATATTGGGCACCAGCCTCTGGGAGGTGAAGAGCAGGTCGGGGATATCCGTTGGCCTCAGCAGTCTGGTGGACAGAACCAGCACCTGGAGCAGAACACAACACGCCCGTTAAAGGTAGGTAGCCGTGTGTAACCCAACACTTCTGAGTGACGCAGACGTGTGAAATGTGGCAATCAGCAAAGTGCATGAATCAGGTGCCTTGGCAACGGCTACATTTTTAATTAATTTAATTACCTCCACCAAGATGACATTCCTGTTTGTTTTTATTGATTGAAATGGAATGATACCTTAAAAACGACTTTTCAGTTGGACTTAAATAACCCCAAATGTCTTTTTTTGAGTATGAAATGTTACAGAATGTGTTAAGAATGACATAAAAGTTGTGTGGTGACCCAGTTTTTTGGGGAAAATTATGACTGGAAACGACTGTGACGAGCAGCGGTGAGTTAAAAAGTCATGACAACAAGAAAGGAAAGAGTTTTCAGTTACATCACTGTTTGCCTAAGTGATGGGTTTTAATACGTATTTTGTGGTTGAAGGCTTAATTAATGACTGCTGTGAGTGCTTCTCTTCTAGTGTTCCCCCCCTGATAAATGTTCCCACTAATTGCACCATTAGACAGAGAATTCTGCTGCCTATTTTTACAGAGTGATGGTGCACACGCATTGAATAATTGGCCTAAATCCCTATATGCTCACATATAGAAATACAGGAAGAGAGTGCCTTTTAAAAAAAAAAGAAGTTTCACAGGTATACAGTTGTGAAAGTTTTCTGATCCTATACTGCTACGGTTTTGTTTGGAAAGGAACCTCCAACATCTTCAATAAAGGGCTCATTCACAGTGTTTCATGGTTTATTCATTTCTATTTTATTTATACAGAAGACTTGAGAATTAAGTGATCAATTCATTAAAGAGCTCTTCATTAATGCATCTAGCCTCCATGCATTACACCGTGTTGTGCTGTCATTGTTAATGTTAACGTGGCAGCGTTTCATTCAGACTTGTGTCGTAAAACGTGACTTATGGGAGCTTATTCGGACGTGAAACCTGTATGTCAATATTTACGTGGTGTGATGCATGACTAAATAGAGATGTCAGAATTCAAAACAACCGTGAATCCCTTTGTTCTAAGCAAATAAGCAAACCTTCAGTACAAACTTTTGACATTCATAAGTCTACAGGGGGTGGAAGGTTTGACACTAAAGAACACATTTCAATGAAAATAGGTGGAAACTAAGACAATGGCCACAGGGGCAAGTGATTGAGTTTTAGTGTGGATTCAAGGGTTTTTCAAATAAACATGTTAAGGTTTTTGAACATTATCTTCATTAAATGGACTTTTCAAATAGAAAAACTCATATAGAGATAGACATACACCATGATTTTCTCTTGGTATGTGTATTTCGATGCAGATCTGGACTTGAGCTCTCTTTCAGTGCTGTCTAGTTAGAATAAGAGGTTCAGTCCTCTTGCAGTATAACAGAGCCGCTCTGTTCCTCGGCTGCAGTGTTGCTTTAACACTGGGTCAGCACCTCAAAATTGGCAGTGGGCCTGTTTGTAGTGGCAGGGTATGTATGGTTCAGCGGAATTTTGTCCAAAATGCAAGAGTAAAATGAGCAGTTTGGTTTCAGTGTAACATTTGGTTTCTATGCAGTATGTTGTGCAGTAAAGTCAGGATGCTAACAAAAATAATGCTATGAATTAATCAATCAGCAGCAGCTCTCCTCAGTACACCTGCACACACTTCTTCAGGTACTGTGTAGGTAGGTTGACTTCATCTTGGAGAAGTTACCATAGTTCTTCTTTGGATTTAAGTGTCTAAGTTTGTTCAGTTTCCTCATATAATCCCAGACTGAGTCCATGATGTTGAGATCAGGACTCGGTAAGGGCCACACCATCTGCACCATCTGCACCATCTGTTCTCCTTGTTCTTGTTGATCAAAATTGCTATTATTGACCCTGTTTGTATGTTTGGGACCAATCAAGCACCTCCCTCATGGTTATGTATTATGGAAAAGAATCTAAACATCTTAAGTGCTTACAACTTTTGGACTATATGTACTGAGGTCAGTGTGTGTGTGGGCCTGGAGGATATTATATAGGCTTGTCTTTATTCAGTCTCCCTGATTACAGACGGAAGGCTTTGATCCCGGCCAGGCCTTTCATTCCCTTGGCCTCCTTCTCCAAGCCTTTTATTAAGACGAACCCACATTACCCAGACTGATCCCCCTCTGCATGCCCTCCTCTCACCCAGAGAAGACACATTTATCTGCATGTTTTGCAGTGGGCAATGTGGACTGCATATATAATCAGCACTTAAAACAGCCCCAAACACAAAGGCAGAAAGACACAACATCTGATGTATGAAATGACGCTCTCACTTCTACACCTGATCCGAGCCACCTGCATATGTAGGTCAGCGTTTATGTTCATTCTTTCACTCACATTCTTTGCCAGGCACAGTATTAAATCCGCTGGTATGAAATCGGTACCAGACCCGGTGTGAAGTCTGTAGAGTTTACTTTCTTTTCTTTTTTTATTGTGGATGAGTATTTTACAGTTTGACACATCTACAGGGACATAATGGTTTGGTAAAAAAAATCTAATTAGGGCAGCAGCTTCTGAAATGTATGTTGATGATTCATCCATATATGATCTAGTAGTCGATAATGTTTTAAGTGATAGAAAGAGTCAAGCTGTCACTGACATGTTTTATTGTAAATTTTGTCAGTTTGTCAGAACACTGAATCATCACACTTTCTGCTCTGGAGTGTTTTAATAAGCAACAGCTTTACACACAACCTACTATAAAAACTCCATCACTTTTGTCTTTCTAAATCTGAGTCACTTATTTTGTTGCCAGATGTTGAAGAAATATTCTAAAAGTAGCAAAACCACAATATACAATATATATATATTCAATTTGATTAGTTAAAGTAAAAGTAATGCATTCAAAATTGTACTTACTATTTCTACTCATTACTCTGACAGAATGGCCCTTTATCTTATGACATTACAAGAATGGTCCAGCTTCAAGTTATGTGCTTGTGTCCTAACCACCAAACCAATCGGTGACAGATAGTTCATCCAATCACCTGACAAGTATTTTTTAAAGGAAGTACCTGTCCTTTTCTAAACAGTTACCAAGGATGACTTCTCAGATGGTTCTGTGTAACAAACCATCTGGTCTGTCAAGTTAAGTGGCCCCTATCAGTATTATATTATTATACATAATAAACTGCTTTTTTAAACGTTGAAGCTGGTCGAGGTGGAGCCAATTTGAAATATTTGACCTACTTATCTACTGGGTGGATACATCATACTTTCTGAGCTGGTCACATGTTTTGTTTGTCAAATCTTTGCTTCTGATGTATAACGGCATATAAAGTAGTATAATTGAAAAAGCAGATTAAAATACTGTGCAAAGCTTTTTCATTTTAGCACATTACCTGCCAAGCATTTATCATTTTAGAACCACAAGTTCTATTAAATTAAATGTAAAAGTAAACTGAATTTCAATTAAGTTGTATGAAGACAACTTGATGTTTTATTGTTTTTAGCATGAAGTTAAAATGATGTGATTCTATTGAGAAGATAACATACAGTAACACTACTGTTAGTGGGCTGAGTGAATGCTGGTGTCTCACTCAGTCTGGTTTGATCCTAAATGATCCTTTTACTGCTTTCAGGGGAACTTGAGACATGAAAGAACAGTTAAGTCCAGCTCAGATGCAGTAAAATTGTTCTATTCCCCCACAGGCCTTTTACTACACACAGTTAGCATTATCTACGAATAGATCTGAAAGACTTCACCGGCCCTCTTAAAGAGACAGCCTGAGAGATGATCCCTGTGTTCAGGATTTGTATTGGGGAGAGTGAGATGATGTGCCAAGGCAACTGAAACAGAGCTATAGTGCACACAAATACAAATACAGATGGACAAATGTTTTATTTCATTCACAAGAAATTGGGCTTTTTATATAAGTAACTGTAATGTAGGAAATGCAACCATGACAACATAGACACTGACATATGTGAGTCACTTACTAGCTGTATTTAGCTCACTCACTCACTCACCTGGGTGCCTGGTTTGTGCGTGGTAACAATCTCCTTAATGAGCCGGAGCTCTGAGGGCGTGACTCCACCGACCAGGAAGAGGAAGAGCAGAGGGTTGTCGCTGGGATGTGGACGACTGACCTGTGGAGTTAAGACGACACATTGTGATTTGTCTGTGTATTTTTAGACTGTCTGAGGTCTTAATTCAGGTTTCTTATTATAGAACTGTAACAAACAACACACTTTGTCCAGGGAACATTTCATCATTTTTCCTTTCATGATACCATCTATGGTTGACTTTGTGCCTTGTTGCTGAGTCACTCCTCAGCTGGACGCTTGTGATATTGCGCTGATGCTGATGAGAGTGAACTCCGCTGGGAGGTAGGGCACAGCAACCACAAACAAAAGCTCAACAGATGATTCTCACCATGGTGTTATGACGACCGACACGTGGTTATTAAACCAGGTGCACACACACACGCACACACACACACACACACAAAAACAGACACATAAACAACTGCACCACATCACCTGCATGAGGAAGGTCTCACTACCACTTGAACACAAAGATGTGTTTTAACAGCAGGGTGAGGTCTGGTGTATTTGCTGTGTGCGATTGGCTGTCTGGGGAATAATGGCTGTGCGCTATTGGTTGGTCAGCTGCATTCGGGACACATCTGCACCCGCTGAATACTAACCAAGCAATCAGAGCTGCAGGGGGCGGACCCTAGGCGAGAATGGCTGTACACGTGAAGCACCAGAAGGCTGGGGTGAAGCGTGTCAGGCATGATTCAACGTGGCTTTCTTGAAAAATGTGTGAATGTTTTCTCGTGTATTCTGCTCATGTTATGTTTTGTATATTCAGTGGCACTCAGTGGCTTACCAGACACACCAACACCATGTGCGAAAAAGACCACCACCTGCGTGTTGTCGGAGAACCATGTGCACTGCCATGGGACAGACAGGGAAGGAGGGGCTTATGGAATTGTGTGGAGACGGCGTGTGTGAGAGAATAAGTGTAAGTGAGGACAAGAAAACATTCTATGTCCTGATGATAAAATACATTCACTGATGTAGAAATGCAACCCACTCAATTTTCATGATGCATATTATTAGGATTAAAATGACTCTGTGAAAATGTATCATTTTCACAGAGATACATTTTCACAGTTGTGTTGCTCAGTATATCCTTTATGACTACTGCCTTGTTCTCCTCATCGACTGTCATGTACATTTACTTGAGGAAATCCTTTTACTCCACTACATTTCAGAAGGACATTTTACACTTCTTTCTCCACTACATTTATCTGACAGCTATACAAACTGGTTACAATTCAGATTAAGATTTTACATAGAAAAAATAAAATATGTTTATACAAAACAACCAACTGTTCAATATTTAATGAGTAGTTTTCAACCTTGTTGTCTTGTGAGCTCTTGTATAAAATCAGTGTGTAGTTGTGGCTCCTTGTCATGTTTCAGATGTCTGTGAGTTCTTTAGCAGTTCCACCAAAGAGACACACACACACACACACACACACACACACACACACACACACACACACACACACACACACACACACACACACACACACACACACACACACACACACACACACACACACACACACACACACACACACACACACACACACACACACAAATCAAAGATAAGCGAAATTAATGTTCATCTTATAACCCCTCAGATTTGCCTTGTAACCCTTTGGAGGGTCCTGATCCCTACATTGGGAATCAATAGACTAAACTAGCTAACAGTATATAAAGTAGCTAGAAGTTTGCCCCATCTTGAACAGCTACTATGATATGCTGCTTACACACTGATGCATAACAACAATCTAATAATGTCATATACATTCACCAGCCACTTCATTAGGTACAATACAAGGGCATCCAATACAACAGCTCTGACATAAACTCTATTTTTGTGAAGCTTATGTATGTTAATGGAGGGGACAAAATATTAGGAACACCATTCAATATAATGCACACAAATAAACCACCTCCACCACCCAGAAGTAGAAGTATCACCTTTCAGACAATGTCAATAAAAAGTGAAAATGTATAAGCTTTGTAAATGTAAGCAGGTTTACTTTAAGTAATACTTTAGTAATCTTACTCAGGGAGGCTTTTCATTGCAGGACCTTTACTTGTAATGTAATATAATAATCCAATAAATTGTTGTATTGGCACTTTGGTAGTGATCTGTGTACCTTTTCTAACACAGCATAAAGGTCACTCCAAAAACTCTAGACAAATTGCACCTAACTGCTGAGAAAAAGGTTGTGTTTGGATGGATCCATAGTGATAGTCAGCAAATAACAAATTGTGCTTCATAAATGTGAGAAATCCTGTAAACCTTGGATTTAAAATGTTGTATGTGAGGTGTTAGTTTGAGAAACTGTGGCCTAATTAACTTTTGAAGGAACACGGGTCAGACAGTCTAAACAAAGACCAAACATGGGACACTGCATACGCATGTAGCCAATTACTTACACACAGTTTAAGATGACAGTTTTAGCAACGGTGCACAAGCTCTCAGTGGGTGATAACCCAGACTGCAGGCTCTGCAGAGTATTTAATGATATAAACCCTGAAGTACACAGTATACCCTGTGGTTAAAAATAGATGTTTTATTGGCGTCTTTTACTGCATGAAGGGTGTGCTCTGTGCTCCTATAGAATTCTCCAAGTTCAGGTTTATAGGTTTACTATGTCTGAGTTGGTGCTTCGTGGGCCAAGTTTCTTAATTTGTATAAAACCAGGTCACGGTTACGCAACCAGTCTAATTCCTCCCCCTGGGTATTCATCAGTTTAATCAGGCCCAGATGTGGGATAATCAGACTGTGGATAGTGATCTGCTCTGCGGTGGATATACATTACCCACAAGCCCAGAGCTACATGTCTGTTGCAGAAGAGCATTTGGCCAAAATATTAACATAAGTAACCCAAAAATGCAGGTCTTTGCATCTCCCTCTGAGGCATTCAAGACATTAAAAAAAACTAAATCGTAAAATGTATGTATGTATGTATGTATGTATAAGTATATAATAACTAGAAAATGTTTCCACTCTCTCTTAAGCCTCTTTCCCACATAGCTCCTGGTAAATTACTGGGATAACCTTTCAGGCGCTGCTGGTGATTTTCACTATTCACACATGCAGCCACATTCAGGAACATATATGTCCGCCTTTTCGCAATGCGGGAATAGACAAAGGGCAGTCCAGCTGATGGCGGTCACGCAACACTTGCTGATACCAATAATGAAACTCAACAGAAGAAGAAAAAGTTGTGTTGGGAAGTCGAAATTTCCGAGTTCCAAGTTGGAAATTTCAACGGGAACGCCCCCTGAAGTCAGATCTCCGATTCGGAAAGTCGGACGTACTACGCCAGCCCTGATCTCATTATCCAAGATAGTAGCCCTGTGCATTAACAGGGTGAAAGTTGTAGTAATATCCTGTTTATTAGCAGTTTTGCCTTATTTGTGTTTCATTAAATCAGTTGCACACACAGCACTGTTCAACTTCTATCTGTGGACATGCTGCTACGTTGAGAAATGTGTTTTCATCAACTGGTATTGCTAACAATGCTAATCTGGCTAGAACTGTTTTTCTGACTTCTAAACTGGTACAACACAAACTTGGGTGTGACGTCATTCCCAGCTCCGACTTCCAACTAGGTAGGTAAATGGAACACAGCATATGTGTAAGACGTCTGTTCTTATTTTCAGAAACATGGCAGGTGTGGAGCTGTTTTTGTCAGCTGTGAATGTTCCAGTAATGTTTTTAATTTTACGCAAGTTCACGAGACAAATCACCAAGAAAAGCATCAGTGAGGCATTCATAAACAAGTCCACGGTTCACGTGACAGTGTCTTTCGTGAGATAGAGGTAACCCTTTATCTTTGCGATGTTACTGCTTTCCTTCACAACACAGCTGTACCGTACCTGAACACCGATCCCTGCTGCCATTCACACGTGACCCCACGCAGGAAATGTTCACAAACATTTTAGGGATAGACGTGTGTGTGAAAGAGGCTTTATACAACAGAAAGTTCTGCAAATTTAAATGTTTTGTGGTTAGGTCTTCTGTACGGTTGTCTGGGGAAAAACCTCTTGGTCACCACTGCAGGGTAGCGAATTCAACTTCTGGCTTCCATAATTCTTGAAAATGCACCCCACAGAACACAGTTTGCAGTGACTGTAGGTGGAAATACAAATAAAGAAAACCTTTTTACTGGCTGGTTGGCGAAAGGGCAAAAGGGGGGTTGGGATCAGTTTAGGGGGGTAGCGTGTCAGTAAAGAAAATTGAGCTCCGTAAATGTGAAAAGAAGCAGCTGGTGACTCCATGTGGAGACACGTGGATGTTTGCCCTATAAAGTGTGATCCTTGTTCAAATGTATTGTGTTTTTCTTTCGGCTCCTGGCTTCAGAATCGGTATCTGTATAAACTGACAATATTTCCTGTGCGTCAAAATCTCAAATGTCTGGGGATGAAAAGTCCGGTAGAAGAGTGAACTGTAAGGTAAACAGTATACCTGCAGATATGGGACGCTTACTCTGGAAACTGTTAAATTAGGTCAAGTCCAAGCAGCAGAAGAAAGCACTTCATTGTCTGTCATGAGTGGTTGACAAAGGTAGAGTTAAGAGGATGTGACATAGCTGACCCCATTTCATATTACCTTCATAAACATGCTGAAGCCGGTCTTGAGCAGGTCGGTGAGGCCTCCAGACATGTGCTCGATGTCGGGGCATTCGTGTCTGTCGGGGTGGAAGACCTCCTCCAATATCTGCCTCAGGAAAGGACGGTAGGTAGCCTGGAAAAGCCCAAAACACACATGAACATGAAAATGAACACAGAAGACACCTACACTGGCAAGACTTTATACACAGAGATGTATATTCATTTTACAGTGAATTAAAGAGTCTTTACATGAATGTGTGAGCATGGGTATGATTGAGGAGCTGTTGGTGTGCCCTCCTTTCAGCACTTGCATGTTTGTGTGAATAACTGTGGGAGTGACAGTCAGTGGAGTTATAAAAAGCTCTGCTGGACTAAACAGGCCACTGACTTATGAATCACTTCAGGAAGAGTGCTGCAATCACTAAAAAAATCCTCATTGTTATGTTGACTGAATGTGGTGTGTGTGTGTGAGTGTGTGTGGATGTTTACATGGCTGAAAACAGCACTTCAGCCCACCAATAGCAATATTTAAAGGGAAAAACAAAAAAAAAAGTTTCTGGAAATAAATATTGCTGCTCAATTCATGGTCCTAAGAGGATGAGTCATAATGACTTTGGTGATCTCTTCTCACCCACGATGGGGTTAAGCCTTTTATCTTTTTAGCTTTTAGCGAAATGTCTTGACAATGTTTAAAATCTGGAACATATAATCATGGCGACCAGAGGATGAATCCTAATGACTTATATGACTTTTATTTGTCCAATACCTTGCTTTTATGACTAAATAAGTGCAAAACCAAAGTCATTCCCATCAACTTCACTTGTACTTTGTGTTCAGAGCTAATTAGCATATGTTAGCATGCTAGCACGCAGAACTACTTAGGTCAAAGCTACAGACATCGCCCAGACAGTGTTAATATTTGAGGAAAGTCAGCCACATTTCAACTTCAGCTGTTTTTAATGTACCTCAGTGTGCACGTGCAATGAAAAACAGTCATATTTTTCCTCTGAACACTGTCATATGACCTGACCTGCTTCTCCAAAACAGTAAACAGCAGCACCTGCTTCACTTCTCCATAGTTATGAGCCACCGCCTGGCTTTCACAATAGGCACATTTCATTACTTTGAAATATGTCCTTGAAAGACAAACTGCAGAGCATCAGCTAAAGCCTCATAAATGCCTTCTAATATCCTTAAGAGGTGATTAATGAAAAAAAAAAAAAAAAACCTCTAACAATAACAGGGAGTCAGCTTTTTATGCTTGGCTACCCAGCACAGAATGAACCATTTATAGACCTCAAAGCTAGAAGATCAAGAATTAATGAAAGGGTTTTTTTTTTGTTCATGGGAGTGAACATTACTGTCGTAGAGAACAATAAAGAGCCAGATAAGACTTGGCAGAGCATAAATTTGGGTTCTCTGAACAGCAGAACTTTTAAAATAGTCACACTGATTATCTTTTACATGAGTTTACAATTTACTCAAAATGAGGTTGAGGCAGGAAACAAATCTTTTCTTTTTGGGAAGTCAAAGGAACATCTGAACACTCAGCAAAGACTGCATCTACCTCTAACTGTTGATTCAGGCAATAAATACACACACCTATATACACACGCAATGCTGACCAAATACTAATGCACCCAGGTGTTTCTGCCCACAAGCATCCACTCACCTCGACATGGACTTTCTGTATATTTCACTATTAACAGAAGACTCACAGCCTCCCACTACTCACATCACTGAGGAGCAGCCAAACAAGGCCTGGGAAATCCTGAATTATGTAAACTAACATTTACTTCTGTTAACATGACTTTACTGGATGGGTCAGCCTGCACAAACTAAGCTTGGAGTAAACAAATTAATGATTTACATAGGACTAAATAACCCGCTCATGCACGCACATACACGACCAATAATATCGCAGGAATAAACGACAGATGCTACCCACACCAACGCATGCTCCATTTTGATCCGCATCCCAAAAAGCTAAAAGCAATCCTATTAACCCACCACCACAAACACCCACATGATAAAGAAAAACAATATTAGAATTAGTCATATGATAATGCCAGTGCTTAAATATTCCTCTGCGCACACACACAAACACACACACACACATACACACACACAAACACACGTGGGTATCAGTTTCCCCAGGGGTTTTCTTGGCATAGAGGTGGATGAACAAATTAATTTTCCAAAACAACATGGTGACAACATCAAAAAACGAAAACACACATAGAACAGAGAACAGAACAGGCTGGAGTCAAAATGATAACCAAGTACTGCTTTTTTTTGTATATCTCATTTTAATCCCTTAAAACAATGTGCCAAGTTTGAATCAACACATACACTGTGATTTTCTTTTCTTTTAAAGAACCTTATGGTATGTAGTCATATAGGTAGTTTTGGTCAAACACACACAGACAGACAGACAGACAGACAGACAGACAGACAGACAGACAGACAGACAGACACACAGACACACACACACACACATATAAATATCTTAAAACCTGGGCATGCATAGATTCTACTGGTAGTACGTAATGTTCTTTGTAATTTGGATGAAGCAACCCTTTTATTAGTATGTTTGGGGTATTTTATACATTTTATTATAAAGCACCAGTATAGTAATTTTGGGAAATTCACTTATTGTGTTTCTTTGTGTAAGTTGTGTATTTTCTGAAAACATTTTTGTACATTAAGGATATGGGATTTTTTGGGGGTTTTTTTTGCCCGGAGCAGTGTCTTTGCAGAGTGTCTGCTGGTTGCTGGGCAACCTCATGGTGATGACAAGACTCCAGTAAATCACTGACCTGGACACGAAAATGTCGAGGCAACTATATCTTTTAATGAAATATATGAGATACACAGTACAACTAGATACTGATAATTGATGTCTTGCAAAACCATGTTCATTGATACTCAATGATAAATTAACACAGTCGATACTTCATACAGCTTCCGTCAAAATGCTCATGACTTGCACTTTGGTAGGTGGATAATACATCTAGTCATAGGTGTGTACTCACTCATATGGAATAATAAGTCAGTAATACATATGTGAAAAAAATGAGTGTGATACTTAGTCAGACCGGGATGATTCATTTTTCTTTATGGATGTTTCCTGGTTATGTAACTCTCGCCTCAACTTTTGTTGCTCTTAACAAAGATTTCATATAAGAATGAGAGTTTGTGCAGCAACAAAATATCTGCCATTAAATGATTCTCAGAAAAGCGGTAAATCACCCCTTCCCCTCCGCTGAGGTCAATACATAGCATTAGACTCCAGCTGTTACAGGCTCCGTCACTCGGATTTCATTGATGTACTTTTTCCAAGAAATTCGTCAACACTCAGTAACTCACAGCTTGACATGTGCTCAGGAAATGTGCAATTTTCATGCAGCTCTACAGCGGGCATACATGTGACAGTACATGCATACGAGTGATGATGTCTGCTGGCTTGATTAATTATGGTTGGAATAAACAGAGCATGACTGGAGCCAACAGAGAAACTGTGCTGTTCTCATTTATAATACTACATCCATTTGCATCCATTTTTCAAGACGTTACTTCGCTTAAATGAACTGTGAAAGCTTGATTACTGAAGATAATAGTGCTATGCTCAGTGGTATTCATCCCATAGTGACCAATTGCAGTGTTTGACAGCAACCTACATGGCATACAATAAAAAACAAAAGACAAGAGGAGGAGAGCTTGGCCTCTGGGATGACATCTTGACCGACAGGTATCGGCTTCATCATTGGAGGGGGAAGCTTGCTGAGAGCAGGCAAATGGATTTTTGAGGTTTCTCAAGAACAGGCAGTAGCTGACAGATATCACACTGTTTTCCTTTTATATGAAATCATTTTCATAATGCAGGAGGAAAGAGGACAGGATGTTCCTTCCTAACACAAAACACAACAGCGCTCCCCACATGGGTGCGCACATACACACACACACAGACACCCCATCTGTAAAGTAACAAAGACATCTACACATTTTGACAAAACTGACTTTATATGGTGCTTAGCCACAATCAGTGAGATCCTGAAGTAATAAAAAGCTGCAGGAAAAAACTTTTTTGACAATTAGGGAGAAGAACAGCAGAAGTAAGTTTAATGCACTCTGTCTCAAAGCTGCACTGAGCTCTGGATGACTAGATATAACATTTCAGATATGCAGCTATTTAAACTGAAAATGGATGAAAATGAAATCTTGTTATGCTCCTATAACAACTTATCTTTAATTATTTGAAAAAAAGCAGCTCCCCCAGTTTTATAACTCACTGCTTAAAGAATAGATCAATGACTTATGTAAGAAGCGTTGAGATATGAAAACCTAAATCGACACGTCAGCACAACACAAGTAATAAAAGACCAAAAGAGAGAGAAAAAAAAATGGAGATCCATCATCCAAACACTTGCTATTGCAAAGTTTTCCATTCAGGCTCAACTCCAACTATATTTCATCCACTCTCCCAAAGGTTCTAGCTAAGAAATAAGCACGGCCTTTAAAATGAAGTGTCTTGAACTTTCATTGACTAACCTTTTATGCTCTTGCCCTATTATTCTCTGAAAAGCTACGCGATCAAAGTGAAGGACAGTGGGAGTGGTGACTGTTGATTGTCTGGGAGAAAAAGGTAAGAATCTTTCACAAGGACAAAGATGTACACAGGGGCCCTTCAGAGTTACATAAGCTATAAGACACAGAAGGTTTGTGAAGATGGCTCTCACAGTGAACTCTCTTCTCTTTGCTTGTATGCATGTGTGACGCAAACAGGAAGGGGACAAAAGCAACACAGGGCCAAAGGTCCTCCTCTAAATCTCTCTGCCTGTGTTACTGCCACATCCAACGCAGAGTAGAGAAACAGGTAAGAAGAGGACGAGGTTAATCAAACGTGTGATAAGCGTGTCATTTCAAATGTTCAGCTTGTCTTGTGTGTGCTCTGGAACATAACTGTGTCGTTTGAGCGTGCTGTGGTGTATTAACAGATGATGTGTGTGTGTTTATTTGACACTGTTAATAACCGTTTAGTGTGTCTCTGACCTGGTGGACTCCGTCACTGGCGGTGTAGACGGAGCGAAGTTGCTTGAGGTGGTCTCTAGTGTGGTTCAAACCTCGGAGGGTCTCGAACATCTCCTCCACTGCGGTGTGGACTCGCTCTGTGGTCAGCTCCTCGAGATTTGCACAACCTAGCAACACACACAAACACACACGCGCACACACACACGCACACACAATTATTATTAGATGGAACTCTAATAGGTTTCTTTCTTTCTAACACATGCAAAAAAAAAAGTTTGTATCTGCAAGAAAAAAATTGGGTAATAAGAAGTAACATGTTGGCATTTGTGGGTAATTTTCTCAGCTGGGTGTGTGCTGAAACCAATTATCAAGGTAAACGCTTGGAAGCGAGAGGACAAGAGCTCCTTTATTCGAGGAGAAAACACTGCTGTCTAATCAAAAGCTAATGTTCCCTCTTTTCTAAAGAAGTACGGAGGGAAGCAGAGACTCGCTGTGAAATCAACTTGAAATGGCTGCGGTTAAGATAAACGGAGAGAGACGGGAGAGATGGTGACAAGACAGTGGAGGGGATTGGGGGGGGGGAGCATAAGAATGTGAGCGAGAGGTAAACAGAGAGAAAATGAGAGGATAGAAAGACTGTGAAGGAGGAAAGAAGATGGCAGCCGAGTTTACGGCGCTGTGGGCAAAGTAGGTCGACTGGCACCTGCACTTCTCTCTCTCTGGAGCTGTTCAGGTATGTGGCAGCTTTCTGTTAACAAGACGGTCAGCTGTGTTATAGAAGATATAAACACAAGGCTGAAAACTGCATCAGCATGTAGCTACATCTGAGAGGGTCATTACTAACAAGAACATCATGACTCTGCTGTTAATACTGCAGAAACAGCACATTTCCATATGAAAGTGATTTTTACACCATCATAGTGTGTTTATATTTTAACCCTCTTGTTGTCCTCGAGTCAAGGAAGGAAGGGAGGGAGGAAGAAGGAAGGAAAGGAGGGAGGAAGGAGGGAGCAAGGAAGGAAGGAGGGAAGGAAGAAGGAAGGAAGGGAGGGAGGAAAGGAGGGAGGAAGGAGGGAGCAAGGAAGGAGGGAGGGAAGGAAGAAGGATGGACAGAAGGGAGGAAAGAGGGAGGAAGGAAGAAGGATGGAGGGAGGAAGGAAGGAAGAAGGAAGGAAAGGAGGAAGGAAGGAGGGAAGGAAGGAAAGGAGGGAGGGAGGGGGGAAGGAAGAAGGAAGGAAAGAAAGGAGGAAGGAAGAAGGATGGAGGGAGGAAGGAAGGAAGAAGGAAGGAAAGGATGAAGGAAGGAGGGAAGGAAGGAAAGGAGGGAGGGAGGAGGGAAGGAAGAAGGAAGGAAAGAAGGGAGGAAGGAAGGAAGGAAGAAGGAAGGAAAGGAGGAAGGAAGGAGGAAGGAAAGGAGGAAGGGAGGGAGGGAGGAAGGAAAAGAGGGAGGAAAGAAAGAGAGAGGAGGTAAGGAAAGAAGGAAGGGAGGAAAGAAGGAACAATCAAAAGAGACGGGGTCAATTTGACCCGTGAGGACGACATGAGGGTTAAAGGAATAGCTCCACATTTTCTTTACCTGTGTTGGGAACTTTAAGCTTCATGGATGGAAGCTGTGAAGTGGGTGTTAGGATGAGATTACAAAAGCCACTTCCTGTCTCCTGCCTCTCTGGGTGCTGTTGGCTCACTTTGTGATATAAGAAGTATATTACACCACCATGACCACTATCTATACAGTGTGCTTACTTGTTTATTTATTTATTTTGTAAGGGCCCATGGTTGAATGATTTGTGAGGACATTTTCCTCCACAGTCCACTGATCACAGTTAAAGCATCAAACACACAAGAGTCACGCACAACATAACAGAACTTCTACCATATTGTAAATGAGATGGATGTTTACCAAACTAACAAACCAGCCATGCTAGCAGCTCTGACGTACAGCCGATAGGAATGTCATTAACTTTGCAGGTATTTGGTGATAAATAAGTACAAGCATTGGACAAAATGTTTTTAAATTGTCATGTTGGTAGTGCTACAGGATAAGTCGGGGGATCTCCAAAAATGTCATAGCAATGTTGAGATATTTCAGTCTGGATTAACCCTTGTGTCATCCTCCCGGGTCAAATTGACCCTGTCTGTTCCTTCCTTCCTTTCCTTCCTTCCTCCCTCCTTTCCTTCCATCTTCCTCCCTTCCATCCATACTTCCTTCCTTCCTTCTTCCTCCCTTCCATCCTTCCTTCCTCCTTTCCTTCTTTCTTCCTCCCTCCATTCTTCCTTCCTCTTATCCTTCCTTCCTTCCTTCCTTCCTCCTTTCCTTCTTTCTTCCTCCCTTCCATTCTTCCTTTCTCCTTTCCTTCCTTCTTCCTTCCTTGACGAGGACAACAGGAGGGTTAAAGTGGGGGTCTAACATTTCCCATCCATATAGACCTGCTGGAAGCATGGCTGACACACAGTGAGAAAATATTTTAAAATTGCAGAAAAACTGCATTACATCAAACTGATAAAAACTAAAACATAATGTGTTTGAATGATACAATAAAATCCCTGCTGGAACATGCTGTATTGTAGAACATAGAATATATTAACAAAGTGGGACACGCTGGTCTCTCAGTGAAACAGGATACTATGTGACCTGCTCTCAGTGAAAGGTAGTGAGAATCACTCCAACTTTGATTAGACTAATAAGGTTAGACTCAAAAGGTTATGCATGAAAGCTCTTTCTTCCACATTATATAACAACGTATGAGCTCATACATTATATATACAGTCTTACTTTGGAAATAAAGCAAAGGCATGTGTGCGAGTAATATGTGAGATAAGATCTAACCCTCGAGACAGAGAGAGAAAAATCGCCCTTTGTGCACACAGATACACTGCTGCCTTTGCTTGTAACATGGGAGTAAATTGATGGATTACGAGGGCAGCTATGTCACTCTTAACTCTTCTCCCTCATGACCGTAAAGGCAAGATATGACTTCCACAAAGCTGAAAACTGACCTGCGTAAATATTTTTGCTTCATTTGATTTAGCACATTACATATGCCTCGGAATACATCAATGTCAGAGCATTTAGATAACGCTCCCAGAGCAGCTTGACTTAGTCAGGCCTGTTGTTTGTTCTCTGATAGTTCCTTTTTCCTTCTCATAGAGATGATATCAAATTCAGTACGGCGAGTCATTGTTTTGAGTCGCTGCCTTCAGGAATGTAAAGTGTCTGGCCCGGCGGTTTGCTCTCCTGTGCGCTGCTCTGGCTGAGATGTAAACTCTTTGGAAAAAACAGGAGTGCTATTTGATGGTGCTGAGCGTGAAGACTCAGTCATATGTGGGTCTTATCTTTCCAGACACCCGCAGAGGAGAAAGGCATCCTAGAAAACAAACTAAAGCTGGTGTTTGTCTCCGAGCATTTGCACTGTCAAAAAAAAAAAAAGGAGAAAAGAAGTATAAAATGCAAATGTGGAGTAAATTTAGATGTTACACGATCTGACTGTAGCCATGTGTTAGTGAGGATATGTGCATGTTCCACGTGGGCACGGGATGAAATGTAGAGTAGGAGTGGGTTGGTTAGAAAGACTAGGTAGGAGGAGAAGTGTTAATCTGTTTCAGTGCTTGCGTGTCTGCAGTGTGAGAGAGCCGGTTGACTTGTTGCCAAAGCATACAGTGCAGGGCCCAGGGCTCGGTCTGGAACTGCGGCAGGTTTGTGGGATGCTGGTCCTCCCCCCTCCGCCCTCCCCCCTCCTGAGGCAATCTGTGGTTGCGATGTTGATCGTGGCGGATCCTGAGTGGGAGCAGGACCAGGTGCTGATCCGGGAACATCCACTTTGGCAGCGAGAGTGAACACCTGTGTCTAAAATTCATCTCACGCAATGCTTCCACCCACTGTATCTGTGCCACACCACACTGACACCCCCTCCGTCCGCTGTCTGCTATCTCACACGCAAATATGGGAGCTTAATTCTTTTTTTTTTTTTTTTCAAATCAAGTCCATAATAAATGCTTATTTATTTAACTCCCACATCACTGTCTCCTTGCATAATTTCTGGTCTTTACATGATTACAACCTTTGTAAAACTGAGGCACAGGATGGGAAATGATGAGTAAGTATACTGCATAATACCTTTTTACATCCATAAAGACACTTACTTCCCGAAACTGCTCAGTTTAACAGTCACCAACTTGTTTAGAAAATTACAACGTAATATCTGAGTCAGCACTTTGCAGCTAGGAGGGAGAGAAAAGGAGGAGAGATAATGCAGTTTGGTCCTGAAATGGAGAACAATAAGAATCCAGACAGGAAATGGTTGATTGTTGGGTTTTCTAACAGAGCCGGAGGTGAGCAATAGTTAGTGAGAGAGGTGTGAACGCAACTCATGACGCAAAAAACATCAAAGAGACATGCACACACAAATGCATCACTAATAAATGCAACTGAATAGGGATTATTACCTAGGTAGTTATTACCTCTATTATGCAGCAATTGAGCAAACAGGAACTGGATGCACAATGTGTGGAAATAATTCATACAAAAAGAAAAAAAAGAAGGAAATGTGGAATTAAGAAATCATATGCATCTATTTCCACCGCTGCCCTGCATCTGCCTGCAGGAAATATGGCCTTTGCTTAAGAACACAGGGAACATTAAATTAGAAAAATGCAGTCTGTTTCCTCAACAACCCTCAAAAACACTGCAACAAGTCACCATCTAGGCCCCACAATCAAAACTAATCGCTCTGTACTTATCAGTGGAATGTAGACAACCAGACTACTTATAAATATCCTGCCGCATTTTGAAACCTGATCAAAAATTCTATTCTGGTCTGAGAAAAGAATGAAGGTCCGTGATTTTCAGAGAAGGAGAAACACACAGAGAGAGAGAGAGAGTAAGAGAGAGAGGGAGAGAGAGAGAGGGAGCAAAGTACAGATTTCTTCTTTTTTTTTTTAAACAGATAGTTTGTATGAGCTTTGGTAATCCTGTGTGGAATGTCAGGTAGGAAAATCTCACTGTTACTGTATCTCTGGATGAAAGGAGAGAGACGGAAGTGGTGGGTTTTCAGAGCTACGGGTTTGTCATGACCCCTTTTCTCTTACATGATGCTAGTTGTCACCATGGCAACCGTGTGATCTCTAGGTTGGGAGGAAGTAACCTCCGCGTGGTGCGATCATGAGACTGACATAAGAGGAGCTCAGCTGTACTGAGGAAATGCACACATGAATGTTTAGAAGAAGCTACAATGCATTTACCTCTAATGATATCCTTATGAGACAAAGCAAACACAAAAAAAGGGAAATGTATGAAATTATATCAAATAATATGTAGTTTAAAGATTTCTGCACACTAAATCCAGTGTATACTAAACCTGATGTTTATCCTGAGGAACCTGGAATACAGTGACAAAGTTGGATCACATTACTTCCCATGAGGACATAATTATTCAGTAATTAGTCAGCAGTCTGTATTCATATCCCAGAAAAAACAAAACATGTGTCTACTATTTTCTTGCCAGTGAATATGATTAAATTGTCTCATATGCTCAGAATGTGTCTGCAGACTAAGAATGTGTCTGATGAAAAGCAATAACACTTAAAAGCCCTGCTCCACTCAAAAATGGGGTTTGTTGTTATTTCACTGTGATGTTTGAGCTTCACTGTGCAGAATGATGGACGAGTTTGATACTAGAAAGGCTGTTTTGGCACCGCTTCTCTACGTTTGACCGTAAATCTGAGTTAAAAGCCGTGTTTGGCTTCCATTCTGATCCAGTATTCAGCTTACAAGAGTGCGAGGTGGAAACTTGAAACCTCCTGAGCACAAATACTGAGAATTGATTTTACAGTGAAGTTGGAGACATCTTGGAGTCCGGAAAGTTAAACTTGAGATGAAAAATATTATTCATAATAGTATTCAGTTTCTGGAATTTTTATGAGATGGTAGATAACTAAACTTTTGTGGAAAAAACCATGTGAGACACAAATTATTCATTCATTCATTTTTCATTTTCCATACTGCTTAACTTACAGAGGGTAGTGGGGGGGGGGGGGGGGCTGGAGCTATTCCAGCTGTCATTAGACGAGGCAGGGTACACCCTGGACATAGAGCAGACAGACAACCATTCACACTCACAATTTAGAGTGACCAATAACCTAAGCTGCATGTTTCTGGTCTGTGGGAGGAAGCCGGATTACCCAGAGAGAACCCACGCAGGCACGAGGAGAACATGCAAACTCCACACAGAAGGGTCCCAGCCGGCCGGCCACCAAATTATTATTATTCAAAAATACAAAAAGCATGTCTGGGGGTGGGGAACTGTATCTGGTGTTGTCAGCATGTGATCCCTGATTCATTACACTGAACAGCCTGTTAAACAGCTCCCTTTAGGCTGCCTGTGACACTTGGTCAGTTGGCCAAAGTAAGGGCCAGCTGGTGCCAGAGGTGCCGACAAGGCAAAAATGAAAGGTGACGGTCGGCCACAGATGCTCAGTGACAGGCAAGCGGCAGCCGATGTTTGGCTTGCTGTGTAAGCAGAAGTTCGGTCCATAGTTGTCTGAATTCCGGTGATAAGCCTTAATCCTCTCCCAAGTGGCCCACTTGAGGGAAAACACAAGACCTGTTAATCTGGGCTGCTTCACAGACTCTTTACGAAGCGCTGAACAATACCCACACACACACACACACACACACACACACACACTCAGTAGTTCCAGCATGCCAGTATCCTAAGCTTCAGTCTTCCGCTGCAGGAGCTTGTGTATCCACTGTGGATGTGATTAATCACATGCTGAGGAGGGTGTGGTCTCCTGGTGAAAACTTTTCATGGTTGGAGTGGGCCACAAGTAGCATAGCTGTGGAGAACAGAGGGATCTGGGTGTAAAACACTGTCTCCTGAGTGCTTTCATGTCAGCTGGGTGGTTGTGTTAGTGGCTGGGTGTGCGGGCTGCACAGTGGCCTGGCAACAAGGTCCTCAGATGTTACGCTGTCTGCTAACAGGCGTGAGGAGATCAAACAGCAGGCATGTAGGACTCACCCATTCAGGGGGGAATCACCTTGTAGCCTCTAAAGGGAGTTTCTGCGTGTGTTTGCGTGCAGTTAATGTAATGACGGATGAAAATGGGGGTACGTGTGTGTTTCTATAAGTAGATCAGAGAGTTCTGTTGCGTGTGAGAAAAAAAAATGGATGGAAGGAGGAGGCGCGCGGGGGGGGGGGGGGGGGGGCAGTGGCTTAAATCACAGGGTAATGATATGCTCAATTAGAGAGTGGTAGCCGCTTATTCCCCCATCTGCACATTAGGTGGTAGGCTCACACACACACATACACACACACACAGGTACTAATACACACACACTCACACAAACCAAATACAAGTCTGTTTGGGAAAAGTCTTGGCACTTCTTCGGACACTGTGTATATAACAGACGCACAAAATATACACATCTAATGCATCAATGAGACAAACTAACCTTAACTAACCCTGAGCCTCAAACGCACATTATTCCTTTTTATATTTAAAAAATATTACTCACTAAGGACTCACATTTTTCTCCTTTTTTAAATCAAATTCAATTCTCCTAGACAATGGCTGATTCATGAAGACAATTAGCTGGAGAAACGAAAATGTTCACTAAAAAAGAAACTCGTGTTTCCTTCTCCTAACCCTGGGTTCACTCTTTGATATTGTTCCCCATGATCTGGGTTTCACCTCGCTGTCGTCTGCTATTAGCCGGACTATCAGACTCACTGAATTTCACTTTGATCCTCTGTAATTACAGTGCGGTATGTTTGTGTGAGTGTGTACGAGTGGGTGACTGTGTGAGAGTGACGCTGCTGTGTATCGTAATTGCGGCGGTTCCAGTGTTTTAAGCTTCAAGGTAAATCAGTGAAATCTGGCAGTTTGCACAAAATGCCACCGACTCCAGACAAAGACAAAATTACAACTCTGCACGCAATGCAACATGAGTCCCCTCCTTCACACAGGACGGCAAAGTGGAGCAGGGAGAGAGAGAGAGAGAGAGAGAGAGAGAGAGAGAGAGAGAGAGAGAGAGAGAGAGAGAGAGGAGGAGAGAGAGAGAGAGAGAGAGAGAGAGAGAGAGAGAGAGAGAGGGAGAGGGAGAGAGGAGAGAGGAGAGAGAGAGAGAGAGAGAGAGAGAGAGAGAGAGAGAGAGAGAGAGTGAGTGAGTGAGTGTGTGTGTGAGTGTGTGTGTGTGTAACTGTGTGTATTATGCTGGGATGTTAAACAAACCCCTTTTCCACATCAGGCCTACTGCGGCTTTCTGCCTCACTGGATATAGAGTGTGTTAGCACTCCTGTCTCATAAATTTCCCTGTAGTTACATAACCACATCTCAGTGGATCACCAGGTGCTTATACACACGTCTACTGCAAAAATATTCTTCAGTGGATTAATGGAATACATGTACACAGGCGTATGCATACAAATGCAGCACTCATACTATTAGTATGCATATAAACAAATGTAATGGGCTGAATGTGGTCAACATGGAGATGCTTGGGCTGGATATGTGATACAAAGTAGGGAGAACGATGGTGCCAATGAAAACAATGCTGATTTTAAAAATATTTTGTAGAGTGTTACATCATTTAATTACCATAATGGGCTGGATGAGGAACAGTAATGTTGCTGACCATAAAACCAAAACACAGAGCTGAAAGATGCTAAAAAGCTTCATAGATCAGGCAAACTGCATAGTCAGGTGATTATTCATCATTATAAAGTTGTTCCATGTATTAGGTTTGGACATCAGAGGTGGTGACAGAGTAAAAGGCATGAACAAAGAGAGGCATACTGGACTGACAGTCTTAAAGCCAGTAGTAGATATTAGGTAGAAGGTGTGATCCATTAATCACTATTATATATTGTACTCTATATTAAATCTGAGTTGCTTATTCTTATGTAGTTGTTCTAGTGAATTTCATGTTTCATATTGTTTTTCTGTCTTTTCTATTTGCGAGTGTTTTTTTTATATTGAAACAACTGTTGTCATTCTTGTACGCATGTGGCATGTTAGGTTAAATCTGTGCATGCATGCAACTTTACAGAGTTCACTGGAGCTGGATACATGTCACAAAAAAATCCGATTTGACTGAAAAGTGGGAGTTGAGCATAAAGGCCTGTAATGTGAACATAGCCAACAATGCTAGCATTTTGTATTGGGTTCACTTCACTGGTGTGTAGAGTTACTTATTATTGCTTTGGGTTGATTTGTATGTCAAGACAAAGTGAGGAAGGCAAGTGTGCCATACACATTGGTGTATTTTTTAATGCATCATTCAATATTCATGAAAGGTTTTTAACCAGCCACCTGGAATTCGATTTTTTATGCCACACCCACCCATAGATGAGGGCATATTTTTTGTTCCTTCAAAACTGTCAAATGTAGCTTTAAAGCTTTAAAAGGACCATAAAAGTTTTTCATGTTTTGGCCAATTTAGCACCAATTCTATATACTTTATATTACAGGTAATTTGCAAACCACACTGATGTTAATACCATTGTTTAGGCAACCACTTTTTTTTTCTCATTATTATTTGTAAGGTATAAAAATTTGAGTTACATCACAGTTAAATTCAAATGTGTATCATTTTTTTAATACAAGCTACATGATCTTTCTCTGGTAACACAGTGTTCACTTTGGATTTGTATCAATGCAACGAAAAATTCAAATAAAAAGCAGAGATTGTACAGCATCTACTCAATAAAGCACGTTATAAAGAGCACATGTGTTGTAGTTGAGAAACTAAAACTCCATGCATTTACACTGGTAAAGACCTTTATGCAGATCTCTGACTTGTGTATATGCTCTTGTGTACTTAGGGCGTTTGGGTTCACATATTGTGTCACAAGGTGCTTATCTGGCCAGTCTGTAGGATTTATGTTTATGCGGGTCGAGAACGTGGTTGACATGGCAACCCAATACCTTCTCTCAGGCTGAAAAGGCTGCTTGCACTGAATGAGCACAGTAAAGCTAATACAATCTGCTTTCTTTGTGTGTCTGTGTGCATTTAAATGTGAGGGGTACTTGTGCACGCACACACACATACATGTGCCTATGAGCATCAGACATGTTTTGCATTACCAGCAGCCGCTTTGGTGAAATAAGAGAGCTTTAATTAATGTTGAAGGTTCAAGGAGGTGTGATTACATTTGAGAAACGAACAGTATTTTATCATACAATTGGCTGGCCATGACCATGTTATGTAAGGAACAAAAAAAAACACCTTTTTAGAGCAGCTCTTACGTGACTATGAAAGAAGAAAGAGTAGCTGCTGAAAATCACCTCGCCTAAAAAACTAGAAAACTCTGATTGAAAAGATATTTTAGACTTACTTCAGTTCCTTGACCGATAACAGAATCCTTTCAAAGGAAACTGCTATAAAAAACACATCAGCACTGCATTTAAATCTACTCAGAATCTTTTTAGAAAATACTCATTCTTTTATTCATACCTCTTGTTTTGTTTTTTAAATCCATGCAAACGACCTTGCATTCAGGAACAACATCTCTGTCCAGTATGTCAGTCACTGAACCCCGCTGAACCTGGACAGTGTTGCGACGCAATCATACCTGTATGTGTGTATGTGTGTGAAAGAATGTCATTAGCACTGCGATGACTGAATGTGTGTGCGCGCCAGGCCGGGACAGAGAGAGAGAGAGAGAGAGTGTTTTTTAATTTGGTGAAATATGCTGCTCCTGTGTGCACATGCATGATTAAGCAGTGTGCACACTCTAACAAGTGTCAATGTGTGTGTTTGTGTGTGTCCATACTGGTAAGGGACAGTTTTCAACACTCCTCAATTCTAGATCATTCCTGAGGCCCGGCGTCAGCGCTGCAGACATCAGGCCATTCCACAGAGAAAAGTGCTCACAGTGTTTCCTTTTTCTAATCTCCCAGCAGGAGCTGGCAGCATTAGAGCTCCTCAAACTGCTGACAAAGACCTTGACTGTAGGACTGTGCTGTGAGATTAGGCATCTCATTTAAACAAGTTACTGTGTACAGACATACCATGAGATAATCATGCTGAGCTGACCAGCTCCCCCTGCTACACAAAGGAAGGTGGTGGGCCATCCAGTAAATTTGGCAAACTGAAGCAGGGACATTCTATTAGCAAAAGTAAGCTTATTCTGCCCCCTAAAGGACAACAGAGGCAGAGCAGACAGTGAAGACACACTGGAGGTACAGTAAATGGCAGCTTGAATGAATAGTGTCTAGTCTATCTGCAAGATTGCAATCCCCTCAATGGTTCAAATGGTATAAAACTTTATGACAGTGTATCTGTAATAGGCTAAACCTTTATTAGAGCAGAGGGTATTCTTCTGAGACTAGTAAACATTTTTTTTTCCACTGACAGAGAGCCCTCTGTTGGTCAAAAGCAGACCAACACATAGCAACTGTCTCTGCTGCCTCTGTTCAACATCCACCTAAATTTAACGGACAATTTAATGTGTGTGTTGGGTGACTGTAGCTAAAAGTTGTAGCGCCATTAATCGTAAGGTTGGTGGTTTGCTCCCCTGCTCCTCCTGTCCACATGTTTAAGTGTCCGTGCAAGAAACTGAACAGGGAGGAGAGATGCTTTGAATTAAACGGTTTGCCAAATAAATGTAGTGCAGTTATATGAGAATGCCCTTTAAACTAAGTTCCTGAGGTGAAGCAGAGTTTAAATCAGTATAAATCAACAGTGCAGGTGTTAGAGGAGGAGATTCATTTAATACTGACTAGCTTGTCAGCTTGTACCTGCTTGACAAAGTCAATAAAGTTGGTTCTAGACAGCCAGAACACAAGTTGAAATATGCTTGACATGTTTTAATTAACTGTCACTGCTGGAAAAAGCGATGGCATGCAGAAAATGATAGATAATTAAATCAGACAGGATGAGATTGAATGATTTTGAGGTTTGAGAAAACGTGTGGATGCTCTGTGAAAATGTGAAATAGAACCTGACAACAGTGTTTCTCTATCAGCTTCTAATTATGAGTGAATGGGTCATACATGGACAAGCAGTGTTCAGCCAACATTACAGATTTATATATTTGTGTTGTCTCATCTCGCTGGTTTGAAGTGGGTGAGGCTCATTTGAACCAAGATGATTCCTGCACTTCCATGCACCAATCAGGATTTTCATCAACATATAAATCCAGATGTGATGACAGTTATAGTGTTGTCTATTGATGTTGCCAGGCCACTGTCAATCAAATGTATTCAGACCACACCCAAGCAGTTTAGCTGAGTTATTTAGTGTTCAACTCCTAATAAATAACACCTCAGGATGTTTTATTCCTCTGACTTTAACTTTGATTGTTGCTCATTTTATTCACTGCAATTAAACAAATAGTTGTAAGTTCAGAACTCTTTCAACTTTTAAGCTTTCTCATTTTTACCATGAGTTTTATTTGGCTACACATCTAATCTCTCCTACAAGCTACACACATTATGTAAGCACTGAACAAAGAAAAGCTGCTGAAACATCTGCGCTAATGTCTTAATTGTATGTGTTGCAAAATGTTTGATTTTTGGCTTTCTTTTGGATCTTATCTTGATTTTGTGAGCATGAAGTCATTTTTTGTGGGTTTTAATGGTTACCAGTGTATCCATTATATCAAAGTCAACATAGTGGTATCTGGTTGAGTATCTCAACAGTTTCTGAACCAGCAAGACTTCAATAGCATAACATTTGTGGGGTCAGAAAAGCCTAAAGAAAAGAGAGGTCAGCAACAAGGTTAAATATGAGTAAACAAGGACTTCCTCCCTGAGGGTAAAATCTGCACCTGGACTTCTCATTACTGCTGCGCTCTGAGTGTGCTCAGCACTACAGAGCACATGTGGCCCAAAGGAAACAAGCTCATAGTGCTGCTAGTTTCCAACATTGCATCAACACACACACACACACACACACACACACACACACACACACACACACACACACACACACACACACACACACACACACACACACACACACACACACACACACACACACACACACACACACACACACACACACAGGCAGAGAGAGTTCTGGGAAAATTTGCCGACCAGTGGGGGTTCAGTGGATCACCTCCCTGGTTTTCATGAGTAACCATGCCGGCATTGCATTCTGTTAAAGTATCGAGAGTGTTAACAAAAATCACAGCTGCACGCACACACACACACACACACACACGTACACACACATAAGCTCAGAGATAGCTGGTTGTATACTGTTGCCCCCAGTGCTGTTAGAATCAAGAGTAATACAATGTCCGCTCCATCTGTCCGCAGGGAGGGCCCAGGATTTATTTATGACTCGCTGACACTTTGATCCTCTTCAATTTCACAGCTCAAACAGCTTGTTTGCTTCCTCTCTGCTCCAACTCTGTCACATTCATCTCTTACTATCAGCACTGATACAAATGGGTTGCCATTTCTGTGCCAGGAGATGCCTGTCTTACGTTCGTCTTGTGTGCAAGACTGATGCCTCTGTCTGATAAAATAAGCCAGGTTATCATGATTATAAAATCAAAATGTATGAAAGCAAATATCCCAGTGCTCTTTCTCTATCTGCGGTCATGTCTTTCTGTTCTTCTCCTCCATTCCTGCCTCCCTGAGGTCTTCACCTGGGGCCCAAGGCCCTGTGGAGCTCTACTATACACTGTGGGGAGCGAGACATTAATCAAAGAGGGAGCACAAGGAGGAAAGCAGGAGGAGAAGGAGGCGGGGATGTCCTGCTCTCCCACCATGTTTTCTCCAACCTCTCCCTCCCTCTCAGGATTTTAAATCTCTCACAGTCTGAAGAATCATCACCCAGTGCAAATCCCCAACTCACATAAAAACAGAATGCAGAAGAAACTTGAGCATTCATGAAGCTAAAGTCAACTGCATCCAAAAATGTAGGTAAAGAAACAATCCTTTAAAAGCATAAAAGGTGTAGACAGAACATATAGTGAGCTGCTTGTGAATGAGAGAGTCACTGTTGAAGGGGAGGTCTGAGGGGGCCAGCTCATATTTTGACAGTCCTTATGTCCTGGAGAAAATGGCCTCTGTTCTGTTTGTTTTCTAAAGAGAAACATCTGAACATCTGTGGTTGTTCCTCGGAGCAACACGCTGTGCTAGAGTTACAAGCTGCACCGGTGCACAAGAACGCATAAACACATGTGCTCAGTCAGACACATAGAGACACATACACACACACACATACATACAGATTGATTGATTAAACTAGTATGTTTTTTCCCCCCTATAAAAGCACCATCGAGGGACAGTATTAATCTGAAGATGAGGTACTGTGTCATATACCTACTATTATTATTAAGCAGTCCCTTTGTTTTCTCATCAGATGGTGAGAAAATAAACTTCAAAGGCAGACTGAGGAATGTCGCCTAACCTCACGACTGCTGGGGTACTCTGACCACTGTGAAAGTGTGTGTGGCAGATATAAGCTCAACTCAAGACTGCAGCAATAGTTGGACGGCCAGCTTTATTGTCTTCTGGCTGTGGCTGCAGTTCATGTTGCATACATATTAGACCAAGAAATCCAAGGCTCAAAAACAATTCTTAAGCAAATATTGTGTAAGCGCTAACATATTTCACTTGGCAACCACATCTGGGCTTTGTCACAGAACCTCCTTCTTTCTCAAAAAAACACAAAACAACAAGAACATAAAAAAAGGAAGAAGTTTAGTCTGTGAGAACAGATATATTTCAGTGATGATGGTGCTCTGAGCAAATGTGTTCTCGAGAAATAGTTTGATCACACAGGGGAGTTAATCTAGGGTCTGTTTCTATACAATCTTTTCTGATGCAGTTCCTGACATGGTCACAAGGGTGCACTGTTACACTGTTCACTAAGCAGCCTTCACACATATTCAGGTACACACACGCACACACTCCTAAACACACTGCTGCCACGACTGAGCTGTTTTTTCTTGTTCTCCTCAGGGAGATAGTTTTTTTCTTTCTTTTTCTTTTTCTTTTTTTTTTTTTTTTTTTACTGTGTCCAACTTCTCCATCTCAGATAATACATGGAGGTTGTGGCCCAGATGTGAGGCACCAACTCTAAACTTGCTAAAAAACACAGCCACTTTCCCTCCTCCTCTGCGCTCTCTGTGTTTTCTTGTCCATTTTTAACTCATACTACTTTGCTGTGGTGCTGTTTTGTTGTTTTTCGAACCTAATGACATATTAAAAGAACCACATAAACAGAAATTTGACTTTCTGCTGAAAGAAGTAACTTTAACGTTTAAATAAGTGCTGCCCACACACACAACACATACAAGTGAGTATAAATAAATAAAGGAAAAATACAACAGTTCATCTGAGACAAATATATTTGATTCAAACAGAAGAGACATTTGGTTAAAGCAGTTGATACTCAGCAGTGACAAGCTGCTAATCAAAGTAACCCACTGACACCAGTCATGTCATTTCAAAGCCAGTGTTTGACTTTGTTCTGTTCTACAAGTGTACATGGTATATTTCAGTGGAAGTGTAGCGTGCAGTGACACTACCCTAACATGTTGCAGGGACTGCTTTGACTTCCTGGAACATATGTGTTATTATTCTGGACTTTTCTTTCCAAACCACTACTCCAAAGACACTTTACACTGGTTCAATACTTGCGTGGGACATGAAAGATTGTTAAAAGTACAGCATTTTTGGCTGGACCGCATAACAAATCCAGCCCTATAACTGCAAATATCTGTGACTGAGTGACTGAGTGGCTGAGTGATGAAGTTAAACGATTGGTCAACTGAATCCTGCCACTTCCTGTACCCCACTGAAATGCAAGATAGAGCGTCTTTAGCTTCTGTACTGTGACATATTTCCCAGTGAAACTGAATATTCAAGCTGTATTTGACTGGACTGCTAGAAGTGGGCAGGAGTTCGCAAGCTTAGAGCAATATGTAGCTAAAGAGAGACACAGAGCTTCAGACTCTTAACTGTTGATTCCACACTCGCCCAAACCTGTTGTTACATCAGGAGGACGAGGGAGAGGTGAACGAATGAAACCTTTAACCACACTGTTTTGATAGGTTTTGCCCACTGATAACACAAAAACTCTATCCATCTCTCTCTCCATAATGCTCTGTTACTGCTACTACAACCCACAAGCGGTCAAGTGTGGTTTTATATGATGGGTGCGGTTAGTTTGTGCCCGAAATCACATTGAATTGGATTAACTTTTGTAAACACCATTGACATCAAGATGAATCATCTAAACATTTTAAACCATTTTCCAGGAAAAAGAAAGACAATGATTTTGATGAAAATATATATTTTTGACATATAATTGGTGTATATCAAGGAATAACTGGACAATTAACACAGAGACACAGAGACACAGGATTAGAAGTAGGAGAATGTATTTTTCATTTCACTAGGTCTTTAAAAGCTCTTTACTGTGTCATACACGGTCCACCTAGTCTAGTTTAAACCACATCTGGGGAGGTGCTGTGCCTCACACAGAAATTGGGACCTGTAAACTTGTAATGATGGTTGAAAATAGAGGCTTTGCAATCATACTGGACACAGGTTGACATTTGAGAGAGACACTGAGGCATAACAGTAGGACCCAGCCTTTTGAACTACAAAGACGGGATAAATGGCTGACATGATACTGAATATAGGGTTTTTAAATCAAACACCAATGCCACGTTGTCAACCGGTTCAAAATATCAAACAAACTCCAAACTTTTTAAAATAGATTGCCTCTGTTTTAGAAACATACTGCTTTCAATATAGATAGGGTTAGCATACTTTCATAGTAGTTCCTAAATGATGTGTAGTGCATTATTTGTCAAGTTATCAGTGTCAGTACCAGTGCAGACAACAATGCAGATAGTAAGCAGGCTGTATGATGTGTCTATGAGACTGGTGGTTAGAGGTATTCAGGTGAAGAGAAAGCAGCATTCACAGTACCGCCTGTATCAAAGCATCCTTATACAGAAACTCAGCTCTGCAGTGGAGCAGTACGTTTTATTCACTGACAGGATGGTGAACATGGTGAGATACTGCATCACAGACTGATACACAGAAGGAGACAGAGACTGAAAAGCCGCTAGTGAGCTTCAGTATATCAAACTCAGTCAGATAAAGATATTTTATCGAGGAGAAAAATGTGTTACCTCATGGAGTTATGACCACTGGTAGCACTATGGAGCAATGCTTTCATAAGTGAGTCTCTGTCTAGTTTGTGTTATGCATGAGGACACACATGCATGGACACGCAAGCAGCATGACACATAGTCCTACTGCCAGTTTTGGTTTCACGCTATTCCGCTGACCGGCAGTTGGTGGCACCAATAAAGGAAAAAAATAGAAAGACTGGACAGGAGTTCAAATATTTCATGAATTTGGCTGTACAAATGTTTTATGAAGAAGGAAATGCATTCAATGTGTTTTTCAGGCCTCAAAGACACACACGATGCATTTTGGTGAGTTGATTTAATACCAATACCGGTCCACGTCACTACTGCGTGTCAGATGGTCAGATAGCTCTGGCCAAACACCAAATGCCAAACTACTTTTTTGATCGTCTCCATGTTTGGATGTGACAAAAAAACTCCACAAATCTAAGTGTCCTCCAAATGCGCCCAATGATCCACCTCCAGTGAATCACAGTTGTACCATCAAGGGACATAATTAAAACAATGCTGTAAAATCTACAAATCAGAGCCGGAGGAGCTGTTGGTAAGTTTCAGAAAGTATAAATCACTTCTAGTAGAACAAATGAGCAGCGATACACAGGGGAATACAACTGGTAGCATCTTCTGGGAGGAGGTAATGGAGGAAAACAGAATGATCAAGTTTTATATACAGGTTCTGTCTGATTTAGTAACATGAATAGCTGCTTTAGATTCAGATTGCAACCAATTGAATACCACTCCCCTCCTCCTCCATTTCCAAATGCGTAGAAGAACCTATGATAGCTTTGAAACTCATCAAAAACATGAACTCGCTAGAGTCAGTGTTTGGTTTGGCTGTTCTAGGCTACTGTAGAAACATGGAGGTTCCACATAGAAGGAGACCCGCTCCCTATGTTGATATAAAGGGTTCATTTTAAGCTAACAAAAACACAAGGATTCTTATTTCAGGTGATTACACATTAATTAAAACATATTTATGAATAGTATATTCTATTTCTGCCAAGTTCGTTCCTCTTGATGGTATTAAATTCTACACACTGCACCTTTAGCACCCTATTAATGTCTGTCTGGTGTCATTTTTTAAAAGGAATATTTGTGTTGCAATGTCTACATCCCATTTCTCCATTTAACTCACTGGATGTCAGTATTATTAACAAATCATGATGACATAAAATCAAGTTGTTTCAAATGTGCATGTTAAACTAATCAACTCATTGTGGCCACCTGAGGATATCTGACCCAATAAATTTATTTCTACATCATACTGTTTGGAGTTTTGCTATCACTCTTTGACAGTTGCTTATTCGATGAATAATGGAAAGTGTTGGAATATTAAACCAGACGGACTATAATAAGTCCAACACGCCAGACTCAAAGAGATCCGTGCTGCTTGATTTACAAAACACTGAACTCATGCAGTTTCCCAAGACATCACAAGCACATATAAGCGTGAGTCAGATCAGTGTGTGAAAAGTGCTCAGAAGCCTGATGGCAAATGTTCAATCCCACACACTAGGAAGCATGATAATGTGATAATGTGCATGGCAGCTCTTATAACCCTGAGTGTAGCCTGGTTGCTCTGAGCCTGCACCACCATGCTAATGAAGAGCTGGAGGAGAAGCATGGCTGCGGGCCAGCCTGACTGCTGGGGTTATCACTAATGAAGTATGGAGCACAACGCTGAAGGCAACGTCATGGCAGAATATCACTTCCTTTTCCAAGGCTGCTTGATACGCCGATGAAATTCAGACACTCAGAGGAGCTGTCAAATGTGGATGCTACTCCCTGAGGTTTGTGCACATAAACATAAGAAAAGGGCCAATCCGCAAATAACTATGGTTTAAAAACAAGATGTCTCTGCTAACAGAAATAACACACTAATGCAGCAAAAAAGTCAGTTCGTTTATAAGGCAAAAACCAGATTTGAATACATTAAATTTTGATCATTTTAAACCACTGTTAATAAATGAATATATAACTAAAAAGGAACTTGGCTGCATACCCTGAAGTCCTTCCTAGTTAATGCATAATTTAATATCGTTTTGTTTTACAAGCACACAGCCTGAAGTAATGATATGGAAACTCACACACAGAGGAATATTTCTAAATATCTACTTTTGAATCGAGACAATTACGATGTTTGAAAATTATTGCCCGTGGGAGAACTGCAGAAAGACAACACGCAAGCAAAAACCCAAAGACTAACTCATATTCACACTCTTGCTTAAAAGGATAAGTTGACAATTTTTTAGGTCTGCCTTAAAATACCAATCAGGAGCGTCAATGTACACTGAACCAAGTTTTGCTCTCTGTAATCATTCCTTTTGTTCATACTGGCTATTAGAAGATCCCCTTCAAATTTGCTCACAATGTAAGTGATTGGGGCCAAAATCCAACAGTCTTTGTTTTGAGCAAAATACATTTCAAAGTTTATCCTAACATAATATGAGGATTCAGCCATCTGCTAGTCAAATCATGAGGATATCTTCCATAGTTACAGTCTTTTTAATAAAAAAATCTCTCTTTGTGTCTCGACAGACAGTGCTTTCCTGTTCAGCTGCAGTGGAAGGATCATAACAAAAAGAAGGACTTTGGCACTAAAATGACAGAAACCTCGAAAGACAATGACGTGATCTGATTAATTTAGACGACTGAAGCCTCATATTTTGTCTAATAAAATTTGAAATACATATTTGCACAGATGGTGGATTTTGTCCAACATCACTTTAAAAGTGCATTATGAAGGGATCGCTTAATGATCAGTAAGAACAGGAGGAATGATTGTAGCAAGAAAGATTTGGGTTAATGTTCAGTTTGGAATCTGACTGATGGTTTTAAGACATATCAGAGTTGAAACACTGTGAACCTTTTCTTTAAGAACAGAAGGACTTTTTTGGGTTCACTGCTCAGGCTGCAGGATCACATCATTTTCAACAAGAGAATCATCATCTTTTACTCTTATACAGTACTTGAGCCTTGGATATAATATGCTCGCTTGTGCTTTGAACACTGAAGCACCTCACTGCCATTTTGTGCCCCTGATGCAAAAAAAAAAAAAAATCTCCATTTGACGGTTGAGGAGGGATTTCTGTAAATGTACACCTCCTGAATGAATAAGCACTTCCTGTTTGAGTCAGGGTTGGGGTTCACAGAGGGAGGTAAGACTCTGAAATGTCCTCTTCTCTCTTTTCTCTCTCAACTTAAACTTCTTTCTCAACTCCAACTTCTTTCTCAACTCCAACAAAAGAAGAAGAAAAAAAAGAGATAAAATAAATAAATACATTTAAAAAAAACACCCAAAGAGAAGAATTTTCAGTTCACTTACAAACTAAAATCTCACATACTTATCAAATCATAGAAAGGCTTGATTACGTAGAATTTACTGGAGCATACATCAAATTAATAGCCAATTTTACAAGTACAGCAGAAACACTTGGTTCCCATTAAATCATCTAATGTAAACTGTAGATTTTGGTTTCAGAGGAAAAAAAAAAAAACCTCTTGGAGATGGAGAAAGATAGAAGACAACAATGGAAAAGGAGGACAGTGTGTTTATTTACTGTGCGCTAGAGAAAAAAGTGCCTCCAAAAAGTCCACCAGTGAAGACAGAAATGCTCCCACAACCACAAGCTCATACATATGTACACACCACCTCACACACACACTCACACACACACACACACACACAAAAACCCACAACCATTAGATGAGAAGAGGACAGATAGAGAAGAGGGTGGTGCAGCTGATGAAAAGACATGATTAACCTTTGATCTACACTCTGTGTTCTGTGTATGTGTGTGTGTGTGTGTGTGTGTGTGTGTGTGTGTGTGTGTGTGTGTGTGTGCATAGGCATGTCTTGGAGAGAGTGAGTGTCTACTCAATGATAACTGCGCTATGTGCTCGGCTTCTCCCTGGGGAGACCGAGATAGATAATGTTGACGCTGTTCACATCCTTTGATAATGGCTGCAGGGATGGAGGGGTGAAGAGGAGGAGGAGGAGGAGGTTGGTTGGCGGTGCTGCTGCTATGTGTGTGTGCTTGTGTGTGTGTAGGGGGGTATGTGTGTGTTTGTGTGCCTCTGATGGGTGGGTGACATGTTGGTGGTTGTATAGCATCTATCTACCCTCTGGTGGTCCCTGGGTGCTGCTGGTCTGAATTACGCGCTACAGATGAGGAGGGGGTGGGGGGGGGGGTTTGTTTGCATCTGACCTCTGTAACCAAGCTAATCTGAGACAAAGCATGGGAACTCGGTAGTCCTCGTATACGTCTGTATGTAATGTATATGTCGAAGTTGAAAAAGTGAGCGATCGCGAAAAGAGAGAAAATGTGTCTGTGGGAAAGCAGAAAAGAAGGATTAGTTTCTATACATGCTGGACAATGACTTGTGTATTTGTGCAAACAAGTTCATGCGCGACTGTTTGTTGACTCTACAAAGCTATTACTGTGCAGTCGGACTGAGGGAATACACACACGATTGTGAGAGACTTGTGGGTTTTCATTTGATACCTGAAAGCTAAATAAACAAGTCAGACCTGCCAGATCTGAACCTAGGGCAATAAACTCAGCTGATATCTGAGACGCTGGGGTCTGTTTACTGGCTCATCAGTCAACACACCATAAGGACATACACACACACACATACACAGACATATCCATCTTTCTTTAACAACACCGTTCCATAAAATTCTGTCTTTTTTGTTCGTTTTTTTTTCTTCTTCTTTTTTTTTTTTTTTTGCTATGAAGATATTTAGATGATATAAAAGATGTGAAGTTCAGTATTAAATGACTTGTTTTCAACCATGAAGACGTCTTAAATTGTCACAAGTGTCTGTGAAGGGTAAAAGAGGGGTGGGACATGACAGAAAGCAGAGATTAAAGCCACATGTCGAAGCGCATTACAAATCACGCTCTCTCTCTCTCTCTCTCTCTCTCTCTCTCTCTCTCTCACACACACACACATACAGACACACACAGATTGATTAATCTGGAATGTTTTTTTCCCCTCTAAAAGCACCACAGGGAAAGCCAAAAGTAGATGAAAATGTTTATACTTTAACACATTTACGGGACCATACACATAATTTGTTCCTGTTTATCCTTTTTTGCATCTTGTACACTCAAACACTTAACCGTGACTCACACACTCATCTACTCAGACACTATTGTTGTGTAGCATGACTCACATCTTCTTCACACAGGAGAATGACGGAGTGTTGTGCGCTGGGATGAGCTCGCAAACTGAAGGCTGATGCCGCAGAGAACAAAGACAAAGAGACATAGTCTTCATCTCCGAGTCCCCAGTTTCTACAAGAGCGTTGTAGTGAAACATATAAAAACTCCCTTGTGATCTCAACACTGACAGCTGCTGTTAAGAGTGGAGCAAAGTTCTGATGTTAGTCTGAAGGGACAATAGGATATAGCAGGAAGGAGAGGTTGTGTCAGTGTATAATCCCATAGTGAGGAAGAGGATGAAGCTGTAGAGGGATGAGGAGAGCTCTACTCAGATGTGAATGAAAGTGCGAGATCTCACATGTTGTGAGGACCATAATGACGACTTATAACACTTCGGCAGAACATATGGTGAACAGTTTTCATTGGGACTACTTCTTGGATAGAATATAATCCCAGTGAACTATAAACTATACTTCCAATAAATTAAAAAAATAAAAGGTTATAATGAAACCGTTCACAAAAAGGTATGTGAGAAAGATACGGAGACACTCAGAGCGCTTGCATGCACTCTCACCTTTAGTAATATTGTGGCCAAGGCTTGGAAATGTATTGTTCCCTGGGACATACAGAGTTTAAAATATGACTACAGCAGCTCAAATACACTGCCAACAGCACACGATGAGTCTATTTAAGCTGAATTCACTTTTCTGAACATGCTGAATATCCAACTGTAACTATGCTTTTAGTGATCCATACATTAACCATCTGCCCTTACACAGTTACAAAAGTTTAATATAGGCTAAGTAGCAGGATTTGTTTTTATGTCTGAAATTATTTCTGAATTCAGTTAGAATTCATAAAACATGAAATGCAAACATACAAATAACTGCTGACAATCTAAATATTTGCCTGTTTAATCTTCATATTGCAACATAAAAGTTACACAGTAATGATTCATTTAAGATAACACTCTTCTGTTTATCATCACCATAAATGTTAACTGCATCATCTACTGTATATCAAATCATGTTGGTGATTAAAGACACACATATACCCGTTTTGTGATTAAAATGTGGACCTTCAGGCAGTTCTTTGGCCTGACTCTTGTAAAGGATAACACAGGCAGTCGTTGCCCATAGTTACCCGATGTACTGAATGGAGACCCCAGGAGAGATTTCCTTGTGAAGATGATACTGAGTTATTAGGGGTGAGAGAACTTTTAACTTCATGTGATTTTTCATGGGACTGTGTGAACTGTTTTCAATAAATCTGTGTCCAACACTCCTGTTGATTCTCAGAAGAAACTGTGCCGAATAATGAATCATAACGGACGAGTCCAACGTGCACATAAGCACGGGGATTTCTGGACTTATTTGGCATAAATCTGATGCTGCTTGCACAAAATTTAAGCCGTGGATCAGCGGTTTGGCTTGAGATTGCGTAACACCAGTCCAATTAGAGACTGCAAATGGCACAGACACCTGCTGACTTCATATGGGTGTAAAAAGAGTTTCTGGGGTAAAGGAAAGGAAGTCAGTGTCAACTATTAGCTGTTGTGGATGGCAGAGCTTGTATTTATATGTTGTCGTGCTGGCATTCATTTCATAATCAGGATAAAACTTTGTTTCTCTAAAGAAGGTAGAATAAAGAAAGACAAGCAAAACATGAAAAAAGTGGTTTGATTTCAGAGAAGTTTATGAGGGCGTGCCTTAATCAAATAAAGTGATTAAAATGATGGAAAATGTGTGCTGAGCTGTCGAAGCAGAAATCCCCATACACAGACATCTCAAAACTTTTCAGAATAAAAGCAAAACTGTCTGACTGGCTATTTACCGCTGAGGAACTGACCTTTTAACCTGATATAAAGTAAGTGTGACATTAACATTTAACAGTGTTTGACAGAGGAGTGAACTGTAAGACGAGGTAGTCATCTCAGTTAGTAAGAAGGGAGGCGAGATAAGGTGCTGAGTCCCACAGACACAGAGGAAGCCTCCTATCGCAGGAAGCTCCCCCTTGCAAATGTCAAATGCTCGTAATCAACCCTCTACTTCCTGTCTCAGTCCCCTGAGCTGGACAACATCACACGAGCAAAACACGGGAGGCTCGAACAGATACCCGGGACCAAACAGGATCATACATACACTTACATATCCAGGCAGGCATCCTACACAAACATCACATCCTGGTGGGGTTGAGGTCCGCATGAAAGTGGATTACAGGGCTGGATGAGGCTGGCGCTATGGTGACCGCTAGCAGACATACCACTTATTATTTCTGACCTAAATATGTTGACACCACCCAGGGTTCAGGGGGAATGTCTCCAAACTATCTGCTTGTTTCTGTCCCTCACTTTCTCACCATCAGTCCATTGTCTTAATAATGTTGACATGACCTGTAATTGGAGAGTGTGTGTGTTTGCCCGCTTACATAAATGGGTTAGGATAACACAAACACTGTAACGCAGCGTGATTGCTTCGATGTTCCGCCTCAAAATCTTAAATCGCACACAACTTTTCATACATCCGAGCCCTATGGAAACACACAAACTGGATAATCCTGTCATTCAAAATACACAACGGGCTAATCCGCTCTCACACATCGCAACAGAGGGCTGTCACGGATGGGTCAGGAAGTCGGGCACGGTGTATCGCAACTAAAAACATTTACGCTACGAGGCTTGCTAGTTTTAGAATTATTTAGATCAAGAGAAAGTGTGAAGCAGCGGTGAAAAGTGTGTGTAGAGAGACTGTGTGTGTGTGTGAGAGAGACTCTTGACTGGTGCAGTGATGCAAGGAGGCCTAACAGAGGGTGGCTGCTTCCACCTGAGAGACAGATGTTTGTGTTATGTGTGTGTGTGTGTGTGTGTGTGTGTGTGTGAGTTCATGCGTCCACACAGGCAGACAGGAGAGGGCTAAACCTGCCACCCCAGCGCTATAAAATGTACATTAATGTGTCTAACAGCACTTCAGAATGAAAAACACCACCGTGCGAGCACTTATCCTGATTGCACGATTCTTTTCAAATAACCGACTCATAATTCAACAGGTTGAGCCGCGTTTCGTCATTAATTCTCGGCGTGTATTACACTACGCGATCCACGCCCCAAGATGTGAATCAGACATCACAGAAACAATGTCACTTTGTCAACACTTAGAGATGAATAAGTGAGTGTTTCATTATAGGAGAGAGGTTGTGTACAAGTGAGTAACTGTAGAGTAAAACTGAACTCTTCTAGTGGCAATAAGAGAGGACAGAGTCTTGAAAGGGGAGGGAAGAGAGAGCAGGATATGCAGAAAATTAAAAACATACATCCCCATCCTGGAAATAACACATCCCCTACAGTGGATTTTCTTAGGATTTGCTATCTGAGAGAGGGAAATTATAGCATGGCCAAAAATAGTGAGTGTTTTCAATATGGAGACTTCGGTTTGTATGTTCTGGGTCAAAGACTGTGGTGTCAAGGACCTGGTGAGTATAATAAGAGTAGGGGGGGTGCTCTCGCCTTAGGGCAGCTATAAGGGAGGTGTGTGTGTGTATATATGTGTGAGATCTAATGTGTTTATTTTCTAGAGAAGGGAGCTCAGTTTATATTAGCCTCACTGCAGCGATTCCTCGCCGCAGAAAGTCATTATCACTGTATATACGCCCACGCTCTGTGGATGACGGTGATAACGACAGCGACGGTCCTCCACGCCAAAAAAAGTCGCTCGCCCCCTGAGAGAGATACTGCAGAGGAAATGTTATAACAGACAATTCATTCATTCCCCCAGAATCTATCTGTGCCCACCAGAGAGAGACATTTACCTGGACTGAAACTGGTCTGAGTCGGATGTGATAGTGCTGAGCTCAAAGACACAGTGCAGACGATGAGCAGCTGCCAGCATCAAAGAACTGTTGAATGTGTGTGTGTGTGTGAGAGAGAGAGAGAGAGGGAGAGGGAGAGGGATAGAGAGAGAGAGAGAGAGAGAGAGAGAGAGAGAGAGAGAGAGAGAGAGAGAGAGAGAGAGAGAAAGAGAGAGAGAGTGTGTAAGAGGCAGCCTGAGAGGACCTATGATGCAGACAGAGCTAACAGGAGATAAGATGAAATGATGGAGAGGCAGACAGAAAATGTGATGGGGAAATAGGTTCTATTGATAGCAGGATTTAAATGATAATCTTCCGCAGCAGTCTGTGCTTTATCAGACTGAGTCACTGCAGCACGACCAGTCATCTAGCAGGGGGTGGGCAAAAAAACTGGAGCACCTTATATTTAGGGCTTTTTATTGAACCTCAGTAGTTACGAATACTGACAAAAATGAGCCTGCGACACTAAATATTGAAAGCAGACACTGAATGTCTGAACAGACTCTTACTCTTGTTTACAATTCTTTGATCAACCATTTCCAGATTCAAATGATTATTTTATCAGTTTTCGACAGCATTTTGTCAAGGCGAAGTTCTTGTGTGGCTGGTTTGTGTTAAGACAGAATGCATTCAGGAAATGTGGCTTATTTGTAACAGAAGAGCACAAGAAATTGTTTTGTAGAAAAGCAAGTTTATATTTCTCCAAGTAAAGAAATTTTGTTTTCTTACCCAACACTCGAGTACTGTATGAACACTGATATAAAAAAAGTATTAAATGAAAGCATAGAAATCCAACACAATAGACCTGAAATTCAACTCAGATGTCATTTTTGAGGCTGTAATTTGCATTCCTCGGTGTAACTACCTTTCTAAGTGTGATTAAAGAAGTCTGATTACATGAATAAACTTCAGCCAAAAAAACTGACTTTGAAGTTGATAACACAAATCTACTACGAGCCGAACATTTCAAACTTTACATTGGCTGTTTGTTGCTAAGCGATTTACTGCATTACATCCAGATATACAACTTAATGAATGACAGTGGCATTGTATCTACAGTAGTCTGCACAGTCACATGGTTACGATTGAACTCTTGCTAATGTCTCGTTAAAGCTGGTTTACATGAACTTTTTTTTCAGCATTGATTACCCAATAATGAGGTATTTTGTTTTGGAGATTCCAGACTTTCAGAGTCATTATTTTTAAAGGATATGGTTGGTGATTTTCCATATTTTTCCCCCCTTTCTTAACAAATCTCATGTGCAGAGCCAAACCAACAATTAACTGATCTATTTAGTATTGTATTACTAAGTGCCGTGTGTGTATCCAAACCCTGACATATTTTATCCCTCTGTGCTGTAGTTTAACCTCTGCTGTTGTCTAAAACCGATTAAAAACATGTCAATGAAGAATTTGGCCATGTTAATTTGTTTAAAAAAAGCTCAAAAGCTAATAACAGTGGTCACGGTTTGAGCCTCCAGAGAGTGGTTCTGTGTAACGATGGCACGTGTGTGGGAATGCGGTTCGGTTTAGAAAGCTTTGCTAGCTTGTTGTGCCACATATCACAACCTCTTGACTTTGTACTGAAGTTGTTTGAAAAATCTACAATGTAATATGAAGTCAAGAGGTTGTGATATATAGCACCTGTGATACCTTAAATCTTGAGTGTCGTTAAGGTGAACCGTTGATTCTGAAATATGTTGTTTTCCATCTGTTTTGCAGATGAAAATTAAACACCATAGAGATTTTTTGACTGGAAGGTTTATTTGATGAATGAACAATTAGTATCTTTTTTTTATTCTTCCAAGGTTGTGTCCTCGGTTTGAGAAAAAATAAATGATGTTCTCCTAAAACTGTAATAGTATGATTTACTTGAGGCCGTAAAAGTTAAATCATAATTATGAGATTAAAGGGTGAAAAACCACAACCTAAAGAAATTATTGTTTTGGAGCCAAAGTCATCACAAGATCTTGAATACTTGGAGTATTTCTCATATTTTGCTCAAGTGGAGTTTTAACTGGACACAATTAAGTTTGTATGTGTTAACCCAAAAACCAGGAAACATGAATGACAAATACATGAGTCAAGAAGCTCCCAGCATGTAAATGAATCCATTGGAAAACCACAGCTGAAGCAACACTTCACCATTAAAGTCTGCAGATGAGGCACGTAGACCATTAAACGATTAAGAAAAACATAGCAGGAAAACTCAGTCCAAACATTTCATCTGACTGCCCCCCTCGGTTCGTGGGCCTGCGTCTGGTCAGACAGGAGGGTCAGCGGAGTAGGTGGAGCACTGAGATAAGCTTATCTCCCACTGAAGACACTAACAGATGAAACAGAAAGTGACCAGACACCAGACCGAGAGTAAAGAAATACTCCTTTCTCTTCATTCCTTACTATCTCCTTCTATCTATTGGCTGGACCGCTATAGGGACGCTTTGATAACACAGACCATTACCTTCTCATGGTTTACGATCACCTAAAGACACTCTGAGTGGAGTATGACGTGTATTAAATGAACGAGCGGTACGGTATGGAAGACAAAAGAACAGAAACTAAAGGGGGAAAATGGGGGTAGAAAAAAAAAAAAAAGTGAGTTTCTTTTCTCTGCTCGATGAGGGGGTGTAAGAGAAGAGGGGTTGTAAAAAAGAAAAGAAGGAGGAGGCAGGGGAGTAGGAGGCGTTCCCGCTGGCTCGGGCCTTGATTAACACCAGGCCTCTTGACAGGAAATGACCCGGCCAGCTCATAGCGCCAGGAGAGCTTCCATCTGGTGTTGAGGCCATAGAGGAATTCTCCACCCAGGAGAACCGGGCAGAAGAACTTCGAACTGAATGAACACATTTCACTTCCAGGGTCTGTAGATATTAGTCCAAGTGCTTCCCACCTCATATCGTTACACAGAAACCACCCTTCAGTTTCTGTTATTCGCCAAAAACAGAACTGAGCTGCAAGACTTTCAATCTAGGCCCTCAACAATCACGACAACATCGCAAAACACTAGCACTAAAAGTTTCAATCTGGACATCCAGTGAGGAGTGAGAGGTAAAAGTAGGTTAGCGAGCTCTTCGGATTCAAAGAGGGGAGGAGGAAGTTGCACGGGGTTGGGGGTGGGAAGGGGTGGAGAGAGACAGCGAGGGGACAGTTTGGGGAGGAAAGCGGGTACATTAGGACAGGTCATCTTTCACTGCTGACTGGAATCCGAAACGTAAACAAGTCCTTCCGCACCCACAGATAAAACGCAGATATACCGTAAAAACCAACAGAGTTTGGTAAAAAACAGACTCGCACGCACATACGGTCTGCTACACTTACACACTTGAATATTGTTTGAGTAAAGACATTTGCTTCTGTCGTCATCACACTGTAGAAAGTGCACAGATTGGCAAACACAAACACAAACACATTTCACCAAGAACCTAAAAATGTACTACAAAGACCTGCTTTAAAGTCTTTGTCTGTCAGTCTGAGTGCTGCACAGACTCTAAACCAGATGCTAATGAAAGTAGGGATGTCCCCCTAGATGAGCCAAGGAGTGTCCCTGTAGGACAAGACAGAGGCGAACGGGTAGTGTGTGTGTGTAGGCTGGGCTCCTCCACTGACCCTCCGTCAAAGGGTCACGGGTTGACCCCCGCCTGCACTGACGCGTGTGCAGGGGCCAGGGGCCGCTGTCTCAGTTAAAGTCCCTCTGGAGTCGGTCCGTATGTGTGTCTGGTATGTATTTCTGCTTTCGCTTCGTAGTGAGCGACTGTGTGCGTGTGTGTGCGTGTGTGTGTGTGTGTGTCTATTTGCGAGTCTGTGTGGGATGGTGATAGTGTCCGTTTTCATTCTGCAAGCCCAATTCCCAGCAGAGATATAAGTGCTTACGAGCCTTTTATGATGTGCATTTCCTGTCATAAATAAGAAGCAGAGGAATTCTCTGCTGAGCGCTAACACACTCCATAAAGCAAACAGAGGTGTAAACTACACACCAGGACAACTCTGTGAAATCTAGCCGACAAACTATGACTACTAGTGACCGCACTGCTTTGATAGTTGACAGTCTGAGTGACAATACAGGTAGAACTTTTCTTACAGTGTACAGTTCATTTTAAAGTCATCTTAAGACAAAAGTAAATGAAAAGAAGCAAGAAAATATTTCCTTAAAGTCTCTTCCTCTCTTATTTCATCCACAAGTCAAAATGAAAATTATCCACTGGCCTGAAGCTGTAAAGTTACAGATGTTTCACCACTCATCAGAACTTTATACTCTGTTTCTGCTCTGTTTCATTTCTTCAGTCTCATTTCATACTTAACACTAGATGATTGAAATGAACTCAGACAAATTTTTATTGAGTTATAATTACCAAATCTAGAGGTAATGACAGTCCACAGCCTGATGCAGCAGAATAACTCCATGATTGTTATTAATTTGTTCAACTATCCATTCATGCATCTAACAAATTCTTGTAGTTTCAAACCAGCCAATTGATTCTGGGCCAGTAGCCCCGGTGTGAAGGCCAAGTAGAGGACATCCGAGGCTGTACTGTGTTTGTGTTTTTCTAAACAATAGTCAATGAAAAAGTATGTTTTTTTAAAGCTCTCAAGGAAAAGAAATATTTGCATAAGGTCAATTTCATTCCTTTAGTATGATCAGTCAGAGATTTCACTGAGAATAATCCTTGAAGAATTTTAAAGGAGATTCAACTTTAGATAATTACTGTCGTGGTTAGGGGGGGGATAGATGTACATAGATGTGGGATAAAAAATTGATACTTTTTCTTCTTTTCATGTTAAATAATATGATATATATCCTCCTACAAGCCTGATCCTATATCCTAGGATCCTATTTGAAGGGGTAACAGACCCATCAGATGGCAGTTTTTCACACGTACAGTATATGCCAGTTCACCTATATGACTTTGTTACTATTCTACTTTAAAGTTGAAGCTATTTGTTACCTTTGAAACTTGACCACAAATTCTCTAAGTTGCCTGCCTGCCTCAGCATAACTGTAAGCCTGCCTCTAAAAAGCTTATACTGGCTTTTAAATCTACCTAACACTTCCAGGTGTC